>NC_047658.1:136925782-137650157 GCF_011762505.2 Arvicanthis niloticus
ATCCAGGGACAGTGCAAGTGGGCCCGGCCGCTCCGACTGTCACTGACTGAGCACGTCGCCTCACCCGGGTCCCCAGCTTCACGCTCCAAGTCGCCAGCAAGGCGTACCGAGCACTCCACGTCCAGCCCAGCGGCCTGCGTTCTGACGCGGGGCGGTCTGAGGGAGCCGGGCGGAGCTTCAGGAGCCTCCCCGCGCCGTGCGGCGTGCTGACGCGAGCGGTGAGCGGGGCGGGCCGGCCTCGGCTCCTCCCGCCGCGGGCCCACTGGCCGCCCGCCTCCCCCACCCTCGGCCGGTCAGCGTCCGAGACTGCGTCGCGTAGCATCGCGTCGGCCCGGCCCGGCCCGGCCCCCGGGCAGATGCCCCGAGTTGCCGCTGTCGCCGCCGCCGACTCGGCCGGTGGCGGTGTGGGAGGTGGGCGCCTGGCCCGGGGCCGCCGAGCGTGACAGACGCGGCCGGGGCTGCCGGGGGCTGTCGGGGCCGCGCGCGGACCATGTATTTCCTGAGCGGCTGGCCCAAGAGGCTGCTCTGCGCGCCGCGGAGCCCGGCCGAGGTGCCGCTCCACGTCCAGTCTGACCCTCGGAGAGCGTTCTTCGCTGTGCTGGCCCCGGCCCGCCTCAGCATCTGGTACAGCCGAGTAAGTAGGCGCCGCCGTCCCGACTTCCCCCGAGCGGCCCCTGTCCGGTCCCGACTTCCCCCGAGAGGCCCGGATCTAGTCCTGACTCTCCCCGAGCGACCCTGGCCCCGTCCTGACCCCCCTCCGAACGACCACCGTCCGGTCCCGAGGAACCCCGGGCGGCCCCCGGAACCGACCTGATTTACCCCCAAGTGACCCTGGAACTGGCGCGACTGCCGCCGAGCGGCCCCGGATCGGTCCCGACTTCCCCCGAACGACTCCGGCCGGCCTCGACCCTCGCCCTCGGGTTGGAGCCACGCGCGAGCAAGCTCCACAGCACCCCAGTCCCCGCGTGGCGCCCACAGCCGCGCGCCAAGGCCCGGAGCTCCCCGGCCGAGCCCAGACTTGCCTGCCTCTCTGCCCCCATTGCCGCGGAGCCAGTCTGTTGGAGCGTCCCCCAGCACTCCGGCAGCTGTGGCGTCCCAGCTCCCCCCACTTACCCCTCTTCTTTAAAAGTCGTCGTTTAGTGGAGTTCCGGATAGCCTGTTGGTCTTTACCCAGGGTCAGAATTTACAGTCCTGTTGTAACTGATTTCTAAAAACTTAAGACTTGTTGGGTTTGTGTGTAGATGTCTGGTAACTTAGCTCTGGGCACATCTCTGACTCCAGTCCTTTTCTTGGCTGCTCTTGGACTCTGGAGAGCTGCTGCGATGGTGGAGAGCCGAGAAGCTCACATCTGTCTGCGCCGCACCTGGAAATAATAAGGCTTGGAGAGAGCATGGGGTCAGAATTCTTTGCTTTCAGGCCTGGCTTTTTTTTTTTTTTTCCCTCCGGTGCCTTGAGTTCCGAGTAGATAAGAGAATTAACTTGAAAAGTAAGGAGTGAGTGGGCTAGCCCCCGACCGGTCTTTGTTGCTCCTGGACATCTCTCTATATAAAAATTACAGAATTCTGAGTTTAAGATTGCCTCCTCCCCATTCAAAGAGACAGTACTAATCGATGTCAGAATGGTGGTCTTGAAAAGAAACTACAGGTTGGTTGACCTTGTTACTAGATACAGGAAGTACTGGTTTGGGTTTGGTTAAACCCTTTAGATCTCTGCTTATTACCACGGTGTGCCGATAATGTCCTTGATTGTCCTCACACACAGCTGCGGTAAAACCGATGCTAGAATTTAAGTATTTTAGGTTTCTCTTTTACTATTACATAGTTAGGCTGTAAATCAGAATATTTGTCACTAAGTTTTGGCTGACCTAATTTTCAGAAAGGTATCAGAAAACCGCAGGCTACTAAACAATTACAGCATCAGCAATATGATACTCAGATCCGAGCTTAATTAAAAATTTAAATATACACGTTGTATATACAAGTTGGTACCCAAGTGAGATCCGTTTTTTCAATGCATATAGGAGTTGAACAACTTTTATTTAGTGCAACTATCTAAAGTTAATAGTTGCTTGGAAGAGCATAATTAGAAGTTGAATTTTACATTGTTTTCTAAATTTAGTAGTTTTGTTCAAATGTAACACTTTGCAAAGCCTAACATTTTAATGATTTTAACCTCTAAAGATACAAATCTGATTTATGTAAGTTTAGCATGGTAGGCCAGAAGGTTGTAGGCTACGTTCTTTCCCCTCACGCTAACCCCCCACCCCAAAGGAACATTAAAATGAGTCTCAGTTGTCTTAGGGACATTGTGATAGTAATAAAATCTGTTTGGATCTGGAGTTGGACGTAGTATTATAGAATTTAAGCATCCCCACTCATTTCCTTCACACTCCCGCTCTACACACCTGAGTTTTACAAAAGTACCTTGGTTACTACTGAGCTCTAGTGTGTAGAACTTTACATACATGCAAAAAACAATATATCACACACAGAGAAATAAAACGTTTTCAGGGGGTAGATTTAGGGGAATATATAGGTTCAGAGGCATGAAATGAAATACATCTCTGGACTACCATAGGGAGCCTACAGGGCATTCTGGGTTTCCATGCTGGTTAACCTGCGACTCTGAGCACAAGCTTTGTGACTTGGAAAATCAGCCTTAAATGAGATGATTCTAAGGTCTGATCATGTGACTAGGTGAGTGGGGAACAGTGCCAGGCTCCATCTGCCAAGTCTTCTGCTCTTGGGATATATGCTTGTAGCTTCTCTTATCCTGTGAGAACGTTCATTTTAATTTTCTCATTTCCAAACTTTGCAACACAGTGTTTAGGTTACAAAATGTTAAAAGCAAAACTATCTCTAGGTAAATCAAAGAGGCTATCACTAATACCCATAATTTGGAATGAATTGGTTTAAAATATCTTCATTGAGAATATGAATGAGAGTGTTGATTTTATTTTTTATTTTATTTGTTTTTTTAGACTATTGTGAAGTTCTAAAGGGATCTACAGAGTTGAAGTGTTAAAAAGTTACTTTAGGACATTTGAAGGCAGGGATAGTGACTCAAAAGAGAAGGAAGAATAATTAGATTTTGCTTGTTTGAAATTTTGTTTGTACTCAATAAAGTAAGGATGCATAAGAAAAAGGAAAAAGAGAAAACCGGCTTTGTGGAAGAAATATGTATTTAGTCTCAACTGGTTATTTGCTTGTCCAAAAAAGTTGCTGTATGTGAAATTTTGGTTACCCATGCGACTATGGGAACATTAAACTGAAATCTCTAAAAATAACAGTACATTTTATGGGTCTTCTAGTAAACTTTTATGAACCACTTATTATGTACTAAATTGCTATTTGGAATTCCAGTGTTTTAGAGTCATATTGTTCGGAATAATTTTCTAGCCAAATTTGAAAGATGCATGCTAGTGTTGTTTGGTTTATTTATGAACAAACATTTTTATAGATATCCACTTCACTTTTTGATAATTAAAACAGCACATTTTATCAGTAAATTAGGCTTATTGCTTGGTTTTCAGTGTGATGTATTAGTAGAGGTTTATCCTTTGGACACTGATTCTAATTTGGAGTTCTAAAACCTAGTCCAGGAGCCAGCCAGGCCTAAATACATGGCTCAGTGGGGAGAGTGCTGCAATCCCTGGTGACCCACATAGTCCCAGGAGAGAGTCACTCCTGCAGGCTGTTCTCGCCTTCATGCTTGTGCCACGTATGCATGCTTGCACATACACACACACACACACACACAAACAAGTAACTTAAAAGCTAGCTGAAGTCTATAATAGTGTTACCCACATTTTTTGAAGCCCTAAGTGCCTTTTTAAAAAAATATTTAGAACATGGCTTGGTGGCTCTCTCCTGGGTCCCTCCCTGGTCCCTCCCGTAATCCCAGCATTTGAGATTGGGAGGACAAGGCAGGAACTGATGTGAATTTCAGGCCAGCCTGGGCTAGCGTAAGACCTTGTTGAGGAAAAGGAAGGAGGGTGGGCTGGAAGGAAGGAGGACGAGGGACAAGAAAAAGAAAAGAAAGATTTCATATATCTGTTAGGATGAGGTGATAGAAGTAGGGCTTTATGGATGGGATGGTGTGTTTCTTTCTATCAAGAGTATTGTAGAATTCAGCTTGGGGATAGAGCTGCTCCGTAAAATGAGTATTGTGTGAGATGAACTGCGTTTCGGAGTATTAATCAGGACCATGGATATGCTTTTAATAGACTCCTTAATTGTAACTATGAAGGACTACATATGTGAACATTAAAATATTTATGATGTTTCCATTCTGAATTAGATATGTACTCATTTCAATTTTCAGGTCACTGATTTCAAAATATTTAAATTACTTTCAGAAGTTTTTTTGAATAGTAATTTTGAATAGTAATTGTAAAAGATAGCATATTTAAAAGACAGCACATGAAAGTAATGAAGAGGCTTACTATAGAGAAAATATTTTGCCCAATGATGTGTGTTAATATGATACATGAAAGCCTTCTGTTATTGTTTTGTTTTGTTTTGAGACAGAGTTTCACTATGTATCACTGGCTGACCTGGAACTCACCATCACACCCAGAGAATGAAAGTCTTTTGAGTTACCACTGTGGGTAGCTAATAAAAAGTTGAAATTGGCAATTCGTCACTGTCTCATAAATAATGTATTTGAGTAACCCTGAGCAGAAACTTGCATTCCTGTTGATGTGTGCTAATAGTGAAAAATCCCTGTTAACTGGGTCCATGGAAATCACAGTAAGGTAGATGTCTCAGGAACCAAGCTATAAGTATAGAATTAGCTGTGCTTCCTCTGGAAGGTTGTTTAATTTCTATCTCCCTTTTTCCAAGAGTCGCATTTCAGCTATTCAGCTCTGTTCTGTTACTGCCTCCAGAGACCTTCCTTATAAATTCACATGTCTGAAAGTCTTCTAGGGTCCACTTTTTGTTAAAGAATAAAGTTCAAACTCCTTAGTTTGATATGAGAGCCACTCCTGTCCTGGAATGTTCTCTTGCCTCGTGTCTGATTATTAGTATATTACCTATCCTTCAGCTTCTGTTGCAATCCCTCTTTCTCCATGAGTCATCGTTACCTACCATAACCGGAAGGGTTCGTTTATTGATGAATTACTGTTTTGGGGATTTTTTTCCCCTCTAGCTTTATTGAAGTATATATATGACAAAAAATTGTAATACTTATGATATATGGTATAATGTTTTATATACATATATAATAATAGCTATAGTCAAGCTAATAACCATGTCCACCACCTCACATAGTTTCTTTATGTATGATGAAAACATTTAAGATCTACCTCAGGCTATAGAGATAGCCTGGTGGTTAAGAGCACTTACTTGGAGGGAACCCAGGTTTAGTTCACATGCTGATGCCCTCTTCTGGCCTCTACAGGTACAGGGTACCCATTTGGGGTATATACATACATGTAGACAAACACTCAGACCTATAAAAAAATCTCTCGGGCCTCTGACCTACACACACACACACTTGTTGTAGCACATGCATGGCCCCCACCCAACACACATATTACTACTGTATAATAATGAGCAAATTTCAAGTATATAATACTATTACCTCTAGTCTCTTCATTAAATCTTCAAACTCTTCATTAAATCACAAAAATTGACTAGTGTTATAACTGTGTATTTGTATTTGACCCAAATCACCCCATTTCCTCCACTCTGACTTCTGGTAATTTCTGTTCTACTCTTGGTCTTTATGAGTTTTACTTCTTGAGATTTTACATATGTAGTAGCTTATGTAGTATATGCCATCCTTTGGTTATTATTGGACATTACTTTATTAAAAGTTCATCTGTGTTGTACTAAGTATCAAGATTTCCTTTTTTTAAAAAAAGAAGACTGAATAATATCTCATTTTATCCACACTACACTTTCTTTATCAGTTTGTCTGTTGACAGCCACTTAGGTTGTTTCCACATCACAGTTACTGGAGTAATGCTTTAGTAAATACAAGCATTCAGATAACTTCTAAAATACCGATTTCAATTCCTTTTTGTACATGTTTGGAGTAATACCATATCTGTGCTCGTGTGTGCACACAGATAGGTACTAAAGAAATGGGATTATGAAACTATATGGTTCTTTTAAAAATTTATAAAGAACACCCTGTATGGTTTTCTGTAGTTGCTGTATCAATTACAGTCTCACCAACAATTTTGAAAAGTTCCCATTTCTGTATCCTCACCAACATTTTATCATTTGACTTCTTGGTGAAAACCATCCTAGCAGGTTCAGAAGCTCTCTCTCACAGCTTTGATGTGCCTTTCCTGCTCATTAGCAATACTGAGTGCCCATTGGCCTCCTGGCTGTTTTTACTATATTTTGTGGGGGAAAAAATGTCAGTTCAGGCCCATTGCTGATTTAATTGTTTTTATTTTTGCTGATAACTTTTTTTCTTTTTTTAAAGATTTATTTATTTATTAAAGATTTATTTATTTAGTTTTATGTATATGAGTGCACTGTAGCTGTCTTCAGACACACCAGAAGAGGGCATCAGGTCCCATTACAGATGGTTGTAAGGCACCATGTGGTTGCTGTTAACTTTATGAATTGTATCTGTATGCACTTTCTCTCTTTACACAGGTTGTGTTTTCATTTCATCAGCTGTTTTCCTTGCTGGTTGAGATTCATATATTCCTGCTGTTTATTTGTGCTTTGGCTCTTTGCTTTTGGTGCCATCCGAAACATTTTACCAAGACCAATATTGGGGAATTTTCCCTCCATTTTCATCAGGAAATGGGTTGTTCCTGGGCCTGTGTTTAATTGAAGTCTCCAGTTTGCCCTGACATGACCTTTGTGGAGGACTGTTTTATCCTTTCCAGTTAGACATCTAGTTTTCCTGGCGCCATTTGTTGACAAGGCCATTTTCCCTTTTGTTCAATCTTAGAGTCTTTATCAAAGATGAGGTGATAGTGTATGGGGATATTGGGATGGGATGCTTGGTTTTTCTGTAGGCATTCTCTTCTGTTCCATTGATCTCTGTGCCTTGCTTCTAGCCAAATATAGTGCTATCTTGATTGCTGTTGCTATACACTATACTTAGAAACCAGGTAGTATGAATGAAGTATTGTTTTTCGTTTGATTGCTTTCGCTATTTGGTCTTTTGGGTTCTCTATGCATTTTAAGATTGTTCTGTAAATTTCTATGAAAAATATCATTGGAATTTAAAGATTGTATTGATAGTATGCACATTTAAACAATGTCAACTCATCGTCCACAAATATGGGATGTCTTTCCATTCGTGTCATGCTCAGGGTCTTACAGTTTCAGTGTCGTCTGTCTGGTTAGTTCTATTTATATACTATTTTACTTTTGGATGCTGTTTATAAATGGGATTTCCTTTCTTAAGTTCTTTTTCAGGTTGTTTTTAGTGTAAAGAAACAATGGTTTTGTGCATAGTTTTTATATCTTCTACCCTTACTGACTTTGTGTACTTATGTTTAGTTATGGAATCTCTAGGGTTTTCTCTATGGCACTTCTTCCCTGGACTTCTGCTTTAATTGTAAATTTTGCACTTACGCTTTAATTTTAAAACTAAATTTAAAGCTTTTTAGGCAGCAAAACTATCTCATTTCATATTAGCCAGGGTGTCTTGAACATGGTACAAGCCCATAAATTCTGACAACTTATGAGGTTGAGACAGGATAATCATTGCTTTTCAAGCAAGGCTACTTCCTCATTTTTGCCCACACTAGGTTGCTTTGGGAGTTTTAAATATCATTTCTTAGATTTTTCTTATTGTCGAAAGGAAGGCTAGTCAAATTATATTTCTTTGCCATTACCTGAAGTTATTTCATGGGAAATAATTTTGTGTATTTTTCTTTTCTGTTTTTGATCATGTGGGCTGTTACCTAAACCTCACTCTTATTTAATCAGCACTTTACTTTAGACTATCATATTATTATTTGGCCAGGGTTCTATGAATCTTAGGTGATTGGAAAATATTTGGAAACCACAAGTAGCAGAAATAATTTGGTATTTATAGTGTTACGGCTGAAAAAAAATCACTGTATTTGAGATCCTCTGGAAGTTAGTCAGTTGTTACATAGCCCTTTTGCTTAAACATTACTTTTTTTTTTTTTAAAAGAAAGTTCCCTATAATCAATGTATCAGTCAAGCCATTTCCCTATAGTCTTGAGTGCCCCTTGAGCTTTTGTTGATGTTCTTTCTTTGAGTACTACTTAGCCATATTCCTTAAAATGTTCCCCTGAAGTCTGCCTTGGCTGTGTTTTCCATTATTTTATTACTTGGAGCCTTCACGCTACCAAACAATGATATGAGTGTGAAAATGGGAAACTGAAGAGCTGCCCAGTGCATTATCATCACATTGCTTAGAATGGGATTGTGTGCTGCGCTGTCTCCCTGGATTCCTACTTCCATGCATCATGGCTTTCCAGAGGAGGTTATAAACTTTATAAAATTATAATTTTGGTATTTTGTATTATGTTCTATCTTGTAACCTTTAATAGGTATTGACTGAAATCTTTGTGCTTTTTATTTTAAAACTAAACGTATTTTTAAAAGCAGATGTAGGCAGCAAGAACAGAGAATCCTCAAATATTGCCTGCCCCTCCCTCAATAACTTCCCCTCATATCGCATTTGTTACAGCCAACACTGACCAGTGGTTATTATGGAAAGTCCATATTTACCGTAGTGTTCCCTCTTGCCATCCTCTATGGGTTCTGTGGGTTTTGAGAGATGTATAATAGTATACTATGTGTTAATCAACTTTTTGTTACTTTTCCAAGATATCTGAGATAATGAGCTTATAGCTTTGTTTTGAGTCATGGTTGGGAGTTGTCAGCCCCTGTTGGGAAGGCCTCTTTGGGATCTGTGGAGAGATCATACATGATGATGTGAATATGTGGCAAAGGAAGCCACTCCCCTCGTGGCATCCCAGAAGGGGAAGAAGGGACAGAAAGGAGAGACCATTGTCCCAGTATCTTTTTCAAGGGCATGCCCCCAGTGACTAATTTCATTTCTTAGGCCCCTACTTTCTCTTACCTCCTAATAGCACTAGGTTCTGGGAACCAAGCCTAAAACACCCAGGTCTTTGGGGAACGTTCATGACCCAGACCATAATATACAGAATATTTGCCGCAGTAAGCAATTTTCAGCGGTCTACGTATCTACTCATTTCCTTCTTCCAGCCCTCATAATCGTGATTTAAAATCAACAACAATAAAACCCACAACCCAAACCAAAAAAGTCTGTCTGTTCTTTTCCAAGTATCATATATAATTGGAACTGTATAGTATTCATCTTTTTCCAGTAATAATACTTTTAAGGCTTCTCCATGTTTTTCATGTCTTGATGTCTGGATCTGCCATAGTTAATCAATTACTGAAGGGATATCATGATTACTTCCAAGTTTTGGCAGTGTTTATAAAACTACTCTAATGTTTGTGTTCTATTTTTGTTGTTGCTGCCATTTAAACAGGGCCTTTCTTACTGTTTAGTCCAAGCTAGTCTCAAAGTCACTAACCCAGGCTGGCCTTACATTCATCATCCCCTCGCCTCAGCCTCCTAAGTGCTGGGAGACACCACACTAGTGTCTTTAAACTGTCTTTTGTGTGAACATGTCTTTAGCTTACTTGGATAAGTAATGAGTAAATGCTACCTTAGGTGATTAGTGTGCTTGGTTCTGTAAGAAACTGCCGGTTGTGTAAAGTGGCTAGATCATGTTGTGTGAAGTGGCTAGATCATTTGCATTTTCAATAGCAAAGAATGAATTCCTGTTCTATTATATCCTTGTTAGCATTTGGTATCAATCTTCTTAATGTTAACCATTCTAATAGGTATTTAGATCTTGTTGTTTATTTTATTTTCTCTAAGGACAAAGGATGATGAATATCTTTTGGGAAGATTGTTTTCCTTGCTTGGTGATTATTTAGTCAATTGGGTTGTTTTGTTTGTTGCTGAATTTTGCATTTGTGTATTTTTTATAGCAGTTCACTATTAGGTGTTTGCAAACATGTTCCTACTCCATGCCTTCTGTCCTCATTCTCTTAATAGCATTTTCACAGAACAGCTTTTAATTTTTAATGAATTATGAATCATTTGCTGTAGATATTCACCATTTGGAGGAAGTCACTGCTGAATCTGAGGTCATCTAGGTTTTTATTATGTCGTATTCCAGTAATTTTACATTTTACACATAGAATTTTGATTTATTTTGAATTCTTCAGAGTTGTGTCAGGAATGCATCTTGATGAACTCTTGCGAATCGATTTCCATTTATTATAGCACTGTACTGCCTTTGCTCTTTGACAACAATCAGTTGACTGTGAATCTGTTTCTAGGCTCTCTGTGCTGTTTCTTTGATCAATTTTTCTATCTCTTTCTGAATGTTTACTGTGGCTTTATAGTGATAAGTCTTGAACTTAGCATTAGTACTCCAACATTTTTCATCACTCTTTGTCTAGAAACTCTTCATCTAAAATTTAGAGCTAATTTGTTGGCATCTTCCAAATAGCTACTAGGATTTGGGCTAGGATTGCAGTGTATTTGTAGATCCAACTAGGAAGAATTGATATCTTGATAGTGTTGACCCTTCCTGTCCATTAATATGGTCTATTAATTTATTCTTTGATATCTTTCATTAGTATTTTGTATAATATTTCTTAGGTACATAATTATTAGATTTATAAGACTAAATATTTCATTTGGGAAAATGAAGTATAATTGGAAATGTGCCTTTTGTTGTAAATCACACTTTTCATTATTAGAATATATGAAAGTGATCAATTCTTGTGTATTAATTTTGTATCTTGCAACCTTGCTATCACTACTTAGTTATTTCAGAGTTTGCTGTTGCTTTTTTGAAATTTTGTATATGCCACTGTTGTCTGTGAATGAAGACAGTTTAATATCTTCTGTCTCAGTGTGTATACCTTTTATTATCTCTATGTGTCTGTGACATTCGTGCTGCTTTATACATAGATTTTGATCTATTTTGAATTCTTGAGAATTGTGTTAGGCATGCATCTTGTGCTACTGTCATGAATAGTAACGAATACACCCTTGCCTTGTTCCTCAGGCCGGAAAGCTTGGAATTTCTCATTACTAAGTGTAATACAAGATTACGCTTGTGTAATACAAGGATTTTTTTTTTTTTTTTTTTTTTTTTTTTGTAGCTGTTCATTGGCAAGTTGAAGTTCTCTGAATGGATGTCACACGTTAAGATGCTTTTGGCAGCTTTCATATATATACTTTTTAGTTTGTTTAGTTGGCTTTTGAATGTTGAACCAGCTTTGAATGTCTGAGATATAATCCACTTGGCCCTGGTACATGGTTCCTTGTTAGATTCAATTTGCTAATATTTTGTTGAGAAATTTTGTATCCAGATTCTTGAGAGATGTTGGTTGTTGGTTTTCATGTAATAGTTTTGTCTGGTTTGGGTAGAATGATGTTGAATTCACAACATAAATTAGGAAAGATCCCAATCCACTGTTGCTTAGTCTTAGGGAAGGTTATGGAGAATGACATAATTTCTTTTTTAAATATTTGGCTTAATTGACCAGTGAACATATTTTGGGCATGGTTCTGTTTTGGAAAGTTACTAATTATTGATTCAGTTTAGCTTATTCAGTAGATGTATGCATAAATAACAGCTTGCTTTTCTTTGGTAACTTACGTGGACTGTTGAAGGTGGATGATTTGATACTGTGCAATAGCTTAAAATATTTCCAGTACATTCTATAAGTTTAAACTTAGCTTGTATATATTTCTAAAATCAAATATATCTTTTGTCTTCCAGCCTAGTGTGTTAATTGTAACATACAAGGAACCAGCTAAATCATCTACACAGTTTGGATCTTACAAACAAGCTGAATGGAGGCCAGATAGTACCATGATAGCAGTGTCAGTAAGTAGATCTTTCAAATTTCTATTACTTGTTTAAGGAACCATAAAGTTGCATTTAAATGGAATTTTCTAAGATAATGTCATGTTAGTCTTTCACATACAGTATCTTTTTGTGATATAAAGCTGTGCTGACTTCTGTGGACATATGTGATTCTACTCTCTCCCCTTGCAGCCACTGTATCTTCCTTGTTAACTTTACCCCATCTGTCATCCCCAAACAACACTGTGTCCCTTTCTTTGTAATCTTCTGAGCCACCCCCTAGTCCACAGTTAATATATGTTATGATAAATAAGAAAATAAGTTAGGGAACTTAAATTTTACTTACCCTGTCTTCCATCATGGAGACCAAGCTGGAGTCTTGTGCATGCTCCACAGTGGCCAGCCACTGTCTACTTACTGTTCTCTTCACTGTTAGGTTAGCTCATCTGTCAGCTTGGGTCCAGCTTCTTTCTAGTCTGTGAAATATCATGTTGACTAGGCTGGTCATCTGAAAATGTTCCAGATAACCAAAAGTACCAAGTAGTTCTGTACTTCCTGTAGCAGAGTTGCAGACCTTACAGCCACATGACAGACCCTGCATTTAACCCCTGAGCCATCTCTCCAGCCTCAGTTGTTCAATTCTTGATGAATTATCAAACTGTATAGTACTGCTGTTACAGTTTATTTGCAGTGCCAGTGCTAAGTGTGAGAAGCTGAGAAGCACTGTGTGCACAGCCTGATTCATATCTCCAGATTCATAAATATCTCCAGATTCATAAAATACTCACAAAAGTTAAGAAAAAACTAAGTTAAGAAAAAGTTAATTCAGAACAAACTAAAGTGAGTTCCATTAAGAAGGGCATTAAGTGAAAACAAAAATAACATATGAAACAGAAAAGGACATAGTTGGACAGATTCCGAGGCTTGTGAAACTCAGACTTTTAAGCCGGTGATTGATTGTTTTTGGTTTTCGTTAGAGCTGAATGTTTGGAATAGTGTTGCTTGACAGCTGTTTGATGGCTTAGAGGTGCTAAGGGTTTCTTGTAAACTTTTTTAGCTTTTGGCTGAAATTAACATTGTTTTGAACACAAAGAAGTCACCTTCTTGATAGGAAATGAATGACTTTGGGAACAGCTGTTTTTGTGAGTGCTAGGATTAAACCTAGGGCAGCGCCCATGCCAAGGTAATCATTCTACCACTGACCCCTCGCATGGAAAACAGCTTTTGCTATAGATTTGATAAACATTGAATTCAGTCTAAAACTGTAAACAGGCCCCATCTAGGAAACTGAGGCATTGTGAAGTAATTTCAGTGACAACTAGTAAAATTGTTTCAATCATATGTAATGTCAGACTGCTTTTAATACTTATAATATTTTCAGAAGTCAGAAAAGAAACTTTGTATTCCATATGGAATTATCAGGAAATTAATTATCAGGAAATATTACAATTCAGTTAGCACTCATACAACCTAGATACAAATGCAAAGAAAAATTTTCGTAAAAATATTTTTTTTTAGTTGTGCAAAAGAGAAGCTTCTACTGTTCCTTGGATCACACACCTATAATCCCAGCACTTGAGAAGCTAAGACTCAATTGTTGCAAGTTCAAAATAAGCCTGGTCTACATAGCAGGGTCCAATCTAGCCAGGGCTACATACTTAGCAAGAGCCAGACTGTGGGTGGTGCGGGGAGCTCATATGAAAAGATTTTTTAGATGTGATATATATAAATTCTCATTACTGGCAAACATTAATAAAGCTTTGCATTCAGTTTGATTACTAGGAATAGTACCATTAAATCTTAATTAACCAAAATTTTGGCTCTTTAAAAAAGAATTATATTCTAGTTGAAGTAGATATGTATCAGACTGTGACAATTACAAAACTTTTTAAAAAATTCTTCCTGTTTTGATCATGAGTTTTAATTTTCTTGTAATTTGGAAACTCTGACATCTTGGGTCTTTGTTTTCACAGGAAAAATTGCCTTTAACTCTGTTTATCTGAGAGCCTAGTACCAAATACAGATCGTCCTTATACACCAGAGTCCAGTGATACTACTCAAACAGCCAAGCTACTAAGCTTCTTTGCTTTGTTTCACCCATTTCTTCCCATGTAATTTGGACTTTTTATTGCTGTGATAAAACACTGAAACTAAAAGGGAGAGGAAAGGGTTTCCTTGGTCATCAAGGGAAGTTAACTCAGAACTGAATCAGGAGCCATGGAGGAGTGCTGCTTACTGGCTTGTTTCTTATGGCTTGCTAAGCCTGCTTTCTTACAGCAATCAGAATCACCTGCCCAGGGGTAGCACTGCCTTCAGTGAGCCTTCCCACATCAACCACTAGTTAAGAAGATGTCTGTAGACTTACCTACAGCTCAGTCTAATTGGAGGCATTTTTTTTTCAATTGGATGTAAACCAAGGTAATGACTCTTACGCATGTTTTCCCCTTTCTTCTGTGGTTCCTGAGAGACTCTGGTACTTCCTTTGGTGTGGCATGTTTGTATACCTTCCTCCCCAAACTGTAAATGGCAAATTCTCTGTTCTATGACAGTTGTCTCCTGACCTGTTGACCTTACCAGACCTTAACAACAGCAACAATGATAGGTCCATGGACTCTTTTAGTTCATTGAACATATTTAAGCCTGATGATTTAATGGTTTTGATTGGCTACACAGAGAAACCCTATTTCAAAAATGCAAAATAAATAAAGGATTTCAATACTTGGACTTGCCCAGTGATGGTTTCACATATCCTTTATTTCCTGTGGTTGTGTATTACTTTACTGTTTCTTTGTATGGGTTTTAAATTTTAGTGAATATTATATTGTTGTAACTCTAAAAAACCAAACTCTCTCAGCTTTCAGAGGTTGAAGTTTGGTTATTATTTGCTCTAAAGCTTCCTATTATAACAGAGGTTCTCCACCTCTGGGTCATGAGGGTTCAATGACCCTTTCACAGGAGTTGCCTAAGACCATTGGAAAACATTATATTTACATTACAATTAGCAATAAAAATAATTTTATGGTGAGGGTCACCACATGAGGAACTGTGTTGAAGGGTCGAACCATTAGGAAGGTTGGGAACCACTTTCCCCAGTCATTTCTTCTTGTGTGTGCATTTACTGTAGCTTCTCTTCTCTTGGTAGCTAGTTACCTAAGGTTTCTTTAAATCTTATAAGGAGGTACTAGGGATAAGTTCAGTCTCCAAAAATCTCTTCTTGCCCAGAAACCACCTCAGTACCTAGAAGTGCACACCCCACTTTTTGGTAATCAGAAGTGTCAAGTCATGGGGGAAAATATTGCCCACCATTGCTCTAGCCAGACACACGTGACAAGAGTTGACCAAATATGGATAGCTAAAATGGATAGAACTGACCAACGCCG
Source organism: Arvicanthis niloticus (assembly GCF_011762505.2). Taxonomy (NCBI): domain Eukaryota; kingdom Metazoa; phylum Chordata; class Mammalia; order Rodentia; family Muridae; genus Arvicanthis; species Arvicanthis niloticus. The sequence goes on from NC_047658.1 coordinate 136,941,044, forward strand.
TCAAGCTCTTTCCTGTGTATTGTAAGTGTTCCACTTAGATTGAAAGTCTGATGTTATCATTTTAGCTCAATCTTGTCAAGTTTGATAGGTGATTTTTTTTTTTTTTTTTTTTTTTTTTTTTTTTAGAATTTCTGTGCAGTCTTCCATGATGTAACCCTCTCTAGTTTTAAAGAAGTTTTGAGGTATCTATTACTAATTGTGGTTGAAATTTATGAATACAAAGAGAAAGTTCCAGGAGTAAAATGCTCTCTGGAGTATGTGTTAAGTAGATTATGTGAGGTTGCTGGCAAAGTGTTGGAGTGAGATTTATAAACACATGAGGAACATTTTTCCTATAGTGGTTTCAAGGAAATTTTACCCAGTGTTTAGTTGTGTTTCATTTACTTTTCCTTCTTGATTTTTTTGAACAACTGATAGACTTATTTTGATATAAAAATTCAAATTCCTTTGTTCTGTGGCAGTTGTGATTTTTCTTAGAAATAAAATCTTAGCTGCTCAGTTTCATTCTGGAATGGAGGGTAGGTGAAGCTACAGTATCTTAAGATGGCTCTCTGCCATTGACTGTGAGGTTTGTAGTAATGTGCATGCTCACCTAACATATGTAATAAAAAGAAATAGATTGTGGGGAAATTACATTAATTTGAAATAAAGTCAGAATCAACTTTCTTCTCCTTAGTTTATCTCTGGGCTTTAAATCTTTCTTAAGTTGTAGGTTGGATTATAAAAGTATAACATTGAATTAATGTGGGTAACAATGTCAAAAACATTGGTCTGTTATAGTAAATAATATTTGAAGGTTTCTACCCCATCTTAGATCATTTATAGGTTCCCAAATAAAAGACACAAAACCTTTATATTTAGAATAAACCTTCAAGTATTAGAACTGGACAGAAAGCTCTAAGCTTGTTTGTCTACTTCCCTGTCAACCCTGAGATATCACTTGCCATATTCTTCTTGGGCCACTCCTCCTACTCCACGAAGCCAGTCCTCATGGACATGTGCTCACAAACAGCATGGTAATTTCTTTCTTCTCCCATGCTCTTCTTCTCTCTTCATGCCCTTCTTCTCTTCTTGTGGATCCTGCCTGAATCCCTCAAGCCTGGGAACTTCCAGCTCTGCCTACCTCTCTTCTGCCCAGCCAATCATGGATAACTTACAGCACAAGCTTTTATACAACAAAAGCTGATATACATGAGGATCTGCTTGTCTTGGAGCAACTTAAGATCTTGCGGTACAAAATTTAGCATTTGAATATGTAGCAGCACATCGATCTTTCAAACAAAATCAATACTGATAATTGAAAATATTTTATATAATGGAAACTTATAAATTAGATTACATTGAAGTATTAGTGTTAAATTATTTAACTTATTGCAAGTTTTGTAGATGTAAGAGAAATCGAGATATATTCATTCTCTTGTTCAACATTCATGGAGTCCCTATATATTACAGGTAGCATATAATCAATGAAGATAAAACCTGTGGAGAAATTTCCTTGAACCATAGAGCATGAAGGGGGTGTGCTGTACAGAAATCAGAGAACAAATTACAGGAGTCTGTTTTCTCCTTCCACCATGATGGTCCTAGGGATCAAATTCAGGTTGTTACCTTTGGCAGCAAGTACCTTTAACCATTGACCTATCTTGCTGGCTTAGGATACGTTTATTCTTTGAGCCAGGGCCTCAGAACCTTCCATGTAGACTAGGTTGCTCTCAAACACTCACAGATCTGCTTGATTCTGTCTCCCCATTGTTGGGATTAAAGCTATGTGTCACCGTACCTAGCTAGGAAGAATAGTTTCTGATAAATGTTGATCATATCAAAAGATAGACATCTCCTTTATTTCAGCATGCTTGTTTTCTTACCATTTTCCATTTGTGTTTATTGATGTCTGTATGCACAATAGGTACATTATTATCTTGGGAGAACAATATAATTTGTGATTTACATATTTTCTTATTCTAAATATGTATAATAAAGACTTTAAAATGAAAATAGAATTTATAGATCTGTATGAAGAATTTAGATATTGCAGTCTGCTATTTCGTAGTTATTTGAAGAGAAATTAGTGAACTTTGAATGGTTGTATATATGTATGTTATCAGAGGGAATTAAGATTGATACCTGAAAAGTGTAAGCAATAGTTACGTGTTTTCTTTATATAATTTGGGAGTCATGGAAAGAAAGATCATTATAATAGTGCATAGTAATAGATTCAGTGACTCGTAAAGGGACATCATTTATTATTAAGACTTTGAAGATTGTTCAAAGGCAGAACTTTAGGAAATGTCAGTAGAAGATATCATTGAGATTTAAAAGTATATAATGGCCGGGCAGTGGTGGCGCACGCCTTTAATCCCAGCACTTGGGAAGCAGAGGCAGACAGATTTCTGAGTTTGAGGCTAGCCTGGTCTACAGAGTTCCAGGACAGTATATGATGTTTGTTATACACAAAAGTCTGAAATATTTATTTAAAATGATTGATACCAAATATCAAATAATAAATCAAGATATTATTTGTGTTTTCAGTATTTTATTAGATGACATGCTAGTACAAAGTGATGCTTTATTCTCATTAACATTATAGTCCTGGATATGCTTTATTACTTTGCTATGTATTTTATTAGCATTTGAGTGTCTGAAGAGTTGAACATTTTGACCTTTGAGTGACTGATCTTCTAGACAGTGTTTATGTGTTAACGTTACCATCTTAAGAATTGACCATTCTTTTTGCCTTTCCTGCCCTTATGAGGTGGCAGTAAAAGTTGACAAGTCATGATTCTGTATGACTTTTGCTATGGTTTGATTTGAAGCCTTTTGTTTTTCTATTGCAAGAATGTAAAATTATCATGAAGAATTTGAAAGATAATCTTTGCTGAACAATCTTTACTTTCTTCTTTAATATCCTAGTAAATTAAACTAATTCTTGAAATTATATTACAGAAGGATAAGATATAGTTAAAAGCAAACCATGGCTACCCTGGGAAATCTTTTTTTTTTTTTTTTTCATTCCATTAACTGAAAAACAGAAAGCTAGTATTGGAAAGAAATAGGAAACCCTGGATGATTTCTTTGTTTTGGATCATTTCTACTTTGGATTCATCTTCACTTACCTCAGAGTTAATAGAAATTCAGTATTCTGGTAAAGAAATTTAGAGGGAAACTGCCATTTTACTCTATTGCTTGATTTCATACTGAAAGTATCTTCTAAGAGCAACGATACATAGTATTTAACGTATTTTGTAAATGTAAGGAGGTTGTTTGTATTCTGTAAATCACAGATGTATACCCATGTCATATGACACAACAGTATTTTTGTATTGCTTATATTTTTGTGTTGTTTAGTTTTATTTTTGAGCTAGAATTTCTTAGGGTAACCTAGGACAGGCAGAAACCTGCTTCAGTCACCCAAAACTACAGTTTTTTAAAAATACAATTAATATTTTTGTAATATTTAGTTACTTTAGAAATTTAGATGTTCATATTTGAACTTCAAATGCTCATATCTTAGAAATTAGAAATTGACTTAGTTGATGTTTACATTTTGTAATTTCAAGATTTGCTCTTAATATTTTTTCCTAGTATCTCACAGTGTGTTTTATAATAAGAGATTAAATTTTTTTATTTTTAACTATATAAATTATGCAGTTTTGATAAATGATAATTTTGGCAGTACAATCAAACATTTTATGTTTTTACTATTTGGTTATATTCCTTTTCAAACTTAGAAAAATTATTTGCTTTTATAGAGTTCAAAGAGTGCTGTGTATTTTGCACAGTTTCATAAAATATTTCAGTTTTCACTTACATAGTTTATAAAATATTTTTAAAATTTGTTGAACACTTTTTAAAATGGCTTATATTAAGTCATTTTACATATAAAAAAGAGACTATAATTCTTTAAAGGTGGGTTATAGTCCTGTAAAATAAAGGCCTAAAATGACAGTTACAACATTCTAATTCATGGTTAATAAAATTCTCTTTCAGACAGCAAATGGCTACATCTTGTTTTTTCATATTACATCTTCAAGAGGGGACAAATACCTTTATGAACCAGTGTATCCCAAGTAAGTTTATTGACTTTTATTCTTTTAATACATGGCTTGCATGCTTAATATTTTTTTTAATTATACTTTGGGGTTATCTAAAGTCATTAAGATGTTAAGTTGCCAGCATTTCTAAAATGGTGCCTCGGAAATTACTAGTCTTTGAACTGTCATTTTTTTAAATTTAAGAAATAGAGCTAGGCGGTGGTGGCGCACGCCTTTAATCCCAGCACTTGGGAGGCAGAGGCAGGCAGATTTCTGAGTTCTGAGTTCGAGGCCAGCCTGGTCTACAGAGTGAGTTCCAGGACAGCCAGGGCTACACAGAAAAACCCTGTCTCGAAAAACCAAAAAAAAAAAAAAGAAATAGGTAGTTCAGTAAGTCAAGGAACACTGAGTATTGTTGTGGTTTTGGGCTTCAGAATTACTACTAACATACTCCAGTCAGATATTCTCTAGTCTTTATTAGAATGGAGAGCTGAGAGATTATATGAAGAGGGGAAATCGTAGTCAATGACAGGCTTCTTTGCCTGTGTCTTTATATATTCATAGGAAAAGACACACAGTGTTTACCTCTTAGTTCAACTTTGGGGGAACATGGACTTTTGCTCCTTAAGTCTTTAAACTATCATTGTGTTTTGCACATTTCCTCCATAGCATGCTTCACTTTTAAATAAAACAACATATAATTTTAAAATACATATTTTCTTCTGGGGGCAATCTACCTATATGTCAAAAGTTTGCTTGATGTTACATGAGAGATTGCTGCCAATATGATTAAGAGGAAGCTGCCGAGAAGATTCAAAAAGTCTTAAACATATATATATATATATGTGTGTGTGTGAAATTTATATATTATAATATGTAATATATTAATATATCCATATATTAATATATAATATTAAATAATATGTTGAAATATATTCTAAAATATGGATATTATATATTTATATATTAAAATTATATATATATATATATATCTTAAAATGACCTTACTGAAGATGAATAAGCTAGTTATTCAGAGAAAACCAGTGGTATGAAGTAAGTATGCCTGACACTGTAATACTATAGGGATTGTCATAACTTCTAGTTGCACTGAACTGTTTATAATTGTTTATATTAGACAAATACCACAGCATACCAGTTGTATCAGCATAATGTCCTGATTTCACATTTAGTTTGCACATTATTCCAGACCTGTAGATAAATTCCTTCTAGTTTGAGCAGATATTGCATTTTTAGGCCAGAAAGGTGGCTCAGTCAGAGAAAACCTAAGGTCAGTCCCCAGAACCCACATAAAAGTGCCAGGCATGGTAGCATGTGTTTGTCATCCTGTACTGGGGAAGTGGAAATGAGCAGAGCTTGCTGGAGCTTGCTGGCTAGCCAGCTTAGGTGACTTGGATTCTCTGACCAACACACACTTTGACACGCAAAAGATAACTAAAAAGCTACTTGGGGAGGGAAGGGTTTATTTCAGTTTTTATGTCCGAGTTATAGTCCATCAGGAAGAGAATTCAGGTCAGGAACTGAATGAAGCAGGGGCAATAAGAAGAATGCTGTTTATTGGCTTGCTCCTCATGGCTTGCTCAACCTGTTTTCTTATACCATCCAGGACCACCTGCCTACAGGTTGCATACCCGTGATAAACTGTACCCTCCCATGTCAATAACCAGCCATGAAAATGCCTGACAGGCTTGTCTACAGAGCAGTCTGGTAAAAGCATTTCCTTAGCAAAGGGTCCCTCATCCCAAATGACTCAACCATATCAACTTGTCATAAAGCTAACCAGCATAGCACTTCATGTGGTATATCGTGTTTTTATAATCATTATTTTCACATAGGTAAAACACACTTGTAAAAAATAATTTAACAATAACATTAAAATGTGTATAAGATTCAGAAAAAAAATAATTATGGAAAACCAGGTTGTTTGTTGTTAGATATGACAGGGAAAATGCACCCATGCACTGTCAACACCATAGCTGCCAGAACAGGACTGACATGATGACTATACCAGTTGACATGACAAGTAGATGGGGAAGTCCCATAAGAGCCAGCCCCTAGAGAAGAACTACAGGTGGTCAGTGGGTGCTGAGAAGGGGAGAATCCATTCCCTATAAGAACAAGGTCCAACATAGGCTTCCAGTCCCAGGTGGTCATCCTTGTTCATGTGTACATACAGGATGTGCTAAATAGACATGGTAGGGTGCATGTGCACTAAGCGTGTGTTGAATATACATACACTATGTAACAATAATAATTGAGAAGCTATGATTTTGGTGGGGGTGAGACATAGGAGAAGTTGGAAGGGGACGGGGAGCAGGAGTGATGTAAATTTAGTCATCTTGTATGAGTTTCTCAAAAATGTTTTTAAAGTAAGATGAAAAACAAAAACCTAGAAAATAAAATACACATATAATCTTTTTATTTGTCAGAATATAACTTGTATGAATTACTGGTACAAATACAGTTTTGTTGACTAAAGCCAGCCTGATGTGTATTTGTGTGTGCCAGTACTTTCTAGAGTAGCTTATTTTAGTAAGCTTCCTGAAGAAACTGTTTGTAAAATGGTATCAAAAGTATAATTTTCTTCTAATTGTTACGAGTTCATGTTTAAAACCTGAAAAGTTGTGATCATATAAGGGTTAGTGGAGAGGAGGGGAAAGATGGTTTTGTCAGTGTTGTCATGTGTGCCATTGTAAACACGTAATTTAAGATATCTGTCCTGCAGACTGAAGCACACAAAAGCCACCCGTCATCCAAGCTGATGCTGTCACAAGCAAGAGCCAAGTCAGAGGTAGTGGCATAGTCCCACAGTCTGTAGTGCTTAGCCTCTGATACCACACTACTTCAACCTTGTTTGTGCCTCATCCAGCAATCTACTACTTAAGATTTATCTGGCCGGGCGGTGGTGGCACACGCCTTTAATCCCAGCACTTGGGAGGCAGAGGCAGGCAGATTTCTGAGTTCTGAGTTCGAGGCCAGCCTGGTCTACAGAGTGAGTTCCAGGACAGCCAGGGCTACACAGAAAACCCTGTCTCGAAAAACCAAAAAAAATAAAATAAAATTTTATATATATATATATGGAATAAGGAATAGAAAAGGAATAGAAAAAAAGCGAATGAAAACGGTTTGTAATAGTCTTGAAGGTAGAGGCTGGCAGTTAACTGTGTCCTTTTCAATTATAGAAATAGCACTGTCTCTTGTTTCACCTCTCTACATCTTAGGAGTTCATCACACGAACTTTATTTCTAGAGCATCTCAGCTTTCCTGTATTGCATGACAGCATCTTAACCTCAGACTATATATCATTTTCCATTACACTCCAACTGAGCACATAGCTCAGATGTCGCCATGTTTAATAGCTTCCACCTGGTGTTTCTAGCATTCCTGTACATGCAGGGAATCAATCTTCAACAACCATGGCAGTCTTATTCAGTAACTCCTTTCATCTCAAATGTCATTTATTCTTTGATATTCTGTTTATTTTTCTACCTTACATTAAAATATCTCTTCATCTTTACCCAGACCAGTCTGCAGACTGGCCGAAGGCTTTAATGTTTTGTTTTATATTTTCAGATTTGCAGTGAAATTTGTGGTAACTTTGCCACAGATAAATCAAAAATAATTATATTTAGCATTAAAATTCATTTAATTAACTATGCTTAAATATGAGTGTAGGAGATTTTGAAATTTCTTGTAATTCTTATTTCTTCATAATGAAAATAATTTCAGCAAATTAGTTTTCATGTACTGTTTTTTTTTTTTTGTTTTTTTTTTTTTTTTTTTTTTGTTTTGTGGTTTGGTTTGGTTTTTGGTTGGTTTAGTTTGGTTTTTTGAGACAGGGTCTTTGTGTAGCCCTGGATGTCTGGAATCTACTGTGTAGAAGCAGCTGGAGCTCATATAGTCTTTCGAGAGCAAAACTCTACTCCCTCACTCATCTTTCCAACACAGTTAACTTTGGTCTGTTTGGTTTTGAGGTTTGTGTTGCCCAGGCTCGCCCCTGAGCTTGTGGGCTCAAATGACCCTCCCAACTCAGCCTCTGAAGTAGCTAAAAATACAGGCATATGCCACTGTGCTCAATTTAAACTTAAAAAAAAAAAAAAAAAAAAACACAGTTTTATTGAGTCCAATGTTCACTGGGCCCAAGGATATGGTTCAGTGCTTTAGTCTGCTTGCTTATCATGTACAAGGCCTTGGATTTGATAACCAGCTCTGCAAATTTTAAATAGTAGTACTAAAATCTAACTAATATTAAAGATTCAGTTCTCCACCAGAAAATATTCTTCCATAACAATCACTATCAATGCTCTAACCTTACTTTGCTTTACCTAGTTTTTCCTAACACATTTCATCAGATATGTGAAACTTCTTACCAGGCTGCTGTGAGTGACTTATTGGAGAAGACATTGAGATTAACAGTTGTTCTTACCGACCCTTTAGCTCTAAGAATCCAACTGGGTTTTTTTTTTTTTTTTTTTTTTTTTTTTCAGAAGAAGTCTACATTTTGAGCCAGAAATGTCCACTAATTCTTATCACATGTAGAGGACAAAAGAGACCAGAATTATTTATGTACACTAAAGCTTCCTTAAGATCCATTTACAGTAGTCATATATCATTGTGAGACAAGGGCGTGTCTGAGAAAAGCATCCTTAGAGCACTTGATTGGTCATAATGTTACAGTGTATACTTGTAGGTATGTAGGTGTTAGAGTGTATGGATCTACAGCTGCTACAGCTGCAGTTACAAACTTGCACAGCATATTACTGTGCTGAAACTATAAGCAGTTTTACCATTGTACAATGGTTTGTGTATCTACACATATCTAAAAACAGAAAAGGTATCTTTTTGCCTTTACATGTTTTATGAGCACAGTTTTGATATCTTTAGATATCCAACACCAGGAACTTCACTTCCATACAACTGACAACTTAGCAAGCTTGTTTACATAAACATCAGCATCACCACAAAGACCTGGTGTGTTATGCTTCCTGTTAACAGTGGCTGCAATAGCACTAAGCTATGGGAATTTTCCACCCTGTTTTAATTTTATGGGACTACTACTATATATGAAATTCATCCATTATTGAAATGTTTTGGCGGCACATTTTTGTACCTTTTTTATTATTGTTAATAAGTTATTGATGTTAGGTTTTGAGAGAGAAGATTTTATCTAATTTTCTTCCTACTAATCTTGTTATTTGGAGACTAGATGATAGTGGTCTTAAAAATGTTTCTCTTTGAGCATCTCAAAACTTTTCTATATAGTTTGATTTCAGCATGCATCTATTCTGTAGATTTACATATGTGACTTTTAGCTGAACTTTGTATATATCACACATGCATTTGTGGATACATTGTAATTGTACTAGCATTTATTAGTAGCATGGGTTAAAGTATTATCACCTAATCCGGAAACTCCTCTTGTCATAGCCACATCCCAATAGTGCCATCTGAATGCAGAGACTGATAGAATTACTAGAAGATCTGATCAGCTCATAGAACCTGCATGCTGTTGGTGTTACGATCACTACTGCCACTAGCAGATTAAGTCAGTAGGACTGTGTGCTCACTTGTAGTTTTTGCCTTAAAAAAAAAAGTCTCTAGGAACTGTTGTAGCTGCTAGGGATGTAGCCGTGGGGTGGATACTAGGGCAACAAAACAGCCTTACTTATAAAGCTTGGTAATTATAACACATTGTGTGTTGTGCAGGCAAACAAAGCAGGGTTAGGGAATGAGGAGTGGAACCACAGCTTGAAATTGAATCCTTAGTGTCTTTACTGAGAAGATAGCATGTAAAAGGATCTTAAAGAGTTTGTGTGGGGGCAGGGGGAGCTGGTGCTGGAGAGATGGCTCAGTGGTTAAGAGCACTGACTGCTCTTCCAGAGGTCCTGAGTTCAATTCCCAGCAACCGCAGGGTGGCTCACAACTATCTGTAATGAGGCCCTCTTCTAGTGTGTCTGAGGACAGCAGTGGTGTACTCACATTCATAAAATAAATAAAATCTTTAAAAAAAAAAAAGGAGTTTGTGGGGAATACAACATACACTTAGGGGCATGACATTTTGGGATAAATGAGAAAATATTGTAAGTTGTAGGTCCTAACAAAAAATGTGTAATTAGTCAAAGGGATGTTTTTGTTATATCAACTATAAAAATGAAATACTATGCTGTGATTTTTTAAAAGTAACTTAATCCTGCAAAAGTATAAAGCCAGTTAGTTGTCTTTTGTCCAGAGAACCAGCATGTACTTGACTTGGTCCACTCTCCCGTTTCATACATACCATAGTCAGTCTATGCAGTCCACTTCAGTCACGCTTTCCACAGCCCCCTAGTTCCCAAGACTTTCTCAGTTTGAAACTTGAAACTTTTTTTCTGGATCATTATATCTTTTATAATTTACCTCTAAATGATTTAAACATATAATTTACTTGCCTTTTTCCTATATAAAATTTCTTGTGGTTTTCCATAGGTTTCAGGTTAGTTATGTTGCCTTTATTTTTTAGCTCTATTTTACCCGTCTGGTAAGTGGGACTAATGCTGTGTATCTCATGGATTTGCCAGTGAGTTTAAGCTGGCACTCTCAGTTATAGCACTTAAGCAGTGCTTCAGTGTTTTCAAGAGGTTTTTTGTTTTTGTTTTTTTTTTTTTTTTGGGGGGGGGTGTTATGTTTTGTTTCTGTGTTCCATGTTCTCACTGCCTTTCACTGTACTGTATGTAGTAAGTGAGCTCTATAGCTGATCCTTTCGTGAGTGCCAAACTTACCTTTCTGTAATTAAATCAATTTAAGTGGTTCAGTGAGCTTCAACTTCATTATATTTAGTCTGTACCCATCACCTCCTGCTGCTCACTGGAGAGCAAACGATCTGGCCTGGCTCTCAGCTCAGAGCAGCCATCTGCTTTATTCTATTGTTTCTTCCCAACACTTTTGTCCTCCATGTGCTCAGGAAGTCACTAGTTTTCCATATACATTCCCACAGTACAACGATCAGTGATGTGTTTTAGTTGGAAAACTAGACTGTGAGAAGTGTAATTTTAAAATGTGAATTTTGCTTTTTTTAAGATTATAATCCAACTCTACTCTCTACTTGTCCTATATCTCTTAGGTAAATAAATATCCATGTATAGAAATCCTAGGTCATATCACATGTCTAGTAACTTTACTTTGGATACTGACATCATCTTTAGTATGATCTACATACTATTACTATACATCTATAGTTTAGTCTAGCAATCAACATACTATTAGTTATCTGGTCTTTGTGTTTTCCATTTGAATAGTTTTCTGGTTTTATGTTAAAGAATGGTACAGTTTGTTATGGGTAACAAGTTACTTGGAAAACATCCTGACCAATTTGTGGCTTCTTTGTACAAACAAATACATATGCTTTGTAAGGGTAGATTTAGCCTTTAGTTTAGACTTGTCTTCCAAGGTCTGTCTTCACTAGCTCCTCAAAACAAGAAGCTTCCTCTAGGATATCCAAAACCTCAAATAGTTTATTCTTTGTCTGGCTTTGGGCTACATGTAAGAATAGCTTAGTACCCAGTGTTGTAAAAAGGGTGGCAATTTTGAGAGCTCTTTTCAGTGTCACTCCAGCACTTCTGTTGTTCTGTTCCACAAGTGTGTTCTCCTGAGCACTGGGCTCTCTCACTATATATGGTTGTCTGAGCACTGGGCTCTCTCACGGTGTATGGTCATCTGAGCACTGGACTCCCTCACTGTGTAAGGTCATCTGAGCACTGGGCTCCCTCACAGTGTATGGTCGTTTGAAAGTGACTTTTGCTGGAAAACTTTGTTTCTTTCTGTTTGTGACAAGTTCTCACTTTGTAGTCCAAACTGGCCTTGAAATTCTTCTGCCTTCCCTTAGGTGACTAAAGTTGTTTCATGTATTTTGTCCAGTTTTTGTGTTTGTTTTCTGGCTGAATAATTTGGAACCATTTAGTCTATTAAGATAATAAAAGTGACTACCTGTAGGATCTTCAGTCAGTTTGAACAATTTTCAGTTATTTTCCACTGGAGTATATTTATTTAAGTACATTTAAATATTTGCTTAATATTTAAACATATTCATATATATAAATATATATTATATTTTATCTGAAATAATTTCATAAGTTAGGGGCATATTGGTAAATAATCATAGTAGCATATGAAATATAAAGTAATGAAGTATGGCTTGGCACGCATGAGGCCCTGTGTTCAGGCCCCAACAAGTCCTTTGCCATGGAAAGGAAACCAATCCAACTGTCTACAACTGATGAAATGTATAATATAGAGGAAAATACCCTGAACTTCAGAGCTGGGGTTGGACAGGCAAAGCCTCTCAGTCCCAGAGCTTTGGCTAGGAGAGCCAGAACTCCCTAGATCAAGACTAGCACATTCTAGACTCATCTTAAATTTGGGATTCATGTTTGTTACTATAATTGACCAGTTAGCATATGCCTGATAGAATTTGTAAAGCATTTGTTATTAAATGGTACTTAAGAGGTCTCTGATACTAATTAATAAGTAAAGTTAATGTCAGGGTCTGGAGGGCCGGGGTATATCAGTGGAAGAGTGCTCGCATTAATGCACAAGGCCTTAGGACCCCTCAACACCACACAAAAAGTAATTTAAAAATAAATGAAAAAAAAGAAAGAATGACTGTCCCAAGGAGTCACGCTAGTGTTTCATGAGTGTCTGAAACAAGAGAGGAGTTTGATAGGTCAAAAAAAAAAATGTAGTTATTTGCTTGGAAAAAAGACGGGCCTGAAGTAAGCTCTGATGGAAAGAACATACTGTATAACTGATTATACTGTACTGGTTTGTTTTATCACACACACACACACACACACACACACACACACACACACACTCTCTTACTTCTGGAGAAGGAGCCAAGAGTTCTACATCTTGATCCAATGGCAGTCAGGAGAAGATTGTCCTCCAGGCAGCTAGGAGGTGGGTCTCTCAGCCAAACGCCACAGTGACACACTTCCTCCAAGGTCACACCTCCTAACAGTACTACTCCCTATGGACCAAGCATATTCAAACCACTACAGTAGACTTTTGAGTCTTAGGGAACTTACTCCTGAAGACAGTTGCAAACTCAAGCAGTAATAGATACACCTCCCCGCTCATACCTTTTCAGTGTTCTTTGTTGACACGAATGCCAGAATCTTCAAGTGAGAATAGTTTTATTTTTTTGCCTTCATTACATGTTTCTTTAGCTTGACTCATAAGCAACCATTTGGATATGTGGAAGTGGGGCTATTGTATTTCACCTCAACTTGTTTTCAATTTAGGTTCTTCTTTGACATGGAAAGGACAATTTTAAATTACTTTCTGTCTTTCTTTAATAATTATTTATGTGTATAAAATGAGAAAAATAACAGTTAAATTTACTAAATTGTACCCAGTATTGTTATGTGCTCAGAATAAAAGGGAATTCTTGTTAATTAAATATGAGAGTTATAGTGAACTCCACTTTGAAAAATAATAAATCTTACAGATGCTTTTCTAAAACATGCCTCAAAAGGGTCACATCAAATATAAACAATGGCAATCTTGTTTTTGAGAACTTTGGTAAAAATATTTAAAATATGTAATACCTGAAAATGCAAAATATTTCTAAAATAACTATGAATTTTTAGTATCCTTACTTGTTTGTTTATTCTATTTAAAATATGGTAAATATAGCATTAAAGTTTGGTTATATAGAAATGTAACATTTTCTAAGATGTTCCATAGGGAAACATTCTACATTCAAATGGTAAAGGCAAGTAAATGTCTCTAGATATGTTCTGTTTGGTTACTATATTCTTAACAAGTCTCATGTAAATTATATTGTAAAGTGAAATTACTGAACTTTTCCTATCTTGAATTTTTGCAGTAATCTGAGGCATTCATCTGGTTTTCATGTTTGAATAGTTTGGTTCTGAAACTAGATTTATCTGATTGGAACTTATGTGTTTGGGTCAACAGCAGTTTACTAAATAAACTTTTCAGACCATGTCTTGATATGAAACTAAAGCTGGCTTGAACTTATTCATGGTGATTCTTCTGCCTTCATCTCCAGAGAGTGGCGATTTAATTCTGTGGTTTTCTTTGTGTTGCCAGATGTGTACACTGCACTCCTGGCAGAGATATTTGTCTTTTTAAAAGCCATTTATTTAATCATTTTGAGTTTAGTTTATATGCAAAATGTAGCTTAAAAGTAAATTTTAATTTGATAGGTTAGTTTTTCTTGGTATCAGTCATTCTCTTCTAGAGTTTCACTGAGTCTTAGCTCTGCAGAATTTGCACTAATGTAGTTTCATGGATGTGATAGCTATCACACATATAATGGATTTTTAGTGGCAAAGCCAAGGTTTCTTTAACTATCCACCAATGTTTCATTTCTGAAGTATATAACGAATAAAATACAAAACTACTGATAACATTAATAAACTAAAACTCTCAAAGCGCATATACATATCCATCCTACTTGTGCAAAGATCATGTGTGTATCCAGTGTCATCATTTAATCACTCGAAATAAGCAAGATTTGAGAAAGGAGACTGCAGAAGGGATGCTGAGAAGCTAAAGGAAGTACACAGGCCTATTGATGAGGTGCTTTTATCATTTGATTGTTTAAGACATTGAGTGTTACGTATGTGCAAGATAAATAAGAACTAAGTTTAAATTTTACCAATGTGAGGCTCACAGTTGAAGGGGGATAAACTTAATTCAAATAATACCAAGTATACTACTAACCTGGTGAGTACCTCAAATGAGCTTCAGATGAAAGAGCTGTGGGTGGGACTTTAAGAAAGGAATGTGTTCTTAGAGTATTGTTGAGGAAATCACTTGTAAAAAGCAGCGTCTCAAATGTGTTGGAAAAGCACGACTGGTATGAGGGGAAGCTTTCAAGACAAATTTTGACAATCTGACTTTGGAAGGCCAGCTCTCATGTGTTTATTATGGCCACCCCAGTTATAGCATATGACCTTGATCCACATTTTTCTAATTACTCACGGCATTGATTGCATTTCTTTTAACTGGCCCTTTGCATATCTTTAGGTAAATTTCTGCTCAAGTTCTCTCCTTAACTTTAATTGAAATATTTATTTTAATTTTTTTCTGGGTTAATTGAGTTTCTCTGCATCCATTTCCCAAGTGCTGGGATCACGGTGTCTGCCACCAGAGCCTGTTGTTGGTGGCTTTGATCACTGATTCAGTTTCATCACTTAGAATAGATTTTCTCTTCTCTTGAATCAGTTTGAAAATGTGTATGTTTTTAGAGATTTGTCCATTTCATAAAGATTAATTACCTATCTAACTTACTGATGCAGTTTTATTTTATTTTGGAATAAACTACTAATGCTCAGCCTTTGATTTCTGAGTTTAGAAATTAGAATCTTGGGCTGACAGTGGCTCAGCAAGAAAGGGTACTTAGCACCCAGCCCGATGACTAGAGTTCGTCCCTTGTTTCCCATGGTAGAAGGAGAGAAGGCTATCCTCTGACAGTGGTTTGTGCACTGACACACACATAACACAGACAAAAATACATGCATAAGATTTCTGAAAGGAAATTGGAATTTCTTCTTTTTTTCCCCTAGAGTTTTCAATTTTTACTTTTCAAAAAGGCCAGCTGATGATTTTAGTTGTTTTGTTTTTGTTTTTTGTTTTAACTACAGTTTTATTCTATCATTTTGTACCCATTTTCTCAGATAGTTTTGTTTTGTTAAAATAGTTTTTAAATTATTTACTTTTATGTGTATGGGTATTTTGACTGCATGTATGTGTACTGTGTGCACATAGTGCCTACAGACCCCAGAAGAGGGTGTCCGATCCCTTGGGACTGGAGTCAAAATTTTGAGTCACTGTGTGGGTCCTGGGGAATGAAACCCAGGTCATTGAAAGAGCAACTAGTGCTCTTACATCCTCTTAATGGCGCCACCTCTCTGGGCCCCCTAGGTTTATTGTTTGTTTTGGGGTTTTTGTTTTATTTTGTTTCAGAAAAAGCATCTGTGATGTGTAACACACTGGATGCACATGTTAGCGTGGTTGTCCACTGGGACTCTCCACCTTTTTTTAAATGAATTTTTTTTCCATACAATATATTCTGATTAAGATTTCTCTTCCCCCTACTTCTCCAAGATCCTATGTCCTCATCTGCACAACTCCACACCCTTTCTTTCTTTTTTACTTTAGAAAATAAAAACAAACTAACTATAATAAATTAAAATGTAAAAAAATACAAGAAAAACACATACAACCGAAAAAAAGCATAACAACACAAAATTGGAAAACATATTATACAAGCAAAAAGCAAGTAAGATGAGAATGCCCAAACAAAATATCTGAGACAAAAGTCTATGAAAATACCATGGAGTTTGTTTTGTATTGGCCAGCTACTGTTACTGCTGGGCATGTGGCCTAAGGTCTCATTAACATACCCAGTGAGATTCCATTGGAGGTGCCTAAATGTTTATTTGCTATTGGATGCCAATTGGAGATAGCTTCTTGATTAGGGATGGAAGGAAGGCTGTGTCCACTCATCCTATCATTGTTAGTACCTTGTCTAGCTTGAACATGTGCACATTGCTGTTGTCTCCGTGACTTAATATGTGCATCAGTCCTGTTCTGTCTGGAAGCCACTGTTTCTTTGTTCATTTATCCCCTCTGGCTTCTGCTGTTTTACTGCTTCCTCTTCTGACTTCTTGTTCTGACTAGCTGCCTGATTCCTGAAGTGGAAGGTGTTGAGATAGGGTCTTTCACTGAACCTAAAGCTAATTAATTGGGCTGGTTGGGCTGGGCCATTGTGCCTAGCTTTTTCCCCCATGGTTGTTGGGGTATGAACTCAGTTCCTAAGCTTAGCAGGCAGTTTATGCTGAGCCCCTCAAAGTAATGTGTATTCTATTCTGCTTTAGGTTTAATTTGATCTTTTTCTGGTTATCTTTGTTGTTGTGTGTGCATGTTTTTATTACTTTTGAGACAGAACTTTATTCTAGCTCAGACTGATCTGGAACTCACTGTGTACCCAGGATGGTCTTGAACTCATAGCAAGTCTCCTCCCTCAGCTTCCTCAATATTGAGATGACAGGCACAAGCCACCATGCCCAGCTCTTTACTAGTTCTATAAGATATAAAATTAGATTGTTGACTTACGTTTTTAACAGAGGCATTTTAGCAATAAGAAACAAGTACTCCAGATGTGCTGCCATGTGCTTGTAATCTAAGTATTTGGTGAGCTGAGATAAGATCTGTGTAAGGCCTGATTTGGAATATATCAACAGACCCTGTATCAAAGTAAAACCAACCAACAGACCAAACAGCAATAGCAACAAAAATGAATCATTTCTCTCAAATATCCCACTGTATTTTTATTTTCAGCAATTTCAGGATATTTTCTGATTTTTCTTTCAATGTCTTATTTAACATATGGATTGGCTATAGTATATTAACTTTACACTTTTGTACATTTCCCACTTTTTCATCTGTCATTTCTAGTTTATTCCATTCTGTTTCGAGAAGGTTACTCTGTAGCCCAAGCTGGCCTGGAACTCCCTACGGTTAGGTGGCTTGGAACCTAAGTAGCCTGCCTGCCTCAGTCTGCCAAGTGCTGAGGTTAAAGAGGTGGGCCACCTAGTTCTTAGTATTTTAAATTTTATTCATGCTTTTTGTGACCTAACTATCTTTTATCCTGGAGAATGTTCAGTGTACATTAAAGAATATATTTACTGTTCTTAAGTATTTGGTCCATAAGGGGTGATGGTATTGCTCAAAATTATCTTTCTTTCTTTCTCTTTTTAAAAACCTGTCAAAAATGTTTGTGTTGGAGGCTAGAGAAATGCTTCAGAAGTTAAGAGCACTTGCTGTTCTCCAGAGGATTTGAGTTCGATCTCTCCTATGTTGGACAGTTCACAACAGTCTGTAAATCCAGCTCCAGGAGATCTGACTCCTTCCTCTGGCCTTCATGGACAGCAACACACATGTGCACATACTTGCATGAAAACGTGTAAACACATAAGCAACAATAAAACGTTTTTAAAGAAAAAGCCTAGGAGTGGTGGTACATGCCTTTAATTATTATGAAAATGTTTTTGTTTGTGTCAGTTTTTGACTTAGTCTATTTTTTATATCAAACTTATCCAGCCTGTATTACTGCTTGCATTGAGTATTATTTTCTGTCCCTTAACCTTCAGTCACTTTATGTCTTTGTATGTGGGTCCCTTCTACACAAGTTTAAAGTAGTCATTTTTATCATCGTCATCAGTCATAGTAATGTTTCATTATGCAGCCTTGGACAGCTTAGAACTCTAACAGAAGGACTTACATGCATTTTGATTTACTTGTGGTTTGTTCTTTGTACATTGTAACTACTTTCTTATTGGTTCTCTTGAACAGTTAACATCTTGTACATATAACTGCTTAGTCTGAATGAGTAACAGTTAAGCATCAGTGATACCCAGACCAGGCATTTTTATTTCTCCCTTTCTATGGTGCTGTTGTCACAGAGATATGTTTACATATCACATATATATGATTATTGACAGAGATTCATATGTATTGTTTTATACATCTGTCTTTCAAATCATACAGAAATAAATGCTTTTTTGAAATCAAAGCATATTTTCAGCTTGAATGGTTTTTTATACATGGCTTTGAGTTAGTGTTTTCTGTCTTCATTCATTGCAAAAGGTTTCATTTAGTGTTTAGTGTTTCTTACTTATGACAGATTCCCTTAATTTTTTTTATATTCCTAAACCTCTTAATTTCTTCAGCTTTTAAGAATACTTTGTCCAGATGTTTTCTTCTTTGTTAACATTTTTTTCTTTCACTAGATAAAGTATGTTATCTAGTGCTTTCTGGCCTCCCTCAGATCAGATACGGAAATGCCAGTTATTTTGAGAGTTCTTTATATGTGAGAGAGACACTTGTCTTGGTGCTTTCAGAACTCATTTTGATAATGAGTATTATATACCTCTGTTTCAGTCTTTTCATATTTATCCTACTTGAAGTTTGTTAAGTTCCTTGGATGTTTATATTTAAATATTAGTCAAATTTAGAAAAATTTCTATTGTTTTCTCAAATATTCTTTCTGCAGAAGTTTTCTTTCCTTGCCTTTGGACTCTTCTTACATATATGTTGGTATTCCCACAAGTCTTTCAATTGCTTTTGACAGCCTCAGACACATATGTAGTGTATTTTAATCATATTTACTGCTTTGTTACCCTCTCTTGTTTAGCTCCCATTCCCAATTAGATTCCCTTTTATTTGGCTTTCTCCCCTCCCCTGCCTTTTATGGCCCATTCTGTTTAATTAGAGTTGCTTGCCTGAGCACAGATTTAGGATTATGCACAGAAGAAAGGGCAACCTATCAATGGTTACACTGTTGAGGAAAATATCCCCTCTTCCCAGCTACAGTAGTTAATCATGAACCCTGCCCCTACCCGTCACAGAATGTTGATGTCCCAATCTTGTGTCAGTAACCACAGCTGCTGTGAGTTCATGAGTGCAACAGCCATGTCATGTCTGAAAGACAGCTTTCCATAGCATGTCTCCCCATCTTCCAGCTCTCACATTCTTTCTATCCCTTCTTCTGTGATGTCCTTGAGTCAGAGAGAGGTGATGTAGATGTCCTGTTTAGGGCTGAGCACTCAGCAGTTACTTTCAGCACTTTGAGCAATTTACAAGTTTCTGTACTAACAGTAATCCATGACAAAAAGAAAAGAAAAAAAGGGGGGGGGGGGCCTTTGACCAAGGCTAGTAAGGCACTGTCCTATGGGAATAAATATAAATACTTAGAAAGTAATTTGATGAACATAACATGTCTGTTTAGCCCAACAACCAAATAGCCCCAACGGCCTGTAACCTTCCAATATATCATTTGACTGAGTTTACAATACCACACATGAGAGTTCTCTCCTATGGAATGGGTCTCAAATCCAGTTAGAACTGATTGGTTTCTCCATAACTGTTGTACCACTATTACACCAGTGGGTACATCTTGCCTGACAGTTTAGATGTGAACTATGAGCATTCAGTCCACAGCTTGGTATAACACTGATGCCTTTTCTCCACCATCAGCCACATAATACTATTTGGCACTGTGAATATGGAGAGAGGGAAGCTTCCAATGTAATTCTAACTTGATTTCCCTATGTCTTAGAAATGAAATTTGAAATGTCTTCAATAAGTTCTTATATATAGTTTTGGTAAACAAAAAAGAACACATTCATAGTTCTCTTAAGCATATTTATTTTTCTTTTCACTTTTCCTGCCTCTCAGATTAAATAGTTAACAAAATTACACATGTATAATAGTTACAAGCTTTCTTGATTTTCATTGTACAAAATTTTAATGATTGTCAGTTTCCTGTTTAAGTGTGTCATTCAGCTTAAGCTAAGTCCACATGGTACAGTTTAAAAACTGCATGGTGTATTCCCCAAAGTAGCACAAATTCTTTTTTCTTTTTTTAAGATTTATTGATTTATTATATATGCAGTATTTTACCTGCATGTATGTTTGCAGGCCAGAAGAGGGCACCAGATCCCATTACAGATGGTTATGAGTCACCATGTGGTTGCTGGGAATTGAACTCAGACCAGCCAGTGCTCTTAACCACTGAGCTATCTCTCCAGCCTGTAGCACAAATTCTTTACCTTTGTATTTTGTTCTAAAGTAAGTCATACTAGCTTTCTGTTAGTAGGCAAGAACCACTTTTTCAAAATGCTCAGATGTGAAAAATGGTCTCTTAATTAACCTCTAGTCCCCAGGGTCTCTGCCTTTACCAACTCTTTAGCATTCATCTTAAAATTAATGCTTGTTTAGTTGCTTAGAGTGTCGGATTGAAACCACAGTTCAAATGTCAGCTTTTATTAGTTCTGTGACCATTAACAATGTTCTCAGTGTTTCATAAGTTATATCTCTTCTCTGAAGAAGTAGAGAAAATAAAGTTTGTCTTCAAAAGATTACAAATGGAGAGCTGGAGAGATGGCTCAGTGGTTAAAAGCACTGAATGCTCTTCCAGAGTTCAATTCCCAGCAACCACATCTATAATGGAATCTGATGTCCTCTTCTGGTGTGTCTGAGGACAGCTGCAGTGTACTCAGATACATAAAATAAATAAATAAATATTTTTTAAGAAGATTAAAAATTATTGGAAGCTGGAGAGATGGTGCAGAGGTCAAGAGCACTGACTGCTCTTCCAGAGGTCCTGAGTTTAATTCCCAGCAACCACATCGTGACTCATAACTATCTATAATGAGAGCTGGTGCCCTCTTCTGGCCTGCAGGCATACAAGCAGACAGACAGACAGACAGAAAGAAAGAAAGAAAGAAAGAAAGAAAGAAAGAAAGAAAGAAAGAAAGATAGATAGACCTTTTTTAAAAAGATTAAAAATTATTAAGGTACTATATATAAAACATTTCTGAACACACTTTTATACTTATAATTGATTAGTGTTATTATTTTTGTACCATCAAGGTACTCTTGATAAACTGGCTTCATTTTATTCTTTCAGCTTCAACTTCCATGACTTTTCTTCCAACCATCTGTTATAAAAAGTTATCAAATTATTGTAGCTATAAAATAATAAAAGTTTTCATTAGAAAGTTAATTTTTGTCACTGTAATTTAAAATTTTTTTATTATGCGTTTTTGTGCTTGGAAGGTGGAAGAGAAATGTTTCTATGAAGTTTTTGTAATTTAGAAGTCATTAAGAAACAAAGATATGTGTAAATTTGCTTTAAATGTTAGCCCTCATCTCTAATGAGTAAAAAGAATATATATAAAGAAAAAGAGTTTTCACTTTAAGGTGTAATCTTGAAAGGTACTTGACAATCAACTCAACAACAATTTGAAATATTTCTGTCTTTAATGAAAGATAGAAATGTCTCTAACCTATCTTTGAACTGAAAAATAAAAAAGTAAATGACTTGAAGGTTAACCCGACTGCCTGAAAATACTGACGGAAATCACCCTATTTTACCTGCAAATCCAAAAAGGCTGAGAAATTAGACTGACTATTAACCCCAGCATTCTATCTACACACAGTGAAATAGGGGCCCTGGGTTCCTGGAAAACATCTAAATAATGAATGAGGCTCCCTTTCTTCTCATTTGCATGATACTGTTGAATATAGGGATTATAGGCACAGAGGAGCATGGGGTGGGATGGATGACATGTTAAAGCAGAGACAATGATAGTTTAGCTAGCCCCACTCTGTTCTTTAGCTTCTGTCTTTTCTACTTAGAATCAAGGCCTCCATACTAGAGAAATCAAATTGTGCTAGAAAAGTTATCAAGAGGTAGTAGTATTTGCAGACCACTACAAAAAAGGGCAGCTGGCCACAATGCTGAAGTCTGCCAGTTGGCAAGCCCAACTACACACACACACACACACACACACACACACACGGGGGGGGGGGGTTCTTATTAGCTTTTCATAAAGAACCATGGATTAATAGCTATTTTAGAAGTTTCCAGTACAAGAGATTTGACAGTAGAAAAGGGTGTGTGGGGGTGATGTAAAGGAAGAAAACATGGCAGAAAGCAAAAACATATGAAAGAAATGACAGTTGACCACTTCAGACAGACAATTGCCTAGAGAAAGTTTAGGGGAGAAAAGTACAGAAGAAATAAATTCCACAAAAGCTTTGAAATTGAAATAGTTGAGGAAACATGTATGGTTATAGAGCAAAATAAGAGAGGAAAACAGAAAATAGGTTAATATGAGATTCATTTTCTAACTTAACAGGTGTTTAAGATTACAGGCTAACACAAACACCATTAACATTTTAAGAAAACAAAATGTAAATGTCCCAGACCTACACAAAGATTAAACAGATGAAGTGCTCAGTACAGTAATGTAGGTTCATGTGCTTATAGAAGTTCTATTAATTTGAAAGTTAGAACTGACTAGACAGTAAAGAAACAACAAGTAAGAGCTCTGATATTGATTGGGGAAGGACGGAGATAAAATCTGTGATCTGTGAGTAAGATGGCCACTGAGAGTGAGAGGCCTATTGCTCAGGTTAGATCACTACCTAGCATGCACACAGCCTCACACTCTGCTCCCAACACACACACACACACACAAGCAAGCATTTTTTTTTAAAGCGTGCTCAGAGCTGGAGAGATGGCTCAACAGTAAAGAGCACTGGCTGCTCAACCAGAGGACCTGAGTTTAATTCCCAGCACCCACATGGCAGCCCTCAACTGCCTTTAACCCCTGTTCAAGGGGATCCGACATCCTCATATACATACATGTAGTCAAATTACCAATGTACATAATATAAAAAAAAAACCATTGTGCTCTGGAAGAAGAGTTACCATTTTCTTTAGAGGTGTTGCCATTGATAGATACGTTTATTATTCCAATAAATAACCTCCACTGATGTACAGGGAAGCACCTTTATAACTCAGCTGGTGGGCATGGATCAGAGCAGGAAGGGACTTGTTGAGAAGATGAAGCTTTTAAGTGAAAGGGAAAGTGTGCTAACTATAATGCATTGGAGGTTAAATCCATGTTAAATCCAATAATGAATCAGTCCTGCATTAAGGAAAGAAAGAAAAAGCACTTCTCCTTTGAGTCATGTAACCAAGAGCAAGTCCAGAGTTGAATTTTGTACTTCATCTTCCTTGTGTTCATTGTATGAGTGAGTCTGTGCCTGCTTGAAGGCTGTCTTGGAAATCTGTTTTGAACCTGTTTGTCCCTGTTTCTGTGTGTGTCCCAATGTGTGCCTGTCTAATGTATGAGCTGTGTGTATGAGTGTGTGGTATCTGTCTGTCTGTGAGTGGTGTAACTATCCATAATAAAGGACTTTGCTCTCTGTTTATTGAACAGCATAGAAAATATCACATGGAGAAGGAATGGGATATTTTACAGAAATCTTAGCAGAGTTTTAAAAGTATTAAGTCGCTGACTCCAACTGATCTCTACTAACCAGATAACAAACATCATTTGTTTATCAAGCAGTAACCATAAATAGTTGCTTTCAACCTTTATGGTAAGTTTTAGGAAGTTGTTTTCAACTTCTGTATCAGCTGCGTTCAGCAGAGTTACACCTGCAGTATCTGGGTCAAAGGCATGGAACAGTACTTAATGTAAGAATGTAGCTATGCAATAGCTTAAGTTATACAAGTTGGATACATAAGAAATCCAAGACAAGTAAGGTTGGTTGTTAATCGTTCTCTTAAAGGCAGGTTAAATAAACAGGCTGAGTAGGCTAGCAGTCTTAATTCTTAGGTGATGTCAAGATATATTATTAACTTTGGTTGTGAGGTTCAGGAGAAATTCTAGTCTTTTAGAATGTTAGAGATATTTTCAGAATATTGCATCACCAGAAGAAGGGACATAGAAAAGGGTAATGGTTGAAAAATGACCAAATTTTAATTTATGTACACATGAAATTATTAAAAACAAAAATGTACTCAGACACAGTAACATAAAATTGTAATATTGGCAGTTTGAGAGGTGGAGACAGAACACTCACTCAGGAGAGAGGCAAAGCCTTTAAGATATAAAGGTAAATAATTGCTTTGAGCACGTGTGACATGATTTTTCTTACAAGAAAAAACTATAACATTCCCTCACTCAGGTCACCCTTATCGCCCTCTCTGAAGTGCATAGTTTTAAAGTGACTAACCTGTCAGGTGTCTTCATTTTATTTAACTTGGGGCTTTCTCTAAGGTTGGCTTGTATCCAAATTTTCAGAGAGTACATTTTTTTTTTCTTTTTCATGAGTCTTCCAACACTATTTGAATTTTAAGTACTACTTTGAAAAGTAAAATTAGCTTTAAAAGCATTTAGATTTGGAGAATGTCCTTGGATAGTGACCACAGAGTGGTCACTGCAAATGTGACTGTCATAAATTAGTCTCTCATTTTCTTTTTAAAGATTGTTGTTACATTAACAAAACATACAACTTTAATGGTTGAGTATCAACCTGCTTAGCCTGTCAGACATAGAAAGACTCAAATATTCCTGGTTACTGCAGTAGCAAGATGACAATACGCTACCATCAAGCTTGTATAGGGGGTTGGGGGGAAGAAAAGAATAGAAATCCACAAACAAAAAGTAAGCAAAACAGGTTTCTGAGCAGCAAAGTGATTCTCACAAACACTAGAAACCTCAAAAACTATTGGTCTCCTTTAGCTTTTTGCTTTTAACTGTAGTAGTAGTGTTAATAAATTGAGTTGCAGGATTATAGATAATTGGAAAGAGAAATGATGTCAGCAGGGAATTGTTGACAAGATTGATAGCTGCTACAAAAGATACTGTGTTGGTTAGGTTTATGTCAACTTGACACAAGCTAGAGTCATCTTGGAAGGGGGACTTTCAGTTGAAAAGAGTACCTCCAAAGACTGGCCTATAGACAAATCTGTATAGAGATTTTCTTGCTTAATGATTGATGTGAAAGAGTCGCTGGTGCATAAGAAAGTAGGCTGAGCAGGACATGAGAAAGCCAATAAGCAGCATTCCTTCATGGCCTCTGCTTTAATTCCTGCTTCCAAGTTCCTGCTCTGGGTTCCTTCCCTGGCCTTCTTCAATGATTGACTGTGATGTAGAAGTATAAGCAAAATAAACCCTTTCTTCTCCAAGCTGCTTTGGGTCATGGTCTTGGTCATAACAATAGAAACCCTGAGACAGATACATAACTATTAAATCCCAACACAGGCAATGAGGAAGAGTAGCAGTCTGGTGATAGCATATACCCATGCCATGTGGAGACAAGGAATTCAAGAATTCTGTAGTCTTTTTAGGAGGTGTGTGCTCAGTTTCCTGACATTGACCTACCTATTCTTGTGCAGCCATTAGTCACCATGGATTTAAATACATATTCCATTTTGTTATTTAGTGCCAAGACATTTATGAAATAACCAAGAACATCTCTGAATCAGACGTTAATTCTGATAAATACCCACAGAACAGGAATCAAAGATAAGGTGTGGAATAAGGTGAAATGAACGAACAGCTTAGACCGTATACCACCGAATATGGAATGATACATTGCTTCTGTAGCTTCCTAGCTAGGGAAGCACTCTAGTCACTTAAAATAATATTGGTTCCCTTGAGAGTTCAATTTCATTCTCCCCTCCCCTCCTCTTCCCTCTCTTATTCCCTCCCACCCTTCCTCCTTCCCTCCTGCTTTTTACCCTTGGTCCCCCAACACAAGTTAAATTAGTCAAGCTTATATATATCTAGTTGGTATATAAATGTATCTACTGTGATAGAATTCAAGTTTGATTTTCATTTTTGAATCTATAGAATAAGCACCTAGTCTGTAAACTTGGTTATATTTGTTTGAGTGGATATTCAGTACAGATTGGGGAAAAATTAGATATCTTTGTCTTAACCTTGTGCTATTTCTCTTAGAGGGAGTCCACAAATGAAGGGGATACCTCATTTTAAGGAAGAACATTGTGCTCCAGCTTTGAATTTAGAAATGAAAAAAATACTGGATTTGCAAGCACCCATCATGAGGTACAGTATGTTGGTTACGTTTGAGATTTTATGAGTACAAAAGATCATGTAGTTGGTTAAATCACATGACAAACAAGAAAATGTTTGTATTTCAAAATTTATTAATTGTTTGAGTGTATGATATGATAACATACTAAAAAGATTCAAATAAAATCATTTCTGTAGAGGAGAAGAGGGAGCTGTCTCTTTCTACAGCCTCCATATGTTTCTTGGAAGTACATGTACACCTGAAAGAATATTAAGCTTTCTGATTCCAGTGTGAATAAAGATTGTATGACAAGACAGTAAGAAATACTAGAATATGGAAGTCTATTTATACTTAATGATTTTTTCAGTTTAACTTTATTAATTGCTTCATGGTTGACCTTTTAGTTATTACTGTCCTTTCCTCTGCATATATATGATTTTTGTCAACAGTGTACAGCTGTGAAAACAAATGAGGCTCAATCCTTCAGAGACTTCCCAAATACACTGTTGATCAAAAAGCAAGGTGTATATAGCAATAAGAATGTGTGGTCTTAAAAGGTATTAGAAGTTTGTTGTTCTAGAAGAGTACATAAGCTAATGAGACAGGTTTGGGGAAAAGATTTTTTTTTGATAAGGTACCTTTCAAACATATTGAGCCATGGGGCCAGCAAGATGGCTCTGTAGATAAAAGTGCTTGCTTCTAAACCTAATGACATGAGTTACCTCCCTAGAACTCACATGGTAGGAATAGAGATTGATTCCCAAGGTTGGTCTCTGACCTTTAAACATGCACCAGGGTATGCCCAAGCACATACACCCCAGATAAATAAATAAAACTATAACAGTTTTAAAAATGAAAAGACTAAGCATATGACTGTTGTGAGCTATGGGGCTATATAAGTGGAATTTCTACTTTTTAAAAGACCTCTCTAATTTATAGTTTAAACAAAGGGCTTTTTTCACCGTTTCTTTTGTTAAACCACCACTCACTAAAACAAAGAGCAGAGTTGCCATGAGAGTGGTGAGCTATTGTCATCTCCCCATTTAGTCTGTGTTCTTATTCTTTTTTTATTTTAATTGAATATTTTATTCATTTACAATACAGATATCATCCCCTTCCCCATTTCCCTCCCTAGAACCCCCTATCCTATACCCCCTTTTCCTTTATGCTTTTATACCATTTTGATTACATGCATGTATTAAGGTCAGTTCTAGGTTGAGGGTCTAGCAATACAATAGATGCAAATAGTCGAGGAACAAGCAACACAATAAACACAAATAGTCAAAGAAAAAGGAAGGCATTAAACCCAGTTACGTGAACACTCCCATGATCACTGTTTCTAAAGGCTTGTCAGGATGACCGAAGTATCTGAGCCTACTTCCCTATCCTAGTCCAAGGTCATTTTCTTGTCTGAAGCTTACTTCCTTGTTCTAGCTTAATATTTAGATTCCTGCCTGAGATTACTTCTTTGTTGTAGTCTATGATTTAGACTCCTACCTGAAATTACTTCTTTGTTCTAGTCTAATGTCAGATTCCTGCTTGAAGCCTATGTCCTTGTCATTGGCCAATGTCATATTCCTGCCAAGCAACCCCAAAGGCTCTCCACCTCTCCCCCTTTTTTATTTCATTAACAAGACTGAGTCTGTCTTAGGTCATTCTGACAAGAATTCCTTCCTTACCTGTCATGGAAAATGCATTATCAAAAGAAATACACTTCTGTCTTAGGTTGGTAAGGCTCTGTGCAGAATCTTACTCGTCCTTGACTTGGTAGCCTGTTAATTTAATAACTCTGTCTGGGGGTCCATTTTCAGGTTTAAACCATGTACTTTGGCTGTCAACATGTTGATGTTGTTAAAGATAAGCTTTAACATGATGGGCAGAAATAAAAGTATTCTCAGGACAAGAAGGGCTAGCCTGATCAAGCTATATATGCCATTCCTGAGGTTTGTCTAAAATTGAAATACTGAGTTCAGGCTATGGATAATTTTATCAGCATTATCTACAGCATCAAAGGTCAACAGAGGAGCATTCTTTAAATTCATGATCTCACTATGCAAAGTTAACACACCCAGAGAGGTGTTAGGATTATGCCAAATATCCTACAGGTGTCTTTAAACTTTTTTCTAATTATAATGACAATCATTTTGAATTTCAAAAGTAAGACTACTCCAATGATATTTGTTTTGACACTTGGGATGGGTCCTAACTCTTGAACCCTGAACCTCCTTCAGATAATTTGAATGAGTTATAGAGCATCATTTGTTGTTCCAGATACCTATATAAATCCTTTTGTATACTCAATACATTAGTAACATTTTTTTTTTGCTAGATGGTTAACAAAAATAGTTGTCTTAACTTCTTGTGTCAATGCTATTGCAAAAGCAGTGGTGCTAGCATTTAATGGAATTAAAGCTGTTATACCAGCAATAATGAAGCCTGCTACCCTCTTGCTTCTGCTTAAAGCCTAACTCACTTCTTCCAGCACTTTCAAGCTTTTTTTCAGAGAATCAAGATTTTCTAAAACTCAGGACAGTGAGATGAAAGCTGGTTGATAGACCCCTGTAACAAACATGCCAGGTTTCAACACACTAACATAATTGGAAATTATACACTCAGTGCAACTTACAATAAATGCTGTAGAAGAGACAAAACCAATTTTTAGCTTGACAATTAAAAGAGCCTTAAAACATGCACTAACCCTTGTTTGAAATCTAGATCCTGTCCCAACATTATCTCTTGCTATCCTAACATCATAACAAGCTACAGCTAGCTTCCAAATATGTCTTTGACAAAGTCCAGATCCAGTCTTCTAAAAGTAGACTGTTATTTCCCATATTGGATTGCTTTCTAGACCAGTGCATGATTGAGTCCTAATAGCTAGTCACCTTTAAGAAGAATACAAGAGACATAATTTCTCTTTTCTGTTCTCTATCCCACAAGGTCTAAAAACTTGAGGCAAGGCAGCCTGTCCCATCTGGGATATAGTCAAGCAAAGGTGGGTCAGGAACATATGTCCAATGCAGCTCCCCAGTCACCCTGTCAGGGCACTCAGCAAGCTCACAGGTCGGCATCATTCTTTGCCTCAGGAACAGTATGTCTCACCAATCTTTTTAAAGTTCCATGGGCCTCTTCCACAGTATCTTGTTTTTGAGGATTATACAAAATCCCTGTAATAAATTGTTGACAAAAATTCTTGACTGCTCAGCTGCAATTGCCAGACCCATTATCTGTATTTTTTAATTGGATATTTTATTTATTTACCTTTCAATGTTATCTCCTCTCCCATCCCCCCACCCCAAAAAAAACCCTTATCCCATCTCCCCTCCTCCTATTTCTATGAGGGTGTACTCTCACCATTCTCCCATTCCCACCTCCCTGCCCTCGAATTCCCCAACACTAGGAAATCCAAACTTTCAGGTACCAAGGCCCTCCACTTCCACTGATGCCTGACAAGGCCACCCTCAACTACCTATACAGGTGGAGCCATGATTCCTTCCCTTTGTGTTCTCAGGCTGGAGGTTTTAGAATGGCTACTCCAGCTTGTTTCATAGGACCATTTGCTTGAAAAATTGTTTTCCAGCCTTTTACTCTAAGGTAGTATCTGTCTTTGTCACTGAGGTGGGTTTCCTGTATGCAGCAAAATGCTGGGTCCTGTTAATGTATCCAGTCCGTTAGCCTAAGTCTTTTTTTCGGGGAGGAATTGAGTCCATTGATGTTAAGAGATATTAAGGAAAAATGATTGTTGCTTCCTGTTAGTTTTGTTATTAGCGGTGGCATTGTGTGACTATCTTCTTTTGGATTTGTTGGAGGAGGGTTACTTTCTTGCTCTTTCTAGGGTATAATTTCCTTCCTTGTATTGGAGCTTTCCTGCTATTATCATTTGTAATGCTGGGTTTGCGGAAAGATATTGTGTAAATTTGGTTTTGTCATGGAATATCTTGGTTTCTCCATCTATGGTAATTGAGAGTTTTGCTGGGTATAGTAGCCTGGGCTGGCATTTGTGTTCTCTTAGGGTCTGTATGACATCTGTCCAGGATCTTCTCACTTTTATAATACCTGGTGAGAAGTCTGGTGTAATTCTGATAGGTCTGCCTTTATATGTTACTTGGCCTTTCTCCCTTACTGCAGTTAATATTCTTTCTTTGTTTTGTACACTTGGTGTTTTGGTTATTATGTGACAGGAGGTATTTGTGTTCTGGTCTAGTCTATTTGACGTTCTATAGGCTTCTTGTATGTTTATGGGCATCTCATTCTTTAGGTTAGGGAAGTTTTTTTCTATAATTTTTTTGAAGATATTTATTGGCCCTTTAAGTTGGGAATCTTCACTCTCATCTATACCTATTATTCTTAGGTATACCTATTATTCTTCTCATTGTGTCCTGGATTTCCTGGGTGTTTTGTGTTAAGAACTTTTTGCATTTTGCATTATCATTGACAGTTGTGTCAATATTTTCTATGGTATCTTCTGCACCTGAGATTCTCTCTTCTATCTCTTGTATTCTGTTGGTGATGCTTGCATCTATGACTCCTGATTTCTTTCCTAGGTTTTCTATCTCCAGGGTAGTCTCCCTTTGTGATTTCTTTATTGTTTCTACTTCCATTTTTATGTCCTGGATGGTTTTGTTCAATTCCTTCACCTGTTTGGTTGTGTTCTCTTGTAATTCTTTAAGGGATTTTTGTGTTTCCTCTTTAAGGGCTTCTATCTGTTTGCCTGTGTTCTCCTTAAATTTTTTGAGTGTGTTATTTATGTCCTTCTTAAATCATCATCATTAGAAGTGATTTTAAATCTGATTCTTGCTTTCCTAGTGATATGGGGAATTCAGGACTTTCTAGTGTGGGAGAACTAGGTTCTGATGATGCCAAGTACCCTGGGTTGCTAATGCTTGTATTCTTGCACTTGCCTTTCGCCATCTGGATCTCCTTAGTGCTACCTGCCCTGTCTCTGACTGGAGCCTGTCTTTCTTATTATCTTGGTTGTGCCAGAACTGTGTGGGGTGGGTGTTGCTACTGGGGTTAGAGCAGAGGCCCAAGATCTGCTCAGTGCTCGAGTCCAGACTGGAAGGAACCAGTGCTCTGGGCCAGGAGTGAATTTCTGGGTCCCAGTGGGTCCCAGTTACTCCATGTTTGGGGCAGGTGTTGCTGTCTCCTTACCGAGATACTACCCGGGTTAAAGCTCCTGGGAGGCCCTCTTCCTCTGGGTTTTGTGAGATTGGGGGCAGAGCCGCTGCCCAGGATCTGCTCTGTGCTTGGACCCAGACTGGCCTGTGTTCTTATTCTTTAGTCCCCATGTGGAAAAGAAAATCTCTGTTACTTGCTAAATGAGATTAAACTGAAAATTTTTAGTTTAGCATATTCACTGTGTTGATATTTGCTCAGGATGAAAGCGTTTTCAAGACTGTGACTTGAGGTGGCTTGGTGTATAAGAATGTTTGCCTCATCAGCATGACACCCAAGTACAAATACTCAGCCCACATTAAAATATGTGTGTAGGCCACCCAAGCCTGTAACTCTGTGCTGTGGTGGACAGAGACAGGGTGATTGATTGCTAGGGACTGCTGGCTGCCAGCCTAGCTCAACTTTAGTGAAATACCCTTTCTCAGTATAAGGGTCTTTCACTTATTCTCCGGAATAAGGTGCAGTGCGATAGAGCAGTACATGCCTCCATATGTGTATACATATGTGAATACATGGATGTACACACACACACACACACACACACACACACACACACACACTTAAAGTAAAATTTTAAAAGACTCAGTTGATGCAGAAGGAATTTAGAATGTATGTGGGCACCAAACAGGGTGAATACAACTTGGTTTATGCTTCCACCTAGTGGTAAAGCCATGTAACACATGGAAGTAGGATAGCCCTTACAAAAAGAATTTCTCGGGCTGGAAGCATACGCCATAGTAGAGCATGTTTTCACCATGGTCAGGGCTCAGTGTTCACATTCTAGCACCACCAAAGTGAAGGGAGGAATTGCTTCCAACTTGTGTCACTTTGCTGGATAATTTATGTCAACCTGACACAAGTTATAGTCATCTGAGAAGGGAAAGCTGTAATTAAGAAAATGTTTCCATAAGATTGGGTTGTAGACAGCCTATAAGGCATTTTCTTAATTAGTGATTGTGTGTGATGCCACCCTTGGGCTGGTTGTCCTGTGTTCTATAAGAAAGCAGGCTGAACAAGCCATAAGAAGCAAGCTAGTAAGCAGCACCCCTACCTACATGGCCTCTGCATAAACTCCTGCCTCCAGGTTCTTGCCCTGTTTGTGTTCCTGTCCTGACTTCCTTTCATGATGAACAGTGATTTGGAAGTGTGAACCAAATAATCCCTTTCCTCCACAACTTGCTTTTGGGTCATAGGTTTCATAGAAGCAGTAGAAACCCTAAGATTTTTACCTGTGTGAGTAGGGTTCTTTAAGTGTGTTGGCAGTCTCAGACTTCTCTCAGACTTACAAAGAAAGAATTACATTTTAAACATTATTAGCTGGTCAAATACATACTTCTTGGAAATTCTCTATACACTTGTAAATGAGACAGAAGAAACTGAAAGACTATATAATCAGCTATTTCTACTATCACAACAAATGTAATCAACTAAAATTAGGGATAATTATTATCATGTTGCTTTAGGAGTAAAAGTACTGTCACCTTTTATTTTCAATCAAATAAAAAGTAAAGATAATTGCTGAGTATCCAGTAGTTTTGTTATTGTTAAAGAGCATATTTTAAAGATAAAAATTTGTAATTGTGAGCTTTAATAATTGGTTAATTAGAAGCACTATTCTACTTCAAGTTATATGTGACAGCATGTGGTACATGCATGATATTCCTTACTTACACCATATTAATAACATCCTTTAGAACTTGGTCAGAATCCTAAATTGAAAAATACCCATGTTTGAGAAATGTGAAACTTGTTATATAATCTGTGGAGCCAATGATGGACTAGTCTAATTTAAAACATACCTTACTTGCTTACAGAAGTTCCCCCCACCCCGTGTGTGTGTGTGTGTGTGTGTGTCCATGTGTCCACCTGCCTCTGCCTCCTGAGTGCTAGAATTAAAGGTATGCAGAAGCAATTTTTGAAAGTTGTTATATATTCATTGTTTTCCCAGTATGCTGTCTTGCAAGTTAATTGACTTGAGTTGCTTGCTTTCCTCCAGTTTGCAGTCTGTGCTGGAAGATCTCCTTGTTGCAACTTCCGATGGACTTCTTCATCTTATTCATTGGGAAGGAATGACAAATGGAAGAAAAGCCATCAATCTTTCTACAGTACCATTTTCAGTAGACCTTCAGTCATCTAGAGGTAGTTATACTTTATATATGAGGTAGAACCAGTTGTTTAATATTGGGCATATGGTAGTACTACCCAAATATATGAAATAGTAGCTTATTATAACCCTACTCCATTTATGTGGTTTTCATTAGTAGGTTCATTCCTCGGCTTTGCAGATGTGCACATTAAAGATATGGAATACTGCGCCACACTTGATGGATTTGCAGTTGTGTTTAATGATGGAAAAGTTGGATTTATTACACCAGTATCGAGTAGATTTACTGCAGAGGTATGGATTGTACATTTTGAATTATTTTATTTTACATGTATTAATTTTGCTTTATTTTTAAATTCTATATTCTCTTAGTTCACATAATTTTTATTCAAACTATATAGACAGTTGTAGGGTTATTGACTCTATCCTGTGGGAAATGACCATTTGCTTTCATCTTCTCCAGCCCCAACACATTCATAATCTTTACAGTAAGGTTATTATTTTAATGAGATTATTGTCCATTGTTTAGTCAGCATGTAAATTCTGTTAATACCAAACTATATAATATGGCAATGACTAGTTTTTCCTTTTCTGCAGATTTTTATTTACACTAGGAATTAATAATTGTTTGGTTCTTTATGTTTAGTTATTCTGTGTGTATGTATATATGCCTTTGCTTATGCACACATGTATATGTGCAGGGTGTATGTGTGTGTGTGTGTGTTTGTTTGTAGAGACCAGAGGGCAACCCAGGCTACCATTCCTCAGTCACTGTCATCCTTGATTTTAGAAACAGATCTCTCATTGGCCTAGAGCATGAAGTAGACTAAACTAGCTGGCCAGTTAGTTTTAAAGACCTACCTGTCCTCATCTTCAGTACTGGAATTACAAGTACATAAAACCAAACTTGGCCTTTTACATGGGTTCTGGGGATCAAACTCAGGTCCCGATGCTTGCAAAGCAAGCACTTTACCCAGTGAGTTGTAACCTAGCCCTACATTAGTGTATTTTTTATGTACTTACCTCTTAACCCTAAACTGACTGTTAGTTGCCTTATTTTCTCCATTCTTTAAGTCATTAGGTGTTTAATCTTCTTTAAGAATTTTCTGTTAGAGCTTTGTAGCCTGCTCCAGATAAACTTCTCCAGAATGGTAGCTTATGATAGGCCTTTAACTAAGATGTATTTTCTGGGTTTTCTTCTTCTTCATCATAATCATTTTCATCATCCTAAGCAGTCTCTTCTATTTCTTCTTTTAATTGTATATCCTTTAATAACTATTGCTTTTTTATTGTTAAATAGTAAAGATGTAAATTTTGCTGTTGTGCAGAGTCCCAAAATAAAGTTGCTATTTTGTGCTTTGGTAGATTTTGATTTATGGAGTTCACCACCACAGTGTTTGTTGACTGGTCATTTTTTTTAAGGGGTCCTGGCCATTCTTTGGTTTCTTCCTTACTCCTTTCTCTTACTCTACTTTTTTTTCTCCCTCTCCCCTTTCTGTCTCCAGTGTTCCTTATAAAGAATCCTATAGTCCCTTCCAGAGGATACATGGACCTGATTCCCCCAATATTCTGATATTTGAGCTTTGGAAGACTTAAAAACTAGAAGGTTCAAGGTGTAATCTTGGACTTTTATTTAATGTTCACACAAAGGAAAAATGTTTAGCTTTCTATTGGAGTTGAAGTTGGTCTTTTTTGGCTGCTCACATTAGGAATATACTCAGCAAGGAACCAAGTCTTCCTAAGTAGACTATGACCTAACTCTACCATTCTTTCAGAGAACCCCATATTCCTGTGTGCTTTGTGTGCCCAACATGGAAAGTGAGCTATTTCTAAGCTCTCTTTACTACTTCTCAGCTTCTAATGTGAATGCTTTCCACTTTTCCTTTGTCTTTACTGTTTCATTCTTCTTGAGAGAAACCATTTAGATGATATGATAGTCTTTGTGAGAGATTTCTTATGCAGGTAAAACCAAATGATAGCTTATTAAACTGAGTCTTTTTTGGATGATAATTGTTGGATCCACAATAACTTTAGGGAGATACTTTGTAAGCTTTAATTCTTTTCTTAATGTAGCAACTTCATGGAGTTTGGCCACAAGATGTCATTGATGGGACTTGTGTTGCAGTAAATAACAAATACCGACTAATGGCCTTTGGTTGTGCAAGGTAATTGATAATTCATTCTAAGTTAAACTTAAAATATCTTAACATACTTAGGGGCTTGATTATGCCTGTCATAATTATCATTCGTCTTAAGATAAGATATAAAGCTGTGCTGTTATTTTTAAACAAAGGTAATGAGTAGATTCCAGATGCTGAACATTTGAATGAGTAAAAGTGAGATGTTTAAACTGTAGAAAGTTGAGATACCAATAATAAAGAGTAAATATGTTAAAATTCAGGGTCTTTGCTGTTAATACTTAAAGACATCAGTATTTATTTATCATTACTTAATTCCTTAAGGTATCAGAGGAGGACACCTTCTTCAGAAACACCATCTTCCCTTTGAAACAGTGCCTGGAGCTCACTAATTAGATTAGACTGGCCAGCTAGCCCCAGCACTGTGATTACAGTGTACACAGCACTGGACCTACCTTTTCATGTGGGTTCTGGGAATTGAACTCAGGTAGGTCCTTATGCTTGTGTAGCAAGGACCTTACATGAGTATGTAATTTTATTTAATTAGTGAATATTTGTAAAGTTCACATGTAAAATCAGTTGTTGTTGGTTTTTTTTGTTTGGTTTGGGTTTTTTGTTTGTTTTTCTGTAATTAATATCATGTAAATGGAGAGTTTTAAGATAAAATTGAAACATGAACATTATGACACATGTTTATAATGCTAACATTCATGAGGCTGAGGCAATAGAATTGTGAATTTGAGGATATTGATTACAGTCTGGGCTACATAGTGAAGTCTAGACCAGTCTTAGTAAATTCTTTTAAAAAGGGAGGGTGGGAGGGCAAAAAACGGGGGGAGGGATTTTGTGTTCATGATTTGATTTGTTCATATTTTATTTAGAATTTAAAAATGTGTGGTCATTTATGTTCCCTATCATGTTTGTCTCCTAAAACAAGCAGAAGAGGAGGGCGTCTATATGTGAAACACACACATTTGCTGTCCAGGTTAATGCGTATTGCTAAAGTTCTTTCTCATTTATTTTCTTTCTTTCTTTCTTTCTTTCTTTCTTTCTTTCTTTCTTTCTTCCTTCCTTCCTTCCTTCCTTCCTTCCTTCCTTTCTTCCTTCCTTTTTTCTTTTTTTAAAGATTTGTTTATTTAATTTATGTATGTGAATATACTGTCACTGTTTTCAGACATACCAGAAGAGGGCATCAGATCCTATTACAGATGGTTGTGAGCCACCATGTGGTTGCTGGGAATTCAACTCAGGACCTCTGGAAGAGCTGTTGTGTTTATAAAGAGATAAAGAGACTATATTCTATGGAGGTGTGGAGAGGTATGGGGGAAGGGGATGTCTCAGTGGGTCCATGCCGAGGCATTTCTTCCCCCTGAGGGACCAGCCACACATCATTATAGTATAGAATAGAGTTTATTCAGGGCATAAGGAGGGGAGCCAAGACAGTAGTAGAGGCAGAGAGAAAGAAAGAGAATAGAGAAGTAGAGGCTGGCCATGACCACATGGAGAGAAGGGGAAAAAAAGGGGGAAGGGAAAGGGGAAGGAGTGAGGGAATGGGGAGAAACAAGAGGCAAGAGAGAGCAAGAGAGAGAGGAGGGTGCAAGCAGCCCCTTTTATAGTGGGCCAGACCTACCTGGCAACAGCCAGGTAACTGTGGGGGTGGAGTTTAGACAGAATGCTAACAAGAGCAGTCAGTGCTCTTAACCACTGAGCCATCTCTCCAGCCCCAAGTTCTTTCTTTCAATGTTATAGATACGATACTATATGAATATACCAGCATTTTCTTCCTCTTGTTGCTATGTGTTCAGATTGTTTCCATTGTTTTGTAATATTATATAGTAGAATGAGTGATGTGTGTTTCCTGGGAAATGTTAGGAATTTCTAGAATATTTAGAAAGGAAATGGCCAGACTTGAGATTATGCATTTGTTTAGCCTAATGAGATGACTAATAACTCACAAAATGATTTTCTACTTTATACACCTTTCACTGGAACATAGATTCCCATGATGGTGCCTTTTTTGTTTATCTTGGTTATTTTTCCCTGACAGTGTTGTTTGTTTTCACAGTGGTTCTGTGCAAGTTTATACAATAGACAACACTACTGGAGCCATGCTGCTGTCTCATAAACTAGAGCTTACAGCAAAGCAGTATCCTGGTGAGTGTGTGTAATGTCTCTCTTGGTCTGTGAGGTTAAATTCTAGCACCGCCACCTCTCCAGCTCTGTATCCTGTTTCTCCCTTACACGTAAATGCCTATAGTAATATTTTATTTATATATTATGTATAAGCAGAGATACCCTGTATAGTCATTACTTTTCCCATTGCCGTGACAAAATACCGTACAAAAATAACTTAAGACAGGAAAATTTGGGGCTGGAGAGATGCTTGGCAGACAAGAGCTGCTTCCCTTCCAGAGACCCTGAGTGTGATTCCCAGCACACACATGGTGCCTCACAACTATCTAATTCCAGCTCCAGGAGAAAAAATGCTGTCTTCTGGCTTCTACAGGCACCAGGCATGAAAGTGATCCATAGACATGAGTGCAGGCAAAACACCTTGTACACGTAAAATATTTTTGAAAGAGAAAGGAAGAATGTCCTTTGGCTTACAGTTTAAGGAAATGTAGGTTGTCATGTAAGGAAAACATGGGAGCATGAGACAGCTGGGTACATCATGTCTGTTGTCGGTGGGGGGGGGGGGAATCCTGGGGCTCAGCTTGCTTGCTTCCTCATTTCTGTCCAGTCTGGGTCTTTAGGTGCTGCCCACTCCCCTCAAAGAGCGCTTTTGGGACCATCCTCTTGTATACCCATAGCTGTGTTCCTGTGGTAGTTCTAATCTAGTCAAGCTGAAGTGAAGATGAATACCCTTTACTTGAGCATCACACTGTATTGAACTATCGCAGTTTGTTCCATAAACAACACAGTTAAAATAACTAAAACCTTTTTAAAATAAGTGATAATGAACTAGAAAAGCTGTGTAACTGAAAGCGGCCTTTCTCAAACATTTGGGTGGGGGAGAGAGATGCAGGTTCTTGGCTATGTTCACTACACCCGATATTAAGCCCTCAGATGTCACAGTACCAGAGTTAATCTATGATTATATTTCATATCTTGTCCCAGAAGACTCAGGGAAGACTTCTTACAGGTGATGTCCCCTTCTCTTAGCTCAAGTTCTTTTGACTCCATAATAATCTTGGCAGCCTCTACCCCATTGGCAGATGTAGCAACTCACTCTCTCTGTCACCCATCTATGTTCCTAATCGTTCTATCTGTCTATAACATATATGTGTATGTACATACATATTAGTTTTTCAGTGCAAACCGATTTTCAATTCTATGTCACTATCCAAAGCCTAAGAATGACAGGTCTTGGGGGGTGAGGGGGTCTTCCTAAGGTTTTCAGATAGTGTCCTGACATGCCAATCTGTGTTTTCTGCTTATATCTTAAACCCACAGGTTTAATGCCTTTTCTGTTTTAAAATAGTGTATCTATCTGTATTATTCTGTTTTAAAATAGCGTATTTATCATACACTAGAGTCAAAATTGTTGTAATTTGAAGTGTATACAGGTTTCTTTTTCTAAGTTTTACATAAGAAGAAAGTCTTTTACACATTAGCCCAGGTTATCTAAAACTCATTGTGTAGTCCAGGGTGGCCTTGAGATTATAGCAGTCATCCTGTGTCAGCCTCCCAAGTAAAAAGATTGGTTCTTAGCAAAGTCACCATACACTTTCTTTCCTTTCAGTAAGACCCTTCACCTCTGCAGTTATATATCAGCTTTCCCATGTTCTCTTTTATGTATCTGAACTGCAAACACCTTTGCACTTTGTGGCCACTAAGAAAATAAGGGTTATGAGAACACAAGCTCTGCTCTATGGAAACAGTGTGTGTAATTGAATTTTTAATTTTTTACTTCTTGAATTTTTCCATTTAATACTTTCAGGCCACAGTTAATCTTGGGTAATTATTAAGTGTAAGAAATAAAAACACCAGTAAGGAGAACTACTGTACTGGTAATGCTAAGCTTAACAAAGCTAACTTTGAATTAAATAATGTATGCGCTAAATAAATATTATTAACAAATATGTGATAAGAATCTGGCCTAAGAACTTCTATGTAAAGAGAATTAAAGAGGCCCTGGAATAGCTTTTCATCCCTCATCTCTTTCTAGTCCTCACTTGATTTAGTTTTAGCTTCTAGTTTCCTTGTCTAAACATCTGTAATCTTTACCTGATTTCATTTTATTCTCCCAAATACCCACTGAGTGCAAACTGCATGTTAGTATTCTGAATGCTAGATGTATAGAGAGCTGGACACTCTTAATGAACCCTTAATGAATCTGTGCTAGTCACAGAACTGAATCTATACTTGGTGTCAGTGGAAATGCTTTTGACTAAAACTAAAAGAATAAATGTACTGTGACTATAGTATCTATTTTCTGAAATAGCAAGAAATACAAAGGTATAACAAAGCTCTTGTTAACCTTTATTTGACCGTTTCCACATGATCATAAAATAGCACCTGATTTCCAACCTTTACTTTTTTTGCATTTGCATAAAGAATGAAGCAATCAAGGTATATTCTAATTTTTGTATTTAAAGTGGGAAAGGAGAAGGTCTCGCAGAGTTAACTTTATCTATTCCAACTTTCTACTTACTTCTAATTGGTCATAGATATGACCTGTAGCTATGTTAGGCTTCAAGAAAACCTTGGAAGTGATTTTGGACAAGGGAGGAGGGTGGTATCAGAATTGGAGTCTGTCTCCAGCAGTGTCTCAGCTTTTGTGCACATTAAGAGCTACCAAATCCCTGTTGTGCTTTTTTTATGTTTACTGTCTCTATGATTCCTATGTAAGTTATGCCAAAGGGTTTGTTTGTTAAGTTATTGGGTCTAACCTACTTAATATCTGTCTTAGTAATTTAGAGCATTTTTTAAAAGTGCCCATAAATAAAGTAATATTTGATCTCATTTTTAAACATCTTTATACTAATGGAGTGGGTACGCTTACTGGATTGGAAATAACCATCTGCATGTCTGGTTTTAAATTGATTTTCCTGGTTGAGGGTGCTGCACAGTTGGAAGAGTGCTTGCCTGTCGTGGCTTTTGTTGTTTCTCAGTACTGCTGGAGAGTGAGGTCTGCGGGCTGTCAAGATGATACTGGACATTTCTCCAGTCGTTATTTCTGAGTACTGTCTTTCTCTCAGCCTTTTTTGGGGGACACTAATTAGATACTTGCTGATGTTCTTTCTATATTTCTTAATCCTGGCTTCAAATTTTAAAAATTTCTCGAGACTGAATTCTATAATTTGTTTATTTATTTGCTTGTTGATTTATTGATTTTTGCTGTCTGTCTCTAGAATTACTAATTTTTTTCTTCAGTTTTAGTTACTGTGTTTTTATTTCTAAAGTCTGTTCACTTTATCTGGCCTGTGTACATTCTGTTCTTCATCACAATCTTCTCATGTGTATGTTGTATGTGTCTTCATGTGCACAGGCCAGAGGTCAACATCACATGTCTTCCTCAGACACTTTCTAGCTTAGTTTTTGAAACAAGATTCCTCACAGAATTAAGAGCTTGCCCAGGTCAGCTAGACAGCAAACCCCAGAGATCTTCCTGTCTCTGCCTCCCCATTAATGGGATGGAAGGCACATGATACCATGCTTGGCATTTATATGGGTTCTGTGAACCAAATTTAGGTCTTAATGCTTACTTAGTGAGCATTTTATAATCTGAGCCATCACCCAGATTTTCTCTTATTTCATTTTTTATTGAGGAGGGAAAGAATACACGTGTCACAGCATTCTTGTCGAGGACAGAAGACAGATTTGGAGAGCAGGTCCTCTCCGAGGTGGGTTCTGGGGACCTAACTTAGGTCCTTGGACTTGGCGTAACAGGCACTTTTCCCCACCAAAGCATCTGGACAGCCATTTTTGTTTCTTTAGCTGTAAGAAGAGTGGTTGTTTTATGCTGTGTCTACACTAACCTAATATCCAGAGACTTTGAATCTGCCTCTGCTTTGACTCATTTCTTGGGATTTGTTTATTTACATATTTTAGCCTTTTTGACTAAGAGCTGATGTTTCTTGACAGTTAAGTTTGTGGCTGCTTCAGGACTTGCTTTGCATTAATAAGGTCACTTGGGTTACTACTAGAACCCTTTACATTGTATTCTCTGTATAAACAGTATTCTTGTTTTGTTTTCTTTTAACTACATTAATTATACAGATTATAAATCATGTGACAGAGGACTGTCATGGGACTTTTGTTTCTGTTCTGTATATTGGCTAAAACATGGAACAATTCCCCTCATCTACATGGCAGTTTATCTCTTACTCTCCTTCGTACCATGGATGCAGCCTTTATAATCTTGGCATTACCTGGTATCCTTACTGTATTTCCAGGTGTGGGCAAGCTCTGAACTTTATCTCCTGACCCTCACATGCTATGTGAGTCACCAGTAATAATAAAGATTCTCAGAATTTGACAGATAAATTCAGAGAGAAAGTACTTTTTCTCAGTATTTTGAGACATTCAACATCATGGTTTCAGTGTTAAAAATCATGTAGGATATCGTCTGATGTACCACAGAGACAGATATTTGCTCTCAGATTCATTTTTATCATGCTCACTACATAAAATGTTTGCTGCAACCTTATCCCCATGTTACAGAAGCTGGTTCATACAAAGCAAAAACTCTGAGGATTACACAGTGCTAGTTATTCAAGATAATCACTGCAAAGCCAGCCTTCACTTTCTGTAATTCACCTGCTTCCTACGGTGTTCAGGCCAAGGCTGATGGTGGCCTTAGTTTTCAGTACCTTCCACAGATAGGGTTCATCCTAGTTAGAATTCAAGTAGTCTGTGCCATTCTGTGTGTTTGGATTTGGACATATAGCTTGTAAAAAGTACTAAGTATTTCTGAACAATCTTTTTAACCCTTCTCACTATCTTTTTTTCACAGACATCTGGAACAAAACAGGAGCTGTTAAATTGATTAGATGGTCTCCTGACAACAGCGCTGTAATCATAACCTGGGAATGTGGAGGCCTTTCTCTATGGAGTGTGTTTGGAGCCCAGCTGATTTGTACACTTGGAGGAGACTTTGCGTGAGTGAGAGAGAGAGAGAGAGAGACAGAGAGAGAGAGAGAGAGAGAGAGAGAGAGAGAGAAGAGAAACTTTAGATAAATAACCTATTGTTTCCCTGACAACTTGTATATTCAGAAATGCAGGTCATAGAGCTACCTTTATTTAAAATTTAAAAAAAAAAAAAAAACAAAACTATTTTACTGTTAAAAATTTTTTAATGGTGTACAAAATAGTAACAAACATTAGAGGTTAAGATTACATCACATGCACATCAACACACTTTGCTCAGATTTTCCGTTCTTCTCACCAAACAGCCCCCTCTGCCTTAATGCCGTATGTAATTCGTATGTAAATCTAGACTGCATATGTGGCAGAGAACATCATGCAGTGTTTGATCTCTTGTTCCTCAGCCCCACTCCCCTCTCTCGTTTCCTCATGTCTTCTGTCTTCTAGGACATGCT
Organism: Arvicanthis niloticus; assembly: GCF_011762505.2. NCBI lineage: Eukaryota > Metazoa > Chordata > Mammalia > Rodentia > Muridae > Arvicanthis > Arvicanthis niloticus. The sequence continues at coordinate 136,984,467 of NC_047658.1, forward strand.
TCTCTCATAGTTCCCTCTCACTGTCATGCCTGTGTATGGATTCTGCATAGGAGAGCCAATGGGATGTTCCGTCTGTCTGAGTTTGGTATACCTCACTTACATGACCTCTAGTCCCATCCACCCTTATTTTACACTTACACCAAAACACTTTGTAAAGCTCAGATTTACCTTATTGAGAAGATATTGATTCTCCAAACATTGACCCTCCTAAAACTGACAGTTCATCTAGTAAAATGTATTTACTGATCCTAAACACTAGGAGAAATAAACTTTTTATGAACTCAGTTATATATATGACCTCATGTTAAGGCCAGCTTGGGCTTACATAATAAGACCTGTCTCAAAAATAGCACTATGAAAAACTAAACCAAAAAGTGCTGCTTTAAAATAGAAATATGTAATAATGCATAAGTGTTTCAGTTTCATGTACTGTTGATGTATTTTTGCATTAAAAGAACAAAATCAATTTGATTTTTTTTTAAGCTAAAGCTGAGTGGTATGTATATTATACGCCATTGGAAGACAACCAAGTTTCTGTTGTGTTTTAGTTACAGGTCAGATGGTACCAAAAAAGATCCCCTTAAGATCAACTCCATGGTGAGTACTTTCTGTTTAAACACAGGTGCAGCTTGTAAACCTGTGCACCCTATAAACCCAGAGCCTTTTCTTCACATTGCTCTCACAGCATCAGAAAGCAATCTTGTCTCAGTAGGTTCATTTTTGGTGAAATTGATTTACTTGCATATGTAAAATGGGGTTTCTTTCTATGTAACCAAGGTTAGCCTCAAAGTATATAGACCAGGCTAGCCTTGACCTAATAATCCTCTTGCCTTTACCTTTGCAATGACTTTGTCTTAAAACAAAAAACAAAAAACAAAAAAAACAAAAAAAAAAAAAAAAATAGGGTAGAGGCTTCTGAGGAATGACCTCTTCTGGCTTCTATATACACACATACACACACACCCATTCGACCTTCACATACCTCATAAACACACACACAAACACAAGTTTCTAATATAGTAACATTTCTGTAACTACTAGTCAGTGCCTTTAAATTGCATGTATTAACCATTATTATCAGGTTTGCTAAGTTGGTATTTCAGCCACAAACTAAAGATCCAAGCAATTATTTAGCTCCAGGTTCAGAGAGAAATCAAGAGAGGGCAATAGAACAGGGTGTCATCTTGCTTCTATGTGTATCCATGCACACGAAGGTTCACACACACACACAAAATAAACAATTATTTAGCTTTTTATTTTCCTTTTTTCTTTTTGGTTTTCAAGACAGGTTTTTCTCTGTGTAGTTTTGTCCTGGAACTCGATCTGTAGACCAGGCTAGCCTCAAACTGCCTGTGCCTCCATCTCCTAAGTGCTGGGATTAAAGGAGTGTGTTCTCACCACCCAGTAGTTATTTAGCTTTAAACACTTTGCACCAGTTTATGAGCCTTGCTTACATATTAAAAATTACTAGCTTCAAAAAATCTATGATCAAATCTAGTTACAAAATGTAATACTGATTGGGCTTAGAAAAATATATTTAAATCATTGACCGTACATTTCTCAACTGAAGAAACCTCTGTGTAGAGAAACTAGGTACCATGGCCAACACAGTGTAACAAGGTCAAGCTGGAATGAGAACACCTGGGGGTCTTTGCTGTATACAAAGGTTACATCTGTTGCAGATGCTTTCTCACTGAGCTTTGTGTCATAGAGTTTGAGAACCAAGTAAATTAAATTGAGACATGACAAAAGAATTTTTAGGTTTGTAATCCTGAAATTGAAGCTGAGAACATTATATAGTGTTTTACCATTCTAAGTAGAAGGCAATGTCAGTGGTTTCCTCTGGCGATAGTTTAGATGTAGTAGATGCCAAGAATCATTGATTCTGGTTTAAAAAAAAAAATTGTGTGTCTGTGTAGATGATATGCGTGTGTGAGCAGGCTTCCATGCAGATGCCAGAGGACAACTTTATGGAGTTGGTTCTCTCCATCATTCTGTGGATTCTGGGGATCAGACTCAAGATTCACACACTTTCACACCAAGGGTCTTGACCTGCTAAGCCATCTGTCTTATCCTGCATGTGGTTCTTGTCTGTTATTTGTTATGGTTGCTCCAGCACTCAGAAGACAAGAATTGTGCCTTGGGTTATTGCATATATTGACTGTTTTCAGTATATAACTGAGGTTATAAAAAAAAAACCAAAATAACTTTGTGTTGTTTTGACTTTTTTTTTCTCTTCCTTCAAGAGCTGGGGTGCAGAAGGCTATCACTTATGGGTAATCAGTGGATATGGTTCTCAGCACACTCAAATTGAGACTGACCTCAGGAGTACAGTTAAACAACCCAGCATTTTGCTATTTCAGTTTATCAAGAGTGTACTCACTGTAAATCCGTGTATGGTAAGTAATTAAAACTGGGATTTTTCATTTGTTTTTCTTTTAATGCCTCTTATGGCAGAATTTTAGGTCATTTTCTATGTCCCACAGATTTGAAAATATTTCTAAAATTGTTAACTCTACTTTCTTTGTGTATTTTCTGTGATTCAAATTTCTTTAAAATTTATGCCAAAGTCTTATTTCTGAACATGTTTTAGACTTGGTTTTTGGGGTTTTGGGTTAGGGAAGGGGGGTTGTTTGTGTTTGGTGTTTTATTTTTTTACAAAAAATAATGCTACAAGCATTTGAAAGAAGCCATATTTATATGTAAGATAACTTGACTAATTTAGCCTTTAACTGGACAAGATTTCTTAGAGTATGTTTTATTTAGATACTTCTTAGAAATATTAGTAGGTGGGGGTTGGAGAGATGGCTCAGCAGTTAAGAGCACTGATCGCTCTTTCAGAGGGCCTGAGTTCAATTCCCAGCAGCCACATGGTGGCTCACAACCATCTGTAATGGGATCTGATGCCCTCTTCTAGTGTGTCTGAAGACAGTGACAGTGTATTTGCATACATTAAATAAATAAAACTTTAAAAAAATGTTCTTGGTGGTTGGGGGGTCGGGGAGATGGCTTAGTAAAGTGTTTGCTTCACAAGCCTGAGATAAAGATCGATCATGTTAAGGTGTGCCTGTAATCTTGGCTCTGGGAAAATGGAAGCAAGAGTCAGCCAGCTCCAGTTCAATAATGCACCCAGTCTCAAAACCCAAGGAGGAGAGTGATTGAGGAAGACCTTCACTTCACGCACTCTCTTACATGCACACAAAAACACACGGATGCACACATACATACACACCTGGAGAGAGAACAAAAATCCTGAGGCCAGGGCATAATTGCACACACTTGTTATGCCACACACTTGGGAGGCTGAAACAAGAGGATCACAATGATTATGTATTTTAGTATGCTACAGATATATGCTATGGGTACATATTTTGGTACCACCATCAATGGCTTTTTAACAGTAAGTGATGTAACAGGTTATTTAAATTTTACAATATATTGAAAATTAATGTGAAAATAATTTAGATCTCAGAAGTCTATACTATAGTAAGGATCCACAGAAAAATAGAATAGAGTATATTTTTGCCCTTCCCCATTCCAGATAATTTTAAAGCCTCCTTCTGGGGCTGGGGAAATGGCTTGGCGAGTGGGTAAGAGAGGAGTGGATTTTGAATACCCAGAACCCACGTAAAAGTTGGGTGGGTATTACAGCCATCTGTAATTCCAGCAGGAAGGAGGTAGGGATGGAGAACTCCAGAGCAAGCTAGCTAGTCTACCTAGTCAGAATAACACTCTCCAGGTTCAACAAGAGATCTTGCTTCAGTGTATACGGTAGAGAAGAACTGTAGAGGAAGAGACCTGACATGAACCTTGGATCACCACACATGCAAACACATATACATACAAATGTGTGTGTGTGTGTGTGTGTGTGTGTGTGTGTCACCCTTGATTGTATTTTGCACTAAATGGGAAAGAGATAGGATACACTGTTTGATTTGAATATAAGAATCTTCTCATCTTGAGAACGTCTTGAGAATCTTATGTAGATTGTGTCAGGTGAAAAAAATTCAATATTGATTTATGGTACTTGTTCAGTAATAAAACTAAAGTTGTTACTCATTTGTCCCTACCTAATGTTGAGTGTTTTTATTTGTTTTCCTTTCTGCCTTTCTTTCTCCATCTAGAGTAATCAAGAACAGGTGTTGCTTCAGGGAGAAGATCGCTTATACTTGAACTGTGGAGAAGCCTCACAGACCCAGAATCCCAAGTACTCTGAGCATATGCCCAGGCATGAGAAGAGCCCATTTGCAGATGGAGGTCTGGAGTCCCCAGGGTTAAGCACTTTACTTGGACATCGGCATTGGCATGTTGTACAGGTAAGTGTTCATTTACTGACAACTACTGACTTGCTTATTAAGAATGTATCACTTGGAAAGAGTTTTAATTATTTTCAATGCTTTATGTCTCTCAATGCTTTGGTTTTTATCCTTGCCTTTTTTCTTTCTGTTTGGTAGAGTATATCCTAAAAGTTTATTTTTTCCCCCTCAGTGAAGATAACTTTACTTTACTTTAAACTTCTGTTTAATCTTAATCTAGCACAGTGGACTTGAATAGCCCAAATATATCCACTGCATGGCAAGAGATGATTTGACTGGCACCCAGTACAGCTGACTTTATAATTTCAGCAGTTAATCACTTACACTTGACTCACATTGCAAACCTCTGAACATTTGAGAAATTTATTGCTCATAATTTTATTATATACTATTTTTCCAAATTATGGATTTATCCTGATACCACATTTAAATTAGCAGGTTCATTTAGCAACTTTGACAATTTGACATTTGAAATGGATGAATTCTGAATTTTGTTGCCAATTTAGATTAATTTGGTGCAGTAAGTAAATTTATATGCATAGTTTCAAAGTTCTAAATGTTTTCTTTCTCCTTCTAGTACCAAAATGGCAGAGCCTGCTCTTGGATTAGTTTCTTTTAGTCAATTTATTTTTTTATTTTCCTTTTCCCTTTTTCCTTTTTCCTTTTTCCTTTTTTTCTTTTTCCTTTTTCCTTTTTCCTTTTTCCTTTTTCTTTTTTCCTTTCCTTTCCTTTCCTTTCCTTTTGAAATAGAGTCTTGCTATGTAGTTGGTCCCAAATAGTGGGGCCATACATGTACACTACCACACTTCTCTGCTTATAACTTACTAGTTTGCTTCAGCTCTCATGTTATTTTCAGTTGATTTTGAGCGAAGAAAATGAAAGACAGAAAAGTGGTCTTTCTGTGAGGGTTAAAGGATGAATGGCTCCTACATTGACTTATAGTATGCACTGAAAAAAATGTATTTAACATACATTAATAACTTCATGGAGTCAAACTATGTACATGCCATTTTATAATTAGTAACATTTTAAAATATAAAACTGCATCAGCTACTTCCTTGACTAAAATTTTCCACTGCTCCCTTCTCTCCTCTAGCCCTTCCTCTGCTAGTTTCATTTCCCCATACTTTGAACTATTCACTCTACACTGACCTAGAATCAATGCCAGTCCTGCCTAGCCAGGTCTGTGTTACCAGAGAGCCAAGTAGAGCAGAGGATCAAAGAAGGTAGGTCTGGAACTAAAACATCCATCAGGCAATAACAAAATTGAATTTCCTTCCAGCTCAAAAATTCAGTGATTCTTAGCTGTCTCTGAAGCATTCCACTAAACAAGCACACAGCACTGACTTTAGGACTGTAGGTAGTGCAGGAGTCTGTCGTCCGATAGCTAACTCTGCTCACTGTCCCAGATGACTTTTGTAAGTGTGGATTTACCTAGGTCTCATCAATTCTTTATTCATCTCTGTTCTTTTAGTTTTAAATAAAGGTAAAATAGTTTTGGTAAAATATTTGTTAAATGGTTAACTTATTTACTATTAGTTTAAACAAGTGATTCACAAAAAATAAATTAAAAATGCCAATACTTTATTCTGCTTTGGAACCCTCATAAACCCTAATGAGAAATAAACATTTAAAAACTAATAAAGATACAAATTTAAAATGCCACAGCTGTGCGCCCAAGACATTAAAATAGAATTTTAATTTCGATTTTCATAGAATTTTTAGAGTTGGAAGGACCATGGAGGTCATCTAGCCCAATACTCTGTGAGTGAGGAAGTTCCTGTGTCTCATGCAGCATCACAGGGGGGGACTGGCTTACATAGCTTCAAAACAGTCTACATTGGAGAATCCAGTGTCCTTGAAAATCTAATTATTAGTGTTGAATCATATAATTTACTATTGACCCTATACTAAAACTTAGAATTTGGCCTTGTGGCTTTTTTTTTAACTAGTTGCCCTGCTCTTTGCTTGTTAACACTGGAGCCTGGCATCTGAATGCAAAGTGACAGTGGTCTTTCTGGGTACTGGTTATGTAGTGCAGAAGTTTTGCCTTCTAAGCTTCTTCATCTATCATGAGGACTCCAAGGAGAAACACGGGGATGTGGTTTCATTCCCCTTCCCTCTTACCCTCTCGTGTAGTGTAAGACCACATTCTCCTTTAAAGTTGATTTGGTTATGTGGTTTCTATTTTGTGTGATTACTGTATTATTTAGAGTTCATCTACTGAGCGTCAATAATTCTGCTGTGCTTTCTCCCCATCATCTGGAACACTGCAGTTTGTTTCTTCTGTTTGCTCAACCCTTCTGTTTCATACAACTAAACTTCCAGATTAGAAGGTTCTGTTAGTTATATGTCTCTAGCCAAACTAAATGCATATATACTTATTAGAAGCAAAGTCAGTAGCCAGCTGTATAGACAGTATCTTTCTCAGTTTACTTTCTAAATTTAGTTTTCTTAATTATAAATTTAGAAAGTAATACATTGGAACACGAGGTAAAATTATAAAACAAAAGCCTTTTGGTTTGTGGCTGTGTTCTTTGTTGGGTTCAGTGTTTTGTATAATGTAAACATTGGTCTCTACAAGGTCTTTATTATCTAGTATTCTAAGGATATTGACTTTATACTTAACCTGGCTCTAACTCCTGGAAAGAGTATCTGTTACACAATGTAGAAGGTCAATACCAGGTACTTCTTTAGGGAGCTCAGTGGTGAATTTTGAAGGTTGTTTTGCTTGTAAGTGATTGGCTCACATCCCTCTACTTTTATCAGGTATAGAAGATGTGGTATTTGGCAAAGATCAAATCTGCTGGGGCAAGTCCATTAGTCTCACTAGTCAGAAAAAAGCTAGAGACTGTGTTTACCAGGGAAGAGAAAGAAGGAAAGCAGTGAAATCCCATTTAAGAGGGACTGTCAAACCCTCATAAGAAGGTTTTCTGAACCCCAGCACAGTTCCCCAGTGTTGTGGCATGATGCAGGCCCCTGATAGACAGACCTTTATGGCCAAGCTTCTCCATTCTTTATTAGCTCCCTCTTTCTTGGCACCATTTCTACACAGCATTAAATATATAGTACAAAGTTCAGATGACAGATAGATCAAAGAAAGTGACCCTAGGGGAAAATTTACACTTTTCTAGTAATAAAATATTCTGACAAAATTTAAAAGCTTATTTTAACTCATCATTTATAACTTGTAGTATTTATAACTTGTAGTATTTCATAGACTTTTGACAGTTAAAACAATAGATTGAGTTTGGAGGGTTGTTTTGTTTTTGTAGGGATATACATTCGAGTGTGATAATTTGATAAGCTCTTATAGAACCTTTATTTTGGAATCATTTTTGCAGTGGTGTGCTAGCTCATTTCATAGGAATTGGTGAAACATCAAAGTTTGAGGAGGGTAGGATTCTTCGATTTTTATTTTATCCAGTGGCAATATGCTGCTTACTCTGACACACCTGTTACATTCTTTTTTAAGTAACAGAAAGCTATTAATTGTACTTTTAAGTTGACTGACTGGATAACTGCAGTTTAACTCTTTGTGAGTTAATTTTATGAGCATAATGCAAGTGCTTTGGGTTTATTGCTTTTACTTGATTCTCTTTTTGTCTTTATGCAACTTATTAGAATTGATTATACTTTTCATGGTTTTCTGATTTGGGTTTCTTTTCTGTATATGTCCACTTTTCTTGAGTCAAATTAAAATAAATTTGAATAAATTGAAGCTTTTCTTATTCCAGGAACAGAAGACTCTTCCATTGCTCTGTTTTTCTGTTAATTCACACTCTGCTTCCTCCAACTGCTCATGAAAGCTAATTAATAGTCTAGAAGTGTATAGAGATAAAACTTACTCCACATTAATAACCAACAGTTTCCTTTATGTTTGAAAGTTTCCTAGCACTGATAAAATGACACCATGAACAAAGGCATAAGCTAGATACCATGGAGACTGTGTTTACTTTGATGCGTAGGATGGAGACCTAATATCTGCATTATGTTAAGGGTTCTTGTGGATCAGTAAAGTTGAACAGCCAAATAGAAAAATTGTAGTTTAAGCATATTCATACAGGTCCGTGGGTGTATCTTAAGAAATAGGATAAAAAGAAATAAGCCAGTAGCTATTCTCAAGCAACAAATTTTTTGTTTGTTTTTACATTGATTGATTTTATATGCATTGCTTTCTTTTTTTAAAAATCACAACAGTATAAAAACAACAAAGATTTCCATTACAAACCAAAACACTTGCCAAAGCTGCCATTTATTTAGGGATGGTCTACATCAGCAGACAGAAGCTGTTGGCTGCAGTTTGTGACTACCATCACGTGCTTCTTTGTCAGTTTATATTGAGTTTAATATTAGAAACAAGCAATGCTGTAGTGGAGAAGAAAGTGTGGGTCTTAAAACCTTGAAAGGATTAAGATAGGACATGTAAACATTGGTTCATGAGCACATGCTCAATTCCAAGGGATCTGTTACTAAAGCTGCTGCTTGGTACCTTAAACATTATACAGGAAGTGGAATCTCATCTTGTATGCTAAGTTAATGCTTTAATTTGAAATATATTTCATAAGTCTTACCAAACTGATATGTTATTTTCTATAGATTTCCAGCACCTATCTAGAAAGCAATTGGCCTATACGGGTAAGTTGTATTTTTTGTTGGTGTTATAGTAGTCTTTCTGGGAAATGAGCCATTGTGGATTCAGAACAGTGAAATTTCAGTGCCTGATCTACTGTGTATTACTAGTGGATTCTCTACATTTTTATCAAATATAACTATCGATATTTGGTTTTTCAATATAGCATTTTTTATTTAAATCACTTAGTAAACATGTATTAATAGTTTATTCACCTTATATTTTATTAAGTACTTTATACCATATGCAGGAAAGAGGTTTTAATTTTTTTTAACAGTTTTCAGCTATTGATAAACTTGGACAAAATATCGCTGTGGCTGGCAAATTTGGGTTTGCGCATTATTCTTTACTCACCAAGAAATGGAAACTTTTTGGAAACATTACTCAGGTTAGTTGGATTTTTTTGTTTGTTTGTTTTTTTTAAGAAAAATAAATTTCAAGATGCAAGCATAAAAAAGAAGGAAGAAGAAAGTGATACTGAAGTTGGAGATATAGTTCAGCTGTAAAGCACTTGCTGTATTCACAGGTTCTAGGAGGGAAAGAGAAATGGGAAGAGAAACCCACATTTGATAATTGCCAATAAGTCCCTTTTGGTAAAATACTTGATATTTGATAAAGGATCTTGCATTGATATAATTGGCTTTTCATTCTTGTTAAGATCATTGACAAGCGCTGGGAGATGGCTCAGCCATTAAAGTGTTTTATATAAAAGCAAGGGAGCCTGAGCTCAGATCCCCAGAGGCCACTTAGGTGCTCAGTGGAAATGGCAAGTCACCTGTAATGCTATCTTTGGAAGGGATAGATGAGGCATCCCTGGAGCAAGCAGCCTGGAGAAGCTAGCCATATTATCCAGTAGCCTTACTGAGAGCCATCAAAGAAGATTCCGTGATGTGTACACACACACACACACACACACACACACACACACACACACACACCACTTGACAGGCACTTGAAAAGAAGGAAAAACAAAATTAGTAGCAATAATTATTTAACTTAAGGTTTAATATTATTTTTAAGACTGAGTTATCTAATATGGTGAAACTAAATGTCCACAAAATTAGAGATCATTCTGTGTGTGATATGTGCATCTTGATAGCTAGAGTGGGGGATGGAGGATCAGAGGGAGAATGAATTAGATTTTATGAGAGTCAAATGGGAAGGAATGAAGAAAATTAAAGAAGGTGTCTTTTGTGTACCAGGTAATTTTAAATGCTTTGGTCTTATTATCAACCCAGTTAGGACACTAATACTATCATTTGCCAAAAGATTGGGATTCATGCACTCATCTGCTGAGGAATAAAGCCAGAATTTTAATTGTTGTTTTAGATGTGAGATTAGTGATGGTGTGTAGTGTTGAGATATTTTGAATAACACAGCTGTTTCTTTTAGGAATATTTAATTTTTTTAAAAGACAGGATATGGTACATTGTTAATAAAAGTCCCAGAGAAATAATTTTGCAAGAGAGAATAAAGCAGGAATAATCTGAGCTTTCTAAGAGTATTATATTTGTTTAAAATTTTAGTAATATAATTAAGGTAAGTGCATCTTAAATTTTTCTTTTAAGGAGCAAAATATGATCGTGACTGGTGGCTTAGCCTGGTGGAATGACTTTATGGTCCTTGCATGTTACAACTTAAGTGACCGTCAAGAAGAGGTAACTTTTTTCCTCAGAAATAATAGAATTTTAATTTTGGAGCTAAGCATGATTTAATTTTAGGTAGACAATAAGCCATTAAAAACTGAACAAATTATTTTGTTCCAATAATTTAGCATATTTCAATAGTAGAATTACTGATTAGGTTCTTCCAGTTCTTCCTTAAAGTGACAAATTGAATTTATAAGATAACCATTTATAGTATAGTACCCAAAAAGCTGAGACAGGAGGAATTTGAGCTCAACTCCATTCTGAGCTAAATATTAACCCTGTCTCAGAAGTAAATAAACCTAAAAAGGATAACCTTTTAGGTAGAAAATAAACTCTAAGGATTAATAATAAAACATTAAAAGTAAAAAAGTACATAAGAATGACTGTTCTTAAGGATAGCTTTATTAATTTATTGACTTGTATGTTGATTTTGAGAGAGTAGTAGTCTCATTAATCAGGTTTGAGTACACAGATCTGAGACACAGCCTCGTAATATTACATTCACTCCTGATCACTTTATCTTTGGTTATTTATAAAGAAGTTAGCTTGCCAAACCATAAACATTCATTTTTTGCTAAAATGTTGTTCATTCTTCTGACTCCTTTTACTTTAAGATGAGCTGGAGAGGAGTCTGTAGATAAAGATAGCCTGACTAGGAACTTAAGCACCCTAGGTGACCATCTGATTTTTATGTGCATCTTCTTTTCTTCTTCAGCTCAGAATCTACCTACGAACATCCAACCTGGACAATGCCTTTGCTCATGTCACCAAAGCACCAATAGAAACATTACTGCTTAGTGTCTTTCGGGACATGGTGGTAGTGTTTAGAGCAGACTGTTCAATATGCCTTTACAGTATTGAAAGAAAATCCGATGGGTAAGTTATAAATAACATGGGGTGAGTCTCTTTATCAGGTTTTCTAAAATCCTTTTTCCATCTTCATATTTTGTTTCATTATAAGGAGTTTTGGTCATATTTATGTAGTAGCTATGAAGAAAAGCACCAGAACCTGCACCGACTACCTGAGCTTTTCTCCCTGTATTATGGGGAGGAGGCCTATCATTTTAGCCATTTTTGCTGAGATCAGTCTTAGGTACTTTTTCCCACAACTTACAAATCGATGGGCAATAACTATTCTACTCTCCAGATACTTGTGGAAAGTTGAGGAACTATCCTCAGAAAGCTTACTTCATCCCTGCTACAGTGGATATAGTAGTCTGCAGCACAGAAACCTTATATTGTTGGCATTGCTCAACTCGGAGCATGTAGGCTACATGAGCATTGTCCTTTGTTCTTAAAAGTATATATATTTTTAGTATATGAATTAGGTGTGTGCTAAAGTACTGTGGTGGATTAATAATCCAAAGATAAAAATTAAAACATCACTACTTAAGTAGTTAAACTTTTGTCATTTCACAACCACACAGTTGTCCCTGACCCCCAGTCCCCCAGGTATTTCTATTTGAATAGCTTCCTTCCTACTGCTGGTTTAGGGATGTTCTGTGGTTTTGTTTTTCCCACTTTCCAGCATTTTACTGCCTTTCATTGTCTTATTCCTGTATATGGTCTTTGGGTCCCTCAACATTAATAATCTTTTTTAAAATATTTATTTATGTATATATATATGAGTACACTGCCACTATCTTCAGACACACCAGAAGAAGGCATCGGATCCCATTACAGATGGTTGTGAGCCACCATGTGGTTGCTGGAAATTGAACTTAAGACCTCTGGAAGAGCAGTCAATGCTCTTAACCACTGAGCCATCTCTCCAGCCCTAACATTAATAATATTAATGGAAGAATATTTGGGGAGGAAAGGACAATGGGGAGAAGACATTCGGGTCTGCCATGTACACATAAAATGTGCTGTAATATGACAACTGCAAAGGGAAACAAATCTGAACATTGTTGAGCTATGAACTTTTGTTTATTTTTACAGTTCGAATACTACAGCTAGTGTGCAGGTTCTTCAGGAGGTCTCCATGTCACGTTACATTCCTCACCCCTTCCTGGTAGTGTCTGTCACATTGACGTCAGTGAGTACAGAGAATGGCATCACCTTGAAAATGCCGCAGCAGGTACCAGTGCCTTTTCAGAGCCCTTAGGGGTTTACATTTCAGTCTGTAGTGTCTTAGGTCAGTGTTTGTGTCTGTTTATTTGTTCAACAAATGCATACTGTGTCTGCAATGTACCTTGCATGAAGATGCTGAGTGTTAGTAGCAAGCCAAGGAGACCAGTGTCTGGTCAACATTAAACACTAAGTACACATATACAGACTACTCTGAGGGCATATGCTAGAAATCTGGAATTGTCTGTTTAATCAATCAAAAAACTTTTATATACCATTTGATTTGAAGCCTGGAGCAGAAGTAGGAGAGTTCTAAACAAAGAGAAAGAAATTCAGGCAGTCATGCAAAGTTTTACAGACAAGAGACAACATGATGCAATTAGAGGGTTGAAAATTTTTAGTGTCTATAGCTAAGAGTATAAGAAAAGAGAAGTCTTGTGGATAATATTGTAGCTTCCAAACCCGTGTTTATTCTATACAGAGGAAAGTGAAAGCAGAGCAGATCTTGATGAAGGGGGAGTACTGGAGAGAATGTTGTACTGATCGTATTGAGTGGTGTTAGTGGCCTGAGCGTAGGGAGAAGAGGGAAGATGGAAGGAAGTAAAGTGAACTTAGGGTGTGGAGGACCTCTGGCAGTTAGGCGGGAAGAGAGAGCAGAATCCCACAGGTGGTGGATGTAGTGACCAGGTACACAATGGTGCTAGGATCACCTGGGTTGCAGTCACTTCTATTGCAAGGCTGCTTTGGCTCCCAGCAGTTTCCAAACTCTGTGTAACTGGGAACCTATTGTGAAAGGGAAGTTCTGTAATATGTAGATTGTCATGCTCTCTCCATCTTTTTCTTCTAATTTAGGTACTTCATTAAACTTGAGCATTCTCATAAAATTGTGGAGAATTCAACTACTTATTTAGAGAGCCATTATTTACTACATTTATAAGAATTCTGATTGGGAACAGCTTACCTATTTCTCTATTATTTGGAATAATAAATAATAAGAACAACTTTCTTCCATGAGAATCTTTAAAATATTTATAAATCCCTGTCGTTCTCTTCTGTCCTACACTTTTCTCTGTAGTATTCAACCGCATGCAGGTAGCCCCATGTCACCAACTCTGCTGTACTTGCTGTATGCTCATTCACTGCTCTAGGCTCCTCTTTGAACGTAATTGCTCTCTTCTTACAACGCAGCTCCCATTCTGTCTGTAAGCTCTGAGTGATAACCACCTAGCCTTAGTTGATAAAATACAATTCTGTTTCACACAATTCCCACTACAAGATTTTAAAGAAGTGAAAAGTACAGTCACCATTTTATGTTCCAAGAAAATAACTGATTCAGCAATGATTATTACGTGAAACTTTACATCACAGTGAAGCCGTAGTCATCAGAATGTCAATGCTGTGTGAAACAAATGGTGTATGCTTCCTGAGGTGGGATGCTAGGAAGTTCATATGAAGATTTATTACCAAAAACATAGAGCCTAAGTGGAATTGTGTCTAAAGTCATCTTCCATTCTCAGAAATTATAGAGATAGAGAATTAGTCTAATTATACCACAGGAGGAAGACCATAGGCTAGCTATAAATGAGCCGTCACCCAGTGCAGTATTGGTCAGCTGCATTATAAGAAAGTGTGATTACTGCTTGCCTTAGTTCCTTTTTTTATTGCTGTGATAAGGCACTATGACCAAGGCAACTTATGAAAGAAAGTTTAATTGGGCTGATGGTTCCAGTGGACTTGAGTCTGTAATGCTGGAGGATTGAAAGCAAAAGGTCAGGAGCAGCTGCTGAGAGCTCACATCTTAATCTAGAGGCGCGGGGGTGGGGGAGGAGCACCTGCATGCAGGCAAGCATGTGAGCATACTGGGAATGGCTTGAACTTTTTGAAATCTTAAAGCCTGCCCCTAGGGACAAACCTTATCTAACAAGGCCAAAGCACCTAATCTTTACTAAATATCGCTACCAATAGGGGACCAAACATTCAAATACAGGAGCCTGTGTGGACCATTGTTATATAAACCACCATACTGCTGTGCTTCATAAATAAGCTATTAAGCTTATTTGTACACTCATTAAAATCAGTTATTAAAAAGCACCATTGTAATAATTAACAATAAATATGAACTGAGAGAAAAATAAATTATTAATTATTATTAATTGTTTCATTGACATTGTAGTTTAAGGGAAATGTCTACATATTTTAGGATTGAATTAAATATCAGAGAATAGATAGCATAATGTCTTGCTTTGAAATACCTTGTCAAGATTTAGAGAGAAAAAAGCTAGATATAGTTAGTGGTGATCAGTAGCATCAGTAGTAAGGGGGCAGCAGTTGAAGATGGCTTCACAAAGAGGGTTTTAACTTAGTGAAGAACAGATTAGAAAGGTGAAATATAACAGGAGGGAAATAAATAGAGGGGATTGAATCTCTTGGAGCTGGAATTAGAAGCTATTCTGAGCAGTCAATGAAGGTGCTGAGAATGGAACTCAGGTCCCCTGTAAGAGCAGTAAATGCCTTTAACCACTGAGGCACCACTCCAGCAGCAGACTCTGTTTTTCTAATACTTCACTTAGATCTTGTACCATGAAGCCCTCTTTGATTCAGACATGCTTTTTCTGTTTTGTCATGCCTAGGTTGGCAGTAAATTGTTTGCTTTTTAAGTCAAAATAATTTTTCCCTTTACAGATGAAACGACATGATTTACCTAATAGTTGGCTTTAAGCAGTGTTTCTCAAACTGCCACTATGTCCTTGTTCAAGTGGGATAGTGGGTTTAATTACAGTGATAATTACATAGTAATTAGCGTGATAATTACAGGTTCTTTACTATAGCATTTGATGAAATTTCCATAATAAAATACAGTAATTCATCCTGACTAAGTGGTTTTTTTTAATGATTCTTTCATTTGAGAGGTGTGCATGGTGGTTTGTATCATGCTCTGACTTTCCAAGATCTCCCCAAAAGTGTGCTGCCGCCCAGCTAGGAGGTCATTCTTGCAGTTACCAGTGGGGCTGTTCTGTCCTAGCTACATGTGTTCACCTACATTTCATACTTCTGTTAAAATATAGCCTTTTCCTACTACTTCTGACTTCCTGGCCTTTCTGGCGTCTCATCCTTTTAACCCTTCTCTAGTGACAGCAGCTAGATCACTGAGGCCATCTCCAGCGTGTGTGTGTGTGTGTGTGTGTGTGTGTGTGTGTGTGTGTGTGTGTGTGTGAGAAAGAGAGACAGACAGACAGACAGACAGACAGACAGACAGACACAGAGAACACTTCTGGAATTCTCTTAGTTTTTTCGGGATAATTCAGTTCTACACTCATTGGTCACTAACCACATAATGCTATACTTTGTCTATCTTGTCCAGGAAACTTGTTTTCCCACAGAGCCTAGCAAAATGGCTGTACTTAGTGCAACCCCAGTAAATGCTATTGGTTGTTTAACCTATAAATTTTACTAGGTGGTGAGGAATGCCAAGAACATGCCTGTAAATTAGCATTGATGAGTTTCTTTCGGAAATTTCAGGCTCGTGATGCAGAGAGCATAATGCTGAACCTTGCAGGACAGCTCATCATGATGCAGAGGGACAGGTCAGGCCCTCAGATCCGGGAAAAGGACAGTAACCCTAACCAAAGGAAACTCGTGAGTAAAGCTGGAAAAGCATCTCAAGCCCTGAGAAGTGATTACAAGGTTAGGGTTTATGAATAGAGGAACTTAAGGGGAGAGCAGTGTGTTGTGATTTAGACGCTAAGAACATACATAAAATTCATCTTACCACCGGGTTTAAGAAGAAAGAAGGATAAGACCTAAAACAAGAAAGTGTCTTGTTTTCCAGCTGTTACTGCTTAGGTACATTTTTATAAATTTCATTTATTGGGAGAAAAAAACATAGAGGTTGGTAATCATAGGGTTTTGGGGGGTTGTTTCTTTATAGATTTCAATACATATACTTTGAAAGATTACTATTTCTAATTCTAATATATACTAATTCTAAATAAATGTCTCTTCTTTAAATTAAAAAAAAAAAACTTATTTTGAACATCTACAAAACTAACACCTATGAACTTAAGAACCTCCATATTTAATAGGAAAACCCAAATCCAGCATTCTTGTGTCTCCACAGCTACCGTTCTGTCCTCCTGTTGTACTAGCCCAGTCAGTGGAAAATGTCTGGACTACCTGTCGAGCAAACAAACAAAAGCGTCACCTTCTGGAGGCCCTCTGGCTGAGCTGTGGTGGTGCGGGGATGAAGGTTTGGCTCCCTCTCTTCCCCAGGGACCACCGCAAGCCCCACTCCTTCTTGTCCCAGCGGATCATGCTGCCTTTTCATATCAACATTTACCCCCTCGCCGTTCTGTTTGAAGATGCATTGGTCCTTGGTGCTGTCAATGACACTCTGCTCTATGATTCTCTGTATACACGGAACAGTGCTAGGGAGCAGCTGGAAGTGCTCTTTCCCTTCTGTGTTGTGGAGAGAACCTCTCAGATCTACCTCCACCATATCCTCCGCCAGCTCCTGGTCAGGAACCTTGGCGAGCAAGCCCTCCTTCTGGCTCAGTCCTGTGCTGCATTACCTTACTTCCCTCATGTGTTGGAGCTCATGCTCCATGAAGTGCTGGAAGAAGAAGCTACCTCACGGGAGCCCATTCCCGATCCACTGCTTCCCACCGTGGCGAAGTTCATCACCGAGTTCCCCCTTTTCCTTCAGACAGTTGTGCATTGTGCCAGGAAGACTGAGTATGCTCTATGGAATTACCTTTTTGCAGCTGTTGGAAACCCCAAGGACTTATTTGAGGAATGTTTGATGGCTCAGGATTTGGACACAGCTGCCTCTTACCTTATTATCTTACAGGTAACACTTGTCCTTATGAAGGGATAAGAATTCATGATCTAAATTTTAGGAGGGAAAAGGTATGTCCTTATGTTAGAATTTATGACCACTATTATGCAGTGGTCATATTTTCTCTATTGTGTATGTCTTTCAATAAGATTGAAGGTATAGGGATGGGTGTGTACATATGTTCAGATGAACATGTCCCTTAGCATATAGAAGTCAGAGGACTCTAAAGTGTTGACTCTTGCCTTCAACCTTCTTTGAAACAGTGTCTCTCTAGCTTTTCCCTTCTTCAAAAACCAGGAGAACTGTGTTTTATGCTTCTGTGGATTTTCCTGTCTCTACCTCCCATATCTTAGTATTGGCTCCAGGAGACTACAGAGGTTTTACATGGATTCTAAATCCAGGTCATCAGGCTCACATACCAAGAGATCAACCACTGAACCAACTACTGAGCAGCTGAAATTTTCTTCTATGCTTTAGAAATACTAGGCTAGACTAATAATATAATATATATTATATATAATATTTAATAATATAAAATTATTAAATATTATAAATAATAATATATAATATTTTTATATAATATAAAATATATATAATATAGGCTAGACTAATAAGAAACATTAACTGAGAAAAATGGGACTTTGAGCATTAATGCATAGATCTGAGTTACCCACAATAATAGGTATATTTCCTTACAATGTAAAGTTACTGAAAGAATTCTAAATAAACCAGGACTTAACACATTATCCAATCTTAGCCCTGCTGTAGACAGCTCAGGGTGCTCAGGACTGCCACAGTATTAATGCTCATGGCACATTTTTTTCTCAAAACAATGAGACCCTGAAAAACTTATTTCATTATTTGATAAAGGGGCCCAAAAGTTTGGTACTATTATAAATCTGAAAGGCTGTTCTAAAGTTCTTTCAAATTACTACAAAGTAGTTTTCATTTATACAAAAAGCTAGCCATAATCCTAGTTAGAATCTCAGATTGAAGCAGATATCTTGTCAACGTATTTGCTCCATGACAAGTAACTGAATCCAGAGATGTTCTAGCAGAGGCGAGTGCCCCAAAGAGTCAAAGTCAATGCAGCTGGGGTTTTTGTTCTGCTGTCCCTCAGACCCTTGGAGCTCTCCCTAGCTGTGGAGCTGGGAACTTTCCTCTAGCTGGGACTGGTGCTCAGCCTATCAGGCAGCTTTCCACGAAAGCAGGCAAGGTGGTAGTTGTGAAGAAAGAGCCTGGGATGCTCAGTGTGGAACAGTGTTGCTTGGTCCTGCCTGATGCAACAGTTTTAGTCAGATCTTCAAAGAATGCTAGAGGAAACAGACCTAAGTTTTTTGGAATCAGGAAAACCTAGATTTATCTTGCTTTTCTATTGATCTTCAACAATTTAGATAACTCTGTTTCAATTTCCTGTAAAATGGGGATGGTGTAACTTTACAGTCAAAGAGAAAGAAAAGCAATGATGAATGTAGGTGTGTATTGTTGGCTGAGGTGTAACAAGAATGCAGTGAGTTGTAGTCTGAACTATACGAGCAGAGCAACTGCTTCACTCTTGCACATGTGGAACTTTTAAATGCTCCTTTTAATCTTATTTTATTAAATTGCCCCCAGCCAGCTTATTCCTTGGAAGGAGAGAAGTGTCAAAAAAAAGTATTGCTGTGTCATCCAAAATTGTATCATATAAATGGAATGTTATCTGTTTTGGTTGTTTTTATAGAATATGGAAGTCCCAGCAGTAAGTAGGCAGCATGCCACCCTTCTGTTCAACACAGCACTGGAACAGGGCAAATGGGACCTGTGTCGACACATGATTCGATTTCTTAAAGCCATTGGTTCTGGAGAATCTGAGACCCCTCCATCCACACCTACGTCTCAGGTTAGTACAAAATTATACAGCTTCTCTGGGACATGCACCCACAGAGAATCTTTGACTAAAACTACTGTGTGTTGTGTGTAACCACAGGAGCCCAGTTCAAGTGGTGGGTTTGAGTTCTTCAGGAATCGGAGCATCAGTTTATCCCAGTCAGCTGAAAATATCCCTCCTGGTAAATTCGGCTTACAGAAAACACTAAGTATGCCAACTGGTCCTTCTGGGAAAAGGTAAAAGAATAAAGAGCAATTACTGTTTTCAGAGCATTTGTCACACTAAATTTCAAGACACTTATAAAATCAAGTCTTAAGAAAATATTTAATTCAGTTACAAATCCTTTTTTCATTTGCCAAAGGCTTAGAGAAGGCTTCTGTGTTTCTTTTTTTCCTTCCTGTTAAGTTCACTTCTGTTCTCTGTAATTTTTATATCTTTGTACTAAAATGTATTTGGATGCACTTGTTCTAAATGTAATTAATGTAAATTACTTCTAATGACAGAGGACTCACATAAAACCTTAGGTAATGGGAGAGCTGAAGGACTGGTGCATTTTGAAGACCAAAGACTACACCTGTCATAAATGGAAAATTGTCTCTAGCGGTGTGACTTGTAAACTCAGCGATGTCAAAAGATTGTTGGAATTTCCTCTGTTTAGGGAACTCCTGTGCTGCTTCTAGTGTTACCTGTTCTTGGCCCTTGTGTTTTCTCTTCCATAGGTGTTTTTGGGTTTTTTGTTTTGGTTTTGTTTGTTTGCTTGTTATTTTTATATATTTGTATTTTTACTACAATACTTAACACATATCAAGAGTCAACATGTTTTATTATGGTATTTTACTTTTTTTCTCCTGTCACTATCGTTAACATTCCTCCCCCAATACAAATACACAAACACAGAGATGAAAGTCACTGGTAAAATACAGCCGTAGGAGGAGAATCAACAATTACCAGCCACAGTCTGAAGTCAGCTACTGGTCAGTACCTCACCAAGAGCTCACTGTGTGCTACCCACTATTTGCATGTTCACATTGTAATCCTGACAACTCTGTAGGGTCGTTACTCATCGTGCAGGTGAAAAAAAAAAAAAAAAAACCCACTGGACTTTGTTCACACAGCTAATGGAAGGCAGAGTGAGCCCAAATCTGAGAAGTCCTGCTTCTGATGCCAGGCTCTCCTGTTCCATGGCCTGCTCTCACTTAGAGCCACTACTCAGTTCCTCCTGGTTATGCACTGGCTCATATTGATTAGAGATGATTGGCTATATTCACTTGTCGTTAATTTTTATAAGGTTTATTTTCATGTATCTATAAAGTGCAAGTAGAGAGGATTTTATTTTCCCCTCTTTCGTTGGTGTTTGTTCTTTCTTTTCCCACTTCAGTTACCACCTCTTCCTGCTCTGGCTTCTTTTGTCTCCTATTTATTCTTATTCCATATATTCAATTCTACACATTGGTCTTAAGAGGTAACTTTGTGCCTGGTATGGTGGTGTATTCCTTTTAATCCTAGCACTTGGGAGGCAGAGGCAGGAGGATATCTGACTTTGAGGCCAGCCTGGTCTATCTAGTGAGCTCCAGGACTACATAGAGAGACCCTGTTTTAAAATTTAAAGGGGTTTTGGATAAAGTTAACTCTGCTGTATGTTTAATAAGTTTTGAGGTGATATGGAAAAGTCCTGAAGCTTTCTCTTCCTATTCAGACACAATTAGATAATAGATCTCTTGCTTCCTTTTCAACTTTATCAGTGCTACCTGAAAGTATCGTTCTTCAGTGAGGTTATTCTTTAGCTTTCTTGTTTTTCTTACAGATGGAGCAAAGACAGTGACTGTGCTGAGAACATGTATATTGACATGATGCTGTGGAGACATGCGCGGCGTCTCTTAGAAGATGTGCGGTTAAAGGACCTTGGCTGCTTTGCAGCCCAGCTCGGCTTTGAGCTAATCAGTTGGCTTTGCAAAGAACGTACCCGAGCTGCCCGTGTAGACAACTTTGTAGTAGCCTTGAAGAGACTTCACAAGGATTTCCTGTGGCCACTTCCCATTATCCCCGCCTCTTCCATTAGTTCCCCTTTCAAAAATGGGAAATGCCGAGCAGGTAATGTGGACTTCAGACGTTTTTACAAACATTATTTATTTTAGATATTTAGACATGTTATCATTGGGTGACATTCAAAGAACTCTTTTCATTGCAAATTTAAACAGATAAAAGCCAACTTTTTGTACATCAGTTAGAATATCTCCCATTTGGCCAAAGATATAAATGAAGTAGAAACTACTAACTTGGAGAGGACAAAGTCAAGCTGAGTTTTTAAAAAATTTAGATATTTTAATAAAGATTTCCAGTTGTTTAAACAAATCCTTTTTATTATGGTGTTTCGGACCTTTAGGTCATCTTAAGAGTCAAGGCAAGTCATTCAGATCAAGAGAATAAAGTGTGGCCTAGTGACAGTAAGAGACAGAAGGAGGCTCTGAGAGAGTCTCTCCTATAATTCCACATCCTTTAGTTTTGGATAAAAGAAACAGTATACAATGATAATTGGCTTTGAACAGACAGTATTGAGAACGGCAACAAGAGCATCTTGAACACACCTTTTTTGCTTCTGGACTTACCATGCAGTGGGAGAGCAGCTGTTAAAGTCTCAGTCAGCTGACCCTTTTATTACCCCTGAGATGGATGCTGGCATCTCTAACATCCAACGAAGTCAGAGCTGGCTCAGCAACATTGGTCCCACCCATCGTGACGCAGACATAGCCTCATCTCCTGGACCACAAATGCAAGATGCTTTCCTGTCACCATTATCTAATAAAGGTATATATCTAATAAAGGAACAAGTTTTGGCTCTTCTTGAGTTTTGTTTGGGAAATGATTGTGTACCATAGCATTTCTAAGGTACAGCATCATTCTTTTCTAAAGAATTAGCCATTAAATATCTGCCTATATAGGTAAATAAGGACAAATTGGCTTTCACTGGGCCTTCCATATTTATTTTAGATATATGAAATACAGGTAAACACTAAATAAGTCTTTGAAATCAAGTTTTAAAATGTTTACGTATTGTGTCTGTGATGTATGTGGAAGAATACACATGTGAAAGTATGTATTGTATCTGTATGTCTGATGTGTGTGGAAGAGTACACATGTGAAAGTCAGAGGACAACTTGGTGTGATTAGGGCTCACCGTCCATCTTTTTTGTGAGTTTCTAAAATCAAACTCTGGTTGTTTGTCAGGCTTGGTAGTAAGTACCTTAACCCTCTGAGCCATTTTGCTGGCCCTTGGCAATTAATTTTGATAAGGAAATACTATTTTTGAAATCCAGTTAACATTAAAATGTTGTAAGGAATACTATTTTTAGAATAAGTAGACTTTTGTCATAAAAATATGATTCTGTCACTAGTTTTTATTTCATTAATAAAGTTTATGAAAGAATTCTTTGTTATATATAATGTCCTTCATTTTACCTCTTGGCTTTCAAAGCCTGAAATATTTATTATGTGACCATTTATAAAAACAGCATACTAATTTCTGCTATATAGTTATGGTTAAACTATAAACAAGAGAGGTTTTGAAGCAATTTGTGTTGCTATAGGGTTATAAAATAGTAAATCTTCAATAGTAATTGGGCTGGATTTTGGTTTGGGTGTCAGTTGTTACTGTTTTGGTGGAGGATGGGGGAGCCAATACTGGAGATTGAACCTAGGACCTCCTGAATGCTAAGCAAGCGCTCCCCTCCATTTTCCCAGGCTGCCCTCAAACTTGAGGTCATCCTGTCTCAGCCACAAGTAGTTGAGACTACAGATCTGAATTTGAAGCCCAGATTAATTTTTTTTCTTCCAGCTTTCTTAGTGGCCAGGCATTTACCTACTATTCAGCTGTCATTTTCTCATCACTGTTGGATGAAGCTTCTGTCATGTGTGAAGGTTCCTAACTGCTATTACTTTTCATTGTAAAATTAGAATGTTTCCTCATCCTAAGGCATATAATTTTTTTAATGGTCTGCTAGCTCTTAAAATACATATGTTGTTCATATAATGGCTATTTTAGCAGTAGATTAAATATTTTTACTTTGAAATTTTGAAGAGAAACTAGCATTTTAAAAATAATTAATATTATAATGAAAGGGAAATCCTCATTTGTGAAATGAAAAGCTCACATAACCTCTGCAATTTCTTCATCAGGGGATGAGTGCAGCATTGGTTCAGCTACAGACTTGACGGAAAGCAGCTCCATGGTGGATGGAGACTGGACAATGGTGGATGAAAACTTCTCCACACTCAGCTTGACTCAGTCTGAGCTGGAACACATCTCCATGGAGCTGGCGAGTAAAGGGCCCCATAAATCTCAAGTCCAGCTTCGGTGAGTGTCTCCGAGTTGAGAACACAGAGGGCCCCGTAGGTTTCTTTGTGTAGGTGGGAAGAGTCCCTTCTGAGGACTTGCTGCCCCTTTGTCAGCAGCTGTTGTTCATACAGATCATTGTGTTGCTCTTTTATGTCTAGTTATTTGCTGCACATTTTCATGGAGGCAGGATGTCTGGACTGGTGTGTTGTCATCGCCCTGATTCTCAGAGAATCCTCAGTGGTCAGTCAGATTCTTGGGATCGCTCAGTCTTCAGAGATGGATGGAGAAATGTTACAGAACATAAAAACAGGGTTGCACGCTGTAGACCGGTGGGCCTCTACAGACTGGTAAGTGCTGGTTTCTATAAGCATGGTATCCTTTGGTGAATGATGGCTTTTTCACATTAGGACCATTATAACTGCAAGGTGTGGTATCACATCCCTTAAAGCCCAGCACTTGGAAGGCAGAAGCAGGCAAACCTCTGTGAGTTTGAGGTAAGCCTAATCTAAATAGCAAGCTTCGGGTCATCCAGAGCTACATATGATACCTGGTCCAAAAAAAGCAAAAACTTACAATTCACTTATTTTGGACATTTTTAAGTTTGTGGAACTAAAATTGCTTTCATATTTATGTTTTAAAGTAGTTTTCCTTTAACCACTATGTCCTCAGGCACTTGAATGGTACTGTCCATTGAATAGCGTATAGTGTGGTTAGTTTATACTGTGAAAGCATAATGCTGGCTTAAGATTTATGTCATACAAGTGATCATGAGACCTGAACTTAGATTGGTAGCTCTATGATTAAGTCTACGTGAAAGACAAGTTATGTAGTCTATGTAAATTTCAAGACTCCATGACAGTTACTAGCATTTCTAAATTAGAAGTAGTGGGTGGGAGTTGAGGTCCTGTCTTTGTCAACAGACATGTAGATTTGAAACTCTTTTCTTCCCTTAGATTTAGTTTTCCTTAATTGTCAAATGTATTTAAGTTAGATACTTTCCAGTGATCCCTTAGAGTCTAAAGTATTGTGTGCCTAACCAAGTTGTGCGTGTGAGTACTTTGCATTTGTACGTGTGCACATATGCAAAAGACAAAAGTCAGCTTCTGCTGCCCTTCCACAGGAGCTGTTCACCTTGTTGTTTAAGACGGGGTCTCACTGGGACCTGGGGCTAACTGATTTGGCTAGGCTGGCTGGCTGTCCAACCTGCTTCCAGAAATCCTATCTGTGCCTCGTCAGCACCACCACACTGGCTTTGTATGTGGGTCCCAGGGGTTGAACTCAAGACCGCATGCCTGCACAGCAGGCACTTTATTGACTAACAGCTATCTCCCTAGCCCCTCTGTCAAGTCTTTTGAATTATAGCAGATGACAGCTAATTATTTTCCCCTTTACTCAGCCCTGGATATAAGCCATTTTTAAACATCATTAAGCCACAACTGCAGAAGCTCAGTGAGATAACAGAAGAACTGGTCCAGCCTGACACCTTCCAGCCAGCAACAGTGGGTAAGAGTCCTGAACAGACCAGCCCCCGGGCAGAGGAGAACAGGGGCTCTTCTACCCATGGGAGCATCTCTCAGAGTGAGACTGGGGGTAACAGCATGGTCAGCCGGAATGAAGAGGACCCAACACAAGCAGATGAGGAGGAGCCATTTCAGGATGGGGCTTATGACTGTTCTGTGTCCTGACAACGGTGAGGACATCACAGCGGGCAGTATTAGTCACAGCAGCGTGCACCTGAGTACATTGTGACCTGCTGAATGATTTAACAGGTAAAAGAACTTGAGTGAGAACTCTCTCGTAAAGTATTATAATTTAATGAACTCTTCTCTAAATTTGACTCCATTAAAAAAAAAAGTGTGATGTCAAAGCACCTTTCATAAGAAAAATGTAAGCTGCAATAGAAATGAGCATAATATAGATGCACACATAGAATATTTTGATTTTATCCACAACAGATTGGTAGTTGTAGGAATTATTCATAACAGATTGTTAATGTGTAGGGGTTATTTTGCCCCAAGTGAGCTTACTTTTTCACTACTTATAGCTTATACATTTTTTGGTTCAGTGTGTGTCTAGACTGGTTTTGTTTTTGTGGGGTGGGTTATTTGTTTTTAACTTTCTTCTAAATAAGTGTTGAGGTGCTTGCTGTAGCTCATCAGGTACCTGAGCTACGTGTTTGCTTCCTTGTATAGAGTCAGCTGGATTCTAGTTGGTCCTTTGAATCCTTCTCTTGCACAGTCTGGGTCAGTGGACAGAGACCCTTTGGCTTTGGCACTCTGTTCACTAGCAGTCCTGAATTGATGGAAGCTATTTACCTGTGAGTTAATGTGCCTGTTTAAGCAAGCTTAATTCCTACTAGATCAATGTGGGCAGAGGGTGAGGGGGTTCTTATCAATTATGCTGACACCACTAAATTTTGTATCAAAGAACTGTATCTTTTTGTGAATATTCATGTAAATATACTCAAAGGCACTGTCCATATTTTTAAGGCGTGTATTATAATCTGTAAGGTTTTACGCTGGATTCTGCATGACTATACTCACTCTTGGAATAAAGACAAGACTTTTTCTTCTTTCCGAAATGAGCAGTCCTCATAGAGGAAGACAGGTTTGTTGACCCGCTGTAAAGTAATAATCCCACTGATCATGAGGTGGAACAGGTTTTGTGCAAATTAATGTAGTTTCTTATTTATTGCTTTTGTAAATTGAATAAAAATGGGCTTTTATGTAAATAGACTGTGGGATCCTGTATTATCAGCTACTAAAAATTAGTTTGTAAATTCTTTATTATAAAGTTTAAAAATATTTTATGTATTTCTAGATGTGACTTAAATTTTAGTTTTCATACATTATGAAAGCAGAACTTCATATTCAGTTGCTTCAGACTAAACACATGCCTACCACATGTAATTCTAATTATTCATAACAGTATTCATTTAGATAGCTTATTTGTACTGTGCAATTTGGACAAGGAATGCAATGTTATTTTTTATAAAATCTTGTTTATTTTTATAACAATGTATTTGATGTGGACCAAATTCGTACCACCATGTAAAACAGCCTCTCTTATAATGCAGATATAGCTTAGAAATGGAATTCAGTCCTCTATTCCTGCCTCTTAAACTAAAGAGACAGACTAGGTTCTCTTAGGCAGTATCCTTTAGAGGAAACCTCAGAATTATTTTGAAATTATTTCAAATTTCACCAATTAGTTAAAATTATTGAATTTAGTAATTACTGTTATTTACTTTCTACATTAGAAGTGCAATAATTTTACATAATAAAATTCCTGAATGGGTGAACTATGTTACTATTGGTACCTGGTCCTTCTGGTGCTATTTTTATTTAAGTCATTGTATCAAACCACTACCTTGTTCTGAACTTTAAAATAGAGAATAAGGTTTCCTATATAAGTAGATGCAGGGCAGCAAAAATAAATAAATAAATAAGAAAGCTGAAATTTCTTCTGTCCCATTCCATTAGGGGAAAAAGCCAGCAATTCTTTTGTATTTAGTCAATTTCTAATGTGGCTATTTAGTTATTAAAACAATGTACCATAATAAGCAGCAGTGGTCTTTTCAGATGTCTTTCATGAGTGCTGCTGAGTTAACCCAACTTTGGTGATGGGGCGGTATTAAGGACGAGCATAGGGCCTCTCATGCTAACCAAGTGTTCCACTAGCAAGTTATAGCCCACAAACCCACCTTTCTGTTGTTGTTGTTTTTGTGGCAGAGCCTTGCCCAAGCTGGACACCAATTTGTAACTTTTCCTCAGCTGCCCCAGTAAGTGGGCTTTAAGGTGTGTGCTGCTGTGCCCAGTCATCTGACGACCACCTCACAATCTGAAAGGCTGGGTCTGAGTTAGCTACTGCTACTCCTGTGGTTTGAGCTGGGAATGACTCATTGATAAAATATGTAGTGTGGTTAGTAGAACTAGGAAACACCAAGGCAAGAAATTTGGCAAGCTTAATAAAAATTATTCTTTGGTTGTTGTATACTTTTTTAAAAGTTGTGTTTTTGCTGCATTGTTTGGTTTAAAACATATCACCTGTGTAAGCCATATCTTTAATGAACTTAAATATTCAGCATAACTATTTGAAAGTTAATATATATGGTTAAATTTCTTGCTGATACCAAAAGAGATCGTTTGGAGATAAAAAACAACCTTTGCTTGTAACTAAAGTTGCTGCTGCTTCTGTAATGTGTATTCCCTCCATCCCCCTTGGTAAGGGGTAATAAAACTATTACACAAACAAAGTAAACTTTTGTTTACTTATCTCAGGTTAACAGCAAAAAAAAAAAAAAAAAAAAAGGGTATGCATTAAATGCCACAAAAATAAAGCTTTCTTCTTATATTCTCCTGAATGAAATACCTCAAAGTTTAAACATTTATTTAAAATATTTAGATACAGAGTGGGAACATTCAAGTGCCTGATGACAGAATATTGGGACCATTCATCACATAGACGTACACAAGATATAGAGAAGAAATGATAGAGAGTTATGTGCACCATGTGATCACCAGGCAAACAAGTGTACAGCAAACTAGGCATCATCTCTAGTAGAGAGAATTAAAAATTATTTGCATGGTCCCCTATGTCCCTTATATGTTTTATGGATCATCTAGACTATGTGTGTTTATTACCTTGGCATCATGTTTTGAATATTTTTCATATACCTACTTTACTTTTTTTTTTAAGCTGAATAATGCTGTTTTGTGAGTGTTTATCGTCCATTTAAAGGTTACAGTTTGGGTTTTTGACTTTACATTGTAACTCTATAAACATTCACATAGTAATTCTCTCTTACCCTGCCTTGCCTTCTAGGATTTCAGTTACCTAGTCAAATAAGGTCTAAAAAGAACTAAATATAAAATAATGGACATTAACAGTTTCTCAGTTTTAAATAGCTTTTATTACATGTTTCTTACTGTGCCTAATTGCTGACTTTTATCACAGGTGTGTATATATAGGTGAAATGTGTGATGTGCCACATAGTCCAAGGCTTCAGGAAAGCACACTGAGGATCTTGAGCATATCCTCATAGATTAGGATGGGATTCAGGGAATGGGGCTTTTCTGTACAGAAGTTTTCAGTTCTCTCTAGAAGTGCAATTGCTGGGTTATGATAAAACGACTGTGTCCTTGAGGAAGTGCCTAGTTCTGTTTGCTAGAGTGCCTTCACTAGTTCCCATTCGCTGTAAATGCAGGTTCCGGCTTCTGCTGCCCACACTTAATGTAGGCGGCTTATGTGTCTCTTTCTCCATGGTTTTTAGACCAAACTAAAAGATCATATTTATCCTTGGCTGGCCAGTGATTTTATATATTTTTGGATACTTAGGCTTTACTCAAATTTATGATTAGTACTGTGATTTCCCTTCCTTGATACTATCTTTTGAAATTTTAGAAGACAGCTTTCCTTTTCTTTTTTGTTTGTTTTTGTTGTTATTGTTCTTGATTGTTTTGTTTGTTGTGTTTTGTTTTTCAAGACAGGGTTTCTCTTCCTAATAGCTTAGCTGTCCTGGTCTAACTCTGTAGACTAGGCTGGTCTCAAACTCAGAAAGATCTCCCTCCCCACCACCCCCCAGTGCTGGGATTAAAGGCGTGTGCCACCGGGCTAGCTGCAGCTCATGGGAGTTCAGCTTATTCTCTCCCTGTTGCTTGTGCTTCTGCGACATAGCTAGGAAACCACTATTTAGCCCAAGGCTATAAATATTTATGCCTGTGCTTTATAGTTGTAGCTTAAATATTTAGACACGTTTTGAGTTGATTTTTGTATATTTGAAGGGACTCTAACTTTACTCTTTTACATATGGATGGTCAATGTTCTGAAAAGATTTTTTTTCCCAACTGAACTGTCAAAAACACTATAATGTGGGGTTTTTATAGACACACTATAAATGTGTGGTCTTATTTCTGAGTGATTCTTGCTTCATAGGAAGCTTTGGAGGCACAAGTACTACATTTATCTCAAGGCTGCTTTGGTTGTTCTAGGACTCCGTAGTCACATATGAATTCCAGATCAGCTTTTCAGTGTGTGTACACTCCAACTGGAGCTTTGTAGAGATGGCCTGCAGCGTGCAAACAAGTCTGTTTGAAGAATGCAGTCCTTTTTAATATCATGCTTCCTGGGCCATGAATGCCTCTTTCATTTTGGCTCTTTGATTTCTTTTCAGCAATGTCTTGTACCTTTTTTCCTTTACTTTGTTTCATTCTTCTTGGTATTCTTACAAATGGAATGCTTAATTTCATCTTTACATTTTTTGATTTTCCATGTAGATGATCATGTCATTTGCAACCAGAGATAATTTTAACTCTGTATTTCAGATCTGTTTTGTCTTTTCTTGCCAGGTTGTCCTGGCTGGAGCCACCAGAATGATTGGAGAGGCAATTGACACTTTGTCTTCTTCCTGTCTTAAGGAAGTCTTTTATCATTAAGTATGATGCTCTGGGGTCTCACTGAAGACCTTTTCCAGCTGGGTGTGACTGACAAAATATATCGTGTGTAACTAATAGAACTAGGAAACGCCAAAGCAAGATTATGAAAATTATTCTTTGGTTGTTGTATACTTTTTAAAAAGTTTTGCTGCATTGTTTTGGTTCAGCATAACTACTTGAAAGTTAATATATAGTTAAATTTCTTGCTGATATCAAAGCAGATCATTTGGAGATTAAAAACAACCCCTTTCTCAGAAGAAATCCCTTCTGAGATGGTCATATGATTATTTATTGTTTATGCGGTACATTTCACTGAGCCCACTTGGTCAGGATATTGGATTAAATAAATTTTCAATAAATTTTTCAATCAAAAAAAATTTTTAAGTTCAATATATCGAAGGCATGTGTGCAATGTGACTTTATTGATCCTAAAATGAAAAGAACAAAAATTGATTGACCTTGAACTGCTGGGACAGACTCTCCTCAGGAAACTAGAAGAGCCTAGAGAAAGGCCTTGGGCTTTGTCCTCGTTTCCGTTGGGTGATGAGAAGTCCCAGGCTGCAATGTAGCTTCTTTCCCTGCTCTTATCCCTAGCCACAATTTTAAAAAAGCTTCCTTTTGTGACTTCCTCTCTCAGTAAATAAGATTTTACCATTTGCTAAACAGGTTCTTTTTATTTCTCTGAAATTCAGATGCACAGTTTCATTCCAGGTAAAAAGATTCCAGGTGAAGTGAGCATTTCTATCTTGAATTCTTTGCTTATACCACTTATTAAAATACCAGTTATACTCAAGCTATATAGATCATTTTTTATATATATATATATATATATATATATAAAATCTTTGACTATATATTATATATATAATCTTTGACATATATATATATGGAGAGAGAGAGAGAGAGAGATATAATAGGGATATAAAATAGCCTTGAAATATGGAGATAGAATAAAAAGCAGTTTTAAAAGATCCATTTTTTCCAACCAGTATGTTAAAAAGTTTATTTCATTAACATTGTAAGGCAACAAATAACCCTCAACAAGTCAGCAAAGAAGTGAGTCTAACGGACAGACATGTTCTTCCAGCAGCTTTGTGAGTCACCCAGGATGGCTTGTGGTTTAACCTCCTTCACAGCAAAACGGGGGTGGGGAGGAGAATCTTTGACATTCAGTTATAGCTGCTAAACTGGAAACACTGTGTAGAACATCTTAAAACATTAAGAACTGTGAAATCAGGTCTTTATACTACTTCCTAGGGCACTGCTTATGTTTATACTCATTGGGGGGAATGCAGTACATAGACCTTGAAACTGTCTTTTGAGAAGTGAATTACACAAGTGATCAGATAATCTTTAAAAGGGTAGGGGCTAGTGATAACTACAGAGCCATGAACACTGTATGTAATTACTTGACCATTTCTGGCCTTTAAGCATGCCCTGAAACCAAACATCTTGTTAGTGGCTGCATAATGTTAGAAAAAATCAAAATTGTTTGCATAGAGAAACAACCCAAAGATGAAAAGAAAACCATGATTGATTATACTGAAAAGGCACCTGCCGAAAGGAAGGAAATCAGAGACTGTCGTGATGTGTGTACTTCCTCAGCATGCCATTTTGCTCCCCTCCCCCATAATTTCTAGTAGTCAATTTCAGATTAACCCAGGCACAGAACATAAGCCAGTATTTTGAAATTCATTGAGCAATTAGTACTGTTACTTATTTTCCTCAGCTGTGGTTCTTTAGAAGGTAGACATAAACTCTCAAACCTTTAAGTAGGACCTGACAGATAATAAATACACAGCAGGAGGCAGACACTTGAAGCACTGTTGAGATAAGATCTGTAAGTCCAGCAAAAAAAGTGACTCCACTCTACAGTGTCACCACATGTGACAGTCAGCATGTTACCATTAAGCTCCAGCTGCAGCCCTCATGTCTGCATGGGCCCAGGTTTTTAAGGCGTTAGATATTAGGCAGGCAATACAAGGAACATGATTAAGAAACCGACACATACCACACAAGCAATTGTCAGAAGCTCTTCTCCTGGAGTGCACACTTAACTATGTTCTTGCTGACGTTCAGACAGTTCTGAGGGTCACTCTGAGAGATGCCTTCCTGTTCTCACCTGACAAGAATATTGTTTATTTTGTTTTTGCCTTACTATGGCTTTTCTTTCAACCATATTTTGGGTCATGCTTGTTGGCTATCTCAAATTTTGTCTTTGTACATTTACTACTGTAAAAGAAATTAGCATAATTTATTGTTCGTCTCATCCTCTGTCACCGATGGAACCTAGAGAAGCCACAAGAGCCACTGCCGTGACACACCTCACAGGCCACGTCCCTGTCTTCAGAATGAAAAGCACCATTAAGTCTTCTTCCTATATAAGCTACAACCTCAACATCGGGACAGCTAGTTCTCACTGACAGCAAGTTACAAGAACTTAGTCACCTGCTGGAAAACAGAAAGCCCAGTGCAGCAATAAAAATGTGTGCTAAAGGATTAACCTTGGATAACTGAGAATCCTTATAAAACAAAAAGAATAAATATTATAAAATCCCCAGTCCTCCCAGCCCTCCTCCTCCTAGTCCACCTCAGCAGCTATGCTATTGCAGCTATGCTGGCAGTTCAGTGCACTAGGGAAGTTTAGGTTCTGTGCTTGCACAAATAAACCAACCCATTGAAATGTAAGAAGAAAATGTAGCTGAAGAAATGTTCTCTTCCCCAGGCAAATGACATGAACATGTTTGAGAGGAAAGCAGACACAGAATGCTACTCAGGAGTCAAGGTTTAGGCTTCAGAACAGGCAAAACACATGAACTGCCTGAAGAAACAGCCCTCCGGTGTCTATGGTGCTGCAATGGCTTCCACCTTCGCGCCATTTACTTTCCAGTGACTTACAGTTGTAGTGCAAAGGGAGGCACTACCCCAGTGAATGGCATCTTACCCACCATCCACTGACAAGTGGGCTTGACTATTTCATTAGCAGTGGTCTAAGAGTCTACATCTTTCTTGATCCTCAAAGGAAAGCTACTGAAGTGGTATGCTGCTAAGTCCTTACAGTCATATAAATGACATGATTGGCAGTATCCACGTGTGCTTAAATGCCAAAAAAACAGGAATTTTCAACTGGCAAAATGACCAGGCATCACTGTCCTAAAGTTTAACCCATACATAACTTGGCCCTGAAGAGTGTTATCTCAAAAGCTCTTTGAACATATGCTCAGTAAAATTCATTGACTTGTATTACAAACATCCATGTACCACGGGAGAGAAACTATCCCATGGAATGTCCAGGGAACAGGTACTCAAAGTCCATCCACAAGATTAAAACACAAAGAGACTATAGGTGGAGACCCACGCAGAGGGAAATGACCAATCTGGGAACTTCTCCTTCAGAGCATCCAGCTGAGAAGATCTCTTGTTTTCCCCTGATACATAGTGAGCAGCAATGGCCACAGTGACCATTCCTTCTGGTTGTTCTTCTGAGACCTGCTGGAGAAAAATTAGTTAGTTTTCCGAAGCCAGAACACTGAACTCTAAGGTTGTTACATACTATCTTGGAGCCTGGGAAATTCCCACCTGTACTTCTATCCAGAACTGCCATGCAGAAGCCTGGAGTCCATGGGAGTAAAACACAAAGTAGTCCCCTCCTCTGCTTGTGACTGGAATGCCGTTGCCAAGAGACCACTGAGAAAGTGTTGCTCCTTTGTGGGTTCGAACATAGAAGGACATATGGCTTGGTCCTGTAAGAGGAACGTTTAAGTCAATCAGCAGTGACAAGCAATACTGTTAAGCTTCATCTGGGGTATGACTTTAGATGGGCTCTCCACAAAGCTCAAGGAGGTTTAAGAGTTTGGACATTCAGTATCTAGCAACAAGGTTAAGTAATGAGAGAACAGAAAGGACAGAATCTAATTGAGAAGGGTAACTTGGTTACTGCTGATGTAGTTTACCTAATCTCCAGCCCCACCCTACCACCAGAACAGGTTGCAGGAAGAATTTAAAGGTAATATGCCTGTAGTGAGTTCCTTAAGGCTGTCAGTGTTTGGAGGAGGATAACTGATCAACCAGACTAAAATCTACTACTTACATGTTACCAGAAAACGTCAAGGTACTACAGTCTAGCCAGATAGATTCAAAGTTAACCATCACATTTCCACATTGCCTATTAGCTTTATACAAAAGACCCAAAGTGCTCTGCTAAGAAGTCCAGTCATTAGGCTAGAGAAGTGGCTCAGCAATTAAGAGAACTGATTGCTCTTCTAGAGGTCCCAGCAACCACATGATGGCTCACAACCATCTGTGGTGGGATCTGATGCACTCTTCTGGTGTGTCTAAAGACAGCTACAGTGTGCTCATGTATGGCAGTACTGTCGGGGGCAGCCTAGGACTACGGATGGCAGTACTGTCGGGGGCAGCCTAGGACTACGGACATCACTAGTGGGGATCTCCAAGAGCCATGGGTTTAAACATGGAAAGGTGAACAGGACGTAGCAAGAAGAGAAAAGAATTGGGACAGTGTGGATGTGTTGGACAACAAGCTGTATCAAACAGTAAGACTATCAGTAAAGCTTCTTAAAAGCCTTAACTGGGCTGGGCAGTGGTGGCACATGCCTTTAGTCCCAGCACTGGGGAGGCAGAGGCTGATCTCTGACTTTGAGCCCAGTGTGATCTACTGAACAAGTTCCAGGACAGCCAGGTGACAGCACTGGGTGCTTTTAATGGCAATGCCACCAAATGGTGCCTGAAACACACTGGCTCAGATTCAATAGTTATTGGGCTATGAATTAGTATTTATACTGTCCATACAGAATTTTATTCTCTTACAGAAACATAATAGTCACATACTTTAAATGTTTTTTAACTATCATTCATCAGCATGTAAATACCAAATCTAAATATCTTTACACTCGAATGTGTTAGACTTTAATTTTCAGACTTGCTGTCTGAGTTCCTGACAAGTTTCATTTAGAGTTATTAAATGAATTTTGTCTTGGGACTAGGACGAAATTTTACAAGTTCTGAAATGACTCTAAACATACTTCTGCCATTTTGTACTACATATTTACTGAGATACACTACATTTATTCAGTTCCACTCTGAATAAATGACTATAAAGTCAAAGTCTAACACCTATAATAGGGAGTACTCAGGTGTCACTCCTTATGTAAAAAATAAAGAGCAAGCACGGCCATCTTACCAGTGTGTAAATAAACATCCTTTTGTTTTTAATAGCCAGTAAAATTATATGTACACCAAAGAACTGTGTTAAAATCAATTCCTCGGATTTATCTTGTGTTTGATTTGTACACCTATTTTATAGTCCCAGAGCCAAATATACATTCCCTGGGTATAAAAGTTACAAGTGTAAAAACTGAATACTGTCTAAGCAATAATCAAAAGGAAACTTATAGCACTGAGTGCATATATTAGGAATAACAGTCTAAGTGGGCAACTGAAGCTTCCACTGTAGTAGACAAGGAAAGAAGAGAAACAAGCAGAACAAAAGGTGCAGTCCAGAGCAGAACTCAGAGCTGACAAAAGCTGGGGTTTAGGAGAAAATCACCAAACCTGATAAGCTTTAAACTGTACCTTCTGCTCAATATTTTTGTGATTCTAAAACTGTTCTAAGCAATAAAATATATTAAATTTTCTTAAAGAAGTAACTTCCAGCTGCTATTAGAAATACTATAAGGTACAAGGTGTGACCATACATGGTTCCAGCACTTAGCAGGCTGAGGCAGGAAGACCATGATCATAGGCCAGCCTGGGCTCTGGAGTGAGACACCTTAGTCAGTCGATAAATAAGTGTTTCTCTGATATGTTGCATGGGAAGATATATATGGCAGCTAACTGAAAAGCTTAGGAAGTGACATGAGAAGGAAAGTGGCTTACCTGTTGCTTCAAAGGTCAACTTTATCGAATCCCATGGCATCTTCTCTTTGGATACAAGTCTGAAATGAGCAGGGTTTCTTGGAGAAATTTCAGGAGCTGGAAGATACCAATTTTTCCTATTGGGAAGATAATGTGAATATTTAGGGTGCTTTAGTAACTAACAGTAAATCCATAACTCTACAGAACGATTCAGAACACCCGGAGGGGTCTGAGAAATGCCAGATGAAATGACAAATGAGACAGCTCCTCTGTTCGCCAAGTTAACAAATCCTTCTCAACATTAAGATTAAACAGTTAAGGGCTGGAGAGACGGCTCAACAGTTAAAAAGCCCTTCTTACAGAGGACACAGATTCGGTTCTACCATCCACGTGGCAGCTCACAGCATCTGTGACTCTAGAAACAAAGATCAGCACTCTCTCTGGCCCCCACAGGCACAAGGCAAACACCCTGTGCATCTTTGTAAAGCAGGAAGTGTTCGCCTAGGAATTCCACTGCCTAGCCCATTTCCTCTGATGAATACTGGAATGCCAACTGTCTGGGTATCTCACTGGGAGGAAGCAGCAACTGCTGCTTGTATTATACTAGTCAGGAGCATCACCCTTGCTAACTACTCAAGTTTCTTCAAGAGAGACTTCCTAAATTTAAAATAGAAATCTATTCTGAGTTCATTATCTACTAAAGAAATAGAAATTTTATAGTAATATAGGAACATTTCAAACACAGCACTTGACTGGGTTAAGATAAGTTTTACTGAATCTTAAAGTGATAGAATTTGGGAACTAACCCCCAACTTAAGAGAAAGTATGAACCAACCTGATGAGAAAGTGCACTGGAAGATACCAAGGGAAGCCACAGAGCGGGGCATTCTCCTCACAGTGAGCTCGGATTGTATCGTTGATCTCAGGAATGTGAGGTGTTACATGAGACATTCCAGTATAGTCAAACCCATTTATCCATATTCCAGAGTCTCTTTTCACTACGCTTCCTTCTAAGTTATGAAAAGTTCTACTCACATGCTGAAAAGAACAAGACTAATAAGAAAACTGTTCAGCTAGTTCACCCATATTCCTACCCGATTTAATAGAAATAAAAAGAGCATTACAAGAGTTGATTAGAAACAGGGAAATAAAAAAGAGACTTAATAATTACTAAGTTACTGTTAGTGGGTTTTTTTTTTTTCCTTTTAAACTTGATGACAGACATGCAAATGACTTTTATTGTAATTCACAACTATAGTTGAATGCAAACTTAAAATATATATATAAGACTTGACCAGGGACAGTATGTGCTTGTAGTCTCAGTTACTCACAGGCTGAAGAGGAGAGTCATTTGAGCCCAAGAGTTGAAGGCAGGTCTAGGCAATACTGTTAAGAGAATGTCTCAAAACCAAAACAGGAGCTGGAGAGATGTTTTAGTGGTTAAGAACATGTACTGCTGTTCTTCCAGAAGACTCTGGTTCAATTCCCAGCACCCACTTCAGGTGGCTCATAACAACCTGTAACTCCAGCTCCAGGGAACTGATGCCTGCTTTTAATCAGCCTACAGATATTTATGCTATTTATAGTTTTAAATGTTCATGGCTTCCAGACTATACACATGCATATATACATACATATATTATGGAAAGTGTGTCTAGGTAATAAGAATGGCCACTGATGGTCAGTGTTCCTTGCTACTTTATACACAAAGAAATCTAAATCAACTAAATTATGTCAACAGCAGGAAAGTCAGTTTTTCTGTTTACTGGTGAAGCTCAAAACCCACAAGGCAAATCTCATCTCCTGAATCTCACTGCTTCTGAAGAACCTCCCTTACCTGAAGAAACACTCTCTTTGGCTTCGGACTCTCGGGATTAGAGCTGTATGGGAAAAAGGCTCCACTGCAGACCAGGAGGAATGTGACCGCACACACCAGTATTAGTGTCAGAATGGTTTTCTTTGTGCTGTTCACAAGGTAGATGAAGGTAATCTAAACACAAGCATAGAAGTTTGTAACCTTGGTAGAGAGGTGTTTCACATGGTATTTTTAGTAGGTATTGTCTAGAACACAATAAAGAAAAGCCAGGAGCCTGTGTAATGTACAGTGAAACCAGTAAACAAAGCAGCAGTTCCCCAGGTGTGACTATCCTAATTGGGGTCCTAGAAGATGACAGATGGCTTCAGCGGGCCAGGACAGCACTTCCTGACAGTGGGCCAGAAAGCAAAGGGAGACCGGAAACAAAGCACAGTTCAAACATCAGAGGAAAAAGGATCAGAACCTATTAGCAGCCAAGCCACTGCCCTATGTGCCTCAGTGGCCAGCAGTGGCCAGCCCTGCACAGCAGACACCACAGAACTGAATCCAAGCATGGTGTTAAAGCTGCCAAACTCTCAAAGGTAAGGTTTTATGCCTAAGCATACATTCAGATTCTACCTGTAGTGTTTTGAGACATGCTAATAAGGCCTGAAGGCATATAGACTAGTTTTTAGATGGACCTCTACAAGTTGCATTTGAGGGAAACTACCCTATGAAACAGTACTGTCCCTTTGTCATTGTGAACACTAAACAATCTGAGCTTGTAACAACAAACACAAATGGCTCAGTTGCAAGGTTCACATCCAAAAAAGCCCACAAAATATGCTTAGCTTTTTTTTTTTTGTAACTAAATCAGCAAATTGATAGACACACAAAACACATTCACAGTCTCCTCAGTTTTAAGAAACTAACTAGCTCCTACTTTTGTCTCTTCATCTTCCTGCCTACCCCTAAGCTCATGAAGAATGTGAATATGAAGATATTTTCAATGACAGGAAAATTTTTAAAAATAAGTAAATATCAAAGTCTGTGCAAAGTTAAGCTCCTCTTATATAATGTTCCAGTATCCTTTCCTGAATATATATATATTTAGCATATATACTAAGTTATAAATATATAATCTGAAAATAAATCCTTGCTATAATACTTATAATAATATAACTATAATAATATAATAGTTCTGGCACACCCCAACTAGCTACTGTCAAAGCTGTCCTAAAATTCAACTTTAAATACCATTTCCTATTGAAGTTCCCTCTTCTCAAACTATAAGGCTCACCTTCTGGGAAATTACTGGATGGACTCACAGAACGAAGATGAAGGAGTGGCTGTAAAGTGACAGTATGCTTGAGTCTATAGCTAAGCACCTTTACAAGTATACTCTGTCTTAAATGTATCTTACATCATTTTTAAAATCTTGAGTGAATACAGAATCAAATGAAGAAGGTAGCCGTGGTAGCACAATCCTGTAATTCCAGCACTTGGTAAGTAGAAGCCAGAAGATGGAGAGTTCAAGGTCATCTTCAGAATGATTAAGGCTAGCCTGTGCCATGTGAGACCTTGTCTCAAAACACCAAAGCTAATGAGGAATGGAACTGGGAAGATGGCTCCGTAGGTACGAGCACTCCTAGTGCACACATGAAGACTTCAGTTTAAATCCCTACCCATGTAAAAAGCTAAAAATGACGGTCAAACCCCCATAGGCAGATCCTAGGAGCTCTCTGGTTGGCCAGCCTAGCTGAAGGTTCTGTGAGAGTTACTCTGTCAAGGAAATAGGGCAGGGCGTGCTAAGGAAGGTACCCAGTGTCATCCCATACCCTCAGAGTGCACCTGAACCCACATGCTTTTTTTTAAAAAGGCACATAAAAAGGACCCCAGTATAGCTGTTTCTTGCAGGGTCTCCTGATCACATGCCGATTATCAGGCCTATTTTGGCTCTCAGCCAGTCAGTATTAACCATGATATTCAACAAAGAATAACTCCAAAAAGTGTTGATAGCTTCTCACTTAACAAGAATGTTAACTGTTTTCTAAAACATATTTAATAAAGCCTCAATGACTACAAGAAGTGTTCTGAGATAAAGATTATGGGTCAGTGCTCTGTTACCATGGAGCAACTCGTTCAACCAAGAAGCAGCGCTGTCTTTAACCTGTGACACATAAATAAAAAAACCAAGAGAAGAGTAACTTACAGCATCTCAGTACCACTTCATATCATAACAAAAGGGAAATAAGGCTTTTAGTTTTAGAGGGAGAAGGGTTGTTTTGAGACAGGTTCTCACTTCATAGCCTTGTTTCAACCTAATCTACAGCTTCCCTGTCTTCAGCAGCTTGGCCTAGGGCTCAAAAGTGCTGTCATCACAGGCACATGCTACCAACATACTCAGTTGTAATTAACATTCCAAGAGGTGCACTTTCCAAAAGCCTTCCAGACAAGACTTACTTTGTGATAATGCACTTTGATTTTGTATGGATTTGAGGCCAGCCATGCCTTATGGGCTTTCCTAGTCTCCAGTTTCACAGGTTCATTATTCTCCCTTCCACATGATCAGTGGAACAGAATTCAAACATCCTGCATCTGAATCACCTTTGTAGGCACCAAAAGTTTCAATCACTTGTACAGTGGTTCTCAAACTATGGGTCTTGACCCCTTTGAAAGTCAAAAGACTCTTTTACAGGATCACATAATAGGTATTTACATTATTGGTAACTAGCAAAATGATAGTTGTGAAATAGCAACAATATTTTATGGATTTGGTCACACATGAGGAAGCGTATTAAAGCATTAAGAAGGTTGCGGACCACTACTCTAGTAAAACAATGAAAACCTAATTCATAATATAGCTACCTTTAGACCAGACTCCCATCTACAGGGGACAGAAGTCTAATCTCTCCTCCAGGGCTGTATTGTTTGCTTTTCGGGACAGCATCACAATATGTAGTCAGGGTTGGCTTCAAACTCTGATCTTTCTGCCCCAGCCTCCCAAGTGATGGAATTCGTTAGGTATCACCCTGCCCAGGCTTCTAACCTCCCTTCATCATCACAACAGCAAACCTATCTATCATGGTATGAATGTGAAATGTTCTCTCCTAGTTTTTGTGTTTAAACACTTAAATGGTAGGAGCTATTTGGGAAGACTGCAGAGATCAAGGAGACAGGGTCTAAGTGGAGAAAGTAGATCTCTGGTGGAAAGTCCTCGGGTCTGTTATCCCTGGCTTCTTGTCATGGTCCTACCCAGACCTGCCACAGATTCCTGCCACTAGAAGCACCACCGTGCCTTTCCCACCATGATGGGTGGTGCCCTCATGAACCATGACACAAAGTATGTTTTTCCTTTCCTATTTTTATCAGGTATTTTGCCACAGTGAAAGGAGAAGCAACTACACTTGACAAGTACAGCAATACAGGGTTGAAGGGTTAATGATAAAACTGAAAGAAGTAAGCAAGAAACATTAGAATTCCATCCATCTCTGTAAACAACAGTAAGAGCGAATAATGCCCTTGTACGTTCTTTTGTCTAGGGGAGGTTCTTTCAGTGTTGGGGAACTGAGCCTAGGGCCTCATGCATGTGAGGCAAGCAGTCTTATCAGTGAGCTACAGCCCCAGCCTGTGATCTGGTGGCCAGCTAGGATGTCTGGTTCCTTTAAATACTAGTATAGCCAACAGCAAGCAGTGTGCATAAGAATTACTGTATATGGCTGCATATGCAAAGCCCTGTAGGCAGAGCTTTCCTGATAGAAGAGGACATATCTATGAATGGCGTGGACTGTGACTGTGGTAACCCTCTTACTTCCCTAGGTCCTCAGAACCTAATTTCCACCAGGAACGCCCTTTACTGTATAAAAAAAGCTCAGTAACCAGTCCATGAAAATCTAAGATGTAAAGAACTCCAGTCCCTGCTCTGTGTGGCCCCCTAGCCTCAGATCTCAAGGAACACCTGTAGTACTCAGTAACTACATCTTAGGAATTCCAACAGGAAAAGCACAAAACAGATGCTTTCTCTAGAAAGGCTCACCATCAGCCTCAGACATCATGCCAAAAGAACTTCTCCTGAGGGGTCTGGTCCATACTAACCAACCTTCTTTCCTTTCCTTTAAGGTGTCCCATGGGAAAAGAAGCACACTGACAAGCAAAGGTAAGACTCCATACCTGGGCAGTAGACTCAGAGGCTGAGAGACAAAATCGTGTTTGGGTGTCACCCAAGGGGCAAATTCATGAATGTTGATTTGACAGCAATGAAGTAGTAAAATGATAATGAAAACACACACACACACACACACACACACACACACACACACTACTGTGAATTGGCCTCTTACTAACTTCAAAACATGCTCATAGGGACTATTCTGAAAGTTCAGGAACAGAACTTCTCAGTCCACACTATATATCCCAGACATTCATATCTGCCACGAAAGAAGGCTATTTGAAGAGAGGATTCAGACACTAGGTATGCCTTCCAGCACTTGGAAGGTTGGGGCAGGAGGAATACCACAAGTCAAGGTCATCCTGGTACCCCATAGTTCTAAGCCAGAGTGAGAACCTGTGTCCAGGTGAGGAGGAAGAGAGGAGGATCTGGCTAGCTAGGAAGGCTGTGTGTGTGTGTGTGTGTGTGTGTGTGTGTGTGTGTGTGTGTGCTTTAACATTAAACAGTAACAACCAAACATGATCTCACGATGTAGCCCTGGCTAGTCTGGAACCCACAGAGATGCTCTTGTCTCTACCTCCTGAGCGCTGGGATCAAGAGTGTGTACCACCATATCATTCTAACATTTTCTTGGCATAATAAACTGACAGAGCACAAACATTGACTCCACCCCTTTTGTTTAAATTTTCTTAATAAAGTATGAGCAACATAATTTCACAGAATCCAGTACAGCTAAGTCATCACATATATAAAAAATAAAAACAGTCCATTTTTCCTTACAAAATAGGAAGAGAGAATCATCACACAGACAGCCAAAATGGAGGCTAGCACAACATCAGGAGGGATTTCCGAACCGCTTCTTCCAAGAATAGGAGTAAACATCTCAAATACAGCCCAGATGAGGTACAGTCCGTAAAGATATGGGACAAACATCCCCAAGAAGTAAAGAGCAATAAATCTTCCTTGGGCACCTGGGGGAAAAGAAAGAAAACAAGCCTATGGGTTCCAGGCCACAGTGCAGGCTCATCTGCAGTGTTTACCTGCTTGTCACTCGACAGAAACTGGGTCAGATGGGACTCCAGTCCCTCGGTACATGTGATCTAGTGCAATCAGACAATTTCATCAGGGAGCATAAAGTACAAAGAATATTAAAGCAGTATATTAGCATATGTTCATAAATGTGTGAATGGGATGGAGCATACAGCATAAGATACTTGCATGGCATAAAAAATTAAAACAAGTATTTTGGAAAGACAATTTGGTCAGATAATCTCTGGGAGCCTCGCATGTTTAACATACTCTCCATCTTTATCAAAACCAAAATTACCCTACCGTGTTTCTTGAAGTCCTTGTACACACAAAGCTTTGTGAGCAATGGAAAGGCTACCCAGACAGCACTCATGAATGCAGAACAAAACCCTTGGTAAGTTAAAGCAACAAGAAAACCACAGTGCACACACAGTGAGGTGTCAAAGAACAGTTCTCCCAGATACAGGTCGCTGGCGTTCTGAAAGAGAGAGAAATACAGTCTCATTCAGTCATTCATAAAGATCCTGTTGCAATTTCTATCTCAAGGCCAATGCATCTTATTTTGAAGGGTCAACCCTTCAAACTGATGAAGCCCAAGGGCTGCGCAGGCGCAGGACAGGGCACCTCAACATGAGGAGGAAGCAGAGCAACTCTGCTCCTTCTGTCACAGGACCTCTAAATACATCCACAAACACCCGAAACACAGCTGAAGCAGGGTGGAGCAGTGCTCCGTGAGGGACATTACCAGTGCTGCAGCTCACAGAGCACGTCAGACCACACCATCACAGCAACTGCCATGGAGGACATGCGGCCTGATTTTCCTTTCCTGTTGTCACTGCATCAACTTTGCTGCTGTGCCAAGTTTCTCTACCCTTGACACTTCCTTACAAACTTTGAGGTTCCTTTTAAAGATGTGAAGCCCAAGGGCACCTTATATTATTTCAGAAGAAAGCTGCCCAAGGAACTTTAAACAACATGTGCATGCCTCAAAGTCATAATTATAGTGCATACACACCAGAGGTAAGGGCTGACCTTAAGCTTCTTTTCTCTCATTCCCATTTCTCCTTCCTCAGACAGCTTTGTCTTTCGAGACCTCACCTTAAAGTTCACTGGCAAACAGGTTTGACTGGTTAAATACTTGGATGTTCAACCCCGAGTTAGAAGCACAGTCTTAAAAAAGGAAAGAATTCTCAGAATTCAATCCTTATCAAGCCTAAAGGCTTGATAAGGTGGTGTGATTTTTGTAATCCCAGCACTCCAGAGGCTGAGGTAAGACCACCTGAAGTTTGAGGCCAGGCTACAGTGCAAGACTCTAACCCAACATGGGAACGTAGGTCTCTGAGACTGTATCAGAAAATTCAAAATTGTAATAGTAACAGTGATCCCATCTGAAACTGAACACATTCCAGGAGCTTTGTAGGGAACGCTGAAACGATTGAGCACACTTTACAGTAAGTGTTAAAGCTGGACAAATGAAACAGTATTCCTCCAATCTGTTCTCATCCAAGCTTCTCCTGACCCTGCCCTTCCTCCTGCCCTTCTCCAATAGAGTCGCCAGAGTTTCCTTACTAAATCCTAAAACTACTTGACTCCGTCCTGCT
Organism: Arvicanthis niloticus; assembly: GCF_011762505.2. NCBI lineage: Eukaryota > Metazoa > Chordata > Mammalia > Rodentia > Muridae > Arvicanthis > Arvicanthis niloticus. The sequence goes on from NC_047658.1 coordinate 137,029,070, forward strand.
GAGAAAAGGTTAATGGTGCCCTAACTGACTTTTAGGGCCAACCTCAAATCTCAAATTTCACCCTGACCCACTTTGTGTTGCTAAGGCTTTTCTTATCTTGTCTTCGCCACACTGGACTTTTTCTTTGACTTCGGCCCAGATGTGTCTTATGCAGAAGTGTTCCCACTGTTGACTGCTCAGTAGTCTGTTCTCAATCTGGTGCGCCCATGTTTCTCAAGCCCCTTCAGATGTCACCATCTCCATAAACAAAGGCTCACCCAGTGCAGGCCCATGTCTCTTGCCCCTGCACTCTTCAGAACTCTTTAGCTATTTGACTTCTCCTCAGTGCACAGTGGCCAAGAAGCACAGCAGTCCTCACACCTCACCAAATGAAGCTGCACTCAGAGAAAGAGATCACATTCTCATGGGGCACTCAGCCAACTGGGTGCCGAGTCTGTAAAACAACAAGGCTGCTGGTGGTGCAGGCCTGCAATCCCAGCTACTCAGGAAGCAGAAGGAACACACAGTCAAGACCCACTTAAGATACAGGGTGAGTCCAGGGCCAGCCTGAGGAAACTTAGGGAGACCCTGTCTCAAAAGTAAAAGCAAAATACAAATAACAGGGCAGGAACCTTAGAGACAGTAAAGCACTGTATATTCAGAGTCCACACAATGAGCTGGATACACTGACTCTCTGCTAATCCTAGCTTGGGTAGGAAGAGAAAGGCAGGTCCTTGGGAATCAGCCAGCCAACATAGCCCTTAATAAGCAAGCTCCAGCCTGTGAGAGACCTGGTGTGGAAAAAGCAAGGTGCTTTCTTCCCCCTTGACTGTTCTAGACCTGCAGCTAGAACAAGAATGACACAGTAACAACCCACACAAGGAAGTTCATGCCTAAACATCTGCTGCAGAGGAAACAGATGGTCACTGATGCCCTTTACCCTGGGCATCGATGGGAAGACGACAAGAGTACCAAAGATAGAAGTTTAGGAAAAGCGAGACAAAATGTACAAAACCACCCCAGATGACATAAGAAGTCTTCTTTTAGCTGGGCAGTGGTGGCGCACATCTTTAATCCCAGCACTTGAGAGGCAGAGGCAGGTGGATTTCTGAGTTCGAGGCCAGCCTGGTCTACAGAGTGAGTTCCAGGACAGCCAAGGCTACACAGAGAAACCCTGTCTTGAAAAACCAAAAACTAAAAACAAAAAAACAAAAACAAACAAAAAAAAGAAAGAAAGAAAGAAAAAAGTCTTCTTTTAAGTCTTTGATCAGGGTTGCCCAAGAGACTCCCCAAACATTAAAGGCTATTATTAATTGCCTTTAGCTGCCTCTCATAGGCAAAAGATAAGTCCCTATTGCTGAAGATACCGACCATTCAGAGACACGGAGGCCAAACGCTTGTAATCTGGGCCTCAATGCATCCTTCCTGAGAATTAGCTCTCATGGTACTAGGCTGCAGCATACAAACTTCCAAAGGAGGGAAGCAACCAGTAGTCCTACCTACCCAGCTATGATGCCGAAGAACCACGATGGCAAGAAACCCAAAGGCTGCAGCAGTGGCTCACATATCTTGGCGGTAACCAAAGTCTCTAATTGAGCTTATGACATACTCAACAAGAGGGATCCCATGCCTGGTACAGGAAGCCTAGCCGAGGACCCAGGCTTGTATCATGAATCTTAGAGAACCTGCAAGCACCACTTTAGGCAGCTAAAACATGATGAGAGTAGGAGAAAAACACTCTTCCCCAGAAAGAGCACAGTCGGTTATCCAGCACCAGATGGTCGGCTCTAAAGCAGACATACAAATAACGTTATACAGACTAAAGGTAATGTTTATGAACATATATATATATATAATATATATATATTATATATATTATATGTATATATACACGTATGTATATATGCACATATGTGTATATATATACACACACACACATACATATGTTTAACAACAATGACAACAGAGGCTATGAATTTGGAAGAGCAAGGAGAGATATAAGAGGGATTAGAAGGTACAAAGGAAAGGTGGAAATAATGTAATATCAAAAAGAAAAGAAAAAGTGTAGGGAAAAACGAGGAGATTTGACATGTACTGTTGTTTTAGGAAAGAAGTGTTTATCACATCAGGCTATGTCAAGCATTGCCTAATAAAGGGGTGCAGCAGGGAAGTCGGCACCTCACGCTCGCCAGCCTTGCAGTCCAGAGGGGAGCAGGGATAGTCACGCTTAGGACTGAGTGGACCGCACGGGCTGGTGCATGGAAACATAGCTACAGAACAACAGTAGAGGCAAAGAGCCAGAGCCCCACAAGCGAGCAAGGCTCACGGCCGCCACCGTTCTAAGCACTGCTGAAAACACAGCTTTGCAACTTCACTTGAATTCTGCACCACTTCTGAGAATAAGCAAACTCCAGGAAATTAACACAACTGTGGCAGCACTGTCTATAGCCAGCTGAACAATGTCTAATAGCTCTCAAAGACCATACACAATAATTTCACTTGTTTGTCTTCAGTTCATGAAAGCAGAAAAAAAAACAATAAATACATCAGCCACTTACCACATAATAAAATTTTTTTGCAAGAGTATGGATGAGTATTATTTTGGCGACTATTGCAGTTCCATACAGGCAAACGGCGATATAAAAGTAGTTATACCATGAGAGAGACTGTCCAATGAGAGAGACGAACACTGCTATAATGAGAACTGTAACAAGGCTAGTGAACCAGCTAATAAAAGTGATGCCAAGTCCACACAAGAAGTCTTTCATGTAATTAGCATCTAAGGAAGAGAAAACAAAAAGTTAATCTTCATCAAATCAATTACAAAACCAGTTACAACAAAACCAGCTAAAGGGGCAAATATTAAAACAAAAATTCACTACATAATTGAAAATATTTAAATGCCATAGTTTAGAGAATGGTCAAACACAAGAATGGGGTAAGAATAAAGGATGATGTTCAAGGAACACATTGAGAGTCCAAGGATATTAACAATTAAGAGATGTCTCACAGAAATTCAGATACCCTCCTTACTAGGGAAAGAAATGGTAATCCTTACTTTTAGGATGTTCCATTTATCAAAATATTAGGAAGAATTTGAAGAGAAACAGTTCCATATAAGCTCTTGCTAAGAGACAGTAGCATAGGGCTGGCAAGACAGTCCAGCAGACGAGTGCACTTGCCATCCAAGCTGGTCAGCCTGAGTTCAATCCCCAGACCCCAGTGTACTGAAGCCACAGCTGTCTATTGACTTCACACATGCACACACAAATACATAGGTGAATAAATAAATGTAAAATGTTTTTTAAAAAATAACATTAGAAAATAATGACAGGGAAAAATAACTGGTGACAGAGAATTATTTCAATTGCTGCTAAATACTTATATTGTAATAACATTATGAAAACTTAAGCTCTGAAACATTTCAAGCAGAAATGATTCAGGCAGAATGGAAGCAGAAAAGTTGCGACTGCATCCATTTCAGGACTGTGTGCTGCTGGCCAGTAGCATAGAAGACTTCATGAGCCTTTTCACTATCAGTCAGTCTATAGGACCCACGGGATAGCTCAGCAGGCCAAATTAATGAGCTTGGTTTGAGCCCCAGGACCTGCATGGTGGAAGGAGGGAGCCAATCCCCACAAGCTGCCCTCTGACTTCTATACTTGTGCATGTGCCCACACCCAAACACACAAAATAAGTATTTTAAAAAAAATAAAAAGTCAACCCCTACAAACCTTTTTTTCTTTTTGGTTGTGTAAATTTTAGTTTTAACACATGTTATAGACTTGATCATAGTATAAAATATTACTGAATTTCAAGAAACTACAATTTGTTATTAATAAGTAGAGAAACAATTCTAGCAACTCCTTTGTCTTTCCTTTGACAAGCAAACATCCTACAGTACTGACAGTCCATTTCAGTATTGTTAGTGATTTCACACCATAACAAGGGACTGAGTGAGCACACTGGTGAATGGGCGATGGGCAGCCCAAGGAGCAGCCTCCTGCTGAGCCCTGCAGGGCACAGGGCATGCATTGCATAACAGGGCTTAGCCTTACTTGGCCCTGCCTTCTGCCATGGCCCTGCCTTCCATAGTTTGGCTAAGGCAGACAATGCAGCTGACTTTGCCAGTTTCAAGTGAGTGCATAAAGACTGTCATCTTCACCAACCCTCAAAGGATAAAGAGCATACTGACTAAATACTTATCTAGGAATTTCTAAAAAATGTAAATCAACTAACAGTCTCCGAAGATTCTATACTTTCTTGAAGAAACAAAAACAATGGCTAAAATCTCCTCAGCAAATCCCACCCTCATTCCAGAACCACACTTTAAAGGGAAAGACTTACTGTGTTTGGGCCGCAGCAGTTTCTTTCCCAGGTACAGAACAACAGCCATAACCACCATGTAGTTTATTATGGAGCCGACCCGAGACGGGTAGGCAATGACAAGCAGGCCGAGCACATCGAAGAACACCATGTTTCCGTGTCGGTACTCCGACGAGGAAGCCAGCATGTCAGACGTGGCTAGGTATTTAAGAACTGCTAAAATGTTGTCACCTTTTATTAAGAAAAATAACAAGGTCTAGTAAGCTACTCCACTGTGACTTCCAAATGCAGCCACATGAAGCACATGGATCAGGCTCTATCTGAAAATGAAGTACCAGGAAAGCATGAGCAGACACCTCTTCCCATCTCCCACTCCGCTCCCCTTTCTGGCCAGATTTCCCAGAAAAGGCCCTGCTCCTGCTCTCCTTCCCCCACTTACCTTGGCCTCTAACACTGCTACTCCCTTCCTCATGGATACATTACAACCACGGGACACTAAGACCAGAAATTCAGTGGTAAAACAAGAAAAAACGCCTCTCATGAAGTTGTTAAAGCATGCTAAGAATTATTACAGGGTTTAGAGAGATGACTCAGTAGTTAAGAGCACTGGCTGCTGTCCTAGAGGACTGGGGTTCAATTCCAAGCATCCACATGGCAGCTCACAACTGTCTCTAACTCCAGTTCTAAAGGATCCACTGTGTTCAGAGACATGCATACAAGCAAGACAGCAATGCACATAAAAGTAAATCTTAAAAAAATATCATTAGGAAGGAGAGGCAAAGGCAGGAAGATCATGAATTCAAGGCCAGCCTACGTTACATACCAAGTTCAAAGCTGGCCTGAGCTGTACAACAAGACCTTGTCTTAAAAATAAAACAAAAACAATTTTCCCTAAAACTAGCTAGAGAGTTGGCTCCGGGACTGGTGACACGGTGCTTTCCTGGAGTACATGCACAAGGCCTGGGTGTGATCCCCAGTGCATCAGGGTGACAAACCAGAACAAATAATGAAAGGCACAGCTAGGAAGGGAGAAGTGCAATGTCACAGCTAGCCTGAGCTACAGAGTGAAATCCTACATAAGAAAAAAAAAATGTTTTTAAGGTGAGCCAGGTGTGGTGGTGTAGGCCTGTGACTCCTGCTTCTGGAAGCAGAGGCAGGGGGTTGACAAGTAGTGAGCACTGTATCCTGGTCCCTGCCCTACACATTAAGTAAGAGTGGGGAGGACTGCACTAAAGTGCTCAGATTTTTGACATAACCATGTCCATGAAGAGAGGAAAGTTACACACACACACACACACACACACACACACACACACACACACAAACCCTAGATGAGAGACCCTTCAGATGATATTCCAAATGCACCTATCTCCCAGCACTCACAGGCTCGACTTTCTGTATAAGTGACTGTTGGAGACCAACTCCTCACTCTGCACTCCATACCATAACTGCCAGACCATAACACTTAAAAACACCGTAATTAGCTCATTAATGAGCTCCCCTTAATGAGACCTTCAAGGATTCCTTACTCCTCCAGGTTCTTTGAGTTTACACATTGTATATCCCATCACATTTTTATTTACTGGGGTGCTACACACCACTGCACATATCCAGAGGTCAGAGGACAACTTTCTGGAGTTGGTTCTCTCCTTCCACCATGTGGGTCCCCCCTGGTTGGCAAACTCAGGTTGCTAGGTTTGGCAGCAGGAGCCTTTATCTGCTGAGCCATCTACTCAGCCAGTTCTCAATGCTAGGGATGGGCTCCAGGCCCCGTACACGTGAGGCAGCTCTCCACCTCTAAGTCCTTGATAACCTTTGAAGCCATCTGGCATCCTTCCCCCATATATTTCAAGCTTATCCCCTTCTGTTTCTGAAAATACTACTTCCATTCTAGTCTGACAGCATGGCATACCACCCATCCCCTCCCCAGGTCCCTCCTGCTCTGTGCTGGGCTTTTACTTAAAAGGTCATCTTCTCTCCATAGCTCAAATCCCTGTCAACCCCCTCAGCCTCAGATGGGTCTCCCCTAATGCCTCTAGATCCCCGGGAAGCACTGCAGTGCTATCTATGTAAGCGCCTCATCTGTTCTCCCCACCCACCATGGGCTCCATGTGCCATTCTCTGCTTTCATCTGGTGCACAAACCCAGGTCCTGATGCTACTACAGTTCATAGCATTCACTTGTCTGCTTTCTTTACTCTTCAAGAGCCCTACTGCAGCGTAGGGCCGCCCTTGTAAATTCTCAGTGAATCCGAAACCCTACCACAGCCCTCGGCCACTGCTTTGTGAGTATTCACAGTGAGTCAGACATCAAAGACTAAAGTCCAACACTCATCTTTCCAACTCCGAGTCTGTCACCCACTCTGCCACTTACTGTCTCTCCCACACAGACTATAGAACGTACGCTATAGATCCTTAATAGTTCATCATTGTATATCAAAAGCCAAACCTGGCCGGGCGGTGGTGGCGCATTCCCTTAATCCCAGCACTTGGGAGGCAGAGTCAGGTGGATTTCTGAGTTCGAGGCCAGCCTGGTCTACAGAGTGAGTTCCAGGACAGCCAGGTCTACACAGAGAAACCCTGTCTTGAAAACAAAAACAAACAAACAAAAAAAGCCAAACCTGTAAATACCAACCTGCTCTCTGAATGGAATCTATGAGGATTCTGTCCGCTGTGTCATACTTGGTATGGTAGATGTATCCATTTTCAATAAAAGCTAAGTCTATTCCTAAGACAGACAATGGAAAACGTCATCTTACTTTAAAGATCAGACTTGTGTTATCAGACTTTCTGACTGATATATTAAATTCTAAAAGACAAAATGTCAAAACAAGAGGTTGTTTTGTCATATTCATAAATGACATAAAACCTTTTCTGTTCTTACAAAATGTAGAACCAGGGGACTAGGAGGAGGAGGGGGCTAATATTGGGTTGTAAAGTGAATAAATAAATTTTAAAAATCTATAACTATGGTCAATAATTTAGAACATTATTAAGGAGCCGTTTTAAGTCATATATTGGGGGAAGTTTTGAGAATGGAATTTGGGCAGTTAAGAGCCAAATTTAAATTTGAAATAAACTGTAGAAATCATCAGAGGAGTTGGAAAAGCATGACAGACATAGGAGTCAAAACCCTGAGGACTCCTGGCATCTTTGGAGAATGAAGTGCTTACCAGGTCTGTCCATCTCCAACACTGGTGCACGGCAACACCATAGAGGAGGCAAGCATTTAAATTACCACAGGGCTTTGGAAAGATAGTATCAAAAACTCTACTTTCCTGACTATGGTGATTTGAATATGCGTGGCCCAGGGAGTGTCACTATTAGGAAGTGTTGCCTTGTTGGAGGAAGTGTGTCACTGCGGGTATGGGCTTGTCCTAGCTGCCTGACAAGCCAGTCTTCTCCTAGCAGCCTTCAGATGAAGATGTAGAACTCTCAGCTCTTCCTGCTACCACACCTGCCTGGACACTGCCATGTCCCCACCTTGATGATAATGGACTGAACCTCTGGCTGTAAGCCAGCCCTAATTACATGTTGTCCTTATAAAAGTTGCCTTGGTCATGGTGTGTATTCACAGCAGTAAAACCCTAACTGAGACAGTGAGTCAAAAGATAAATATCTCACATATAGTGTTCTCTCAAGCCATTACAACTTTCAAGAGATGTCTGGTTTTTGTTTCACACAACACCCTGTGACCACAGACAGAATACCTGGAATGTTCCCAAAATCCCTATAGATTCGAAAGTCGGTATCAGAAGGGATGATTCCACTCTGAAAAACCTCCTGAGCCACCACAGAAGCAAAAGGGTGTTTAGCTGCTGAAACGTAAGCCTGGACCAACCAAGGATTTTCAGGGCCTGAAATGAAACAAAACAACACAACACAGGGTTACTCAGATAGCTCTGTTCAGCAGGCCACATGTGGTTGCCTGCACTGGAGAAATGTGAGCGAGAGCTGACTGGTGAGTACACGGATTCCTTTAGGGATGATGATCAATGTTCTAGGAGATGCAGAGTTGCTCAGTGGTTAGAACTTTGCTGCTCAATTATCAGGAGCAGGGCTCAGTTCCCAGCACCCATGTCAGGGGCCTCAAAGACACCTCTAACTCTAGCTCTGAGGGATCCAATGACTTCTTCAGACCTTTTTGGGCACCTGCATACCTGTACACACATTCACATACACATGAGCACATACACATAAACAAACCTTTTCTTAAAATGCTCTAGAATTATGATAATGGTACACAACTACATGGAAAACCTAAACCACACTGAATCTTGGTAAACTATAAGACATTTAAATTACACCTTAGTGGAGCCATGGAATAATTTTATATATATATACATATACATACATATATATATGTATGTATATGTATATATATATATATATTCTAAGATGGCAACAGTTACAAAATATTATTCCATTTTAGGGAAATAATATATGTATATGTTCATGTGCATAATTACTCATTTTTTGAAAAAAAAAAAAAAATCCCAGGGCTAGAAAGATGGCTCAGTGGTTAAGAGCACTGACTGCTCTTCTAGAGGACCAGGGATCAAATCCCAGCACCCACATAGCAGTTCACAATTGTCTATAACTCCAAGATATACATGCACACAAAACACCAATGCACATAAAGTAAAGGTAAATAAATTTTAATAAACTTACATAAGAAAAATTACTTTAAAATCCCAAAAAGTTATAGAGCAAATTAGCACTGGTTTGCTCAGAGTGGTGGGAAAGCCCTGAGCTTTTGACTTACCAGATTTCTTGTACTCGGTAGAGCCTGAATTTTTCAAAATGAGACATATGTTAATGGTTTAATCTGTTTAAATTTTATAAGGTTATATTTTGTTAGCATCTTCAAAAATAATGCCATCAAGCACTTGATGACAGTGCTGGTCTGACGAGCCACTCTTTCTGACATTAAGGAAGAGTGATTATTCCAGCCACCAAAAGCTCCCCAAATGAGGATTTCCCTCTCAAGTGACAATAAAGCTCTGGAAAGTACAAAGTGTTTTATCTGAAAAGCCGGGAGAAGATAAGTCTCACCACACAGAAAGAAAGCCGAGGACAGGGCCATCTGGCATGCAGTCTCAAACACAAGTCTAAGTCTGCCAGACTGGGGTGCCTGTTCTATTAGTCAAAAATGGAATCAATACTAGGAATTTTCTAGAAGATAGAGCCATAAGAAAGCCAGTCTTCTATAGGCAGTGATGAGTTGTGAGAGCCATCCTGAGAAACACATTAGACCATCAGAAGGTACATCCAAAAGTTCTCAGGCACACACTTAAACCATTAATATAAGCTCAAAACTAGAAGCAAAGAATGGTGTAAAATTCAGATAAGAAGGATGTTCCCAGCAAGTCTGTTATGAGTTCCTTCCAGGGGAGTAAATCTTAAAATATGCTCGTTTTAGAATGAGTAAAATGTTTAAATTACACATATACTGAAGGAGGTACTGGGGTTTTATTATCAAAGTAACAAATTCACCGGGAACTATTTAACAGTACAGAGAACTGCAGAGCAGAGGGCAGTGATCAGCTCTGCACCTAGCTTCACAATGCAGTGGAAAGCTCACTAACTCTTGATGCTCCTCCCCCAACCACTGCCACAGCCACCCTGACCTAGTCCTGCCAGCAAACACCCACCGTCTACCTGTAACTGGTGCTTTGTTCATTTGTTTCCAGATATGTAATCATTTTAAAATTCCACGTTGCTGGAGATTTTTATCTAAAGCCGCATACATTTAGTTGAGGAGTAAGGACTTGGGTCTAATCAGAGCCAGCAAAAGGGAACACTCATAGATGGTAACAGACTGCCTTGAGCTGAGACACCATTTTAGGGAAGTGTGCTCTCATCTCATCAAACTATCTATGTAGACTGTACTAAAATATGCAGAGAAAAACATCAGGAGTCATTTGGACTAAACCATGAGACTGGATGATATCCAGGTAGCAGCGGATAGAACAGGTGCTACATAAATTAAAGGCATGGAGATGAAGGCACTCAAGTTTACAGTACACCTCTGACGGGATACACAAGACACTGTTGCTCCAGCGGGCCTGGGATTTCACAGCCGCTGAGACTCCTTGCTTAGCATTCTCTGCTGCCCCTTTCTGATTTGATGGCTGTTGAAGGTGTTCCTCCTGCATCAAAAAAATGGGGCCAAAGCTGATAGCAGCTACCTATTCCTATAGATATTAGAGTTCGGCTGCTCCTCACTGAATAAAGAGAAAGTAGAAAGACTGAGAGCTGAAAAGTCTGGCTGTATCTCACCTTGTGACCTTGAACCTCAATCTCTCTCTGTCTGTCTCTCTCTGTCTGTCTCTCTCTGTCTCTGTCTCTGTCTCTGTCTCTGTCTCTCTCTCTCTCTCTCTCTCTCTCTCTCTGTGTGTGTCTCACACACACACACACACACACACACACACACACACACACACACTTCCCTAAAATGGCGTCTCAGCTCAAGGCAGTCTGTTACCATCTATGAGTGTTCCCTTTTGCTGGCTCTGATTAGACCCAAGTCCTTACTCCTCAACTAAATGTATGAGGCTTTAGATAAAAATCTCCAGCAACGTGGAATTTCAAAGTAATTATATATATGGAAACAAGTGAGCATTTTAATTCTAACTCTGTGTGTGTGTGTGTGTGTGTGTGTGTGTGTGTGTGTGTGTGTGTGTTCAAGGTGTCCCTATGTACCCTTAGCTGACCTAGAATTCAGAGAGCTGCCTGTTTCTGTCTGCCACATGCTGGGGTTAAAAGCCCATACCACCAAACTGGCAACCCTGATTTTCTTAAAGTTGTAACTGAAATAAAATACAGGATCATTTTAAAAGTTTAAAGTAAGTTTGAGAGAGTATTGAAATATGGTACTGTTTAGGTTATAAAAAAACACTTAGTACTTACTGTAATTTTTTTTTTTTTTTTTTTTTTTTGTGAGACGGGGTTTCTCTGTGTAGCCCTGGCTATACCAGAACTCACTCTGTAGACCAGGCTGTCCTGGAACTCAGAAATCCACCTGCCTCTGCCTCCCAAGTGCTGGGATTAAAGTTGTTTGCCACCACTGCCCAGCCTACTGTAATTTCAAAACTTAAATTAATACACTTAAAGATGCTACAGAGTAAATTTCTAGGACCTCACTCATGTCCTCTAGCCCCTCTCACCCAAAACACTACTCACTATAAGACTCCTGACAAGTTAGGCAGGGTACACGCCTGTAATCCCAGCCTCTAAAGGTAGAGGCAGAGGATCGGATTCCAGGGCAGCCAGGGATGAGAAATCAGACTGTCTGACTCATACAACAGAGGCAGCTTTTGACCAAAGCTTTATGTGTGGCAGGAGCAGACAGAAGGTGGGCCTTCCAAAGTCAGGTCTTAGCAGGCCCTGCTGAGCAAGTCTCAACTCTGCAAAGATGGCAAGTACATGATGTTCAACAGTTACACCCTATCATCTTCAGGAATGCATAATCCTAAAATTAAAACTCTGGCTATTATACTTACTGGATTTTTTTTGACATTCAAATTATTAAGTGATGAAATTAAATTCTTTAAACTGTGAGTAAATTTTCTCATTTTAATTCTATCATTTTAAAACCCTTATATCCTAATCATCCATAATTAATAATATTCACACTGTATTATGTCCTTATTTGCTTCTCTGCTATGTTGCTAAAACACTAGCCAAAAGGAACTTGGAGAGAAATGGGCTCACTTGGCTTACAGGTTATAGAATCCACCACAACAGAAGCGAGGATAGGACTCCAGTCAGGAGCCTGGAAGCTGAATGTAAAGTGCAGGCTATGGGACGGCTGCTCTCCATGGTTCGCTCAGCCTTCTTACAAAACTCAGGGTTCCCTGTGGAGAGTGGTACATCTACAGTGGGTGGGCCCTTCCATAACCAGCACTAATCAAGAAAGCACCCACAGACACACCCACACACCAATCTGATGAAGGCCATTCCTCAACGGAGGCTCTCACTTCCCAGATAACTCTAGTTTGAGTCATGTTGTCAAAAACATAAATAAACCAACCAACCAGCACATATTACAATACAGCTGCTGACTGTGAACCGACTCTGAGTCTGAGCTGCTCCTGTTCCAATCCGCTGTCACATATCAACTATAAAACCTTGCAAGTCAAACTCTCACCTCTAGTCTCCATCCAGAGAGTGGAAGAACAACAGCATGTGCTCATCACACCTTGAAAACTAAATAACTGAGTGTAATATTTGCATATAATAAGTGCTATACAGGAGTCACATGCTCTTTACATTATTTTGCTTTTAAAAATTAATAAAGAGAGTCAGGAAGGGCCCTGGAACTCAATGGCCAGCCAGAGTAGCTGAATGGATGAGTTCCAGGCCCAATAGGAGGCTCTGTCTCAGAAATGCAATTGAGGAAGACATCTGATGTTAACACCTCTGGCTACCATAAGCACGCACACAAGCACACAGTGCAGATACATGCACACACACATACGTGTACACCCATACCAATGAACATATTACCATACACATTCATGCCTTAAAAATAAACCTCATGCAAGAGATTGCTCATTAAAATGATTGTGTACACTGAAAAAATTTCCACTGTCCCATTGAACTGCTCAGTGCACAGCCTCACATACCTGTTTGGAAAACAAGTTCTTTCCCTCCAACACCTGCAGCCTCCAGGTTAATAAATGCTCGAATCAAACTGGCCCAGGGATGTTGAGTAATAAAACCATGGCTTGCCTTAATGAGGAAAGAAAACAAATGTAGGTTAAACTATGTCTTTATTCTGCTTATTTGCACGCAGAATGGCTAGCTGAAAAGTTAGGGACTATGAGGGCAAAATGACATTTCTCAAACGCAGACTCTAAAGTTATCATCCTGTACAAAATGGTGGGTTCAGTTTGCCAAGTGGAAAGTCACTGTGAAAATATGCGAACATTAAGAAGAAAAGACAGGAAAGATAATCAATATGGTTAAGCATTAGTGCTGTGTGCCTTCCTCAGCTCTCTGAGCTCAGGGATTTAAAAAGGTCAGGAGAGGAATGATGCCATTGAGAAGCCCTTGAATCAAACTCTTTTCTGGTTACAGCGACACTCAGAAAGCTGAGTCAGGAGGATCACTAGTGCCAGGCCAGCCTTAGGAGACTCAGCAAGACCCTGCTTCAAAGACTAGAGCAAAACAAACAAACGTGTCACATCCTAGGAGGCTGAGCAGTTCCCAGCTGAGGTTTTTGTTTTGTTTTGTTTTGTTTTTTGTTTTTTGAGACAGGGTTTCTCTGTGTAGCCCTGGCTGTCCTGGAACTCACTCTGTAGACCAGGCTGGCCTCGAACTCAGAAATCCGCCTGCCTCTGCCTCCCAAGTGCTGGGATTAAAGGCGTGTGCCACCACCGCCTGGCTAACTTTTTTTTTTTTCCCCATGAGACAATGGGGGAGAGTCACACAAGAAGTGGGAGACAGCTGGATTCAAACTCAGGAAGAAGGGCACGCCTGCCCTCTGGAGGTGGCTGTCCAAGGCGTGCGCCACCACTGGCTTGCTTCCCAGCTGAGTTTCTAACTTACTGAGTACGCTACATGTATGGGTGTTTTAAAACCACTGCCAGGCACAGTGTTTATTCTGCATATTATTTTTATGATACTATTCATATTACTAATAAAACACATTGTTACCAATCATTATTACTTTCATCATTATTCAACCCAAATACTTAAACCAAACCTTACTTGTAAGACATTTTCCTCTGCGCCATTAAAGAGGAACACCACAGCATGCTGCAGGGGTTCTGGAGATGCTGACATGACCCGGAGGACTTCGAGCATCACTGCACAGCTAACTGCATCGTCACTGGCACCTTGGAGTCAGAAAAACAGAGTTACTTCTCAGAGTTTCAGTGTTTTTCCTTACTGCTTTGGGATGGAGTTTCCCCTCAGAGGAGCATCGTGATAGCTGCATGACCAGAAGCATAACTGTGTCATCACAGGGTGACAACTATGCTCAACAAAGACAAGTCCTGTAAGAGTCTTGCCTGGGCTCCTCAATGATGTGATTGGTGGAAGCATGTGTTCAGTACACACTCAATAGCTGTGGCATCAATTAGCCAGATGGAGCCTAAGCCAACTAGAATTTATCCTCATGCTCCATCCTCTGGGTACTTCTGGTACTCGTGGCTTTCTCCTCTCTACCATAGTCTTTCAAAATCATAAACACTACAGCACCTCACATTTACAGAGGGAGTAAGACTAGATGCTTTAAGGTTTTTCAAAAGGGATCAAGTAATGGAAAAGTACAAAGGCACCTGAATGGGAAGACACTGAAGAGTAAACTGCCTTGTCTCAGCACTGAGAAGTATAGCAGATACTCCAGCCTCGACATCAGAAAATCACCATATTAATAATTAAAGATTATGAAAAGAACTCTAGTACTCTGAGTGCTTTTTAATGAAATCTGTTGCTGTAACATTTTTATGTGTTTATTTTTTTTGGGGGGGGGGAGGGGGACACTTGCCACAGTGCACATATGAAAGTCAGAGGACAATGTGCAGGGCTTCATCTCTCCCTCTGTCATGTGGGTCCAAACTCAGGCAAGCAGGCAGCCTAGGTGGCCGGCACCCTTAATCACTGGGCCGACTTGCTGGGCCCCAAGTGCTGATTTTTAAAGCACCATGAGCGGCAGTTAAAGGGACTGGCTGGCTATCTGATGACAGTAGAAGGTTATTGCTGAGTTTTCTAAGTGAGGTATCACATGAAACCGTTAGCATGTTCGAGGGGAACCTCATGTTTCATCAGTGCAGACTGAACTACAGAGGAAGCAGTGCAGCCAAGAGCCACTCAGAGAGAAGCAAGTAGGAGGGCTGAGGTGGAAAAGGGAGTGGGAGGCACGCCGGAGTTCAGGAACAACTCTGTTTTCTACTGATCTGATTCTTTTCAGAATAGGAAGCTTACGGGGCATTTAGAGTACGGAAACACCATAACTCAGGCAGCAGCACTTCCGGGGGTGTGGTGAGTCAGGGTGCCACAGTGTTCAGTGAGTACTCAAGCACAGAAGGATGTGGGGCGGATTCTGTCTCTGTCATGTGGCTCACTGTTCTCTGGTCTAGAAAGCAGACTGATGACTCCACCCCACAGTCTTTTTGCACAGATTTTTCAAGTCAACATGTGTTGCCTGGCACCTGGGAACCATCCTTGGTTAGCTTTCCTCCTTCTCTCTGAAAACTGAGGGGAGGCTCTGTAACCAATAAAACACTTGCTTTAGGGCTCTGTTGAATTCTAAACCCTACTTCTGCTCAAAAAGAAACAATATTAATGACACTAGTCTTGGTGATTATTGGACTGTACTTTAGTCATTAGTGAAAGTGAAACAAAATAACAGTTACCTGACCACTGTTAGAGCCCGGGGTATAAGCTGATGTAGGCAGTGTGGGCCATGTCTCAGAAAACACATGAAATAAACATTTTCTTTTCCATTTGAGACTGTTATTTTAAAATGAAAAGCAAACAGTAACACCTCTCTTTATTCAAAGTGAAATGAACAACACTTACCTTTATATTCAGAGCTGTTTAACAAGTTAAACTTCCCACTCATCCTCCCTACTCTAAGGGTACCAGTGTCTTAGACGAGAACAGGAAAGGGTCATAATGCCTTTGAGAGTGACGGTAGAAAACAGTAAGAAGGCTAAGTGACAAACTGACATCCTTTTCCATTCAGAATCACCCTGAAAGTGAAGCCATCCCAAAGTAACTCAGGTGTCTCTTTTACCAAAGACCTGGCACCACACAGCAGACCTAAGAAGATAAATGAGGTCCTTCTGTAGGTAACATTACTTTTAATTGTTATCAATTCCCAGATCCAAGTATGCTTAATGAGAACCTTAATGCACACAGGAAAACAAGCACAGCTATGCAGTCCTGTGAGCCCAGCCCTGGGGTGACTTAAGCAGAACTCCTGGTAAAACTAAGGCCAGCCTAGACTGCACAGTTCAGGATGTCTCAATAACACTCCTGAGGCTGGAGACAGCTCAGTGGCAGAACATGTACAGGTGTCGGGTTCTACCCCCAGCACGACATGCATGCACAAAAACATACTCACGCTTCAGTGAGCTCATCCACAGAGAGGATTCAGGTGACAACTATTTGGTGTGTGAATGGAAGGCTACTCTTAGCTTATTATTGATAGATATTTCCTTCATGCCATCAGTATGAGTATTATAAAATTTTACGTAAAAAATTATTTCTAAACTAGAAACAGAGTAATAGGGTCAATCTGAGAAAAACAAAACTCTTTCTAGTCATTTAAACATGCATGGTGGCACACTCAGATGGGAAGATTCAAGGTCATCCTCAGCTACATAGCAATATGAGACTAGAGCCGGGCAGTGGTGGCGCACGCCTTTAATCCCAGCACTTGGGAGGCAGAGGAAGGCGGATTTCTGAGTTCAAGGCCAGCCTGGTCTACAGAGTGAGTTCCAGGACAGCCAGGGCTACACAGAGAAACCTTGTCTCGAAAAACCAAAAAAAAAAAAAAAAAGCAATATGAGACTAGCTCAAGGCTAGCTTGGGCTACATGAGATCCTGTCTCTAAAAAGGGGGGAGGGGCTTAAAAATTCTAATGGCTCTCCAAAGATTCTTTTCATTAGTGGACTCCAGATGTAATCTATATGCCTGGCTCTGTGTAAACAGCAGCAGAAAATGCCATTCAAAATATGTTTCTGTAATATAAGGCTCTTTGGTGTTAAGGGAAATCTGAAGACACAAAAAAGCTCTCTGCTCTCCCCCCATTTGTCTAAAAACAGAACATAAATCTATGCAGGTGTTCCACTGCCCTGTCTACCCGGAAGGACAAAGGTTAGTCTCCAGAGACAACCACAGGCCCTGAAGCACCTACAGAAGGCAGGCTTTCCCAGCTGGACTTGCCAGTCACGTCCTTCCCCACAACTCACTGCCCACACAGACTCTAGGCCCTTTCTCCTTTTTGTGCTTTGTAGGATGTTTTGCTTTGGTTCAGGATTTCCTCCAGGTTGGTTTGTTCTGCACTTCTGCAGCACTGAAGACAGACCCTGGTGCTGGCACAGGCTACGCAATCGCTCTACCACTGAGCTACACCCCATCTTCCCCTTTGTCTTGTAACTTTTCGAAAAAAGTATTGTTCTTTGATGAAGACAATATCCAAGGCAGAGAGCTGAGCCACCTCTTTGAAATGACTCATTTCCCCTTGGTATCACAAAGATACATCTGCGCAAACACAGCAATGGCCTGTCTCCTTTTCTCTTACTATCTTCTCTCACATAAGAATATGAAAGGCAACGGGGAGTCAGGAGGGGATTCTGCATTTGATGGGTACCTGCATATCCAGTCTTTCTAATACAATGCTCTTACAACCACAGCATTTATGTGACCCTCTTCAGAATTCAGGCATCTTAATAGTGAGCACAAGGTGACTTTGTCTAGTGTCCCTGGCAGAGTTAAGGCACATCTGCCTTGTTTTAAATGACTGTGTGGAGACTGATGTCTGAATAAGCAAAATATATTCTAAATGCTAAGAAATACCACAATATCATTTCATCAAGTCAAGGCTACTTTATATCTTATGTGACTCTACATGGTTATATTGGGCCTGCTATACATTCAAGCAATCCAGAAGTATTGCTATCAACAGTACGACCACCAAAAGACTTTCTCTGAAAGACACTATCCCAAAGTTTTACTTATACTTAATCTTTAAGCAACACTATTAGGAAATTAGCTATTAGTTTTTCATTTAACAATAAAGAAATTAAAGATAGATTAAGCTAAGCAGTATGCCGAAAGAAGGCCCAATATTCAAGATATTCTCCTCCTAGTCAGAAGGCCCAGCACCCACCCCATCTTTGTGTCTATTAGTGACCAGTCAGAGGAATCTTCTTAAGTGTACAATGTCAGGGCACCATTGTCAAATGCTGCTTTCTATTCTTAGCTGGGTTTTTTTCATATTTTATTTGTAAATATTTATATGAGCATATAGAGAAGAAATTTTAGAGATAATGGGTGTCAGTAATTTAGACGGACTCCTGTCTGTCTCATAAAAAATTATGAGTCATGGAAATTTACATACATGATAAAAGATTTCAGAATTTAATACAATGAGTAGGCTTCATATATTATGCCAACGGTGACTTTGTCTTACTCTGTAATACTTTACAAAAACATCACCACATCAAAATAAAAAAATAATCCTTGGAGTTGTAGAGGTGACTCAGCAGTTAAATCTGCTTGCTGCTCCATCATGAGGGGACCAGAGTTTGGACGCCAGAACCCACAACCATCATGACTGTTCCCAGATAACTAAACCAACATCAAGGAATCTGATACCCTCTTCTGGCCTCCAAGTACGCAAACACATATACATGAGCATATAAACACACACACACACAATATTTAATAAATACATATTTTTTAAAGCAAGAAAGAATCCTTGTGGTCCATTACTACATCAGTACCTCTCCATTCTGGGAGAACTTGATCTCCAACTTTCAGGCTAATTGAATCCCCCCATCCCATGCTACCACTGTGGACTGTGATGCTTTTCTGTGAGACTTATGTGGAAGCTTAATGCTTCTTTTGGTTTAAGTTTTGGCTATAGGCACTTCAACCAATACCCTATCAAACAACTGAAGAAAGTTTTAAATGCTTTTCGAATCACTGCCCTTGACAATGTAGCTTATACTTTTTTTGTGTCACTCCAAGGACAAAAAGACCCAGAGTCTACAAATCATGTTTCTGAGAAATCTTATTTTTAAAACATTCAATTTAGAGGATTCACACTGATTTGACATATATGTATTGTCTTGGACATCAAGTTTTCTATCTTGCCAGTGTCTATTCAGAACACAATATTAAGTATTCTACCAATATGTCACACCTTCAGTGGACCATAATTTTAACTTTTTAAGTGAACAGAAAACAACAACTTATATCTTCTAATCCATGTATCCCTTAAATACAGAGATCGTTACCTAGTACCCCAAAAGCCTACTGCCACCCTGTGAACCCTGTGAATAAGCACTTATAAGTGGACAGCCACACTGATAAACTGAAGATAAACTTAAGTGTACCAAAAACATCTCATGTATTGTCATGGGGCTTGTGTGCCACTATTTAATAATTACAATAACAGTCGTAATGAGCTTAAGGGAATATTAAATTGTTAGACTCTAAACTGGTAGTAAACAGCTTAACTTCTATCACAGTGAGAAAATGCTGGACAAAGAAAAATGGTCCTTACATGGGGCTAAGTTAATAAACTTTCTAGGCTGTATCTTTTTGACTTTAGATGACTAAATACAAGTAAGTACATACCCGGTGAATTTGCCACTGAATCGAAGTGACAGTTAGCCAGGACAGCATACTTGGCTCCGTCTCGGGGCTCCAGCTTTACCACGACATTAGTGATGTTGTCATAGTAGCTTGTAAAACCCCCCAAGAAGTCAATGCTGAAGGAGCCAGTAGGACGCTGTATGTCTACTGAGATGCTGTGACGGCTGTTGCTCTGCGCTTCGATCAGCTTGATCTGCTCCAAAAGGTACTGGACCGTCAGAATTTCATTTTCTGTGCTTCCTGTAGTCCTGGGGCCAATGGCCGTTATGTGTTCCAGATAATTCCTGGAAACAATCAAAAGGACGATGATGACAAAGGCCCGCAAACCTAACATCAGCACAGCTCGGAACAACTCTCCACTGTGCTTCCCTCCTACCTCAGAAAGTTTAGTTCTTCTGACCTCTCGGGGGGGAAAAAAAAAATCACTGTGCCTCCCCTCCACCTTGAGACATGATCTCTAGCTGTCCAGGCTCTCACTACATCGACCAGACTGGCCTTGAATTCACTGAGATCCCCTACCTCTAACTCTTGAGATCTGAAACTAAAGGTGCTTAAAAAAAATTTTTTTTTTAAACATCTCAAGAAAGTGATCTGGAAACTTTATCATTTTATACTGCATTCCTGGAACTAATGCTTTCAAACTTTTCTCCATTGACACCATATCAAATCAGTACCAAGACCAGACCTTACGTTCGGTACGTATGACTGCCGAGGCAGGACAACACAGCTTCACTGGCCTGGCTCCTACTGATAGTTATGGATTGGCTGAAGCCATCAGTATAGCCATGCGATGCCATCAAGTAGGCATGATAAACTTCTGAAAGGAGTAAACGCAAGCCTCTTGCTGTACACACCAAACCTAATAACTTCAGTTCAGGCCAAAATTAACCCTACTCCAATGGGGGAGGGATGGGACAGGAGGGGAGACTGAAGGTGCCATCCAAAAATCTCTTCAGAAAAAGCATCCAAAGAAGCAACTTTTAAAACACAATAGTAGCTGAAAACTTTCTACTAGAATTCATCTGATTTAAGATACAAGTAGAATCAAAGAGTTCATATTTCCAAGTACACCTGAGGTCGTTTAAAAAAAAAATTTTTTTTTTTTTTGAACCGTTGGCCAGTAGTGGAGGTGCAGGCCTTTAATCCCAGCACCTGGGAGGCAGAGGCAGAAGGATTTCAGTGAGTTAGAGACCAGCCTGGTCTACGGAGCGAGTTCCAGTCAGGGCTACACAGAGAAACCTTGTCTCGAAAAATAAATAAATAAATAGAATAAAAAATTTAAAAATGTTGAACCCCATACAATCTGTAGTTCAGAAGAGCCACAGACCATCTGCGACCTTCAGAAATTAAAGGCATAATTCTGAGTGGATGAGTCTCCCTCCACAGTTTTCAGATTTGCGGGCTGTGGTCCTCAGAAAGGTAGCACATACCACATCCTTTCCAGCACCATCCCAGAGAGACTTGGTAAAGCAGCACAAAAACCTCTCTCTCCATCTCATTTTAAATGCAGAGAACTAACCAAAGTAAAAAGTGGAAGTTGAAGAGAGGAGAATGGATGACTGAAGCATGTGAACAACCAATCATCTGCAGGAGGAACAGAGTGGATGATAGAGCAGACTCGATCGATCTGGCCACCCCGAGAAAGCGAAAGAGGGAGCCTGGCAAGCCCGGGATACCCACAATTCAGACCCCAGAAGGACGCGCAGGACCCGCCCACTTCCCACAGACGTGCGCCCAAGGACCCCGGGACTCTGCACACAGCAGCGCCGGACTCCCCCGCCTAGGGCACAGTGGCGCTGGGCTCACCCGCGCGGGACCTGCCGAGCCGGCGCTCCCCCACCCCGGGCTCACTCGCCTTGGGGCCGCAGAGGACTCGCGGCCGGGCCGATCGGCCGTACCTGGCTTGGCGCGCGTCGAACTCGCCCTGGAGCCCCGAGGTCCGGCTCAGCACCAGCCGCTGCAGCGACAGCTGCACGAGCGCCCGCAGCGCGAGCAGGTAGAGTGCGAGCGCCAGCGCCGTGCGCGCCTCGGACAGCGCGGTCTTCGCACCCCGGCTCCCGCTGCCGTTCTCCGTCCTCCCCCGCATCCTCCCGCCGCCCCTCTCATCCTCCGGAGCCGAGGCCTCTCTCTGCGGGAGCGACGCGGCCGCCTGCCCCTCCCGACGCTCCGCGGTGCCGCGGTGCCGCCGCACGGCCGCTGACTCCGAGCTCCACTCCATGGCGGCAGCTGCCACCACCAACCGCCCCAGCCCGCGACAGTCCGGGCCACCGCGGCCTCCGCAGCGCCTCCTAGTGAGCGGACGGAAACTGCAGAGGGTCAAATTTCTTCTGATTGGCTGGTCCGCCTAGCTGTTCCCTGGTGCTTGAGTCTGAGATCTTTGGTGGCACAGACTGGCACCCAACCTGGTGCCAGCAGACTGTCAAAGGGAAAAACACCTATAAACCTAGAACTGAGCAGCCCCAAACATAGAAAAGTGCAAGACCGCTTTAACAGAATACACGAGGCATTTATCCTGCGCTGGGTTGATGAATAGTAGGAAAAGTGGGATTCTGGCTACCAAAACAGTAAAACTTCACAACCTGGACTGGAGGAACAAAGCTGTAATCCTGGCACTAGGAAGGATGGCCACAGGAGGATCCCTGTTTTGCGCCGATATACATAACGAAGATCCTGTAAAAAAAAAAAAAAAAAAAAAAAAGCATTTCTAATCCAGCATTCAGGAAGCACGAACTGGATTTACACAAATTAGAGGCCTGCCTGGTCTACATAGCGAGTTCCAGGCCAGCCAGGACTAGAAAAAGTGAGCAGACAAAGGAGGAAGGGAAGGAAGGAGGGATACACAGAATCCCAATAACCAGGGCTAGTGCTGTCTTCATTTAACAGATAAAAATACCTATAATTTAATGAATAGTTGCTGAGTCAAGCAGTATCCTAATTACAGACTCTGAAAAGAAAATATCTTTGTTCCCATTTAATACAGAAGAACACAAAGACAGCAAATGAAGAGCGAATGGGCTCCCAAGACAGCATTCTGCTCTGTTCCGTGGACACACAGGGCACTCTAAAAACAAAGGCTCGGAAAAGATATTCTTGGGCCAACAAGATGGATCAGAAGGTAAATGTGTTCGTTCCCACTTTCCCCCAAAGCCTGATAACCTCAATTCCATACTAGGCCCATGGTAGAAGGAGAGAACCAACTCCCACAAGGTGTCTACTGACCTAAACACACAGGCATATGCACTTACAAACATACAATTCACACAAACACACACGCAAACACATCATATAAACACAATTGTGCTGGCTAGTCTTATATCAACTTGACACACAAGCTAGAGTTATCTTAAAGGAAGGAACTTCAATTGAGAAAATTATTACATAATATCTAGCTGTAGGGGAGACTTTCCTACTTAGTAATGGATGGGGGAGAGCTCAGCCCTTTGTGGGTTGGTACATCCTTGAGCAAGTTGTTCTGTGAGAAAGTTCTGTGTTCTGTGAGAAAGCAGGTTGAGCAAGTCATGAAGAGCAAGCCAGTAAGCAGCATCCCCCACCCCACCCCCTCCCCTTGCCTCTGCATCAGCTCCTGCCTCCAGGTTCCTGCCATGTTTGAGTCCCTGTCCTGACTTCCTTTGGTGAAGAACTGTGATATGGAAGCACAAACCAAATCAACCCATTCCTCCCCGAGTTGCTTTGGTCATGGCATTTTATCATAACACTAAGTAACCCATAAGAAACACACAATAATATAAATAAAAATGTTTAAATGTCTTCAGAATAAATGAATAATAAATGAAAAGTTAGTCTTCCTTCACTATCACAGTAAGTGGCAAGAAGCTGGTCACTGGTTTCAGTGGCCACACTAGCAGCTGACCAGTCTTGTTTCTGCTTGCTGCTGCCTTGAGTCTCTTAGATGCTAGGTTCCGTGGCCCAAGCATGTAATGGCTGAAGTGTTCTAAGGCATTAACCTAGAAACCCACTGAGAAAACACACTGCAGGATTTTGACTGAGTGTGTGTGTCAGATATATGATGTCCTGCCTACCTCTCAGACCCAGCCAGGTGCAGAACACTCCTGCAGCCACATTGGCCTCTCTTAAAGACTTCCAGTCCGCCATTCTGCCTTCACAGTGTCTTTGTATATGTTGTTTGGATCACCCAAAACACTTGTTTCTTTCCTTAGTTACCAAGCTATTCTCTTCAAATCTCAATGGAAGTGGTACTTCCTCAAGCAAGACTCTCTTCATCCAGCTAAGCCCACACCCCCTTGTGTCCACTCCTACAGCGCCATCAATGCCTGTGACTTCATGGTTCCCTCAATCCACTGGAGGCTCCATAAAGGCAAGAGCCTTGTCTAGTTTTACTTGGTCTTTGATGTCTCCTAAGATGTAAAATAACATGTACTATTCACTCAGTATGTCTGGACACATGGAACTTCAGTTCTATAAGATCCTTTCTAGTGAAGTTCTGAAACCAAAAACAACACCTATCTTATTATTTTACCACCTTATCCATAGTTTTTAGCTTCTGCCCAGTCTCTGGTCATCACTCACTATGTGCTTATTGAATGGGTGTACTGGCTGGTTTTGTGTATCAAGTGGCACAAGCTGGAGTTATCACAGAGAAAGTAGCCTTCCTTGAGGAAATGCCTCTATGAGATGCAGCTGTAAGGCATTTTCTCAATTAGTGATGAAGGGTGGGAAGGCCATCATGGGTGGTGCCATTCCTGGGCTGGTAGTCCTGGGTTTTATAAGAAAGCCAGCTGAGCAAGCCAAGGGAAGCAAACCAGTGAGCATGCATAATTGTGTCAAAAGCTTCCTTGTCTCTAGGACTACTCCACCTCACACTAAGATTGAGTGGGAGGAGTCTGACATTTGTTCCAGTGCCAGGCTCTTGGTTTGTAGCAGCAACAAATGCTCTGAAATAGTTTTAGTCCCCTCACCCATCCGGTTATACATACAGGGGACACACTGGGATGCTTTGTGAGCTATAGCCCTAACACACACACACACACACACACACACACACACACACACACGTGGGAAGCAGCTCCGCTCTAGCCATTACAAGGTGGCGCTTGGCATAGGCATTGCTTGAGAGAAAAGACAACTCCATATATGGAGTTGTATTCGCTGAGAGGTGTGGTTACCCGATCACCCCACCTTGCATCATTGAGAATGGCCAATCACCAGTGACTTCACGGCAGTTGCTGATAGGATGAAGGCAATGCTTATAAGGGGCTGTGGGAGCTGGGGAGGAGAGAAGAGAGAGAAAAGAGAAGAGAGAGAGAGAAGAAGCTCCTGTACAGGGATAGCTGAATAAACTGCTTTGAAGAAGAACACGGTTGCTGTTGCCTTATTCTGCTGGTCCGACGTGGGTAGCGACACACACACACACACACACACACACACACACACACACACACACACACACATCTATACCTTAGGCCAGGCATAAGTAGATGAACTTATTCCTTCTGCCACAAGTTTCTAAGGAAAGCTGGCTTCTATCTAACCACCAGAAATCCTTCTAGAGTCTACCTTAAGCTAAACTTAGGGTCAATTTTGGATCAAGTCAGTGGGTCTACACTTTTTTGAATGTGTGTGTGTGGGGGGGGGGGGGGATGGGTTACCCTTGGGCCTGACAATGCTTGGTCTGCTTCCTAAACAAAGCACAATTTCTTTGCTGATGGAATTGCACGTTAGGATGGCAATAAAAAAAAGACACCCAATTATCATTCAGACTTTTGCTTCTAACTCTCTAAACTTAGTGTCCCAGCCTATCGGGAGCCCCACAGCAATTACTCTGACACCTAGTGAAGATTTATTTGGGTCTGGGAAGACAATGTTATAGGTGTGTTCCAATTCCCCTATAATCCCAGCATGCAAGAGGAGTCTGAGGTAGAATGATGGATGTCTCAAGGCCAAGTGGGGCTAGACAGAGAGAACCTGCCTCAAAATGAAAGACAAACAACCATAACCCTTCACCCTATGAATAAGACACTTCCTTTGCTTTTTCTAAAGAATCAGCGTTTGGGGCTGCACAGGTAACTCAGAGAACCGCTGCTCTCCGGTGGCCCCCAAGGCAGCCATTTGTACTTCTAGTCCTAGGGCATCCAGTGCTATCTTCTGGCCTCCTCGGGCGCGAAGATGTACACACCGTGCGCAGACATATCTGCAGCCGAACACCCAAACACAGAGAGTGAAATGAAATAAAAGACTCATCATCTCTGCGGAAGAGCTGCTTCTTTGCCTTAAAAAGCGGAAGTCGGATATTCGAACAGTGTGTGGAGCGGAAGTGCGAGGGGCTTACTAACATCAGTGTACAGCAAAAGGAGTTTTACTGAGACTGAACGTGGGCTGGCTTCTGTCTCTGGAGCTAAGAAATCTTAAAATTCCATTTCCCACAGTCATTCGTGAGTCATAGATAACACATACATTTTGTCTGTTTGTTTGTTTGTTTGTTTGTTTGTTTTTTTAGGGAGGGGCCTTCTATAGTGTATCCTGGCCTTGAACTCAGCTAGCAGTGGCTGACCTTGAGTTTCTTGTCCCCTTCCCTCTTCTTCCAGAACGCTAGGATTTTAAGGCGTGCATCTGGGCCAGGTTTCTGCAGTTCTGGGGATCAAATCCAGGGTTTTGTACCTGCTAGGCAACTCTACTACCACTGAGTTATTTACTATGAATATCTAGGTATTTTATATATAATCTATATTATTAATATCTAGATATCTAGTTATTTTCATACCTAGATTGTTGTGTTTTTTTTTTTATTTTTAACATTTAGTGAAGTGGGAGGAGGTATATACCACAGCACACAAATAGAGATCAGAGGATATCTTGTGGGCATTGTTTTTTTTTCCTGGCACATGGGTGCCAGGGATTGATGTCAGGCCATCATACTTAGTGGCAAGTATTTTACTCCCTGAAACTGTGGGTTGGGATGCAAGCCAAGAAAACTCACTTCAGAGACAGAAGCTTAAAAATGAAAGCTTTGTTTTCTGCACGAGCAGGGAGGTGGCCAGTTCGGGATCTAAACTGGGTCATTGTACAACATTCATATAGGACGGGAACACAAAGCAAGGGGAGCTGGGCAGGCTGTTGCAATCATATTTTGACACAAGGGGTTAAGTAAGGCAGTCAACATTGGTGACTGGGCCTTATCCATGTTATCTGGTTTCAGGGTCCCGAGTCAGCCTGCAGGCCGGTCCTCTCCTGGACTCTGGCCTGGAATCTAGAATGATAAGGAAACAAGGGATCGGATAAGTTGCACGTAGTCAGTTAGGTCAAGACAGGTAACACATTTACTACTTGTGTCCCTTAGTTTAGATAATGGAATATGTCAACTTCCCTCTTTACATCCTTTACTGGTGAGCAGACAAACATGAACCATCTGAGGAAGCAGGACAGGGGCTGGACCCGCGGCCTGGGAACACCAGCTCAGTTTTGGCTCTGCCAGCAGGATGTTCCTGAGATGGCTGGACTGGGGAAACTATCTCCTAACAAAAGAAGCATCATACCAAGACCTAGATTTCACGCATTTCTCTTTTTGAAGGTGAAATCCACCTCACACACAATTAACCACATTCAAAGTGACCGTTTAGAACATTTCCATCGTCTTCAAGCCTGGCACATCCACCTGGTTCCAAAAATAATTTGTTGTTGGAAAAATTCCTCATACCTGTTAAGTAGTCATTTTTGTCCCATCCACCTGCCTCTGTACCTCGGTGTTCTGCCTCTAGAAGCTCCCTCCCCCACCTCCCACCATGACTCACGTGACTCACGTGACAGCTGGCTCTGGCTGCTTTCTCTAGAGTCCTGTTTCCAAGGCTTAAGGCCACAAGAGCTGGCTGGTACTCACACTTCCGTCATTCTAAAGACAGAATTTTATTGTGAATAAGGTTTTGTCTTATTTGTTTGTTTGCTTGAAACTGAGTTTCTCTGTGTAGTCCTGGCTATCCTGGAAATCACTTTGTAGACCAGGCTGGCCTTGGTCTCAGAGCTCTACCTGCCTCTGCCTCCCCTGTGTTGGGATTAAAGGCGTGTGCCACCACTCCCGGCTGTGAATACGTTTTTTTTTTTCAATTGAAGAAATTGAGAATTTATTCTTGGTATTTCTGAATTTTTGCTTATCCATTACTATTCACTAATGTAGTGAAAGGAACCGAGGCTTGAGATGACAGAGGAAAAGAGGTTTTATCTTTATTAGGCTTTCTCATCGAGAAGGTAGTAATGAAGAGATGAGTGCCCATGGGGATATGAATATGTTGGTAGGGTTAAACTAGTTTATTAGAAAGATTTAACGAGATACACATACAGCTTTTCTTGCCCCAAGCTGCCTTTCCACAGGTGTAAACTAGGTTGCTGTGTAAAGACATAGTCATGCTTTTTGTTTGTTTGTGTTTTTCTTTTTTAAAATGTATATGGATGTTTTGCTTACATGTATTTTTGTGTGCTGTGTTTATGCTTGGTGCAGGAAGAGGCCAGAACAAGATGTCAGATCCTTTGGATCTGGGGTTACAAGCAGTTGTAAGCAGCCCAATGTGGGTGTTGGGAATAGAACTTGGATCTTCTGGAAGAGTCGAAAGTGCTCTTAACCCCGGGTCCTCTCTTCTGATGCCGCCTAGTCTCTAATCCACCTAGCCAACTACTGAGAGATAACTGGACGACCTGAAAGACATTCTCTTTCCATTTTCAGAATCCCATGCAGATGAAGGCCCGCCCCTATGTAAATCTCGAAGTTAACCTGTAAACCCAAGGATCACATAACTTCTTGGAATGCTGGGAGTTGTAGTTCTTGGAAAATAACGCCTCCTTGGAAAATACGGTTGCTTGTAAACTCCTTCAGAACTTCCTTTGAGAAGTTGAGGCCACCATTGAGGTGGGAATTGCAGGTTGTGGTCCTGCCCGAAGCCCATCCTGGTCAGTATTTAATTAAAAGCTTATTTCAAAATTGACTCAAATGGTGGAACTGGTTTTTCCGCTCTGAATCTCCGGATTAACACCTCCCCCAGAAGAGTACCAATAGATAAAATGAACCTTGGCCGTGAATGTGGTCAATGGTCTTAGAAAGTCTATTAGCCTTAATTCTCACGTGAAGGAAATGGCAGCACAGCCTGGGAGGTAATTGGTTCTCAGAAGTTCCACAGCTTAGTGGGATAGTGAGGCACGAATGCAGTTAAAGTGACTCTGTTTTGCACACGTGTGGCAAAGTGCTCCAAGTTCTCCAGGCTTGGAGCGTGGGCAGAAAGGAAGAAGTCGGCACTGTAGGCTTGGCGTTCATAAAGCCCAAGGAGGACCACCTGGTTCCAGCACAATCGGCCTCGATGCACTCTTGGACATGTAGCCTAGTCCAGGAAGACCCCTGAGGACACCACAGCTGACCATTTTAGTTTAAGTAGGTAGCACAGTCTGCAAACCTCCACCTGCCCCGGAGTCTGATGCAGTGTGTGAGACACAGGAAGCTACCAGGTTATTTCTCCTGTTCCTGATTCTGGTGTCTCACTCTGGGAGACACGGGCAATATACTTTCCTGCAAGATCTGTTGTTGCCACCTTCTTCTTGGGAACATCTTGGAAATACAGCAGCTGCAGAGGCTATTTTGGGTCCAGCAAGGATCTAGAGAAGGTCATCGCTCACAGGCCAAGTGAGATTTGTCCAGGACAGATTTTGTGCGATTATGAGGAGCCTGGTATTTTGGGCGAGCATTTGTAGATGACCTTAGCTCTGGCAAGCGCACACTTCATGAATATTTAAGTAGACTTGAACAATCCATTTTCAACATGGAGCAAATTCGGTTAAGTCAGTGTTCTCAGCCTCCAAAGTGCTGAGCCATGCATTCCTGCTACCAAGTCACCTGCCTCAGCCCAGGAAGCCCGTGGAAAATTACAAATAAGCATTGGCTATGTGATCCTCAAATAAATGCCCGAAGATGTTTATTTTGCTCGGTTCCTTCCTACTAGACTACAAGGGATGGGAGAGAGCATCTAGAATCCAGAGGGAATTAAAAAATCACTAATTCTCCCAGGCCAAAGGCAGAATTTAAAGAAGTGAAAAGCCCCTCAAATTATTTTATTGGTTCAGCGATTAGTTATTTAAGTTTTAAACTTTTTAGTTTAGAAATGTGTTTGGGCCCCGAGTTGGTGGAGGCTTTGTTTAACATGGGTTTGATCCTTAACACTACGGGGGGGGGGGGGGGGGGGGGGGGGGGGAGGGGGGGGAGAAAAGGACAGGAAAAGAGAAAGGCAGCTGGGTGAGGTGTCTGCCTGTAATTTCAGCATCAGGAGACAGAGGCAGGAAGAGTGTTGTGAAGACAAGGGCAGCCTGCATACCAAGACCCTATGTACAACAGAACAAGGGGGAAAAAAAAAAAGAAGGAAGGAAGTACAGAAAAAAGGAGGAAGGAAGAGAAAGACAGAAGGAGGGAGTAAGGACAAACGGAAGTGTTCAGAGACTACAAGCCAAAGTTAGCCTTTTGACAATTTTATTCCCTTGTTGGAGCCCATTCATGCTGTAATTAATTATAAACTATCTTTCTGAGAATTGACAGGACACTGCTCCACACAGGAGCTTCTGAACACGGAACCTGAGAGAAGATGGAAAACAGAGAGGGAAAAAGCAGCAAAAATGTGCCTTTCATTGCAACTGTGTGAGCGCTCACACCACTGTTTTGACATCTACTCTTTCTGTCTGGATGTTTGTAATGTGAGCATTCTTTCACCATAAGAAACTTACTTGGTGACATTGTTTCAAATCTATGTGTTCCAGACTCTGACAACTCTGACTTATTTGACCTTTCTTCTCTCTTTTATATGCTAAATTACTTTTCTGTCTTAAATGTTCTGCCGTGCTGGGCTCTCTCCCTTCCTTTCTTTCCCTCTCCCCTCCCTCCTTTTCTCCCTCTTTTTCTTCCTTGGAGACAAGTTTCGCTCAGTAGTCCAGGCTGACCTGACACTTTTTTTTTTTTTTTTTTGGTTTTTTGAGACAGGGTTTCTCTGTATAGCCTTGGCTGACCTGGAACTCACTCTGTAGACTAGGCTGGCCTCAAACTCAGAAATCTGCCTGCCTCTGCCTCCCAAGTGCACCACCACTGCCTGACACTTACTACGTAGGATCATGGTAATTCTCCCACAGAGCAATTATCATCGCAAACCGCCATACACATTTCATTCCCATACACAACTTACTTCTCTTTTTTAAAATCATGATTTGACAGCTCTTTATTTGTCTAAGAAATCACTACATAAAACTGTGAGTTTGTTTGTTTGTTTGTTTGTTTGTTTGTTTAAGGCTCCTGGTGTACCTTAAATAATTACTTTTCTGGAGAATTATCACAAAATACATCCTACCAGTAGCAGCATCATGTAAGTTCTATTCATGAAACCATTAAGTGCCCGTTATTTTAAAAATAACCTTCTCAATGTAAGTGACATTTCTACATCCACTCCTTTGATACTAAGTATGAATAGCACACACATATTTACCTTAAGGTCTTTCTTCCTGATCTGCATACACAACACCTACAGATATGACATATGATCCTTTGGGTTTTTATACTTGCAAATTCTGTTCCAGGATGGGCTCACTTGCCTTCTATGGCCTCTTTTCTTCCGTGTGTGTGTGTGTGTGTGTGTGTGTGTGTGTGTAGGTATGTATATGTGTACGTAGGTATATGTATTTGTGTGTGAGTGTGTGTATGTGTTTGTCTGTGTGTGTCCGTGAGTGAGTGCTTTTCTTTCTCAGGGTCTCACAGTGCACTTGGAGCTCACTGGAAGCTCAGCTAGTGCCAGCAAGCCCCAGCAAGTCTCACCACCACAGGGATTATAGGCTACTCTGTGCCGGCCTGTTGGTGGCTTCTTCGGGGCTGAGCTCAATTCCTGAGCCATTGCCCAAACTCTCTCTCTCTCTCTCTTTTTTTTTTCTTCCCTTTTTTGGTGACCGTTTTTGATGTATACAAGTTTTTAATTTTGTGCAGTCAGTTCCTGTTCTAACTCACATTTCTTTTCCGATTAGAATCTTTGTGCATTATACGCTTTAATCTTTAAAATCCTATTCATTTGTATCGTATCCCTTGGTCTTCCTTCTCATGTAATGCTGAGGTGTTTTCCATCTAACTTTGTCTGATTTAAAAAGTTGCTAGGCCGGTTGACTCAGTTGGTAGAGAGCTGATGTAAAAGGTACAAAGCCTCAGGTTTGATTCCCAGGGTTGCATAAAGCAGGCAAGATGGCACACACGCAATCCTTATGGATGCTATGGATGGGAGGAGTCAGAGTTCAAGGTCACAGCTGGCTCATTTGAGAGCTGCCTGGCATACACCAGACAGAGTAGAGAAACAAATCCAACTTCAGGTACTCCTGTGTCGCAGACAGCCAAGCTCCTGTCTGCATTTGGGATTCCTATTTGGTTTTCAAATTCTTTTCACTCACTCAGGTTTCCTAGCTTTGATGTCTGCTTCCGTCTTTTGCAACTGGTTTGGACTGGTTTGGCACCTTCCTTGCTTTTAATAATAATAGTAATAGCATTTAATAACTAAGTAATAGCATTCTTTTGCCACCTTTCAGCTCAGGGACCCATACCTGGTGAGCATGCCCTCCTCACAGGACACAGGCCCGTGAACTGTGCAGCTAATCTCAGGCATGCCAGCTGGGAAGGAGCCTTCGTAGGGCAGCCAGTAGTCGCCTGTGCGCCGACAGTGCACAGGTCTGCCCTCCTCAGTCTGGCTAAGTTACTGGGCAGCAAGAAAAAGAGAGCAAAAAAGAAGGGCTTTGGATCATCACTGTGCTTGCTGGCCATCCGAAACTCTGTGTCCCGTAAGGACGCAGAAGAAAAAAATTATCTGCCAAGAAAGATGAACTGACTTAGCCCTAGTGATCAACTGTGGGTTCCCTAGCCAGATATGGGATGGTAGAGAGTTGCTTATACCCCAGACATCTCTGAGACACAGCAGGAGTGGGGTTTCTCCCAATCCAAATCAGGCTTGGGCCTACTCAACTCCATAAAGACAAAGGCCTCATCATGATAAAGTCTGTTAGGCTTCTGTTTCCCGGCCAGAGAACTGGCTTCTCAGAACTCCTGTGTCTGCTAATGTAGCCGATAGATTGGAAGGCTCCTGAGCCCAGTGTGGCATTTCTTATCTGGTCATTTTCTCCTTCCCTCCCCACTGACTCCAGCTATAGAGGCCAGCCTCACTATTTCAATAACCCAGTTGTCCTCTGAGACAGTCTCCCAGCTTGGGTCATTCTGACCTACCGTACTCACAGCTGCCTGAGATCCTGCTACCCAGCTCCTTCACGTTCTGAGACTGCAGGTGCCCAATGGCCAATGAAGAACAGAGAAGCCACAATCAACAGCCTCTGGGATAGGTTTGGCAGCATAGCCATCTGGTCTGTCTTACCCTCACTGCACGACAATAAAAAACCCCCACAGTTCAAAGTAGCCTCTGGCCCTCCAAAGGCCAGACATTACTGAAGTAAAAGCTGTTGACTACGGCAGCCTGGTATGTTCAGTACAGCTGTGTAGGAGTCAGTCAGTGTTGTGTAAAGGATGAGGGATAGGCAGTCCAAATCTAGGTTCAGGGTTTGTTTCCTACGTTTTTTTTTTTTTTTTTTTTTTTTTTTTGGTTGTTGTTGTTGTTGTTAGTTAACTTAAGGTTGAGGCTGGGGCCTTGGGGTATGACCAGACAATTCTAGTTCTAGGTGTGGTCTCTGTTGCTAAAGCCAGGAGGCCTTCCACATGCTGGTACATGGCTGCTGCCCCCACCTGATCCCTTCCCGTGCCCTTCCCAGTTCATTCTGTGTTAGCCATAGCTCTTCTTAGTATTGCTTCTGAAGACTGCCCATTTCCCTCTGCCTGGAACATTCTCTCCCGAGGTGTCTTAGTTATTGTTTCTATCGCTGTGATGAAACACCAGGATCAATTGGAACTTGGGGGAAGAAAGGGTTTGTTCCAACTTACGGTTTCACAGCATACTCTTCACTGGGAGAAGTCAGGGCAGGAATGTGGAGGCAGGAGCTGATGCAGAGGTCGTGGAGGAAAGCTGCTTACTGGCTTGCTCCTTATGGTTTGCCTAGCCCCTGTTTTCTTTTACAACCCCTAACCCATGGGGCCGAACGAACAGGAACACAATGAGCCACTAGGGATTAGCTTTCCCAGAAGCTGATCTGGCAGGGGCATTTTCTCAATTAAGGTTCCCTCTTCTACGTGGACTTTAGCTTGATTCAAGTTGACATAAAACTAGCCATCGCACAAGGCCTCTATGGCCTCTGATCATAACATGACAGCAGAATCTCCCATTTCTTGATATATTGTAGCAGATACAGCTGTTGACTTTGACAGCTCTTCTTCCAAAGGTGATAGAGGTCTAGACTTTGGGAGAAGTAGATAGCAGAGATTTCTGATTCTTATAGAAGGTAATATATATTTTCATTTTCCCATTGCCTTAGTCAGGGTTTGTATTCCTGCACAAAACATCATGACCAAGAAGCAAGTTGGGGAGGAAAGGGTTTATTCAGCTTACACTTCCACATTGCTGTTCATTGCCAAAGGAAGTCAAGACAGGAACTCACACAGGGCAGGAACCTGGAGGCAGGAGCTGATGCAGAGGTCATGAAGGGGTGCTGCTCACTGGTTTGCTTCCCTTGGCTTGCTCAGCTGGCTTTCTTATAAAACCCAGGACTACCAGCCCAGGAATGGCACCACCCATGATGGCCTTCCCACCCTTCATCACTAATTGAGAAAATGCCTTACAGCTGCATCTCATAGAGGCATTTCCTCAAGGAAGGCTACTTTCTCTGTGATAACTCCAGCTTGTGCCACTTGATACACAAAACCAGCCAGTACACCCATTCAATAAGCACATAGTGAGTGATGACCAGAGACTGGGCAGAAGCTAAAAACTATGGATAAGGTGGTAAAATAATAAGATAGGTGTTGTTTTTGGTTTCAGAACTTCACTAGAAAGGATCTTATAGAACTGAAGTTCCATGTGTCCAGACATACTGAGTGAATAGTACATGTTATTTTACATCTTAGGAGACATCAAAGACCAAGTAAAACTAGACAAGGCTCTTGCCTTTATGGAGCCTCCAGTGGATTGAGGGAACCATGAAGTCACAGGCATTGATGGCGCTGTAGGAGTGGACACAAGGGGGTGTGGGCTTAGCTGGATGAAGAGAGTCTTGCTTGAGGAAGTACCACTTCCATTGAGATTTGAAGAGAATAGCTTGGTAACTAAGGAAAGAAACAAGTGTTTTGGGTGATCCAAACAACATATACAAAGACACTGTGAAGGCAGAATGGCGGACTGGAAGTCTTTAAGAGAGGCCAATGTGGCTGCAGGAGTGTTCTGCACCTGGCTGGGTCTGAGAGGTAGGCAGGACATCATATATCTGACACACACACTCAGTCAAAATCCTGCAGTGTGTTTTCTCAGTGGGTTTCTAGGTTAATGCCTTAGAACACTTCAGCCATTACATGCTTGGGCCACGGAACCTAGCATCTAAGAGACTCAAGGCAGCAGCAAGCAGAAACAAGACTGGTCAGCTGCTAGTGTGGCCACTGAAACCAGTGACCAGCTTCTTGCCACTTACTGTGATAGTGAAGGAAGACTAACTTTTCATTTATTATTCATTTATTCTGAAGACATTTAAACATTTTTATTTATATTATTGTGTGTTTCTTATGGGTTACTTAGTGTTATGATAAAATGCCATGACCAAAGCAACTCGGGGAGGAATGGGTTGATTTGGTTTGTGCTTCCATATCACAGTTCTTCACCAAAGGAAGTCAGGACAGGGACTCAAACATGGCAGGAACCTGGAGGCAGGAGCTGATGCAGAGGCAAGGGGAGGGGGTGGGGTGGGGGATGCTGCTTACTGGCTTGCTCTTCATGACTTGCTCAACCTGCTTTCTCACAGAACACAGAACTTTCTCACAGAACAACTTGCTCAAGGATGTACCAACCCACAAAGGGCTGAGCTCTCCCCCATCCATTACTAAGTAGGAAAGTCTCCCCTACAGCTAGATATTATGTAATAATTTTCTCAATTGAAGTTCCTTCCTTTAAGATAACTCTAGCTTGTGTGTCAAGTTGATATAAGACTAGCCAGCACAATTGTGTTTATATGATGTGTTTGCGTGTGTGTTTGTGTGAATTGTATGTTTGTAAGTGCATATGCCTGTGTGTTTAGGTCAGTAGACACCTTGTGGGAGTTGGTTCTCTCCTTCTACCATGGGCCTAGTATGGAATTGAGGTTATCAGGCTTTGGGGGAAAGTGGGAACGAACACATTTACCTTCTGATCCATCTTGTTGGCCCAAGAATATCTTTTCCGAGCCTTTGTTTTTAGAGTGCCCTGTGTGTCCACGGAACAGAGCAGAATGCTGTCTTGGGAGCCCATTCGCTCTTCATTTGCTGTCTTTGTGTTCTTCTGTATTAAATGGGAACAAAGATATTTTCTTTTCAGAGTCTGTAATTAGGATACTGCTTGACTCAGCAACTATTCATTAAATTATAGGTATTTTTATCTGTTAAATGAAGACAGCACTAGCCCTGGTTATTGGGATTCTGTGTATCCCCTCCTGTCTAATCAGTTCACTTTCTCCCCAATCCAGAGATAAGAATCCGGTCTATAACCTGATTCTCAGGCAGAGAAATATTTTATCTTTAGCGAACATATCCTTCAGGGCTTAAAGGTGAGGGTCCTGGAGCTGTGGGCAGGCAGCCTGTGAGTGGGATCCCATTTGCAGCCCTGGTGTGTTTGGCTTGTACAGTGCTCCCTTTTTAGAATGAGTTGGGCAATGTCAGCAGAGCAAAGCTTTCACATGTGTACCTCAGGTTCGGCCCTTTGTTGGGAAAACACAAGATTCAGCTCCTGTAACCAGCTATTGCTGATTTAGGTGGTTCTCTGGTTCACCCCGGTCCTGGTCCTCACAGCCCACACCCCACCCCATCCACAACCACAGGTTTCTCTCAATGGAGAACTGTATGTCCCTTCTACCAGAGTCAAGGGAAATGGCACCATCAGGATGGAAGCCGTTCCACAAGTTCCTGGGGAAAGCTGGTGTTTATCTAACTGCCAGAAATCCTTCTACAGCCCAGTTTGAGGTGGGCCATAACTGTCTTTTCTGAACATATGTACTCCGAGATCCCTAATAGGGGCAGCTATGGAAGATAAGGTTTTTGTCCACCAGGGACTAATCCTGCCACCATAGGCTTAATCCAGAGGGCAAACCATAAACCATGGCTGAGAGGCAGACCACAGCCAAAGCTGCATACCCATTGTAGCAATTGCTACAAGTCGGACACCCCATCTTAAAAATACAGATAGAATAAATACCAAAGTGCCCCCCCCACCTCACCCAGAGTCTTCAGCTCAGATTCAGACATGAGTGGGTAAGGAGTCCAAGCTTCCTCATGTCACATGAC
The DNA here is from genome assembly GCF_011762505.2 of Arvicanthis niloticus. Lineage (NCBI taxonomy): Eukaryota > Metazoa > Chordata > Mammalia > Rodentia > Muridae > Arvicanthis > Arvicanthis niloticus. Next base: position 137,066,132 of record NC_047658.1, read on the forward strand.
AGACCAGATTCAATCTTTCTGAGAAATCATCACTGTCTACCTTGAGAGACTTGTTGAGAAGTCTTGGGATCAGCCTGGAGACACCCCTGAAGAGGCTTTGGCATCCGACCCATAACACTTTCCCTTTTTATTCATTTACAGATGGATTGCTCGACCCCATCTGTCTTTCAGGAAGCCATAACACATACATAAATATATTTACAATGTCAACACATCTCTCCTAGAGATAGCGTCTGCTACAGAGGTAACCATCAATAATCTGTCTGATAGCCTATCACAAATTAGGGCTTCTTTGGGCATGCCAGCCTTTTGAAATTCTCCAGAGGCCAAGAAGTGTCCTGCCCCCACTGATGTCTTCCTGCCATCAGGAACAAGGGCTGTTCTTACCTGTCCCTGTCTGTCCTTTGGCTCAGTACAGGGTCTTTGACATTTAGACTTGACCTGGAACCTGGAACTTGGTATTACTGTTCTCGTCAATTGATGTTCAGGGTTCTTTCATTTTGTGGTCCTAAAATTATCTTTAAAATTCATTGTTTATTTTTATACTTTTCATGTCCCTGACCTATAACCAGTCCTGAGAGAATCTGACAATTATCTGTACTCTTCAAAAGGAAGTTCTTTTAAGCTTGGGGGTTAGGAGGAAGATAGAAGCAAGCAAGGAAACGGGAGAAGAGCGTAGTTCAGCAATGTCCACCCTTTCTCACAGAACGAAGCCCTGATCAATCGATCAGTTGGTCTCTTCAGGACTGCAGGCTCATCTCAGCTTCTCTCAGCTCTCTTCTCTTGAGTGGCTGGCAGTGTCTTGTTATTTTTGCCACAGACCCTCTTCCCTGGGGGGAGGGAACAACTCAGCCTGACTCTCTTTGATTTCCCCTTAGAGCAAGCAATGGGGTCTGTCCTGGCCTCTTTAAAAACGGCATTTGTTTTGAAAGAGTTACAGATTTATTGTGTGTACATGATGTGTGTAGTTGCATGTGGGCCACAACAAAGGTGTGGAGATCGGAGGAACGGCTTGTGGGAGATGATTCTCTTCTTCTGCTTCAGGGAATCAAACTCAGATCATCAAGTTTGGAGGCAGGAGCTTTGACTCAGCCAGCCATCATCTCGATGGGCCTGAAGTGATCAGACCACGGCCACCTAAGGGAAGTTCCAGAAGGAGGGAGAGAATGGGTAGAATTCTGTTGCTCAGGGCCCTCACATCCTTTGTTCAGGAAAAACAGAGGAGTCATGTTGTACTATGAAGCTAGTCTGAACAGGCCTAAGCCATGCCTTTTGGTCTTGGTGGACATAGAACTCCCGTGAAGCTAAAGGTAGGTAAGAAAGATGCTGAGTTTTTTGTTTTGTTTTAAGATGAAATCTCATGACATATCCCAGGCTAGCCTGGAACTCACAAAATAGTCTGGTCTGTCTTCAGATTCACAATCCTGATGCCTTTGCCCCTCTGCAGACATTTATACTTCTACTTTGCCACACTTGTGTGACCCTGTCACCATTAGGGACAGGTAGAAGCACAGGATTAGCTTGAGAATGAACTAAAGTGTGTTTGCAGTGGTGGTCTGAAGCTCCTGTAGTAATGCTGTACAATCTACCCACAGGTGAGTGACTTCCCAGGGACCGGATGAGGCCCTGCTCCCATGGGTATGGAGGGATAAGCTTTATTTATTCTGTTATCCTTCAAAGTAACCAGCCATTGTCCTGGGGACTCTGCCACTCCTTTATCCCAACATTCATCACCTCGCTTGTCCAGTGGGATGATTGTTCCCCTCTCTGGACGGAGGGAGGACTTGTGTTGATAGCAACTATACCGTTTTTCTACTTTGGGAGGTGTCACATTTTACCTGTACTCTTAGGCAGAATAGTTGTTATTCCTGTTTGTCTTGGTGCTTGAGGTTGTGGTTTATGCAGGGATCTAAACAGACAAGGGCAGAGTTGCACTGGGAGGGTGCATTTTCCTCGTAGCAGGGCCCACTCATCAGTGCCTCCCTCCAGAGTTTCGGTACCCACTCATTGCACAGTAAGCACCTTTTTGGCAGCTCTCAGCCACCAAGAAGCCCAGAAGCCCAAGGGATAAACAGAAGGGATGTTGGAAGGTGGACTCTGCTCTTACATCTAAGAAACACTATTGTGATTTCTCTTAGACTTGTGTGCACATGAGGTGCTGAGATCCAACTGGGCTTTACAGACACTAGGTGAGAACCCTTCCAGAGCTCTGCCAACCCAACCTGTCTTTTCTGTTCTCAGAACTAGAGCTATCCATAAAACCCTGCTCTCTGATGTTCTGCCTTGATTTGAAGACCAGTTTTACAGCACTGCTTGACATTGCTTGAAAATTAGGATTTTGCAAATGCTGAGGTGCTTTAAGTACAAGTACTGAGTACGGTGAGTCTGGGATGTGCCTCTACACAGGCCCTAGGCTGATTCTATTTTAACTAAAGCTCACCCAGTTGCGGACTTGAGGGATTTGCTGTCCCAACCTCCCATCTTGTTCTAGGTCTACTGGGATTACAGGTGTGTATTGCATATAGTGTCTGATTTTTGCGTGAGTTCTGGGGATTTGAACTTGAGCCCTTAGTAGCACAAAGCAAGCAAGCACTTTTCCTATGAGCTGTCTCCCCACCCCATGGCCTCAGGAATTCCCCACCCCGACCCCGGGGAGACTGGCTGTCCTGGAACTCACTCTATAGACTTAGAGTCCAGCCTGTCTCCTGAGTGCTGAGATTAAAGTGTGTGCCACAGCTGGCCTCAAGGATTTTCAATAACCTTTAATTAGAGCCAACTCCATCCCATTCTCTGTAAGTCTTAATTTCTACAAGCCTTCTTGAAACAGTCTCCTGGTGTTCTTCTCGTCACTGTCTACTTCCATTCTGGAACTCTCTTTCTCTTGTAGGACAAATCTATATTTTATCATATATGTTTAAACCAAAAGCATTTTATGTTTTAACCAGAAATGTATGTCTGCACTTGTAGCTTTCTTTCTCACACTTGCTGGTTCCTTTCTCACATATACATATACCTATACATCTCACTGGTGTTTTGGATTTTCTCTTACAGTCAAAAAACAAACAAATAAAAACCCCTAAATACAGGCATACCTGACCACTTTAGGAGACAGATCTAGCTCCAAGAGGCCATTAAAGCTTAAATGGCCCCTAATAGGTCATACTGCTCTTACATCTAACTTAAATTGATAGGTTTTGTTCACTGCAAGAATCTGGATTGTTTGCTCTAAAACACTTACCCAACCATTTACAGAAGAGATAAACAAAACTGAGACTCTCAGGTCAAGTTAACTTCCAGTTTTTAAGGTTGCAATTTCGATGATGTATTCTGGAGAGAAACAAATAAGGACTGGTGGGGAGTTCGCCATCTTGTAGAGAAAGAATACACGACGCTCACAGAGAACACATCCTTCCATGTGAGCCTCATCAAAACACCAGCGAACGGTGGGACCACCCCTCCCCCTTCGTTCGGGAGTCTGAAAATCGAGTGTAATGTGACTTGCCTGATTCCAGAATGTCCTTGGCTGAAGCTTTACACCTGCCCTCGTTTTATTTTATTTTGTTGGTACACAGTAAAGGAACAATTGCTTCTCTTAGATATATACAATGAAAGAGGTACAGGAAACCCAAAAAGAAAAATCACATATCTTGGCCGTGATGTACTGGCAGCAGGTGACCACATGTAGTTTTAAATGTTGCATATAGTTTTAAATGTTACTGCCTTTGCTCCAAGATGGTCACAGGCCCCCCAGGATGGTCACAGCCCCCCCCCCCCAGGATGGTCACAGGCCCCTCAGCATGGTCACAGGCCCTCCAGGATGGTCACAGGCCCCTCAGGATGGTCACAGGCCCTCCAGGATGATCACAGGCCCCTCAGGATGATCACAGGCCCCTCAGGATGGTCACAGGCCCCTCAGGATGGTCACAGGTCCCTCAGGATGGTCACAGGCCCTCCAGGATAGCCACAGGCCCCTCAGGATGGTCACAGGCCCTCCAGGATGGTCACAGGCCTTCCAGGATGGTCACAGGCCCCTCAGGATGGTCACAGGCCCCTCAGGATGGTCACAGGCCCTCCAGGATGGCCACAGGCCCCCACCCGGCACCCCTTTTGTTCAACCTGCCTTTAGCTCTGAGAGGTGACCTTGCTACCAGACCCCTCCCAAGACCCTTAAATCCAAGGATAAAAGACACACACTCAGTTTGTTACTTTACAACTGGCCTTCTTGGCACAATTGCTGGGCGCAGAGACTCCTGCCTAGAAAAGCCTGCCCTTAGCAGTTTGTTATCTCTGTCTCTCCACCTGCCCTAAACAGTGACTAGTCCCACCTAGCTCCTGTCAAACATCTGTGGCCACCCGCCTGTAGTGGTGGCCACAGGACTCTCCTCCCAGAACCCGGAAGTCCCACCCCTACCTTTTGCCCAGTACAGCTTTCTTTACTGACAAGAACCAATTGGGGGAACAGGACATTGGCATCAGAACCTTCCCTTCCTCAAGAGAGGAAAGACAGCCATTTTGCACAAGGTGAATGGAGCCCCTCTTCTGCATTCAGCTTCTCTCGAAGTTTTTATCCCATTAAGTTTTCAGAGCCGCCTTTCCTTACAACTCCGCTGCGGGCCCCAGAGGAACGAGGGCATCTCCGTGGCATACAAACAGATGTGGGTTCTCAGAAAGGGCATTTGGAAGGTTGCCCAGCACTGTGTAGCCTGTACTGAGGGTCGGGAGGGATGAGAGGGGAGCCTCTGCCTTTTTTAGAGAATGAGCCCAGAAGCCAACAGTCCTAGGATATCCTGACTAGTTCTCTGCAAGTCCTAGTTAGTGCCAGCTCCCACATGACTGGCCCCTTCTGTGAACTCCTATAGTGCTCTCCCTGTCCCCCTGTCTGTGACACTTCTCAGGGTCACAGAAATATAAATGTCCTTATTCATTGGCTTGGTCCCTCACCATCCCTGCTTGACCCAGACTGGGCTCTGGCACTGGTTCAGAGCCCTTCACTCCCCAATCTTCTGCCTCCAGGACATCCTCACTGACCTTAGCTTACTAGGTTTTCTGAGGCCCATAGCACCTCACCCTGCATTTACCTTAGGCACAATGGCCCAGTATTGGGTAACTGGGTTCTTGCAATGACTTTGCAACTTCTTTGAGTAGTAAGAATTAACTGTATTTAATCTCCAGTCAGTCTTCTTTCGGCTACACATGTCCGAGGATATCTATAGAGACAAGCCCAATCAACACACATTGAAAAACGTACTCAAAACATTGTGATTTTTTGCTTTGCAATTTTAAAAATCATTTATTTAGAGAGGGAGGGCGTGTGTATGTGCTATGACACACGTGGGAATCAGAGGGGGACTTATAGGCATCACTTCTTTCCTTCCAACACGTGGGTGTGTGTGGATCAAACCCAAGTTGTCAGACTGGGTATTTCCTTATCCCTTTAGCCAGCCAGCCAGCCCCTGTGAATTTCAGAAATGACAGTATCATGTCACAATGTCAGAAGATTGGGCACACCTGAGTTGACACATGCTTGTTTAGCCTATGCCCCCTAAAAGATACTCTTAGGAACACAGCGTCTTGGAAGTATAGCTATTGTCTTCATCTGTCTGTATGTCTGTCTACCTGCCTGCCTGTCTATCCCCTATCTGTCATGTCATGCTTCAATGCAGGCCTTGTTTTTGTTTACACCTCCCCATGCCCCAGCCTGCCCCAGCCTGCCCCACCCCCACTCCCACCCCGCCCCACCCCATCCTTGGTCCTTGTCTGTAGGCAGAGGGTGGTAATAGATTCCGGAGGTCCTTGGGCTTCAAGGCTTCACTGTCATCTCTGCCCACATCTTTGTAAGTAGTGCCTTTCCTATCCCTTTTAAGGGCACCGTCCGTTTCCAGCCAGAATCCTGGCTAATGCCGACAGTGTGTGGAAAAGATGAACCTTTTTCTTCTAGTGTATACTTAACAGGCGTAAACATAGGCCGTCTCTTCCCACATTACCAGCAGAAGCTTCCCTCTCAGCTAACCAGCAGAAGGACACTGACACCCTGGGACAGTGCTACTGAATGAGTTCCCCTGACCCACAACAGAATCCTTGGGGGCTCATTAGAAATGCTGGGCACCCTACCTCTGTTGTCTGGGAACAAAGCCCAGAGATCTGTTTACATAAACCTTCCAGGTGATTCTTACCTACACTAAAACTTGAAGACCACTTCCTGGATGACTGGGTGTGCAGGAGAGGGGTAGGCACCCAGCAGTTGCTCGGGATCCCTGCCAGGGCCTCCTTAACTCCTACTGCCTGGCCTTTGTTTCTCTAGGTTGAGCCACAGTTAGGAACACATCCCAGGTTGGGTGCAGAATCCTTTGTACCTGACGGAGTGTGGCTGCTTCTTAGTCAGCAGAGCATAGTAGTGCCTGTAAGAACAAGCATGGCTTGGCACTGAGTTGTCAGGTCTCTCTGGGTTCAGATACAGGACAAGAACAGCATGAAGTGGATCAGGACATGCCACTCTCAGACATGCTACTTTGGCACACTGATGACTTTGAGATGGAAGCACTTGAGAAAAGAGCAACTATTGGGAGCACTCTCTGCCTTCCCTGGGAGCACTCTCTGCCTTCCCTGGGAGCACTCTCTGCCTTCTCCCCATCTCCTAAAGTAGGATATAAATGTTCCTACATCTCCTGTGCCATGATAATAGCCCAAGCCCCAGAGTCGAAGGACTGGCCTTAAGATTTTGCCCTAAAACTAGATTATAGTGTAGCAGACTATCCCTCCCCCTACCCCCACTACATTTTACAGTAAACTCGGGAGGAGCTAATATGGGAGGAGAGGAGGAGGAAAAGAAAGAGGAGGAGCTACGAGGAGAGATGTAGGAGCCATGGAGGGCCATGCATGTATTGAGAACAGTCCTGGGTGACAACTTATATCTAGGTTAGTTAATTGGTTAACACTTCTAATTGTGTGGGCATCTTGTTAATTGAGCATTGCCAAATGGATAAAGCTACTGGATGATCTTTAACCATTAGAGTCTCATTTCTACCCAGTGCTTCTGGCCTGCCTGAGCTGGCGGCCTGAGCCAAGCAGCAGCGAGAACACACAACCGCTAGTGGCCTGAGGCCTTGCCTAGTTGGGAAGATGGCAGCCCCATACCACAAAACAGATCAGGTGCTGTTTTAAAATATTACAGTAACATTATAGTGTACAACCCCAGAAATATTTTTAAGTCCACTGAATTATACAATTTAACTGGGCAAACTTTATGGCCTATAAGTTATAACTCAATAAAGCTGTTAAACAAACAAAAAAAGATAAGTTTTCATGAACAATGTAAAACAAGCCTTTCTTTCCTGCCCACATACACTCATTGTCTACAATGGCGCCCCTCTGGAGGCCCAAACCCCCTTTCTTTGTGCGATTTCCTCTCCACAGTCATTTGCCTTCTGTTGAAAATGATTTTACAAACTTTCATTTCTCTGTGAAGCCCTGAGAGAATAAAAACATTATCCTGGTAAAGGGGACGCCTTTTTGCCTAATTATTGTCAATTTAATTTTGAGCCCTCGGCCACTAAACCTTCAGGACAGGGGACAAGATTTATCTTTCCCTACACTCTGAAAGGAGGAATTTCTGTCTGAATTACAAACCTCTGCCGCCACCTCAGGATCTATTGCTCTTACAAAGCCTCTCTTAGCTTTCTGATTTTAAAATGTGGGTTTGAGATGAATTAATAAGGCACACGGTATGAGGTTAAAAAAATAAACGGACTGGAGAGATAACTAAACAGATAGAGATGCTTGTCCTAGCAAGCCTTAATTCCTTCCCTGGAGCCTATGAGAATTCGGAGAGAACTAACTTTTCAGACCTGTTGTCTGACCTCCATATACCTGGTAGCTGCACCCCATCCTCCCTTCTTTCTCTCTCTCTCACACACACACTCAAATACACACACCGCAAACACACACACACATATAAACACTCACACACACACACACATACATACATATACACATCTACTTCTTCCTTACATAGATCCACACCAAAATGTACTTTAAAAAAAGGGGGGGGGGGAGGATATAAAGTCACAACATTTGATCTAAAATTATACATAAACCAATATTACTTAACAAGTTGTCTAAAGTAGCTTATTAACAAACAAGGGGAAGTTTTTTATTTCCTAGTCAGAGACTCTGCTCTGTTAAGGACAATCTGGCTTTTTGGAAGAAGCTTTGTATTACTGAGATGGGCCTGGCCTCAAACTTACTCTGTAGCCAGAATGGAGTTGAATCTGTGACACTTCTGCTTCTGCCAGCGTTTATGGGATGGTTGGGACTGACTCAGAGCCTCCTGCATTCTAGTAACTGTGACTCACAGTCAACTGCCTGGCTTTGGTTATAAACGGGGTTTCTTTAAAGTACATGTGAAGCGAGGAGTGGAGACAGAGACCCTCCTACTTTTACAGATTGCTCACGGCCGTCAGAGTCCTTTCCCTCTCGCCCTCTTCCTCATCCTCACCTTTCGGTTACTTTTGTTTGTTTGAGACAGGGTCTCTGTAGAGGATAGCTCTCACTCCCAGCCTGTCCTTAAACTCGATTCTCCTGCAACAGTCTCTCCAGAGCTGGGATTACTGCCTGGTTACCGGCTTTTTTTTTTTTTTTTTTTTTTTTTTTTTTTTTTTTTTTTTTTTTTTTTTTTATTCTCTGACTCTTTAAGTGATGTAATTTGTCAATTTACAGTATGTCAGAATAGATTGACAAAACATTTGGCTGAAAAAGTGTAGGCTAATAGAAGCAGAGAGAATAATGGGAAGAGAACGATGAGTCTTTAGTGGGAAAATGATCAAAACACAGCTACATAAGTGCTAATGCCAAGCCTGGAATTTGGCCTTGAGCGTCAGAGCAGAAGGTACAGGGAAGGAACAAACCAAGATTCATTCCGTGCACAAATCAGAAACACTTCAGAGGCTTTGCCCGCCATCAGCACGGCAGAGAGATAGCTGACACATGTCCCGAGGGACCTGCAAGAGGGGACGGATTAGCCCAGGTCACCCTGCTCTGGGTTTGGTGTTTCCTCCTCACCGATGTGTGGATGGGCTTGATATTCCATCCATAGCTCTGGGATTGTCAGGGACCCAAAGCCTAACTTCCTTCCCGGAGTCCACAGGACGGACATAGATGAAAGGTTGAGACCACCCCGACTTCGAGCTGTAGGATTGTTTTCTGAGTCCATATTCACGATGGTGAATCCACAGGTCAGCGGCTGGGGCATATTCACTTTTGTAGTTCCAGCACATAGATCATTTTGCACACACATAGTTAGGTATGCATTGGAAAGGTGAGCCTTTCCAAAGATGACTGCACCTTAGAGAACCTGAGAGACATTACATTCTGATTACGTAGGTGCCACTCAGATGCACATCTCTGTGCATCCTCAAGTGGATGGCACCATAGTTCTGTATGCATGGGCAGTATTATTTGGACTTAGTGGGATATACATGTTTTTTTGTTTTGTTTTAGTTAGAATAAGATATAAAGTAGGGAGGGGCCTGTGAGAGGAAATGTGGGAGGAGTCGGGAGGAAGGATGCATGGTGAGTATGATTGAAATATATTGTATGCATGTGTGAGTGTGAAATTCTCAATGAGCAAATTAAAATATCATATTAAAAATTAAAAAAAATAAGCCGGGCAGTGGTAGGGCACGCCTTCAATCCCAGATCTTGCAGATCTTGGGAGGCAGAGGCAGGCACATTTTGGTAAGGTCAAGGCCAGTCTGGTCTGCAGAGTAAGGTCCAGGACAGCCAAGCCTGCACAGAGAAACCCTGACTCAAGAATAAATAAATAAATAAATAAATAAATAAATAAATAATCCCATGGTGTTATAACAGGCTTACTTGAGAGCCACATACATTATTGAAAAAAAAAATGGGTCAGTCTGCAGATGGGATTCTTACAGAAGTTCTCGTGCTAGCAAGTATTAGTTTAAATATCTTCTAGTTGAATCCTGTATAAACCCACCCACATTCTGACATACAGTAGTGAAAGGGGGCCAAGGAATACTCTTCCCCCATGCTCCAAGATCACACACATCACTGTGCTCAGCAAACCAGTGTGAAGTAACCCAGAATTTGGGGTTATCCATCAAGGGTCATAGTTTTCCATCCTGCCCCCGACACGTCAGTAAACATTCAAACTTAGTGGCCCCCAAGGAACCCCTCTTTACCCAAACATGAGTCATTTCAATCCATACGCACTCCTAACCATGTGTGTGCAAGATGATCTACGTGCTGGAACTACAAACGTGAGTGAGCCCCAGCCGCTGTCCTGCAGATTTGCTGAAGTGTGGCGCTCTCTAACCATCTCACCACCGCTCAAGGCTGGAAGGATCCCACAGGCTGCCAGAGTCAGGGCATTCAGTGGATCACTGTGTCTGTGAACCCACTGCATGAAGAGACCCTGGTGCTGTTGTTTGTAATAGAGTATCTCTGGGCCCAAGATAACTGAGAGGGAGCATGCAGATTGACAGACTCCTCGGGTGACTGATACACGGTCCGAGGGACTCAGCTGTCAGTACTTTCCTGTTCCCACTGTATGTAAGACTTGATAGAGCCCAGTACCCATTGTTTACATTCTATTCATCTGAGTGGCACCTAGGTAGTCATGATGTTGTAATGTTTCTCAGGTTATCTAAATGCCCTCATAACTGGAAACACTCGACATTGTGAATAGCCTTCAGAAAATAAAGCACCCAGCTCAAAGTCAGGGTGATTCAACCCTTTGCCTATGACCTTGCTTGTGGACTCTGGGGAGGAAGTTAGGGTTTGGGGCCCTGACAGTCCCACAGCTATGGCTCATCAAGTCCATCCACAGATTGGTGAAGAGAAAGCACCAAGACCTGGGCTAACCTGTCCCCTCTTGCAAGAAGTGTCAGAAATCTCTTTGCGGTGCTGATGTCAAGCAAAGCCTCTGGGGTGTTTCTCATGTGTGCACAGAAGCAGAGGGACACACCTGCCTCTACAGAAAACCAACTCCCCCTCTCCTAGGAGCCCTTAGTTGACAATAGTTCTTCAGTCTGGGGTGGGAGCTGGTATGCCTCTCCTCCATCCTGAAGCATGGATTTTGTTAACCAAGAACAGTGGGCAGTTTATTGAAACCTGGGTGTCACTTGGTAATAGAGATTTTATTATTATTTTTCAAAGACAAGGCCTGATGTAGCCCATGCTGGTCTTAAGCTCCTGACTGAGGACAACCTTGAACTCTTGACCCTCCTGCTTCTTCCACCTAGTGCTGGAATTACTGGCATGCATCACCACTAGCTGGAAATATCACCTTTCATTCACATAGCAACCAAGCTATGGCCTTGTTTATATAAAAAGTCTGTGGTTAGCGCCCACAGGACCATACTGAGATAAGGGAAGTGGGCTGAGTGAGCACTGGGTCAAGGGCTGGCCTGGGGCTTGGCTTTATTGCTGGCCTGGAACTCAACTGTGTTCCTTGGCCAAATCGGTCCCTTTCCCGAGGCCCTGCTTCTAGTCTATAAAATGTGGGCCAGATGGTTATCGCTAATGTCTGTTCTCTCACACACAGGCTCGGGGTGTCTGATTACAAACCAGAATTCAGTGACCAACAACTTCCAAACACTAGCAGGCATTGGGGGTGTGTGTGTGTGTATGTGTGTGTGTGTGTGTGTGTGTGTGTGTGTGTGTGTGGAGGTGGCAGAAAAAGGTCATTTAGCTCAGTGAGTTCAGACTGAACATAAAAAAACCAAACAACTTATATACAGTTGCCTGTATTCACTGTATTCACGTGGAAAGCAGAAACACGGACAGCAAACAAATTCCATCGACCAGCCTTTCTTTCTACTGTTCCTTAGACCCATGTGTGAGTTTCCTTTGATGACTCTAAAATGCCCATAAACTCAAAGGCTGGAGACTATACATATGTTTATGCAGGACTTTACAGTAACTGCCAGGACTCACGTCACTCTGGGGGTCCAGAGGGGAGGAGAATCTGTTTCCTTTTTTTCCAGCTCCAGGAGGCTAGCTCTGTGGCCTGTGGCTCTAAGGCACCTAACCTCTGTTCCCATTCCTCCTCACTCTCCTGCCTCCTGCCTCCTGCCTCCTGTCTCCTGTCTCCTGTCTCCTGCCTCCTGCCTCCTGCCTCCTGCCTCCTGCCTCCTGCCTCCTGCCTCCTGCCTCCTGCCTCCTGCCTCCTGCCTCCTGCCTCCTGCCTCCTGCCTCCTGCCTCCTGCCTCCTGCCTCCTGCCCCCTGCCCCCTGCCCCCTGCCCCCTGCCCCCTGCCCCCTGCCCCCTGCCCCCTGCCCCCTGCCCCCTGCCCCTCTGCCCCCCTGCCCCCCTGCCCCCCTGCCCCCCTGCCCCCTTGCCCCCCTGCTTTTAAGAACTCTCACATCCCCTACCCAGGGGAATCTAGGATAGTCCCTACATCTAGGTCCTAGGTAGCTACTTAGAAATCAGCAGGCAAAGGTTTTGGCGCTGGACCCCTTCCTCACAGTCAACAGGTGTAAACCTAAAGGCTGGTACCCAAGAGGACACACATACAATCATGAACTCACACCCAGAAGGAACTCTAACCTGGTATCCATCTGGCATTATCACTTAGAGCTTAAGTCTTTTATAAGATTACTATATAGTTAGAGGCTTTCTGGTAAATAACAGAGGCACCCCAGTCCCCTCTCAGATAAGAGGCAACTGGAGGAGGCCTGCCAGTGACACAGTTACACAGGACAAAGATCCCCAGGAAAAGCTGGTTGTTCTGGAGCCTTTAGGATTGTGCCAGGCTGGCCTAGGATGTGCTACCCAACAGTCCCTTCAGCAGATGCCGGCTCTTGCTCTTGAGGATGCTGTTCATCACCCCACGTCTGCTCAACACTACACCGCGGGCCTCATCGGAATGAGTTTGACAGCAGTGGCACGCAAGGCCCAGAGAGCCAAAGCTACTTCAGACAGACCTGGAAGGCAATCTGCTTTTGCTTCCTGGTTTCAGTTGGATTTCCTTTGACTTCATTATGGCAAAGCGTGGGTTTCTGTTCCTTGTATTGAGACCACGTGATTTCCTGCTCCGGTGTACTCAGAGCGCCCCTCATTGAGTGCACCTCTGCACTTGACTGCCAGTCTTCCTTGCTTTCCTATTTCAGCAACTGTATGCCTTAGGCGTCTTGCTCTTGCTCCAGTGACACTTCTGTCTCCTTCAATATTCACACTAACCTACCCTAACTCATGTGTTGTTAGCCAGGCAGTGCTAGTGCACGCCTTTAATCCCAGCATTTGGGAGGCAGAGGCAGGAGGATTTCTGAGATCGAGGCCAGTCTGGTCTACAGAGTGAGTTCTGGGACAGCCAGGACTACACAGAAAAACCCTGTCTCGAAAAACCAAAAAACTAAAACAAAACAAAGAACTCATGTGTTCTCTCTGTGTGTCTCTCTCTGTGTCTCTCTGTGTCTGTCTCTGTCTGTCTCTCTGTCTCTGTCTCTGTCTCTGTCTCTGTCTCTGTCTCTCTCTCTCTCTCTCTCTCTCTTCCTTTCCTCTCCTCTCTCAAGACAAGGTTTCTCTGTGTAGCCTTGGCTGTCCTGTAACTCATTGTGTAGACCAGACTAGCCTCAAACTCAAAGAGATCCGCTTGCCTCTGCTTCCCAAGTGCTGGGTTAAAGGTGTGAGCCACCACTGTCTGGCTCATGTGTCTTTTTCTAAAAGGGGTATTGGTGACTTATGTTCATGTAATATTTCCTGGGTGTTCCTATTGCCATTTGATAAGGTCAATGCAGTAGATGATATTGGTAAATATTGGATTAAATAGCTATTGCTAGACTTCAAATGGCAAGTTCTTTTGTCTTTGTGGTATACTTACTTGGTATAATGCACCACCACCTGGATTCTGAGAGTTAAAAAAAATGTTTAATAGTAACACATATCCTCTCCAGATCATCACAAAGTGAGCATATTTAGTGAAAGCTGGAAGGACGGATAGACAGGTGATGTGTGAGAAACTCTATTCGTACTACCATGAGGCTGCGCGGGGTGGGGCGAGGGCGGGGTCTTTGTCTCCAGGCCGTGTCTTCTGTCACTCTTTTTCTCTTCTACCTTATTTATAAGAAGAAAGCCTCTTTTAAAAGTGTTATTGCACTCACTTTTTATTGATTTAATTTAATTTGGGGGATGGGGCAGGCAGGGTACTTCACATCCACAGGCATTCAACCCCTGGGCTCTGGGGATCGAACTCAGGTCCCCAGGCTACACGGCAAGCACTTTTACCTGTAGAGCCATCTCACTGGCTCTGGAAAAGTCCTGTTGAGACAAGATTCCAGTCGGAGGCAGAGGCAAGGGGACAATAGTGAATGGGAGGCCAGCATGGTCCACAAGCAAGACTCTGCTTCACAAAACCGAACCAACCAAACAAACAAGACCCCCAAGTCCAGCCCAGATCTTCTCTGTCTTAAAATATGCTTTAATGAAACTCTCCTGACAGCCCAGGTGAGTGTCGGCTCTTGTTGCGCTCCGGGGACTTCCTTGTTCTGTTCCAGCTCCAAACACTTCCTCATTCTTTTTTGCCCCAGAACAGCTGTATGGGATGGAACTGTGAAATGACAGGCTCCGTCCCACAGATGAGTTAACACAGGGTCAGAGGGATTGAATGGCAAGTGAAAACTGTGCAACTTTACCTTAAAAACAAAATAAGAAAGTCTTTCTCCACCCCCAGCCTCCTTCTCCTGGCCTGGAAGTCGCAAACAATTACTTCTTTTACTGAGAGGATTCTAGAGCAAGGGTCAGGCTCTGTGGCAAAGGCCGACGATCAGCTAGCAACGCCTCCCATGAGTCAGGAAAGATAAAAACTGAGGGCCAGGTGCTTAGTGTCTCAACCTGCCCTAACTTTCCAAAACCTTACATTATTTCTTTTCTTTTCTCTCTTTTTTAAAAGAATTATTTGTTTATGTATATGAGTACACTGTAGCTGTCTTTAGACACACCAGAAGAGGGTATCGGATCCCATTACAGATGCTTGTGAACCACCATGTGGTTGCTGGGAACTGAACTCAGGACCTCTGGAAGAGCAGTCAGTGCTCTTAACTGCTGAGCCATCTCTCCAGCCCCCCTTACATTATTTCTTAAGAACTATGCTAATTTTTTTGTGAACATAGCCTGGTTCAGGGTTGATGTTCCACACAGAGAGGTACTAGAATTTATTGAGAAGCAACTATCTACCAGGCACTGGACCAGGCTATACAGTTATATTTACTGCCATTCAAGTTGTTTCTCAACAAGCGTTTGGATCCAAGTAAACTTGAGCATGACCTCAGGGATCTGTGGGGAAAACTTACCGCCTTTGTACGCCCGTCTCAATGCCAGAATTGCAGAGATCCTAGCAACACTCTCTCAGATGCCAACACAAGCTCAGAGACGTTTATAAAGAGGAACTTATAGATGGGAAAAGTATATTAGCATTTTGGACATACATTGTTCTGTCAGTGAACACAATGAAACCTGCTCTGTTAATTTTTAACATTCTATTCATTTAATGTGTCTGTGTGTGTGTGTGTGTGGTGTGTGTGTGTGTGGTGTGTGTGGTGTGTGGTGTGTGTGTGTGTGGTGTGTGTGTGTGTGTGTGGTGTGTGTGGTGTGTGGTGTGTGTGTGTGTGGTGTGTGTGTGTGTGGTGTGTGGTGTGTGTGTGTGTGTGTGTGGTGTGTGTGGTGTGTGTGTGTGGTGTGTGGTGTGTGTGGTGTGTGTATGTGTGTGTGGTGTGATGTGTGTATGTGTGGTGTGTTGGAGGGCACATGTACCATTGTGTGTGTGGTGTGTGTGGTGTGAGGGAGGGCACATTTACCATCATGTATGTATGTGTGTATGTGTGTGGTGTATGTGTGTGTGTGGTGTGTGTATGTGTGTGGTGTATGTGTGTGTGTGTGTGGTGTGTGTGTGTGGTGTGGTGTGTGTGTGTGTGTGGTGTGTTGGAGGGCACATGTACCATTGTGTGTGTGTGTGTGGTGTGTGTGGTGTGAGGGAGGGCACATTTACCATCATGTATGTATGTGTGTGGTGTATGTGTGTGTGTGGTGTGTGTGTGTGGTGTGTGTGTGTGGTGTGTGTGTATGTGTGTGGTGCATGTGTGTGTGTGGTGTGTGTGTATGTGTGTGGTGCATGTGTGCGTGTGGTATGTGTGTGTGGTGTGTGTGGTGTGTGTGGTGTGTGTGTGGTGTGTGTGTGTGTGTGGTGCGTTGGAGGGCACATGTGCCATTGTGTGTGTGTGGTGTGAGGGAGGGCACATTTACCATCATGTATGTATGTGTGTGGTGTATGTGTGGTGTATGTGTGTGTGTGGTGTATGTGTATGTGTGGTGTATGTATGTGTGTGGTATATGTGTGTGTGTGGTGTATGTGTGTGTGTGGTGTGTGTGTATGTGTGGTGTATGTATGTGTGTGGTGTATGTGTGTGTGTGGTATGTGTATGTGTGTGGTGTATGTGTGTGGTGTATGTGTGTGTGTGGTATATGTGGTGTGTGTGTGTGGTGTGTGTGTGTGGTGTGGTGTGTGTGTGTGTGTGTATGTGTTATGTTGGAGGGCACATGTACCATTGTGTGTGTGTGTGTGTGGTGTGTGTGGTGTGAGGGAGGGCACATTTACCATCATGTATGTATGTGTGTGGTGTATGTGTGTGTGTAGTGTGTGTATGTGTGTGGTGTATGTGTGCATGTGGTATGTGTGTGTGTGTGGTGTGTGTGTGTATGTGTGTGGTGTATGTGTGTGTGTGGTATGTGTGTGGTGTGTGTGTGTGTGTATGTGTGTGTGTGTGATGTATGTATGTGTGTGTGTGTGATGTATGTATGTGTGTGTGTGGTATATGTGTGTGTGTGTGGTGTGTGTGTGTGTGGTGTATGTGTGTGTATAGTGTGTGTGTGTAGTGTGTGTGTAGTGTGTGTGTGTGGTGTGTATGTGTGTGGTGTATGTGTGTGTGTGTAGTGTGTGTGTGTGTGGTGTGTGTGTGGTGTGTTGGAGAGCACGTGTACCATCATGTGTGTGTGGAGGCCAGAACACAACTTGAGGTAATAGCTTCTCTCCTATCGTGTGAATCCTAAGGATCAAACTCAGGTCATCAGATTGATGGCCAAGTGGCTTTAGCCTCTAAGTCATTTGGCCTGTTCTATTCACTCTTATGTCCAACACTTGTCTGGCTCTACACCAATTCAAAGTGATGAACGAAAGACTAAGTAAAGCTGAGCCCTATTTGCTAATAAGGCAACCAAGGACATGCCGCAGATTGTCCTCTAGTGGCCGTAAAAGTAACAACCTCCCACCCCCACCTTAAACTGCCCGCCCCCCCCCTTTTTTTTTTAACTTAAGAGCTTTCTGTGTGCCTTCAATACTTTCACGACAATTTTCTGCTCCTCAGTAAGGAAGCACACTCCATTCCATAATAGGTCTGGCTGCTTCTCTGTTTTAGACAAGGTCATAAGGACTAGGTTTTATATGATGGGCCTGGAAGTCTGCCTGGGAACACACCACATTCGGACTGGGGTACTTCCCCAACCTTCTTGGTATAAAGGTGAACAGTCCTACAGCCAGGGTACTGAAACAGCCTGGTTTGGTTAGAGGCAGTGTCGTAGGAAAGCCTATGACTGAACGAACGTCAAACGCTAGATCATGCTGAGTGTCTCCAAGCACGGTTCCAGAAGAGGAAAAAGAAACTATTTCTTTTGTTTAATCAACAGTCAACGTTTAATGATTGGTCAGATTATAATGATTCTTCAGTTAGATATCTTAAATATGGACACGTTTTACACCTTTGGTCCACTTTTTTTTTTTTTTTTTTTTTTTTTTTTAGAGAGAGGTCTCACTATATAGCCCTCACTGACTGGTCTAGAACTCACTGTGTAGACCTGTCTGGACTCAGACTCATAAAGATCCCCCTGCCTCTGCTAAGTGCTGAGATTAAAGGTGTGTGCCACCTCATCTGGCTGGCCCACAATTAAAAAAAAAAAAAAAAAGCTCTCTTTTTTTGTTGGTTTTGTTTTATTTTTCCAGATGGTTTCTCTGTGTATCTTTGGCTGTCCTGGAACTCATTCTTAGACCAGGCTGGTCTCGAACTCAGAAGATACCTGCCCGGCAAAACAAACAAACAAGAAACCCCAACTCCTAAGATGACAGCAACTGTGTGTATATGTATGTGTATGTATGTAGGCTCATAAAAAGGCATTTTCTAATTCCTAAGAGCAGACAGCCACATGCACGCCACCAAAGACAAGGTGTTCTTCATGTTTTAATTATCCATGGTCATATATGGGACACCACCTCTGCCCAGGGAGGAGCTGAGGCTGATGGCTTCAAAGTAGGCCAAACTACCAAGTGAGCTGATCAGAGAACCACTGTGCCTGAGACAAT
This sequence comes from Arvicanthis niloticus, assembly GCF_011762505.2. Taxonomy (NCBI): domain Eukaryota; kingdom Metazoa; phylum Chordata; class Mammalia; order Rodentia; family Muridae; genus Arvicanthis; species Arvicanthis niloticus. Next base: position 137,084,496 of record NC_047658.1, read on the forward strand.
GATCACAAAGGGCTGGCGTTGCTTGGTATGGGCAATAGAAAAAAAAGATCTCGGATCAAAACAGGGCAAGGCTGAAGGTAGCCCCCAAACACATACACACACACATGCGCACATGAACACAAGTATGTGTGCACACAAGGACATGCACACAGACTCCCTCAGCTGCCTACCTGGGACCTTCAGATGAACTCTGGTGGTAGAACAGGCTGTGAATGCAGTTCAGGGACTTGTCAAGCACACGTTCCAGAAGGTTGACTGTTCAATTCCTATCTCAGGCTTGGTTCCTTGGAGCGCTGGAAATGAATCTTACTAAACAGTGGCTCAGCCAAGGCTCTGCCGCTCTGCCTTCAACAGGGACTGCTCATGCGTATGCATTCCTGCCTTCTGACATCTTCAGCTGGGGAAACATCTGCTCCCAGCCTGTTAGCTATATAGCCCATAACTTGCTTTCTCCTGCCTCAGAGAAGTCATTGGAAGGGCTAGGTGCCTGAGTAGATCCACAATGCTCCTCCCTCTGAGGCCTTACCTCATCGCTTCCTCTAAGTCCTCTCCCAGTTTTATGTTGGGGAATCTTCAGTATTATGGGGGAGGGTTGTTTGCTATGGTTTGAAGGAGCCTTTCACTCTTATGGAAGCCCCAGCATGGTGGTCTACACCTGTACTCAAAGCTACTCAAAACTCGAAGGTAGAAAGATGGCTGAAAATATGAGATGAGAGCCAAACAGGGCAGCCCAGGAAGACCCAGCCAAGAACAAACCACATGTGGAAATGCCAACATTAAGGCATTGTTAAGAACTGGACTTTTAGGAAATAATTAGTCTGGGAGGGAATTTGTTCCTCGATCACAAATGTGGGTTGGACAAATGTGGGTTGGTTACCAGCGGGAGTTTGTAATAGTAACACAGAGGCAGAGATAGAGGAATAGAAACAGACAGACATAAAGACAGAGAGCAAGGACGTGGATGGAGACAGAGACTCTTGGAAAAGACAAATACCAGCTGTGAAAAAAAAAATCAGTAAGTCAAAGATTATCCCAGTGATACAGGAAACTTTGGGGGTGTCTATGAGAGTGATTGACCCTCTTTTGGTGATTAAGCTCAGGAGTTAGGGTGCTGGGAACTCAGAGTCACAATGAATGAGCCAATGGTTTCCATGGTTTCACCCCACAAACTCGAAGCATGAGATCCATGGGCCTCAGATGCTGAGTTTTAGAAAGACACTGATGATAGATTTTTTTTTTAAGGTGGGCACTTAAGAGAAAGTGAGAAGAAGAAGCCGCTATATCTTGGGAGCAGGTCCCGGGGAATGGGGTGCGGCCACTGTTGTAGTCAGTAAGGCTTCACTGATGAGGTACAGAGGGAATATGAAGGAGTCAGTGTAGTTCCCAACTACAAGGCTGTCGGCGTAAGGCCTTTATATGCTCGCCCTAGCTCTGAATAATGACACGCAGACTTATATTTATGTAAAATAGCTTTAGGTCTTTGGTTATTCTAGTTCCCCACTAGCTCTTACAACATCTATTTATTCTATGTCTGCCATGTGGCTTGTTTTCTCATGGCCTCTGGTCCTGGGGCCTGCATCTTCACCAGGTTGGGCTGGTGAGTCCCACCAGCATGCAGCCACCACAACTGGCTTTTTATTAAAACCAATGGGAAGGGGAGGGAGGGAATGTTTACAGATGTGCAGGTTCTACTTAACAAGTAACAATACCAGAGTCTGGCCTGCAGTCAGATCTCTGCCGGAGCAGAAATCAGCATTTGTATAATACATAAACAGTCTACACAGTGTGCAAAAAGATTCTCCCTGTACACGGTGTCCAGGTACCTCTCAGTTTTAGTTACGTCCTTATAGATGGCTTCCAGGGAAGGGGGTGTTCATTTAAGAGGAAGAGGAAGAAACCAAACCCCCACCCCCTTTCTGGTACCCTGGGCCTCTGGGCAGAGTAGAGCTAAGGATATTTTGGCTTTAATACTTTCAGTCTCTCTGGCCTCTGTCACTGACAATGACATTGTCAGTGTTTATTCAAGGTTGGGGGTGGAGCTTTCACGTTCGGGGTCTTCTATCCTCCATGCTTAGCCAGTTTCTACCTCCGACCCTCATAGCCTGGATGTCATTATTCACTTTTGCTGTGCTGGATTTGAATGAAATTTTAAAGAGAGTAGCGTTGAAGGAAACAGTATAGCTGAGTTTTGCTTTATTTCTTCTTTAAAAATGGTTGAGTTTTCAAAAATAATTGCTGAGTTTATTTTTTAATTTTTTTTTTTTTTTTTGGCAATGTCTCACTCTGCGGGAAGTCTCACCAAGGGAATGGATCAAAGAGAAGATAAGACGGTCTGAACTAAAGGACAAAGAAGAACAATCCAATCTAGACAATAAATATTTAAAGAAAAATCAGTGAGTATTCCAAGAATTGGAGCCTTCCCAGAATTCCTCCTTCCCAGAGGAAGCACATCTCTAGGTTGTACTGTGAGAGTGTATAGCCCCCTCTCTATTTACAAATCACTCTGGATTTTTTGTGCAGCTGAAATGTGAACTCTCGGCTTCCTACTCCAGTGGCCACGCCTCCCCGCCACGAGGGACCCTTATCTCTTTGGTACAATAAGCTAAAATAAACTCTCCGGTAAGCTGGTTTTCGGTCCTGATATTTCATCACAACAAAAATATATACAGAGCATAATGTAAGCATTCCATTTACAGCTGGGCATCCCATAGTATGTCTTTACAGACCACCACCCACCGCACAAGGACTCTTTTCTACAATTAAGAATGGGAACTTCACCAATCTATGGTACGGGGATAATTGCAAAGGCAGTTTGATATGTTGTCAATTTAGTAAAAAAAAAATAGTTGTAGGTTTACTCCTAGGGTTTATGAGATTCCCCAGCCATGGGTTCTTGGCCAGATTTACAGTACCGGGTATGTGTTTCTTCCTGTGGAGTTAGCATTAAAACCAACCAGAAAGCAGTTGCTTACCCCCATATCATGCCACTATGGTATCCATGGGTATAGCTTGGCAGGCCAATTACTGCTGAAGCTTGCAGGGCTCACATGAAGGTAAGTCGGTTGATGACTTTCTCCCTCCAGCAGTCTGCGTAGCAGGTCTGGTACTATAAAAGCCAGCCAATAAGGAGGCAGCTTCTCACTCCCTTTCCCTCTCCCTCCTCCCTCTCTCTTTCTTTCTCTGTCTCTGTCTCTCAGGAACTCTGGAAGCGCAATCAGTGCTCTTAACCGCTAAGCCATCTCTCCAGCCCCCAAGACAACTCTTATAAGGACATTTAATTGGGGCTAGCTTACAGGTTCAGAGGTTCAGTCTATTATCATCAAGGTGGGAGCACAGCAGTGTCCAGGCAGACATGAGGCTGAAGGAGCTGAGAGTGCCACCTCTTGTTCTCGAAGACTGGCTTCCGGGCAACAAGGATGAGAGTCTTAAAGCCCACACCCACAGTGGCACACCTCCTCCAACAAGGCCACACCTCCAAATAGTGATACTCCCTGCGCCAAGTACATACAAACCATCACACTACTTAAACCTCACCCCCCCCATTGTTCTTCTGTTCCCTTCATACTGCTTGTTCAACTATTCTCCAACCCACCCCCACCCCCAAGCTCTACCTGCCTCCTGGTTCCTGGTTTCAACAGGTATCCAAATTAAACAGATAACATTAAAGTCTGTGCCACATTCACAATAAGATCCATACATGAGAGGTACCGGGCAGTGGGGTCTTGTTTTTATTGTTTGTTTTGTTTTTTAAACTTCTTTTAAAGTTTATTATCATGGACCAAAGCCATATATAAAGGTCAGGTGACAACTTGCAGAGAATCAAACTTGGGTCTTTAGACTTGTGTGGCCCAAATACTTTACTTGCTGGCGTCCTTGTTGTTTTGAGACAGGTCCTTACTCTGCGGCCAAGGCTGGCCCTAAACTCACTCCATATCCCAGGATGACTTCAAACTCACAGGAATCCTCCTGCCTTAGCCTGTGCTGGAATTACAGATACGAGGCACCATGCCCAGTTTCTTTATCCTCTCAACAGGTGGCTGGGAGCTTCAAAGATGGTCTTGGGCCAATTTATGAGGTCAGGCATCAGCAAGAAGCTTGAGGATGCTGGCTCTTTGACCATTGGTTCCTCAGGTAGCCACTCTGGGGAATTTAGGCAAGGGTCTGTTACTGCTGTGTTGCAGTGATGGGATCCAGGGATCCTCAGGCTCCTTCCACTGGTTGGAATGGAAGTCAGAATAGAGTAAGTGACAGGGTAAGTATTTTGTTCAGTGCTGTTGGGGCTTCAAATAAGGTGCCTGAAAGGTTGTCATCTAGAGAAAACTACCCTGGTGGTTAGCATAGCAGTCGATACGAGCCAGCATTCCAGCGGTGCAGGTGACCCGAATGTTTGTGTCTGAAGGGAGCAAGGTGGTAGAAAAGGAGATCTCAGGATTCCTGCCAGCCACACATTACCTGGTAGAGGCTGAGGGAAACAGTTATTAAAACCAAGATGAAAACAAAACTCAATTTTTAAGATACGAAACTGCTCTAAAATGCCCCTATCTAATATAAAACAGTCTGCCAAGACATAACACCAAACCTGAAAAGTAAAACACATGGGATACTTTACCTTTCCAGACTTCAAAAAGCCCACTTGCTCTCGGCCCCTTTCATCCCTTCTGACCCACACAAAAGCAGTAAGTACGCTGCTCTCTAATCTAGGCTGTATGTAATCTGCATGGAAGCTGATCGATAGCGCAGTGCTTCTGGACAGTGACTGTTCATGGTGACCGCAGGATTTCATGTTTATCTTTGCTCTCGCCTTGGGAGCAGAGCTGTCTCACCTCGAGAAAGCTGTTCTGCATGAGTTAGGCGGAAGCCAGATTGACAGCACCCTTCCTGTTGATTGAGATGGATGGTCACTTGGGTGTGTCAGGGAGGAAAAACAGGTTGTCTTCCAGGCTTCGAGGGCTTCCCAACGGTACTTCCTAGATAGCGTGCATTGCTCTCACATACCTATCTCGCCCAGACCCAACATCACTAGAACCTCCCAATCTAGGCACTGACTTTTTTTTTTTTCTCGAGACAGGGTTCTCTGTATAGTCCTGGCTGTCCTGGAACTCACTCTGTAGACCAGGCTGGCCTCGAACTCGGAAATCCGCCTGCCTCTGCCTCCCAAGTGCTGGGATTAAAGGCGTGCACCACCACTGCCCGGCAGGCACTGACTTTTGATTAGACCAATACTTAGCACGGACCCTGAGCACCCAGGCTTACTTGGCTTCTTCCTCCAAGTGTTTGTGGATTCACAGGAAGTTCACAGAAGCGCCAGGTTTCCTTCATCTTTAGGAAGCAGCAAGGCTCTGAGATATAGCAGTTCCGTGATTTTTTTTCTTTCTTTCTCCCCATTTTACAGATGAGAACACTGAAGCTCAGAAGGGGAAATCACTTAGTGAGATGGTGCAAGTAATAAACGTTGAGAGCTGGAGTTCAGGGCCATTCGTGTTGAGGAAGGAGTCTTTGCACTTGCTGCAGTCCCCAGAGACAGGGGGTTGTAAAAAAAAAAATCAACAAGAAACGGGCCTAGAGGAGCTAAGGAGTGTCCACTAGGTGGCGGCAGAGAACCAGTCAGTGGCCTGGGAGGTGCCTGGTGCCGGTTCTAACCTGGGACAAAGGCGGGGCTGGAGATCCTGAGGCGGGGCTAAGGGAATGCTCTGTGTGAATATTCATCAGCACGACTTCATTAACTCCCAAGATCAACCTTTCAAACGCGGATGCCTCTAGCTCCACAGTCTTCAGACAAGTGAACTGAGGCGGTCAGAGGTTTAGATCTCAGGCCGCGCTTGCTGTTCATTCCGGGAAGCAACAAGGCTAGTGGGGGAGGTCGCGCCTGGCTTGGGCTGGCTCAGGTATGCTTCAGCCAGTCCAAAGATGGTGACTCGGATCTAATCAGGGAGAACTTCCTGGAGGTTATGTGAGTCTAAGAAAATAGATTTGCTCCCCCGCCCCCACACCCCCCAGTCTGAGGTTCCGAAGCACCCATACAGATCGTTTTGGTACTGTAACTCGGAAGAACTGGGTACCTCACAGGCTGCAAAGCACTGAGAAGGCCAGAGACACGCCTGTAGAAGATCTGGCCATAGTCACTTCCTTGGGTTTCACAAAACTAACGAGCTGACCTGGAGAGTAGACACCTGGCCGGCTGCAGCGCCATCAGCAGCCCGCCTCTGTCCACAGAGCTTCTCTGTGGGAAGAGGTGATGGTTGTTCCTTCCTCTATGTCCACACCCTGGAAAAATGCCAGGACATATGCAAATTCCCCGAATGAGTTCATGCCACTGGAGGACTTACATGTAGACAACCAATTTAAGCTTATCCCCGACCAGCTGACAAATAAATGAGACTCAGACTGGTTATTTTATTTGGCCTTGACAATTACCCCTAATCTACTCTTCTAACTGCTGGCCTGACCACCTCCCCAGTGGTGTACCCCAGATACTCAGTATTTTTCCTGCCCACGTGCTCATACTACATCTTCCCTCAGGGCAGCTTCCCGTCTCCTATCTTTCTTCTTTCTCCCCTGGTCTCGCTCCCCCAGGTACCCGGTCACTCCAAACCCACCTACCTCTAATCCCTCCTGTAATTGGCTGTAGCCAATAGTTTTAAATCAAGGAACAAGGTTTGCATAAGAAAAACTTGTAAAGATGAGAAGCCACTCGTAGACCTAGAGCAGTATAGAGTTTAGCATTGCAGTACATGACAACAGATCAAACCTCAACAGTCTCACTTTGTCCTGAGACCCAAGACCTCACCTCCTTCGTCTGTGGTCTCTCCATAATCATCCAGGCACCTGGACTTCTTCGTAGAGTTTCCCAGAGTTCCCCCGGGCGTCTTAGTTCAGAACTGCAGCTCGTTTTTTTTGTACATTATCAATCACCACTAGTTGGATTTTCTGGCAATAACCAGATACAGCCCTGAGGTTTAGATTGAATTGCTGTCTTCAAACGTGAAGATTTTGGAGACTTGCATCCTTTCCAACCTTTGTGTAAAATCTCCTGACCCAAATTGTTTGGAGTGCAATGTGACTGTAGTTGTAGCCCTTGGCATAGAGGCAGAGGATTGGACTATTCTTAATACTTGGTGAATTCAAGGCCGCCTTAGGCTATGTGAGATCCTGTCTTGAGAAATAAGAATGGGTAGGGGGAGCTGGAGAGAATAGCAGAGAGGTTAGAAGTGCTGAGTGTTCTATCAGAGGACTTGGGTTCCATTCCCAGTGCTCACATGATGGTTCACAATCATCTGTAACTCCAGCTCCATGGGATGCAAAGCCCTCTTCTGGCCTCCTTGGGTACCAGGCACACCTGTGGCTCACATTCACCGGGACAAAACATCCATACTCACGGTGCTGCCTAGTCTTACGGCAACTTGACACACAGTCTAGAGTTTTCTGAAAGGAGAGAACTTCAATTGAGCAATGCCTCTGCAAGACTCAGCTGTAGGGCATTTTCTTTCTTTCTTTCCTTTTTAAATTAAGATTTATTTCTTTATTTTAGGTATGTGAGTACATTGCAGCTGACCTCAGACACACCAGAAGAGGGCATCAGATCCCATTACAGGTGGTTGCTGGGAATTGAATTTAGGACCTCCGGAAGAGCAGTCAGTGCTCTTAACCGCTGAGCCATCTCTCCAGCACCTTCCTCTGCTCCTCTCCGTTTTACCCCACCCCTCTCCCCTCCAGATAATCTACTTCCTTTCTGTCTCTCATTAGAGAAGAAAAGGCTTCAATGAATTAACAGTCAAACATTACAAAATATAATAAGAGAAAGCAAAAACCATCACGCTGAGGCTGGACATGGCAACCCAACAGGAGGAAAAGAGCCCAAAGAACAGACTTGAGAATCAGAGACCCACTCACTCTCGCACTCTGGAGTCCCATAAAAATACTAATCTAAGACCTATAATTCAGAGGACCTGGTGAAGACCCGCGTAGGCTTGCTGCTTCAGTCTCTGTGAGCTGACATGCACCTTGCAGAGTTGATTCAGAGGGCTGCATTCTCCTGTCTGACTCTTACACTCTCTCTGCCTCCTTTTCCTCAGAGTTCTCTGAGTTCTGAGGGGAGGGGTTTGGTGGAGACCTCCGAGTTAGACTCTATGTGTAATGTCTGGCTAGGGATCTCTTTCAGTGTTTGGTTTTACCATAGGTCTCTGGGTTATCAAGGCTCTAGTTCTTGGTCACCAAGCGGTGTTGGGTGTGCCCTTCCCCCAGGCCTGAGAAGGCCTGCAAGTCTTTTATCACAATAGACCAAACAACAATAGGACCTAGGAGAGGCATTGCATTACCAGCCTTGGTGCTTTGGAGCCTGCTACCTGAGCTAAGAAGAATGGACTGCCTACTGAGCTAGCCTTGACACCTTCCGGACCGCTAACTCCTTGCCTAGCCCCTGGGCTGAACTGAGAAGAGATTCTGGGGGGTGGGGCTTCCCCTTTATATGTTAAAGCAAATTATTAAACTTCGAGCCTTGATCAGAGAACTTTATTGGCTTCATCTCTTCCCGCCCTTTCCCATCCCCAGCCTCTCTTACAGGTGAACCGGGTTCAGCTGTTGCTGCTGGCGGCAACAGTTGGGTATAGGGTTTGTCTTCTGGAGTGAGCCTTGAGTCGAATCAGATGTTGGTTGGTTGGTTACTGCCACAGGTTAGGTGCCACTATTGCCCTGGCATACTCAGCATGCAAAACAGACCGTAGGCCTTTAAAAATGTCCTGATCCAGCCCCAGTTCTGGGGACCCAGCTTGTGTCCCAGTTCTGTCTCAAAGCCTTTACACTGGTGCTTCTACCTGAGATGTTTTTTCTCCTCCTTTTTCTTTTCTTTTCAACAGGGCCAGAGATTGAATGAGGAAGTCACAAGTGCTCTGCCACAGAGCCACACCCCTAATGCCTCTCCATACTATTCCAGCCTTTTCCTTTCTGCCTGTTTCGTTCTCTGTTAAAAATGTTAGTCCTTTGCAAAAAGGCTTTCCCAAGGACGAGCACTTTTCCTTCTCTGTTTTGTACATCCCTTGCTAATTTTAGTAACGTTCACTAAGTTTCCAGTAGGCTGTTACCTTCACAACAAGCTCTTGTTCATAGCCCAGCATGGAAACTAGAGAGTCATAGGCTCCGAGAGGAGGTGGCTCTCAGATATAAGGGGGAAGGGATCTCTGCGGCCAGCTCACCCGAGTCTTAGTGGATGAAGACTCTTGTACTCCTTACTCCGGGAGGGTTTGTCTGCCTGTGATAGTTAGGGAGGGCCAGTTAGCAAAGGTGACTTCTGTCCCATTGCTCACATTGATGTTTATGCTGAGTAGATTTAGCCCTGGTTTAGTGAGAGTCCCAGTAGGCCCACCTCAAAAAGGAAAATTCCACCTGTCTCCTGCAAGTGCATGGAAATCACAGTCCCCAGTGAACAGTTATTCCCAGGGCCACCACAGACAATGAAGACATGTGTTGTGGGAATTGCTTTCTAGATCTCAGCCCTGGGCTCTGAATCTTAGAGGTGGAAGGGCAGCACCCAGTCAGTCAAACTTGGACTTCAGATAGACTGTGTATATATTTGGAAGCAGAAGCTGGCCTCGAACTTGAGGTCTTGCCTCAGCTTCCCAAGTGCTGGTAGTGTAGGCATGAGCCATAGTGCTCTGCTCACAATATACTTTTTTTAAAAAAAAAATGTAACTTTATCTCAACAACATGAGACATTTTTTTTTTAAAAAATTGAGACTTTTTAAAATAAAATTTTATTTAAAAAATTGAGAATATCATATAATGTATTTTTGTCACATCTTTTCTCCACCTTCAAGAACTCACCCCCTCCACTCTTACCTCCCTACCCTCCCAACGTTGAGGTCTTCTCTTCTTTCTCTTCCTTGTCTTCCTCTTCCTCCTCCTCCTCCTCCTATTCTTCCTTTTCTTCCTTTTCTTCACTCCCGAAGTACAGTTTGTGTTGCCAAACCACTCTCAGGAGTAGGACCTGTCCTGGAATGTGGTCACACCACTAAAGAAACCTCTCTCTCTTCCAGCATCTACCAACCAGCAGCTCCACAGCTGGGGGAGGGGCTTTGTTTTCTTTGATCTTAAGTAGGTCTTGTGCATGAAGGACTAAGGAAGTCACAACTGCGGTGAGTGGTGAGTTCCGTATGTGCAACTGCCCTGCTGTGTCTCCTTGAAGTCACCCATCCCCTCTGGCCACTACAATCTCCTCTTCCTGAAAGAGTCCAGAGCCTGGCATGGAGGAGGTGTGACATGTGACATGTGACATGTGACACTCAAGTTGCACTTAGAGCTGAGCATTCCAGGAGGATTTTTAGAGTAGAAGTGTGACATTAAACCCATGGCAAAAACACTTGTTTATCTGAATTGTAATTTCAACTGGGTACTCTGTAATTTACCTGGCAACTTAAAAAGGAATGCTTGCCTAGGGCAGTGTGGGGACTAGGGAAAGCACAAGCCATCAAGGGCTCTGTTCTTTTTCTTTTTTCTTTTTTCCCCTAAAGGGTAGAATGAGGTTGGTTTCTTTCATGCCAAATAAGCAATCACAGACAACCCATTAGGAATCCAAACCTCATGACTCTCATGAGACTCAAGATCAAGAATGAAAAAAAAAATTTATTTTTTTATTTTTTTAGATTAACAGCCAGAGAAGCCAGTCTTCACATACACACGGCCAGTCAAGTCAGCAGGAAGGTCTGCTCCTCAAGGAAGGTAAGAGTGCTGGCTTCTTGTTAACTGTACACTGTCCTGTTCTTCCAGAACAGGGCTTGATGGATGCCTGTCTCCCTGCAGGGCCTCACTGAAGCTTTAGTCACTGCAGAGTTTCCATGTTTATAATGGGCTCACCTTTGGAGTACGGAGTCTCTCAGCTTCTTTCTCATTCCTCCAAGGTTGCCAAGGATATCAACGTTTGGGGTGGTGGTGACAGGAACCCCTTTTGCACTCCAGTTAGTCTGTCACCCAAAGGGACTTCTGTAGGCTTCACTGGGGTGAGGTACACTTATTCTGAAACTGTTTGCTGAGGCTCTGAGCTTGAGGTGGAGGCGCGCAGAAATAATTAATGCAGAGTTAATTGAGTCTCTTGTCTGTCAAACGCAGGGCTCACCGTATACTACCCACCTGAGGTGGGTGATCCCTGAGATCAAATGTAGTTTCCTTTTTACACCTGGGAAAGGCAAATCACATGCAAAATGCCCTGTGGATAAGAGCCACATTCTGGGCTCAAGGAAATCCTGATTTCTGCCTCGCATTATCCCCGTTCTTCAAATTTGAGCCAATTAATGAAATTCCATGGGGGTAGACCCTTAAAATTTATAATAACAGTAATTTTAAAAAGGTAAAAACCTGACCATAATGACAAGGGATGAAGCTTCTGTTATTGTCTTTTACTCAGCTCACGGTAGTTATGGTCACTGTAGTCCACGAGATTCTTGTTATTATTCATTTATGCACGTTTTGGGTTTTTGAAAGCATTTTTGGTTTGAGTGTAGTGGCACACACCTTTAATTAATTCCAGTACTTGAAAAGCAGAGGCACACAGATCTATACAAATTCACGGCCAGCCTGGTCTACATATCGTGTTCTAAGACAGCCAGAGCAGTGCAGCGAGACTGTTTAAAAAAAAAAAAAAAAGTTTTTAATTCCTAGCCGTGAGAGCCAGATAGACAGAAATAGAAACTGCATTGGATGAGAGGGGGAAGAAGCTACTGGGTGAACGGAGGCCTGGCTTCCTCAGTCTGTCTCAGGGGACATGTACTTGGCCAACAAGAACAGGGTCCCTTGTTTCAAAAGTGGTTTTGGAAGACATACTCTGACACTATTACACACACCCCGCCCAGGCTCCGGCTGGGGTGCCCTGGCAAACACTTCTCACTGAACCCTGTAAACTTCTGCTTGGCCAGAGATTGATGCCAGTGGTAATTTTGGAGAAAAATAAGGCATCTTCTTTTGTTTCTTTGTGTGTGTGTGTGTGTGTGTGTGTGTGTGTGTGTGTGTGTGTTGTTTTTTTTGAGACAGGGTGTCTGTGTACTTTGGCTGTTCTGGAGCTCGCTCTGTAGACCAGGTTGGCTTCAAACTCACAGAGATCCACCTGCCTCTGCTTCCCAAGTGCTGGGATTAAAGATGTGTGCCACTTCTGTTCAGCTTCTTCTATTGTTTTATTTTTACATTTATTATTTTACTATTATTATTTACTATTATTTATTGTTTACTATTATGCATTAATTTATTATTACATTGTGTGTGTGTATGTGTATGTGTGGGACTCAATAGACAACACCATGGGGTCTTCTCCCTCCTTCACGAGGGTTCCGGGCCTCACACTCAGATTGCCAGACTCACGCAGCAAACATCTTTCCCCACTGAGTCATCCCTCCATCCCTACCTCTTGTTTTACTCACTGATGCCCTAGGCTGGCAAAAGTCAAGACAGAATGACTAAAATCCTCTCTTGAGTTCATTATAGAGTCAAACTGTAGGCCAGGGTAGACACTCCCCCAAGATAACTCAGCTTTAAAGCGCTGTTTCCTTTGTATTGTAGTCTCTTCCTAGAACTTAGTTTTCCAGTAAGTAGAAGGTGTCAGAGCCTGAGCTATCTCAAATGGCTTGGAATTAATGAGAGGAGGACCCACAGGGCCAGCTAGCTGATACCCATCCTGAGAACAGTCCCTGTGTGTCTCTGTGATATACATGAGGATGTTTTGGATACACTAAGTAATCCCCATGTGCCCTTCCTTTAGGTGTCCTGTGCTGAGTCCACACAATGCCCCGAGAAGACGTTCACTTCGGTTATCCCCGGAAGGGACACAGCCACTTTCATGTCACTGCTGAAGAGTAAGTTACAAAGCAAACCTGGGATTTCCAGTTTGCCATTTGCAGACACGGTCTACTGACTTCCACATGCACATGTCTATCTGTAACTTTCTCTAACATTTAATCTCCCCAAAGAACAAAATCACTGCCACCAAGGGGAGATCTGGAGGTCCTACAATGGTCCTACTCACAGCAAGAAAAGTTAGATATTGCTATTTTTGTCTGCATTCTTGTGCTTTGGTTGTTGCTTCTGAAGTTAGGAAACATCTATCCAGGACTCAAATACCTCCTTCCTCAGGCCTATTCACCAACTCCTCTCAAGACTCTTACAGGTGCTGTATAGACAAAGTTAAGTTGCTAAAGAGCCAGTGTGGGTGAGCGGCATGCGTGTGGGTCTCGGCCTGCATGCAGACTCCAGGCAGAAGATGGTGGCCATGATTTTTGCATGAGAGTGCCATCCTACAGGAAGGTGTTTGAGCTTCTGGGTTAATCAGTAAGAAGTATTTATGTGATTATTACTTCTGAGAACTAAGCACATGATTCGGAGATACTGTTCTGTATCTCTGAAAAGGTCTAGAGTCCAGTGGGAGAGTTAGGCAGGGAGTCATCCAGGCACACGTAAGGGGAACGCAGGGCACACTCTGCAGGTACTCTGAGTGGGAAGGGTGTGGTCAGAGCTGAACTTGAGCAGAGACTCCAGTCAGGCTTTCATTTAGAGCTGTGGTTCTCACCCCTTCCTAATGCTGAAACTCCATTAGTTCCTCATGTTGTGGTGACCCCCAACCATAAAATTATTTCCATTGCTACTTTATAAATGTAAATTTGTTACTATTATGAATTGTAATGTAAATATCTGATATGCAGGGTATTTGATATTCAACCTCTGTGAAAAGGTTGTTCAATCTCCAGGGGTGGGGGGATGGGGAGGCGGTTATGACCCAAAGGTTGAGAACCTCTGTTTTAGACAGTCTTTGAGCTGTCAGCTCAGAACCCCTGCAGATCTGCTCCCCTTGTAGAAAGAGTTGCTGGAAAATCTTACAGAGATCCAGAGTCAAGGTTAGCATCAATGCGTTCCAGCTGGGAGCATTTCCCAGGGGATTTCCCCTACCACAGCATAGCCAGTTGGGGAGGTAGGAGAAGTGATACATTGTAGCAAATTGTCTCCATAACATCCGATTTAGGTGGGAGATACATTGTATATGGCATTGTTTCCACATCTTTAGGATGACGCCACAGACTCTTCAACTGGAATTTTTGCACTCTCTCTCACTCAGTAGTCCAGGAATCTTAGCCTGTCAGTTCCCTTCTTTCTGTTTGTCACCCCTCCACACTGCTTCTAAATGAGATGCTATGCCATCTTCTTTTTGTTTCCCCATCAGAAAGTGAGAAACCAAAGGAAGGTTAGGGTCATTGTTTTCCATGAACCCTCACCCAGTCTCTCTATCCCCTCCATCCTGACAGCCACATCTGCCTGCTGTGTTGTATGCATGAACAGCTTAGAGAAACCAGGAGGTGTGCAGCAGGCTGTGGTGATGTTGGGATTTAATACAGGCCTGTTTGCCTATGAAGCACTAAGCTGGTGGGTTAAAGAAGGCAAATATTTGAACAATCCCATTTGCAGGGAGGTGCGACCAGTATCTCTAACAGCCAAGCTGAAGCTGGAGGCAGGAGTTATCAGCTCAGTAGGCTGAAAGCTGGGTCTTCCTTTGTGGTGTATAGCCACCTTCTCAGTGGTGAAGCCGGTAGTGGCTCCCACAGCTGGCGACTGAGGGACTAACAGTGTCAAGAGCTACTGTGAGACGATGCTGAACAGAGCGCAGAGCAGGATGCAGACCTGCATGGACTTGGCACACTCTGCATGGAGGGGCAACACTGGCAAGGAAGACACTGGGTTTTCAGAGTCCAGAGCCAGCAGCCCAGAGCAGGGCATAGGAAGGTGGGTTTGGAGTTGAGGACAACAGCTTACAAAAGGCACCTGTGACTTAGTACCATCATATACATCATATTCACACACACACACACACACACACACACACACACACACACACACACACAAACACACACACACACATCATCATCATCATCATCACCACCACCACCATCTAATCCCTTCACTGAAGGCTTGTGCTTTCTTTTTTACAACTTGACCAAAATGCTTATTCAGGGACAGCAAGTACTATGGTGTCTTCCCTGAGAGGACAGAGAGGTCCTGGGTTCCATTGGAGAAAAACTCCCGCTCAATCTGCATAGGTGGATGCCATCACTTCCATCAGCATCACCAGAGGCCCCAGCCCAGTGCAGTGACACTTTTTATCTCAGTCTATGAAGGAAACAACTCTCCAGTACTTGAAGCATGGTACATGATTTTCAACAGGGCAAGGAAAGAAAGCAGGGAAGAATACAAGAAAACCACTGCACAAGACCATCAAGATCAGGGTTCATCCTGAAAGTTCCTCGGTCCTCTGGCTGCCCTGTTTAAACTGGAGGGTCGGACATAGCAGGGAGCAGAGGCATCTGTATTGAAGCAACACATCTCTGAGGTTCTCGAAGGATATTTCTCCTCCTTTGGAATCTGCCGCTGGTGTGAGGAAGAGTAATATAAAGTGAATTCCCATAGCCAGTCAAAAAGGGCTACCCACCTTTGGCTGTCAGCTCCCTCTGAAGCCTCAGTGGACCGGTTCTTACATGTGTGGAAATAAGTATTCTAGGGAGCTTATCTAAACTCAGATTCCTAGGTGCTGCTTCCAAGAGGAATCAGTTCAGGCCGTGAGTGGGTCCCCAGAGTTTGCACTTTAATTTCATCTCACATGACCAGCCCAGGTGTCTGGGCGACTGAGGAGCCTGCAAGGCTAGGCAGCAGTTTCCTCTGGCGTGTCTGGCATTCTTGGATGTTTTATGCTTTCAATCACTGTGTGTGTATGTGTTCTAAGTACAGCATGATTGTGCACAAAGAGCTGGAACAGAGCTATCAGTGTCAAGATGCTCAAAGGGAGAATAGAGGGTGAAATTGGAGCACGGGCATGCTGGGAACTGTCAGCTGCCTTCAGTCATAAGAGCCATTGAACACTCTTTGTGACAGTTTTACTTTATGAGACGGTTCTTCCAGGAAAGCACTGGACAGAGGATGTGGGTCTGGCCTGAATCCTAGAGCTTCCATGACAACTGTCTAGGACCACTTACTCCGCTGGTTCTTCTAGATGCTGGCTCTGCAGCCTTGAGCATCTTGTAAGCCTGACAGCCGTTGTAAAGTGAACTATCCCTAGCTCAGGGGATTGCTACACAGTGCCTGGCACAAAATGGTCCCGGTGTCTGGGATCTGGGAGCTTGAGCCATGCAGTGTAGCTCTACAAAGGTTCCTGGGGCTGGGCAGTGGTGGCGCACACCTTTAATCCCAGCACTTGGGAGGCAGAAGCAGGTGGATTTCTGAGTTCGAGGCCACCCTGATCTACAGAGTGAGTTCCAGGACAGCCAGGACTATACAGAGAAACCCTGTCTTGGGAAACAAAAACAAACAAACAAACAAACAAACAACCACCTAAAAACAAAACCAAGGTTCCTGGGGCTTTTGCAGCTACTGTAAGGGACTCTCCTACCCAGTAAGGGTAGAGCTTCCCTCTGGAACAGCCATCCGGCTCTGCAGAGCATTTCTTAGCGAGTTCACGGCCACGGCGCTGATCATACTAGCTGAGTATGTGGCAGATGCTAGCTCGCTGACAGTGCTGTGCAGGAATGCACACACCAAGCTCTGTTCCCGGGGCATTTGTGGCAACTGTAATGTTTCCCAGGGGTCTCTGGACACAGGACGTAAGTGGCTGGCTTAGAGCCTCAAAAAAACAGTGTCCTGATGCTCAGGACCTGAGACATAGATAAATGATGGTATTACTCTGCAGCAGGTCCAGCCCAGACTCCTCTGCTGACACCACAGGGGTCAAAGCAGAGCAGAGTTTGGGGCAGGGATAGCCTCAGGCTCAAACCCTGACTCAGACTTGTGATAGCTCTGGGTGGCAAGCCCTCTGACTTTATTTCTTCCTCTGTGAAGTGGAGGTAGTAAATGGCATCCACACTGCAGTTATTACGAGGATTATCATAACTGGTCAGCACAGCCACTGGTTCAGAGTCAGTCTTCATTTCCACTTCTTTTTATCCGAATTGACTTGGGAAAAAATGCTTTAAATAAGCCATGTTGAGAGGAAAAGATTATTCTACTTCAGTAAATAAACTGTCTGCATGAGGGTCAGATGCCAGGGCAGGCAGCCCTTATGCTTGAGACTTGGTACACCACACTTAAAGGCTCATAAACTAGGCCCTGACCTTGAATACTGGAGTTGTAGGTCTGGTCAGGTGCCCTGTGTGTAAACTAGACTATTTGGAGATGAGAAGATGCATTCCTGGACCACAAAAAGGGAGAAGGTTGGTTGTTGTCTCATCAAAGTGTTGTCTCTGAGCCCTGTTGGACATGTCTATCTCCCTGTCCAGGGCCGCAGGGATCGGCATCCTGATTGTAGCCCTGGGGATTGCGATGCTTATCAGCTGCTGGTATTGTAGAAGACGAAGTGGATACAGAACCTTGACGGTGGGTAACGGTCTCCTGAAGGGTCTGATCCTTCCTCTGAACTTCTGGGGATGTCCGTGAATGGATACGAATGTGTGTGCACATGCCATGGTATGGGTGTGGAGACTAGAGGGCAACTTTTTGAAGTTGGGTCTCTCCTTCCACCTTGTGGGGGTTTGGGATCAAACTCAGCTTGTCAGTCTGGGTGGCAAACATTCTTCCCTGCTGGGCTGGGTCCCTGCTGAATTCTTCTGTCTTTGTCACACTAAGTAGTCCATGATATCCAGCATCTTACTGATAATCACACCGGCATGAGAAAACCACCCTCCTCACAGCATAAGGTGCACCACTGAATCACCTTCTCCCATCCATCCATCTACCATATCCATAGCACTAACATTAGAAAGGGAGCCTTAAAATCCGGTATAGGTTCCAAAACAAAGTCTGTGCAATTGGAGGCCAGCAAGGCATAGCAAGGTAGGGAAATGTAAACGTGATCTCAAAGGAAAACCCAGTGCTGCCCAGTAAAAACAAATCTTTAAAGATGGAAGGCACTGGATGGGAGGGGTGTCTCAGCAGTTAAGTGCACTGGCTGCTCTTCCAGAGCAGGTTCAGTTCCCAGACCCCACATGGTGGCTCACAGCCTTCTGAAACTGCAGTCCCAGAGAATCTGTCAACCTCTTCTGGTCTCCACAGTCACCAGGAATACACATGGTGCACAGATATACATTCTGGCAAGACATCAGACATTATAGGCAATCAATCAACCAATCAATCAAACAATCAATCAAGTCACTAGCTAGGTATGGTGGCACCTATGTGTAATTCTAGCACTTAGGAGGGCAGAGTTCAGGCCACCGTAGGCTACCAGGAAGAACTTGTTTAAAAAAAAAAAATAACAATAAAGCACCCCTCCCAAACCCCAAACAGGCTCTCAACCACATCAATTCAAAATTAGATTATCATAAAATCAACAGACTGTGTTGTCATAGAAACAGCAAATCTATGCTAACAAACAAAGCACTGAGCTCAGGTAGGTAAAATATGGCAACGTGAACCGAAATGTTTAGGAGTGTGAGCCCTTTCAGATTCTGACCCACACTTCCCAAGACTGCAGAAAACTCCGTCCTCTCTGGAGGAAGGAGACTCTGACAACACCCAACCCTCACCCCCAGTACTGGCCACAGCTCAAGCTTCTTGGAAGGCATCTGAACTCTGCCTGGAGAACCCCAAGTTCCAGCCCTGAGCCCAGGCTGCCCCCCAAGCCCGGATCACACTCACAGTTATTAAGTGCCCGCTCTCTACTGTCCCAATTGAAAAGCTTCTTTGCCAGGGAAAGCCTGCGTCTGTGTCTCCCTTTCTCTAATTGCCCTTTTTCAGTTGAGGGTCCAGATTGTAATCCAAAGAGGCAAGGCACATTGGAACCCACACATCACCAAGCAGAGTCCTCTAGTGAGTTTATACTAAAGTGTGAGCAAGCCTCCAAGTAACCTGCATGAAAGCCTGGGATTGCCTTAAGCCTAGAACTGTCCATAGGATGGATAGCTGCCACTGGGTATGCATGTTGAGTAGGGGACACACTGTAGCTTCTGTCATTCAGTTCCATCTGTGTCCTTCTGGCATGGAGTGATGACACTCCTTGCACTTGGTTATTTATTAGTTGGTCTTCTAGTTCATCTTCCCCCTTTAGAAAAACAGGCACATAAAAGTCACTTGTGCCTGGCAGTGGTGGCAAACATCTTTAATCCTGACACCTGGGAAGCAGAGGCAGGTGGATCTCTGTGAGTTTGAGGCCAGCCTGTTGTATAGAGCAAGTTCCAGGATGTCTAAGGCTATACAGAAATAACGTAGAAGTCACTAGGTTGTAGGGCACCAGGATTCAGCTTCATTGTCCACTGCTGACTTGCTTTGTGACCTGAGATAATAATTTTTCCCTTACTGGCTCTATTCTATACTTAATGTTAGCATTTCCTCTAGGGTCTGCCCAACAGTTACCTAGCAACAGCCAGGTACCAGGCTCGCATATAAGTAGAACTGCTTGTTACTACCTGCTCTCTCTACCTTTTCTCTCTCTTCTCCTCTCCTCTCTTCTCTTTTCCTCTCCTCTTCTATCTCTTTCCCTCGCTCTCTCTTTTTCTCTCCCTCCTTTCTCTTCTCGTCAATAAGCCTTTATATTAGGTCTGTCTCATGACTTGACTTCTCAGGGGGAGAGCTTTGGCATGGTCCAACCCAGATGCTCTGCCGATGTTTTATAAAACACAACATCTAGCCATGGCAAAAATAAAAATGGCAGAAAACGTTTATTAGTTTTACTTAGCATGCCTTCATTTTTTATTTTTATATCTTAAATTTTATGTATGTGTGTGTTTGTCAGTATGTGCACAAAAGTCCCTGTGTCCACAGATGCCAGAAGAGCGTCTCCCTGGGTTTGGAGTTACAGGCAGTTGTGAGCCAGCAAATGTAGATTCCGGGAATTGGATTTAGGACCTCTCTAAGAGCAGTAAATGCTCTTAGCTTCAGGGCCAGCTCTCCAGCCCCATTTCTCTATTTAAAAAATAAAATAAAAGTTCGTTTGTGTTTCTACTTGTTAAAACCACAGTGACTTGGTGTTTCATGTTAGTGTGTTGGGACTCATTTTCTACTCAATTCACAATTATTAGCTTGACGTGATACAACCCAAAGACAGTGATTTCTCTCCTCTTACATTCTTCAAGTTTAAGAATACAAAGAGAGTGGCTGTGTGTGCAGACCTTGACTTGGTTGTAATCCTGACCGGTTGATAAGATTCCAGCGTCACCTTCTACGCTACATGTATACTGTATACCGTATGAGTGTCCTTCAAGGAAATTTATCCTATATATAAATCAGCGAATCAGAGTTTCTGACTTTTTATAAGATAGAAATGTATTCTGCTCTTAGTACCTCCAGTGTAAAAAGAGGAGGGAAAGGCTCCATTCTACTTGGTGTGGAAGTGCATGTGTGAGCGGTGGCCTGCACACCCACGCCATGACATTCAGGTGGAGGTTGGAGAACAGTTTCTGGGAGTCAGCTCTTGCTTTTCCCTTTGTTGAGACACGTTTTCTCTTGTGCCTGAGCTCTGTGTGTTTCAGGCTAACTGGCCAGTGAGCCTCTGGATGACTCTCCTGTCTCTGTGCATCATCTCACTGCAGGGGTACTGGGCTACAGGTGGATGCTGCTGTGTCTCCTGTCTCTGTGCACCATCTCACTGCAGGGGTACTGGGCTACAGGTGGATGCTGCTGCGCTTGGCCTTTTGTATGAGTTCCAGATACTACACTAGAACTTTTACTGGCCGAGCCACCTTCACAGCCCATATTATTGGAATTAATACTAAAACCTTGTTTTGAGAAGTTCAGATCTCCTGGAAAGGCCAGTTGGCAATCTCTAGCCTAAGAATTTTAGGCAAGTGTGTTGTAATTATGTGACATGGTGCAGCAAGTATTGTGTGTTAGCTGCTTTCTCTTGCTGTGCTAAAATACTAAAAGCAACTCGAGGAGTAAATGGTCTGTCTGGCTTACAAGTTGGTTTCCTTTTTCATATCTTTTCTCTTTTCTGAGGGGGGTCCTTGTTCTGTAGCCCAGGCTAGCCTCAGACTAATGGTCCCCTTGCTTTGGCTTTCCTGGTGTTGGGATTATACAGGTAGAACATCACTCCTAATTTTTTTCTTTATCTTCTTCTTCTTATTTTTTATAAGATTCTATTTCCTATGATGCCTATGAATGTCTGCATGCATGTATGAAATTATACCATGTGCATGCAGGAGAGGGTACTGGATCCCCTGGAACCGGAGTGTTAATAGTGAGCCATAATACCAGTGCTGGGAACAAAATCTGGGTCCTTTGCAAGAGCAGCGAAAGCTCATCACCACAGAGCTGTCTCTCGAGGCCAGTTGATTTCTGAAGGATAATTTCACCAGTTGTTCGGTTTGTAGATCCAGTCTCCTCTTCCAGACTCCCCATTTAGTGGCAGTGTGTGCCAGGGTCTTTAGTTGGCCCTGACAACTCTGAGAAATGGGCCGTATCATCTTGCTACTACAGATCTCAGGACCAGGATGAAGAGTAAGGGAGTGGCGTGAGGATGCCCAGCTAGTAAGTGGAAGCAGCTAGCTTAATGCCCATTTTTATGTGTACAGGTTTTTTTTAAAAAGTTATTTTATTTCATGCGAACTGGTGTTTTGCATGCATGTATGTCTTTGTGGAGTGTAGGATCCCCTGAAACTGAAGTTACAGACAGTTATGAGCTGCCTTGTGGGGTTGAGACTCAAACCTGGGTCCTCTGGTGGAATAGCCAGTGCTCTTAACCACTGAGCCATTTCTCGAGCCTTAACACTCATTTTAAAAGCATTGTTTCCGTTTTCTTTTCTTTAATGTACTCAGTTATTGTTATTATTTACTATTCATTCTTATGACTTTGTATTTCAGGACAAAAGGAATCATGCTGGTATTCAAAATACCTTGAGGGAAAGATGCTCACGTGAGAGTCTTGATCACTATGACAGCCGACTGTCTTCTCAAGAAAAAAACCATCAGCCTGTGGTACGTGGCGATCATGCATCTGGGTATTCTCATGTCTGCTGCTTTCAGCCCAAGTAGACATAGTGATTTCTATTAAAGTGTAATCTTAAATCTACTTAATGTCACTAAACTGTTAACTGACCCCGGCAATGCTCATAATTAGGGCTGGTACCTTAGCTCAATGATAGAGCACTTGCTTTGCATCCAGGAAGTGCTTGCTTGATTCAAGCCACACATCTGCTCCTCCCCCATTAAGGTCAAAATGGTAATCTTCTTGTATATTTTATAAACAAACAAACAAACATGGGAAACAGGCTTTTTTAAAAGTTGTGTCTTTTTATACTTAGATTTTACAGTCAGTGAGTCCTACATGTAAGAGACAAGGGGAAAATTGTCTCCTAAGGAGCCGAGCCGCAACCAAATGTATTAAACACTTGAACCATAGTAGTTTGGAAAAGGCTACTGGGCATTTAAATTCTGCTTGTGACTTGCATGCATTTCTGCTGTAAAGCACCAATGCACACTGAGCCTAGCAAAGTGATGCACTGCGTTGATTCTGGAGTCAGACAGCTGTGCTTGCCTCTTAGCTCCATGACTTCCTATTTGTGAGCCAGGCCAAGTGTCTTTTTTTTGTTTGTTTGTTTGTTTGGTTTTTCGAGACAGGGTTTTTCTGTGTAGTCCTGGCTGTCCTGGAGCTCACTCTGTAGACCAGGCTGGCCTCGAACTCAGAAATCCGCCTGCCTCTGCCTCCCAAGGGCTGGGATTAAAGGCATGCGCCACCACCGCCTGGCCCAAGTGTCTTTTTTATGCCTTAGTTTTCCCCTTGAGAACATCTCCTTGAACTGTTGTGAGCCTTAACTGAATGATTGGCACATTATGCTCAGTTGGTGGATCGATGTGTCTGTGACTCAGTCTTTTAACGATGTCGTCGTCTATCACCGAGCTGCCCCTCCCCCCAGCCCTAAATGTGCTTTTAGACATAACGAACAGGGACCTACGTGGTGAAGATGAAGTGTTTGTTGAGTGATACTCAGAATTCAAGAATTCATGGGTAGGTGAGTTGTCTCAGTGCTGCTAAACCTGACAACTTTGAGTTTGACCCCTGAGCCCCAGCTGGTGAAAGGAGAGAACCAATTCCCCCAAACTGTTCTCTGACATCCACCTGTGTGCTGTGGCACAGGTGCTGCCCCCATAAACAAAATGACTAAACAAACAAAACCCAAATTCTTTCATTAGGACTTGGAAATTCTGACGGATAATCTGAGCATAAGTACACTTTTTGATTTTGGGAAGACCCTCGTTTCTTTTTCTCTTCCCTCAGTTTCAATATGCGTATTTGTCAACTTTAACAATTACTCCATTGGGTGAAAAATCCGTATGAACCTTTAGAAGCTTCAGCCCACAGCAAAAGCATAAATGCGATGCAAACTACCTTGCCTCAGTCCTCCCCAGCCCCTTCCCCGCCCCCAGACCATGTACCGCTCCTCTCTCATCCTCACAGGTTCCCAACGCTCCACCTGCCTATGAGAAGCTCTCTTCAGATCACTCGCCACCACCGTATTCACCCTGAGAGCCCTGAACATACTGAGAATACTGAACAACTTTCCTCACACTTCTGCTTTAAGGCTGAGGAGACGCCCATGTTTTGTTTTAGAATGCTGCAGAATGTACACCTCTACTAACAGGCCAGTGCAGAGGAGTGGTGAGGAATGGTGAGACTTATTAACCTTGGCAAAGCTTCAATAAACATCTTAACGTCTATTATCTGTCCCGGCAGTAATGCTATTAAATCATCATCGTTGTTATTATTTTGAGGGGTGAACTCACACGGACGATCAGGGAGCATCTGATTGGTGAAGACATTTTTATTTTTATGTGTGTCCACATTTATGCGTGTGCAGTTGCGTGCCGATTCCTACTGAAGCCGGAAGTGGTTGGGTTCCCTGGAGCTGGAGTTCTGGGAGGCTTTGAGCTGCCTGATGTGGATGCTGGGGGCTAAGAGTCCTCTGAGGGAGCAGCAGGGGCTTTTAACTAACAACGCAGCCACCTCTTCTGACTTTCCACTGCTCCGTGAGACGAAATGCAGCTAATTTATGAACTACTCCTCAGCTTTTAAAAGCAACCCATTGGCCAGTGCAAAGTGTGCAGAGTTGTGGCAGGTGTTATGGAGTGCTCTTTAAGGTTTAAAAGTGGGCTGGACAGTGTTAACCTGGGTGCTCTGTGTTCTAAAGTGATCCTGCAAAGCACACATTGTAAAGTCTCTCTCTCCTCCCTCCCCTCTCTCTGTTGTGTATATTTATGTATTTGTGAGCACTGAGGTCAGTGTTGGGTAGGTTTTTGGACACAGGGTCTCTTACTGAACCCTGAGTTCACTGGTTTGGCTCACAGGCCAGGGAGCTTCAAATACCCACCTGTTTCCACTGCTCAGTTCTGGAGTTAATGTGCGGCCACATCTTACTATTATGTGGATTCTGGGGTTCCAAATTCTCAAGCTCGTGTAGCAGGCCCCTTACAAACTAAGTCATCTTCTCAGAAGAAAGTAAAATTAACAACTGTATGTATGTATTTGTCAAACTATAAAGTTTTGTTTTTGAGGACTTCAGACATGAGTACAGTTAATTACATCATTGCATCCCTTTCCTTCCTCATCCAACCCTTCCCCACTCCTCAAATCCAGGACCTCTTTCCTGTAATTACTATTGTTACACACGTATACACATTTATATGTATATGTGTATATGTAAATATATACAGAAAACCTACTGAGTCCATGTAGCGTTGCTAAGAGTCTTTATTTTGAACTACACCTCTTATGTAGCACTAATTATATTTTACTTCAATGCTCATAATGGATGGTAAGTTAATTAGTTTTCTCTTAAGCTTGAAAGCGGTTGTAAGGATTTTTAAAAAGTAAAAGCAATTTTAGTTTGGTTGATGTCTGTGTATTAAGTGTCCTTGAGACAATTAAAAGCAGGGTCCATTATTTCTGTCACTATACTATACTTCATGCTCTAGGCTAGCTAACCTGCAAGCTTCCAGCCTGTTCTGTCTCTACTTTCCCTCGCTCTGTGGGACTGCTGGGGTTACAGTGCACACTACCTTACCTGGCTTTTTAGGAGCCTTCAGACTTGCATTGCACTTCTTCTACCCACGGAATCATCTCCCTCATCCCCTATTGGTTTTGTTGTTGGTGGTTTTTGTTTTGTTTTGTTTTGACTTTTCAAATTCTCAAAAGGACAGAGTAAATCATACAGGGCCAGAGATTCTGAAGTGATATTACAGTTTACATTAACATTTTTCGTGTTTTTCCTTTTTCTTTCTTTTTTTCTCTGAGACAGGATTTCTGTGTAGCCTTGGTTGTCCTGGAATTCACTCTGTAGACCAGACTGGCCTCCAACTCAGAGCCTGCTTCTGCCTCCCAAATGCTGGGATTAAAGGTGTGTACCAACAAAGCCCAGTGTGTGACTTTTTTTTTTCATATCCATGTATCGATTACCTAATACTTTTTGGTCAACTCATTAGTTATTATTGAGACAAGGTCTCATGTAGCTTGTGACCAGGCTGGCACTCCCGACTACTTCCTGTGTTCTGGGACTACAGGCTTTGGTGCAATGCTGGGGATGGAACCTTGGGCTTCATGCATGCTAGGCAAGCCCTCTGATCTCCATTCCCAGCCTTTTATGGAAAAAAAAAAAAAAAAAGGTCTTTTTGGTCCACATTTCCTATGACCACCCTTTTAGATCACAGACCCTTTAACTAGCTTCTCCCCCTCTGCCAGAAATCAGGCTACCCAACCCTCACTCCATGTGTCACTCAGGATAAAGAATTGATGGGCGGCTGCACTTGGGCCACAGTAGCAAAGCAAGCCCAGCTCCTCCTCCATGCAACTGCAAGGTGAACTTATGATCCTATCTAGTGGCTCACTGTTCCTCAGCACTAGACAGCCCTGGCTAACTCAGGGTGCAGAACCCCCTGCCATCTCCCCAAACTCAAAGTCCCCTTTGTCTTGAGGACTTCAAGGCTCTTTCCTTCAGGTCCTGGTCATGCTCTGCACGGCAGCTCTCTCCCCCCAGTGGAGCTCCTCTTCAGATCTGAAAGTCTGCTCTCATCCCGTGCTGGATAGTTTATGTTAACTCGACACACAGATGTAAGAGAGGGAACATCAATTGAGGAAAATGCCTCTGTAGGCAAAGCTCTGTTTGACACCAGCCTGGTATACACAGCAAGTTCCAGGATAGCCAGTGCTACACAGAGAGACCCTGTCTCAAGAAACAAAAGCCAACCGAGCTGTAGGAAGACTGTAGGGCATTTTCCTAATTAATGATTGATGGGGAAGGCCCATTTCATTGTGGGTAGGGCTACCCTTAGGCTGATGATCCTGGTTCCATAGGAATGTAGGTTGAGCAAGCCAGTTAGCAACACTCCTTTGTGGCCTCTGGATCAGCACCTGCCTCCAGGTTCCTGCCCTGTTTGAGTTCCTGTCCCGACTTCCCTTGGTGATGAACTATCATGGGGATGTTTAAGTCAAAAGCCTTTCTTCCCTGGCTTGCTTTGGCCACAGTGCTCCTCACAGCAGTAGAATCCAGACTAGGAATCCCCTCTCCTTACGCTCTCCTCCCCATTCCCAGTCCCTTTCCAAGCAGAGCTTCTGAAAGGTAATTGTGTCAGCTCCTTTTCGTGGACCTGATGCTCTTAACACTTAACACACCCTAAGTGCAACTGGCATCACTTTCCTAGGTAGAGCTATAAAATGAAAAGAGTAAGAACAGTTTGTTCTGGAAGACTGGATGACTGTAAAGAGCCACAAGCCTGATACCTGCTGAGGCATTGCTAAGAATCACAGAAAACTCAAGGCTGTTTAAAGAAATGTTTTTCACTATGTGACTCTTACTGTTAAGTCAGTGCCCTGATTCTCCTTTCAGACAGATGAATTCTAAATGAAAAGACTTTATCAGGAATTTTGCCACCCTACCACCCCCACCCTGCTTCACAAGACCTCTGAATCTCATTCACATCTTCAGAGGGACCCATGGCTTGATGGGGAAGGCCTAAGCCTTTCATACGGTCACACACTGACAAATCTTTTTTTCCATGTGGACAGCTTCTCCTCAGTGTTCCTCTAACAGTATCAGGTGATGGGCAATAGGTTTGGGCTGAGTCCACCAGAGAGAAATTAGAATATACACTAAAGGAACCGGAGGTGCAAAATTTAGCCCTACTTCTGAAGAGCACTCCTTGGACTCACCATCAACTGCAGGCAACCCTGGGGGCCCTGTGCTAAAGACAGAAGGGCCATATGGTGCTAGGGACCAGTGTGGTCACAACAGAAGGAGTCTATCCCTCCTAGAGAAGCTCACATTAAATCAGAGGACAAACATCTTGGTAGAAATGGATGAATGTTAAGGCACTGGTATCCTGACACTAAAGACCAGTATCATTAGCACTTAGGTCAAGGCTCTGAATTCAGTGCTCCATGTGCTTTGCTGCCTGGACTGAAAACACTGGCCTCAGGGAGGGGAGATCCTTGTAAGCATCGAAGATAGGATTGGCTTACTTGCTGATGTAGAAAATGTGAACCTAGGAGATCAAATCCCACTGGTAAGCATGGGGCTCCAGGCTTCCACTGCAGTGTGCTCACTTACGGTCAGAGAAGGGTTTCAGGGC
The DNA here is from genome assembly GCF_011762505.2 of Arvicanthis niloticus. NCBI lineage: Eukaryota > Metazoa > Chordata > Mammalia > Rodentia > Muridae > Arvicanthis > Arvicanthis niloticus. The sequence continues at coordinate 137,112,054 of NC_047658.1, forward strand.
ATGGTGCTGCTCTGTCCTGTGGGGACTAGAGTGATCAGAACGCATGACTAGCCTCCTCTGATTAGAAACAGCCTTTTCCAATTAGCCAACGGTACTGGACAAGTAACACCAGCTTCACTCTGAAGTGAGGTAACAAAGTTAGAGAACAATTTTGTAGAACCATCTTGCCTCTCTCCTCCAGTCCTATTATGTGGTCTCGGATTCGAGCCTCAAGCCGCTACATATTTCCCATGGAGATTCTTGAAGTGGAAACTTCTAGTTTCTTTGGAAAGTTAATTATGCCAAATGATGTTTTGCTGGGTGAAAGGATGGCTTGCTGAAGCAGACTCATGAAACAATATTTCTGAAGCAGACACAAGCAAAATGATGTTTGGTTATAGCAAACACGTGAAAGGACACTTGATGAAGGAGTATAAATATGACCCCACAGACTGGGGGGGGGGGGGGTGAGCACTGAACATTGGTTTGGTTTGCTCCACCTCGATATTCTTCCCTAATGACACACATGGATTGATTTGCCTTATATAGCATTGTTGAGCTCAATTTGTGGTAATGCTGTCACTGAGAGAAATTTGCTCAAGAAATGCTGGTGAGGTTCCTGCTGCAGACTGCTGCTTCAGCAGCCTAGCCTCAGGTTGGTTGGCAAGCCTGGCAGTTTCTTCAGGATTGCACTACAGCTGGTGTCTGCCTGCTGAAAGAACTGGATTGCTGGTTCATGCCTGGTGTCCTCCTGCTTAGAGGACTGGTCTGCAGCTGCTGGGTTGTATTTGGTGTTTGCTATGGGGCTGCCAGAGATCGAGCTGCCCCTAGGAACTACTGCCAAGAAGTCCACTTCCCCCACATCGTAATAACTCTTCTCTTCCACTATCTCCGCTGGGTGGTGGGCTAGAGGAGAGGTTGAACCCTTGTTATAAGTAGGTTGCAAAAATTTATGCCTACAGATTCTGATGTGGATATTCTGATTGTTGCTATGGTAAACAGCAGGCATACTTAAGGAAGGAAAAAAGAACTAGCCAAAAAGGTAGGGTTAAGTTGGTGAGAAGACTGACTTTAATAATTGATGAAATTACTGTACTTCAAGCTACAAATGCTGAGCTTGGGAGCACTTGTAAACATCTGCCTTTCCTGATTGTTAAAATGCTCCCACTTGACCTGGAGATATCTCGGATCTCCAAAGGAATGAGAAGTCCTCAATGCTTTCATCTTATAGTTTGATTTGAAAAGCTCAGCCACTGGAGACATCAAAATCTCTTAATCTTAAATTATGGCAAAACATCTTAAATGTGTCTAAAAACTTTGGGTTAAAAAAAAAAAAACCCAAACACCTAATTTTTAACAAAACCTAAAACCACGAGGGAGAAAAAAACAGCAAAGAAAATCATCAACATGAAAATATGAATGAGATTGCCAAGGATAGAGTCTGAAAACATTTCTGAAACTGTAGACTGGGTCAGCCTACTTTTTATTTTTTTAAGAGCCAGAGCTTTGTGTATCTCAGGCTGGTCTCCAACTACGTATCTAGAATGGTCTTGAACTTCTGACCTTCCCGATTCTATCTCCTCAGTGCTGGGGACTGAGTTCAGCTCCTCATGAATACATGCTAGGCAAGCATTCTGCTGTGGCAAAACAAAGTGAACTAAGCTACCTAGGGTTCTAGTCAACAAGTGTGTGTTAAATTCCGTGTCAGCTGCTGGGGTGACAGTGACTGATGAACAGTGCTGTTCTGTCCCTCTTCAGAACAGCAGACATTTACATATAGTGGTGAAGCAGGGCTGTAAGTGACTGCAGTATCATGATGGTAGCTGCCACATGACAATGGCGGGGAGACATGGAACAACAAGAACTTATAATCAAGCTTTAAAGTCAGAAAAGGGAGATACCCCAAACTTTCTGAATTACCATCAGTAAAAAACAATTGTTTGTGAAATGTGAACATTTTAGGAATAAATGTTATCCTTTCCACTTTAATGACACCATTTTGATGTAATATGAATGGGAATGTTTAGGCCTCCCTTTTCTCTTCTATTTATGTATGTGGAATGTACATGTTGCTTGTGTGTGTACCTGTGCAGACCAGAGAGGCATTGGATCCCCTGGAGCTGGAGTTACGAGCAGTTGGAGCTGTTGGGTATGGGTGCTAGGAACTGAACTCAGGTTTTCTGGAAGAGCAACACATACTCTCAACCACGGAGCCATCTCTCTAGTTTTTCTTTAAACAATGAAAAAAAATATCTTAAAATAGTATTTTGTGTGTATGTTGTGGAGGTCAGTGAGTGACTTTTACAACATCATGACTTTTTCCTTCCATCATGTGGGACATGAGGACTGAACTTAGGTCTTCTGGTTTGGTGGTAAGCACCCTTACTCACTGAGCTGGCTCACAGGCCTAGGCCCATTTCTTCCAATAGTTTAAGTTTTAGACTAAAATGCTGTGATGAGGCTTAATATTGTAAGTTGAATGTGTATATATCAACATCTCAGAAAATAAAATAATAAAGCTCCAGTAAATACAAAGCTACCTTTTATTTATAATGAGGCACATTCTGAAGCACTACAAAGTCAAGCCCTGAGTCAAACCAACTGAGCCATCAAATTTGTTTCATAATAGAATTTAAGCAGTTGCTCTCTAATCTGAGTAAAAGACGAAAGGGCATTACTATTTTCTCTTGCTTTTAATTTCAAATGACAAAGAAATTCATGTTTTTAAACATAATTTTGGAAGATCAATAACAATGAACCAAGCCCTTAATGTAAACAGAAATGTACGTGGAGAAGGAAGATGAAGGGTAACACCACCACTCTGCATTACTTTTGTAAACTTTTGTGAATTCAGATTATTAAAAACTAAGTTTTGCCAGACATGGCAGGGCATGTCTATAACCCTGGCACACTAGGGAGGCTGAGGCAAGGCCAGCCTGGGCTACATAGAAAGTTCCAGGTTTTCCTAGGGGCACAGAGAAACCTTTAAAAAACTTTTAAGAAACATGTTTTGGATGTATTGACATAAACCAAATATACTCATCTGAAAAAAGCAACACTCATTTCTTTTTGTCATTATAGAATTTGGTGGTGATTTTTTTTTCCTGTTTTCTTTAAAATGTCTGAAATCATGGAATTCTGAATGGAAACCTCAAAATAGAAGTAAAGTACAACTATGGAGACTGAATGTGAAGCCTCAGATTCATGCCCTGGCTCTACTCCCCATGAGCCATGTAAGACTGGACATGCTACTCAGCTCCCAAGGTTATCGTGGAAATAAAATGAGATACAGGAAAGGAAGCTCTATCAAGTGTAAAGTCTGTGCAAGTGCAATCACTTCTAGACGTTTCCCAATTTTAACACAAAGTTTTAAAGGACTGTTTTCATTTATACCATGTATTCTTTCAATGGACAAGAACACATTATAAAAATGGTATTCAAACAAGGAAATACAGCAACTCAGTTTATTATATGCAGATTCTTCTGCATTGTTGCTAACAGTTCACTGGTCCAAAATTACTAAAATACTTAAAAAACTATACATTATGTAAACAAAACATAAATAAGACAGTATTGTTCTTTGTACATATATTTAGTACAGATTATTAGGGATTTAAGGAATATGTACAATTTTACATCATAAACTGCATTTTCTTAATGCATAAATATATATATATTCTTTTTACAGAAACAAAAATGTCACTAATGACACAGAATACTACTATACTGTAGATACACCACAACAATCCAAATTCAAGAAGAAACATCAATATAAGTGTGAAAAGGCTAGCTTACTTAAAATAGTCAGACCTGACTTTGTTCAATTTATGTTATATAGACAAGTAAATCTTGATGACATATTTTGAACAAAAAATGTTGGAAAACATCCTTGCACCAATGAATGAAATGGTATACTTTTTCCTCTCCAATAAAACAAAGTCTTGGGCAAACTAATGAAGGTACATTAAGACACACACCCACCTCCACACACATACACACATACATGTATGAACAGTATGTTTTCAACAGTATAATAAAGTTAAAATTTTTATGGGAGTTAAAACAATGCCCCATTATTTAAAAACTGGCTCAGTTAGTCTAAATTCAAGATGCAGCTGTGTCAGGCTTCTCTAAACCAGGTGAAGAAAAAGTAGGGAAGACAGAGGCAAGATTTTGACTAGCAGATACAACTGGAGGAAGAGATGAAGACAATGAAGAAGATACCTTAGCTGCTGGAGTATTTATGGTATTTAAAATGGCTCCTTCTGGGCTAACCAATAACTTTTTGACAGAGGTATCTAAATGAAGTACCGATGTGCTACTTGGCAGTGGAGGATTACTGGAGGAAATGGCAGAAACCAAAGATGTTTTAGCGAAAAGAGTAGCTGGAGAGGACTTAATTACTGAAGTCAATGCTGCTGGTGGTGCAGGTGGAACACACACTTTAGCAGGCGTGTTTATGATGTGTGGTGGGGTATGTACTGTAGAAAGAGAACTTGGACTTCCAAGAGAGTTTACAATCTTTGTAGAGTTTCTTACAGAATGCTTTAAAGGCTGTCCACTTGAAGAATTATTTGATGTCTGTATGATCTTCTGGACAGAATTATCTACTGGTGTAGCCAGTATGCTTTGGCCACTGTTAAGAACTAAGGGAGGTCCATATTTTGGATTAGTAGAGATAAGGAGGACATGGCTACCAGCTCCAAGACCTTGCGGCGGAACAATAAACCGGGCTCCATTCATCATGATTTGAGTTCCTGGTGCCAAAGGTGTACTTGTGTTGATAACTATTTTTTGCTGAATACAAGGTTCACTGAACGGAGCACCTGCCAGACTAGTTATATTTGACGGTGGTGAACAAGTGTGAATGGCAGAGCCACCTGCAATAGAATTATTACTGAGAGTTGTTTTTACTAATGAAGGGGACATATGCTGGCTTGGCATAGAAGTAACATTGGAAATATTAATTATTTTACCTGGACTTGGTGAGGGGGATAATTCAGCTGGAGGCTTACTTGTGTTTGCATTTGTTGGCACTGTAGTTGTAGTCCCTGGTGATTGAAACTGGAGAGAAGTTCGGGATTGTCTTTTAGAGAGAGATACAGGTTGTGTGGCTCCTGGTACTGTTGCTGACTGTGGAACTGTGTTGACTATTTTTGGAGATGTAGTCACAGGTGTAGGCAAGGCAACAGTCACAGGGATCTGCAAAGCTGATGTCAAACATTTGGGAGACACTGTTGGTTGTGTAGTTGAAATGAGAACAGATGATGCGAGGTGTCCTGTTTTTACAGTTGATATAGCCACAGTGTTTCCAAGATTTGATGTACAAAGTCTATTTGACAAAACAGGCATAATTCTGGAAGAGGTATCATTTCCACTGACTAAAACAGGAGGTCGTGTTCCTACTGAAGCAGGGGATGAGGTCACTGAAAGGGAACTCAAAGGTACATTTGCTCCTATTCCGGAAAATGTATTTGTAACTCTTGCTGACTCACTAGCAGGAGGAAGATTGTGATTCACAATATTTGAGCTTGCTGGCAGTGAGTTACCACTTGGTGAGATGGGGGAGATACAGCCCTTACTACTTTTGTCTTCACCTTTTGGCATTACATTTTGCAATATATTAATTGATGACAGAGCTGGCAAATTTCCTGGAGGATTTATAATTGCTTGACCTATGTTTAGTCCAATTTTCACATCTTTAATCTGAGACACAGTTGGTGAAGAATTTATTTTTATTGGTGCTCCTACTGTAGAGGGAATTAGTACTATCTGGGGTTGCTCTGGATTCTTAATGTATGTTTTATTCAAGGGAGAAGGAAGTGTCTGTTTTAATGATTCTGCAACAATAGTTGAGGATGAAGTGCCACTAGGAACTGGAGCATTAATAAAGACTACTTTCTGGGTAGAAACACCTGCAGATGTTGGTGCTGGTGCCATATTAACTGAGGGCACACTGCCAGAAGGAAGAAGAGATGGAGCTGACACCAGCATTAGTTTCTGACCTGGAGTTTCACTGAGCATGTCTCCATTTATTGCTGTTGTTGCTTCTGCTCTTGTAACTGGGTAACTTTTTGTGATATAATCTACTTGTGGTTTAGTTGATGTATGAATAACATTTGTATTGGTTTGCCCAAAATTTCCTGTTGATATGCTAATTACACTAACTGAACTATTTGTTGTTGATGGTAGCAGTGAGCTGGAAGAAACGGAGGACTTCAAGGGTGAAGAGGGCATGTATGACGGCTTTTCTATCATGGGCCCCACATAACCACTGCTGAAGGTTTGGCCTAATGCAGATTTGAGATTTTTCCCCATGGGTGGATGAAAGCCACATGAAATAGACACAGATGTAGACGCTTGGCTGAAAGATGGTACACTAGATGCAGTAGTCACTCCAGCTACTTGTGAGGAAGCAGGGCACGACGTTGATTTTGGCACAAGAAATGCCTGAAATTGAGGTGCAAAGGTGAAAACAGAACTTGAAGATAAACTGTTGGGTGAGTTTTGCTCTGGATTAGTTTGCACTTTTACAACTCCAGTGTTCCCACCTCTCGTCCTAACAAGAATTGACTGTGAATCTCTTATACATACAGTTTTTAGTTCTTGCTTTGCCTCAGAAGAATCAACAGTTTGCTGTGAAAAACAGGGGAGAGAACTGCCAGGATCTGTAGATTCATTTAGTGTTGTTGCTGGCAAGAGAGGCTGAACTGTTGATGAAATGGTAGGTGAAGTACTACACTGAGGGAATGTGGTGGATGAAACTGTACTCTTGACTTTTCCTGCTTCACTCTGGCTAATCTTAACTGGTGATGTTAATATATTACTTACAGAGGTTACAGGTGACAAAGGCTGTGATCTAGCACTCACATTTGATGAAGGTGTAATTGTCTTATTGAGAACTGTATTAGGCAGTTGGGTAGACACAGAGGTGACAGGAACAGATACTACAGAACAGTTTACACTTGTCGTCTGTGGGCAAGGTGAAGAGAGTTCTGGGCCTTTCTGTTGAGGTGGTGCTATCTCTTTTCCAACTGCTTTCCCCTCTTTGTGCTGAATCACAAAATTCTTAGGCAGAATAAGAACTTGCTGCATGATCTTTTCTCCTGTTTTAGAATCCACCACAGGTTGCATCTGAATCTTGACAGAACTACTATGAAGGTCTACTGGCAACCACTGACCACAGGGCATTTTGTACACCATCTGTAAAGGTCCCTTTGTACTGGAGAGGCAGGTCAATGCTGGCTTTATGGGGCTTGTTTCTGCAGGAGATAGAGCTGGCTTTTCCACAGCAGGAACACTCCTATCTGTGGAAAGGGGCAGTTGATTTGTTAAGGTCACTTTGTTCCCAATATTCTTTGCAAGCAAAGCCTGAATAGGTTTGGTCCCTTTTTGGAGAGTAGACACTGGTACTGAATCCTTTGAGGCAAATGACTCTAGAAATGGCAGTTCTGTAGGCTTTGATTCATTCAAACAGTCAATCTGCATGTCGACATCTAAGTTCTCAGCTGATGTCTCATTTGTGCTTAGCTTAGCTTTCTTCCTTGGGGAAAGCTCTTTTGTGCTATCGTCTAGATAACTACTTTGTTTGGACTGTCGTTTAAGTGTTTTAGGCAGTGTCTTCACTATATCTTTAGAAGGCAATTCTTTTTTCAACAACTTGCTTCTGGCCATAGGAAAGCCTATTTCTGATAATTTCATATCATCTGAAAATTATAAAAACAAGCATTTTGTTTATAGAAAACAGTGACTGAGTAATACTAATTAAAAAAAAAAAACAAAGTCACCCTCTGAGCATGTAATTTAAGAAGTCTACTGTACAGACATTTCAAAACTTCTGCACTACTAAAGAAGGTTGACAAGCTGACTTCTGTACCTCAAATACGTTTACAAGCAACCTATTACTAGTTTTGGTCTAATCCTGCTGTTTATGTGTGTTAAGGAAAAACTCATGGATAAAAAGTTTAATCTTGCTAGTTTTCTTTCTCTAGATAGGGAAAACTTCATACCATAGAAGGATGGTTGCTATTCTATGTTGTTTTTATGGATTCTAAATGAAAGCAAATATTCAACCTTTCCTGTGTTTTACCCTTAAATAATTTATGGTCATATCTAGTTAGAAGAAGACCACTTTTACAATTCACAAAAGACATGAAATATGTTAACACATCATCACAAGTTTTCACATCACCTTCTTATATATCTAAAGAATGCAACCAGTGAGTTAAAATAAGTCACATGCAATTTAATTAATTGGTCTAGCTACCCAGACTTATTAGAATGATATGTTTACTTTGGTCTCAGTTGGCCATCAACCTTGGCCACACCTCATTTAAAAAAAATCCTCACAATCTTAAGGACGTGTCCAATTCATTTATGGCAAACTTTGCCAACAGAACTTTACAAGTAGTAACAATAAAAAGATAATCAATGAATTCCAAAGGGGTAACAGATTAGTAGCGCAGGATCTGTAACAAGCAATGACATACATATAATTTAGGGTTAGGCACTGGCTTTAGAAACTCTTAAAATTTAACAATAATATCCAAGAAATTGCTTACAAGGATGTGAATAGTATTTCTTTAAAATATCAGATTTCCTCAATTACATTCACTGACCAGATAGCCTTTTGCCTTCACAACAAAGAGCAAATTCTCTTTATACTTACATTTAGAATGCTCGAACGCCTACCTGAATCACCTTGCTCGTTCTCCAGGTTGTCTAGAGGCTCTGCTGCATCCACAGACTTACTGACTTCAGCTTCAGGGGCCTCTCTCTCAGGGTTCCCTTCACTCTCTTCAGTAGTCCACGCTTCTCTACTGAACTGACCATGGTCAGGCTGTCTTCGGAAATCATCATAGTCTTTCTTCAGGCGGCTCCTAAAATAAACCAATGTACTATGAAACTTCTGGAAGTTGAATTAATTTAGCATTTTAAACTAAACGTTGAAATCCTTTCAACTGTCATTAAACATTTTTTTTTGTGTGTTTTAAGTGTATCTAAATGTCTATTAGTTCAGTCTTGCCAATTATCCAAGAAGACAAAATGTATGATATAAGCTTAAGAAACTTAAAGGTTACATTTTAAAATTTCTGAATAAAGTTTGAACACACCATCTCTCTGAGGGTTGTGGTTAGAACTATTAAAAAAAAAAGTAATAGATAACTAAAATTTTCTATTTGAATTGAAAAAGGGGCCTGAGTCACTGGCCTGGGTCCCACCAAGAAGCCTGGCCAACAAGCCCCAGGGATGGATCTGCATGTCATATACATGCTTGATTTGACATGAGTTAGCAAAGAATAACTGTGAAACAAATTTCCCTTTCTATCTATAAGATTAGAATAGAGAAACATCTATACAATTGTTGAATGCCACCCTCACCCTCAGCTACTGACTACCTGTATTTCATGGAAGATAATAACTGGAAAAATATTTCATATGCTCACATCTTATCTTCAAATACCTTCATTTGTATTCTATTTTCCATCTCTCTACCTATGTAAACACCACCAATTAACATGTATCTTCTCTTGTCTAGTTACTACCCTACTGTTGTTCCTCCATTTAATCCAAAACACATGATTTAAAACCATTCTTTTTTTTTTTGTGGGTTTTTCGAGACAGGGTTTCTCTGTAGCCCTGGCTGTCCTGGAACTCACTCTGTAGACCAGGCTGACCTCTAACTCAGAAATCCGCCTGCCTCTGCCTCTCAAGTGCTGGGATTAAAGGCGTGCGCCACCACTGCCTGGCAAAACCAAATTTTTTTAATGAAAAAAAAAAAAAAAAAAAAAACTCCAAATGCTTTCTCTATACCTCTCAATCTGTATTTCTTGGTGCTACCTCACTTCTCTACTCCATTTTATGCCAGCGGTCACAAAAGAGTATTACAGTTCCTCTCCTAATTCTCTTCTATAGCTTCTTCCTCAACTTATCTAGTTTCTAAGAGACCTTTCTTCCTTTGTTATCTTTTTATCTTACTAAGCATTCTCCCAAAGCCTCTTCTCAAAGTGTCCTGTTCATCTACCTCACTTTCAAATGTTGATATGACCTCTGTCCATATAATTTCTACTGATCTCATGGCTTTAAATATAATCAATGTTGGTAACTCCCAAATTTGTACCTCAAATCTAGTAATGCTCTTGAATTGCTTATTTAACTTACATTATGCTTGATCACTACCACCAAGTAGATGTCTAGAAAGTATATCAAATTTAACATGTTTAAATCCAAACTATCCAATCCCTGTCATTTCTCAAACCCAACTCTCCCTCAGTCACTCCTATCTCAGTTAATGGCAAATCCATGACAGTTGTCTAGATAAAAAGTTTAGGCATGAGAATTTTACTCACGATTTTCTACCATATTTATTAGCTACTTCATTCAATGCTGGGAAAGAATACTTGATAGAAGCAACTTAAGGAAGGAAGGGGTGTATTTGTCTCAGTCTAAGAGTACATCCTGGCAAAGAAGTCATGGCAACAGAAGCTTGAAGTGGCTGGGCTGTTGCACTAACCATCAGGAGACACATGAGTGCCACAGCTCAGTTCCCTTTCTCTTGTTTGGTCAGTCCAGGGTCCACTCCACATTTAGGGCGAGCCTTTCTACCTCAATTAACACAATGTAGAAAATTCCTTACAGACATGTCTGTGAGGTTTGTTTCCATGGCATTTCTAAGTTTCACCAAGTTGACAATAGCATTAACCTATCACAGACCTCATAATACAATATTTAGTCAAATTTTAACTATCTTACATTGAAGCTATATCTAAATCCCAATCACTTCCTGTCATGTATGATACTACAAGCTATTCTTTTTCTTTTTTGTGGGGGTGGTAACTACTACACTGTAACTAGTTCCACTGCTCTCATCTTTACAGCTATTTCAAAATGGCAGCTAGGGCAAATGCTCTAAAACTTAAGGTCAGGTAGTTGCAGAGTTGGATCAATATGGGTAAAGGTGCCTACTACCAAGATTCACATGGTAGGAAGGAAAGAATCAACTCCTTTTACATTGTTCTCTGACCTCCACATGTACACCATGGCAAACATGAGCGTAGTTTAGGCTATACCCCATAACCCACCTTCACACACACAAAATTGTCAACCAACCAACCAACTAACCAACCAACCAACTAACCAACCAACCAACCAACTAACCAACCAACCAACCAATGTAAAAACAAAAACCAAACCAAACCAAACCAAAAAAACTTAATGTTAGAGATACAGTTCAGTGGTGTTTCCTTAGCCATGTGCAAAGATCTGTATTCAAGTCTTAGCATTGTTAGCAACCAAGCAAGCCCAACAGAGAAGAAAACAACCCGTTTCTGTTAAAAACCTTTGAAAAGTTTTTCACCTTGGTCCACATCAACTCTTAACTTCCTGACTTGGCTATCCTTACCTTTGTGTCTTAACCACAGTCTTTAGCAGCCACTTTTCTTTGGCTGTAACTGACTTTGTGCCTCCTGTATATACCAAACACATTTCTGTATTTGGAGATTGTGCCCCCTTCTATTTCATTTTTCTCTGTAATGATTATTAGAGTATACGTTGAGTGTACATATTAGAGTATGTCTTACGAGTAGCCTTCACAGTCTCAAAAAAGAACTTCACAGTCCCTTCCTCATGCTCTTTCCCACTAGCATTTATCACATTTGAATCTGTATATTCCATTAGAAAGTAAATCAGAGATGTTTTTGTATTTGCTGAATTACAAATGAATGGAAAGAAACCTAAATGATTTTATTACATTTTCCCAAAATCATAAATGGGGAATTAAAATAAGTTACATATATCACAAAGCTTGTTACCTGTTTCTCTGAAAAGCCTTCATTAATTTTGGTTCCCATGGCAGCAATTCATTTAAAAGGCGTATCAGTGTACTATGTAATTCTTTTACAGCTTGCCTCCGATGGTACCATTTGCCCTAAAAACATAATTTTAAGAAGTAAATTTCTTAATCTAACGTCAATGTCAATTAAGTTTTATTCTCTAATAAAAATATAACAAAGTGCCAATAATCCACCTTAAATATTTCTTCCACAAAAGTTTACAAAAAGAGGAAATACTTTGTAAGAAATCTGAATATGTTTAATGACCTCAATTCTATACTGGAAAACCCAAACACATATTATCTAAGTAGAAAAAACAAATTTAAAAATGGTCTAATTATGTTAATTTTAAATACCATTTAGTAAATGTATGTAGTGTCTTGGGTTTAATCCCCAACGCCAAAGTAGGAAAAAACCCTACCAACCAAATGAACAAAACAATGTAAAGGCACAAATATTTAAAATACATTCATTAAATAAATTTGGTTCATATTGTAAAGTTTTAACTTCTAAGAGAGAGAAAAAGAGACTTCTTAACAAACTTTCTTAAGAATTGTTCCAATGATTTTACTAGTTTCTAGCATAGAAAAGTAAGTAAAGCAGTTAACTGTTGTTTATTTTCTCTGTTGAGATGTCTGTGTGCGCGCATGTGCAGGAGGATGTAGAAAGCAGAGGAGAACATTAGGACACAAGTCCTCTTCCTTCTAAAGCAAGCATTTGTACCCACTGATTACGATTCCTAAGACCAGTCAACTAGTTTTTAAAGTCTACAATACTACACTAAAATTAATTATTACTGATGTCCCTCTTATTAGCTAGTATTACAGGTATTTTCTGTCCTCCCCTTCCCTCCCTCTCTCTTCATCTATGTACACTGTATCTTTGTACACAATATCTATGTACATCCACATCTGCTTGATTCTGATGTCCAAGTTCTTAGAACTACAGGACTGCAACAAAGACTGGGTGTGGTAGTGCATGACTTTAATTCCTGCATTAGAGAGGAAGCAGCAGTTGGATCTCTAAGAGTTTGAGGCCAGGCAGGGCTACACAGTAACACTGTGAGATCCTGGCTCAAGAACAGAACAAAACAAAACAAGGAAATAAACAGCAACAAATAAACTCTTATGATATAGCTTATAGAAGCCTTAAGTAGAGATATACTTCATCAACAAATATAGAATCATCTGGTCATTACAGGAACAATACATTTAAGCACAGTATTTAACTATAACATTTGTGTATCATATAATTCATATGTATTATTTCTAATGAAAGACACACAATTATATATTGTAGATCACATTTAACACATCTAAAATCAGACTTCATTCTATAAGCAACTGTTGAGTTAGTCTGTCCATATATAGAAATATCTATAGCAAAGGTATATTCTAAAGATATACATGGAGTTGTATATACAATTTTTTAGATACACACACATGTACACACACAAAACCTTCACTATTTACAATGACAATTCTGTAACTTTATAACATAGTCATTAATAGTACAGCTTGACGAAAAGTTTCAATACTTTAAAGTATAAGAATATGTGTTTAAAAAAACACAAACAACTATATTTCTTCTAAGGTTTTTGAATCTTTTTTTAAAATTTCTTTTTTTTCGTTGGTTATTTATTTATTTTTTTCCCATGAGACTCGGGCGGAGACAAACGTTCGTTGGTTATTTTATTTACAATTCAAATGTTGTCCCTCTTCCCAGTTTCCCCTCTGCAAATCCCCCATGCCACCCCCTCTCTCCCCTGCCTCTATGAGGATGCTCCCCCACCCACTCCTGCCTCACCACCCTAGCATGCCCCTACACTGAGGCATCCAGCCTCCACAGGACCAAGGGACTCCCCTCCCACTGATGCCACATAAGGCAATCTTCTGCTATATACGCAGCTGGAACCATGGGTCCCTCCATGTATACTCTTTGTTTGGTGGTTTCGTCCCTGGGAGCTCTGAGGGAGTCTGGTTAAGTTGATATTATTGTTCTTCCTATGGGGGTACAATCCCCTTCAGCTCCTTCAGTCCTTCCCCTAACTCTTCCATTGGTGTTCTCCGGGCTCAGTCCGATGGTTGGCTGCGGGCATTGGCATCTGGAGTATTACTCAGCTATTAAGAACAACAACTTCATAAAATTCACAGACAAATGGATGGAACAAGAAAATATCCTAAGTGAGGTAACCCAGTCACAAAAGAACACACATGGTTTGTACTCACTGATAAGTGGTTATTAGCCCCAAAGCTCGGAATACCCGCAATACAACCCACATATCATGTGAAGCTCAAGAAGAAGGAAAACCAAAGTGTGGATGCTTTAGTCCTATTTAGAAGGGGGAACAAAATAATCACAGGAGGTAGAGGGAGGGAGGGGGACCTGAGAGGGAGAGAGAGAAGAGGAAATAAAATGGGGGCGGCGGATCAGGTGTAGGAGGAGACAGGGGAGAAGTACAGAGGGTCAGGAAATTAAACTGAGGTGTGTAGCAGTAGGGCATGGGGGACTGGAGATAGCCACTAAAAAGTCCCAGATGCCAGGGAAGCAGGAGGTTCCCAGTGCCCAACGGGGATGACATTAGCCAAAATACCCAACAAAGGGGAGATAGAAATTGTAGAGACCATATCCAGTGGATAGGCATGGCCCCTGGTTGAGGGATGAGACACCTACCCATCTCAAAAATTTTAACCCAGATTTTGTACCTATCTAAAGGAAATGCAGGGACAAAGAGTGGACCAGAGACTGAAGGAAAGTCCATCCAGAGACTGCTCCACCTAGGGATCCATCCCATCTGCAGACAGCAAAGCCGGACATTATTGCTGATGCCAAGAAGCACTTGCCAACAGAAGCCTGGTATAGCTGTCCCCTGAGAGGCTCTGCCAGAACCTGACCAGTACAGATGCGGGTGTTTGCAGCCAACCATCAGACTGAGGTTTTTGAATTTTAAAGGGAACTATTTATTAGAAGAGTAAGAAGAGGTAGGGTTATATGCTGCAGACACACCAAATTTGAACCTTATGCTAACTCACATCTAAAAATGATATATTTTATGTGCATGAGTGTTTGCCTGCATGTATATAAGTGCACCACATGTGTGTAATGCATGTGAAGCCAACGAAGGGAGTAGGACCTCCTGGAATTGAGTTACAGGTGCTTGTGCACCTCTTGTAGGAGGTAGTAAATGAATACAGGTCTTCTGCAAGATCAGCAAATATTAACTGAGGTCAGTTAATATGGGATTTCCTACAACATGATTCCCGGCCTTCCTAATGGTGTGACCCCTTAATACAGTTCCTCATGTTGTGGTGACCCCAACCATAAAATCATTTTGTTACTACTTCATAACTGTAATTTTGCTACTGTTATAAACCACAATATAAATATGTGATACGCAGATGGTCTTATGTGACTCCTGTGAAAGGATCATTTGGCCTCCAAAGGGTCGTGACTGAGAAATGCTACTATAACTAAATAGTCCTGTTTTCTTTTCAAATGTATTTTTAAAAAAGTCCAAGTGAGACCCAAGTAAGCAGTGAGTTATACCTTAAAATCAAACTTTTCTCAAAAGAACTGGTGACATAATATGAGGTGCTTATTCTAATCCATAAAACAAAACTGTTAAACAGAATAACAAACAATATGCATCTAGGGCAACCACACTTCTTTTGGCTTAGAGACAAGATCTCACTATGTTAACCCTTTGACTTACTATGTAGCTCAGACAAGTCTCTAACTTTTGAGCTTTCTGCTTCAGCCTCCCAAGTGTTGGAACTACCGATGCCAACCTTATACTCAGCAACTACTTAGTGGAAAATAAAATGGTGAGACTTCCTTAAACTTAAGGAAGAAAGTTAAAGATGAAAGTAAAAAGAATATTCTCTCTGTGGTAGAATTCATTATTAAAAGGATTAGAAATCTTAAGAGAAGTAGTGGGGACCACAAGAGAAAAGGGATACCTGCAGAGCTCACCTGGCTGGTACAGTTGCTGTTTGGATTAGCACAGTGGTTACAGGGTGGGAAATGTAGACGTCATCAGTTAGGTCTGTGCAGATGAGGAACAGGAAGGGTAGACTATGTATCTGGAAATCTTTATATCAAGACACTGCTGTAGTGGTGTCTGTGTTAAATTACTAAATTAATTTCTGCAGCATAAGAATTTAAAAATGACTAAGAAAATTTTATATTTAATTTTGATTAATTTTAAATTAATTAACATCTAGAAAATATACTACTTAACCAAAAGACTACAAGGAAATACCTATGGTCTTCTACCATAGAAAATTAATAAAATGTATAAAACTATAAAAAAAATAGAATGTCTCCAGTGAAAGGAAACTTGTACACTGCCATGGGAGTGTGAATCTATAGTCTTGAGGTGATTAAAAGATCAGAATCATCACATGCATTGGCATTTAAGGTTAAGTTTTCACTCAATTTCTCACATGAAAGAGAACTCAAAGCTTCATGTGTTATCTGGTTAAAACATGATGCTGACAATCTGAACGCAATTAAATAATAGCATTTTGTGTCCCCTGTTACTGGTACTAGGGCCTGAGTTCCAAGCCTTGCATTTTACTGCCCAGCTTCAGTCCCAACATCGTTGCTGTGTACTGAATGGTGACTTCACTTTCACAGTGCACAGTGGAACTATTACAAAAAGCATAAATATTATTCATTTTTACAAGCAATTAGTAACAATCTCTTTGCCTCTGGTCCACTATAAACTATCTACTTCAAATCAAACAGATTAACTTCATTGATGAGAAAGAAACCAATTTTGATATTTCTTCCAAGATGGATTTATTAAAACTTAAAAGGGCATGCCTTTATAGAAGGAAGCTGTCTAAAGTCACCTTGGGAAATACTTGTAAAATGGAATTGACTTCAGACTAAAATTCTGCATCTCACAAATGTTAAAATCCACTTTGTTTTTTAGACATCATGCTGTCTCTCCTGGTCCCTGAAAAGTCAATTCCTAAATAAGTATAAATAGATTATATTGTGTAGACACTTTTGCAAAATTAAAAGCATAATAGTAATTAAAATAGGGATATATTTTAAAACTAAATTTAAAGCGGAGGAAACATCAACCTCTGTGGTGGCACAAACCTGCATTCCTAGCACTCTGGAGTTGAGGCAAGAAGACTGCTGCAAGTTTGAGGTCAGGCTGGGCCACAGTGTGTTTCAAAAGAAAAGAAAAACAGAGGACTCTCCTACGTTTATTAATGTGAACTTCATTGATTTTTTTAAAATGAAAGACAAAGTTTTCATGTGTATTGATTACAGAACTAAAATTAAAATGGATAAACAGAAGAATCAATAGATTGGATTGGTATTTGGAGCAACTACTCAGATGCTACAGTGATAGAGCTTTGCTAAAATTGTATTTAGTGTGTTATTTAATGTCATTCATATCATCTGATTATTAACTTTAAAACAAGTAGTAAGTGAAATTAAAACCTTTTTTTTATCATCAGAATCCTGACCATTTTCAGGGATTAAAATAGTTTAACATTAAATTCAAATACATTATGTAAATTTAGTATTATGAACATTTATTAAAGGTTACTTTAATAAAAATCGAGTAGTATTTGTTTAAAGGTTTATTTATTTATTTTATGTATATTAGTGTACTGTAGCTGTCTTCAGACACACCAGAGGTTACTGGGAACTGAAGTCAGGACCTCTAGAAGAGCAGCCAGTGTTCTTAACCACTTAGCCATCTCTCCAATTCAAGTAATTAAAAAAAAAAAAAGATTTATTTTTTTATTTTATGTGTGCTTTGCCAGCATGTGTGTGCTATGTGTGTACTTCATATCCAGCATGTGTGTGCTATGTGTGTACTTCATATCCAAGGAGGTCAGAAAATGGTGTTGGGGCTCCTGGAATTAGTTAGAGTGATGGAACACCATGTCGATGCTAGGAATTCAACCTGGTCCCTCTGCAAGAACTGTTCTTAAACACTGAGCCATCTTTCCAGACCAAGAATGGTATTTTCTTTTTAAGTGACTAGATTATAAACTTTAATATGAACAATGAATTTCAAGCACTCAACAGAAAAATAACAGCTAATAGTCTAAATTTGCAGCTTACCTTTCATCGCTTCTCATCCAATGTCCACAGCATCTGCAGATTGCCAGCTCCCTTTGTATTTGATTAAAACCCATGGAGTTTTAAAATGACCCTCTGAAGAATATTATTAAAAGAAGCTGATCTTTGGTCACAAGGTAAGCCTTTATAATATTATGCAGTTTTATAAGGTTTTTTTTTGAGTATAATGCACCAATAATCTAAGGAATCATGAGGAAAGAAATAAACTTATAAAACTACACAATACTGTAAAATGAAAAACTACATCTTAATGAATGTGAAATGAGTATGGGGAAACTTACCTCATAACTAAAGAACAACTCCATCCTGCTGTAGAAATCTGGGATGGGTTTGACAATGCCAGCTTAACACTGGCTAGGGTGCTGCAAAGAGGGAGCTGGCAATCTGCTAATGCTGGGGACATTGGAAACCTAAGGGGGAAAACAAATAAATTCTAGGTTTACTAAGTATCTCATCATCGTAATATGTCTGCACATTAATAAATTCAGAAGCTCTGTACAGACCATCCTTTTTTTTAAATAAAGATTTTCTTGTACTGTTGTATATAATCAAAACAGGTTATTAGGAATCATATAATAAGGAAGTATTAATGTATTAATACAAAAGAATTTCCTTTTTAAATTAAAAAAAGTATTGTAAAAAGAAAATTTTATTATGTTGTAGGTGGTAAATGTTATGTTGTACATGATAAATACATACCATTTTATCCTTTGAAAATCACATAGCCAAAACACTGGCAAGTATAGTTAATGTATGAATGCTACTTCCAACATGCTTTTGCTTACAATATTAGTACATAGAAAGAAACATGGATCACAAGACGAAATACTTCTATCACAGGCCTAATTCTTACCACAGACAGAAATCTTATGATGGAAAAGAAATACCAATTTCTCATTCCAAGAAAAATAAGATTAACTGTCAAAGTGTCAATAGATCCCTGATGATCAATGATGGCTCATTTAAAACTAAATGTAATTCAAAGTGGCTTGCAAAGAAATGTAAACTCATATGAATGAAAACAGCACAAATAAAATTTAAAATGATTTTAGCTGGGCTTGGTGGTGAACTCTTTTAATCTGAACACTGGAGGCAGTGGAAGGTGGATCTCTGAGTTCAAGGTCAGCCTGGTCTACAGAGTGAGTTCCAGGACAGCCAGGGCTATACACCTTGACTTGAAAAACCAAACCAAACCAAAAACAACAAAACCAATGTTAATAAACCAAAGTCTAAGTAATAGCAAATAAAAAATTAATACTACATCTAGTAAAAAACTGCCTGCACATTTCCACAGTCCTGCATAATCAGTTTAGGAGACAAAATAACACCATGATCTCACTGTTATACAGTCCATTTTAAAAAAGGGCTAGTTTTGACAATACAGTAAAATGACTGCACATTACTATGGAAAAAGTTACAAATGTATTTTAACATTGCCAGGTGAAATTCTCTCTTATCCTCTCTGTACTTTTCACTTAAGATTAAGTCTCACATTGAGAGGTAATTATATCACCATTCGATATACTTCTAAATTAGTATTAAAAATCAAGAATAAAAGTCCACAATTACCACTGTGATAACATTGCTGCTTTGTACACAGAGAAAACCTGGGTGGCAGGGTCAAATTCCTAGTGAAGCAGCTCGTTCTTTATTTGAGAAAAAAAAAAACCCAGATACTTAAAAATAAATTCCTCTTATGCTTAATCTATACATGAATTTTTGCTTAAAGGCAGATGCCTCTTTGAACAAACTATGGTAAAGCATAAATTGAGCAAATAATAAAAAAAATAGGGTTACATAAAAAATTAAAAAAAATTTTATTGGATATTTTATGTACATTCAGATGTAATCCCCTTTCCCCACTTTCCCCCCACCCAGGAACTCCCTATCCTATCTCCTTCCTCCTGCTTCTATGAGGATATGCCCCCACCCACCTTCCCACTCCCACCTCCCCACCCACGATTTCCCCCACACTGGGGTGTCCAGCATTCACTGGACCAAGGACTTCCTCACCCACCTATGCCTGACAATGTCATCCTCTCCTATGTATACAGCCGGAGCCATGGGTCCCTCCCTGTGTGCTCCCAGGCTGGTGGTTTAGACCCTGGTTTACAGGTATTGTTGCTCTCCCCATGGGGCTGCAAACCCTTTCAGCTCCTTCAGTCTTTTCTCTCACTCCTCCATTGGGAACCCCATGATCAGCTCAATGGTTAGCTGTGAGCATCCACCTCTATATTTCAAGCTTTGGCAGACCTCTAAGGTGACAGCTATATCAGGCTCCTGTCAGCATGCACTTCCTGGCATCCACATCAACGTCTATGTTTGGTGACTGCACAAGGGATGGATACCTAGGTGGAGCAATCTCTGGACGGCCCCTCCTTTAGTTTCTGTCCCATGCTTTGTCTCCATATTCGTTCCCATGAGTATTTTGTTACCCCTTCTAAGAAGGGTCAAAGCACTCACACTTTGGTCTTCCCTGTTCATGAGCTTCATGTGGTTTGTGAGTTGTATCTTGGATATTGCGAGCTTTTGGGCTAATATCCAATTATCAGTGAGGGCATACCATGTGTATTCTTTTGTGATTGGGTTACTTCACTCAGGATGATATTTTCTAGTTCCATCCATTTACCTAAGGATTTCTCGAATTCATTGTTTTTAATAGCTGAGTGGTAAAAAGAGTGACAAAAAAAATCTTCTTCTTTTTTTTTTTTAACTACCTAGAAGGCAATATGTCTAACAAATTTCAAATACAGCAAGACTGGTAAATGTATTGAAACATCCATGCTCTGAGTTCCAGAAGACTAAAATATTTCCTAGACTAGAAAGAATGTTTCCCAAATAATTCAGCAGAATGGAAATTTATCTCAACTAAAGCCACAAGAATATGAGCAGCAAAAAATAGGATTCCTTTTTGAGAATACTAAAAAATCCTGTAGCCTAAATTATGATTGAGAAAAATTAAAAGGTCTTGTTAGACTATGTTTCTTTCTACTTCAACCAGATGCCTTACTTTAGACAAAACTGAAGCAGATGACTAAGTACAGAGTGGCAGAATCCAAAGGAAACAATCTAGACTTTAAGAGACTGTAACTTTCTATTGTAATAAACAGTTAGATGGCAAAACCTGAGATATTTTTGAAAGTCTTTAAAATTTAACTATAAAGTGCTCTATAATATAAAGTCTGTTAATTAGAAATCAGAAATAACCTTTTAAATGCAATGTTGGCTGAATAAGAAAATGGAATTTTTCCTACCCCCAGGTCAAGGTCACATGTATTTCAGGCTGGCTTCAAGCTCACTATGTAGCTAAGGATAACCTGGAACTTCTGGTCCTCCTTCCCTTTCCTCTACTGCTAGGGCTACAGGGATGTACAGCATACCTGGCTTTTCCTGCTTGTAGGAAAAAGTATTTGGAAAGACTCCAGAGAGAAGAAACACTCTGAAACAGCTAGGTGTTTATTAATGAATTAAATCAATATCCCATGTGCAATTTCAAACTTTAGTGAAACTTACAGGTAACTAAACATTTACATCTTCTTTGTTATTCATTGTTATAAAATAATGAAAATCAATATTAAATGAAAGAAATGTTCTAAATACTATTTTAGTCCTGACAATAATCCTCTTAGAGGATAAATATCGATCCTCATTCTTAAAATAGCAAAGGAAGCCCATGAGATGAGGGATACATCAAAGCAGCTATCTCTATCACCTAGTCCATACATTTTATTAAAAAAAAAAAAAAAGCCTCCCTACAATGGTCTTCACTGTAAATCCAATTCCAGTAAGTACCAACTAGTATAAATACATGATCACAATAAGAGGTGATAACTGACAGACAGCCTGACAATGAGGGGAAAAAAGGCCAAAAGAAAATATACCAAAATAATCTTTCAAAATATATAGATATTAATTAGAGCAAGTAATAGCAACAGATTTTTATAATAATAAAACAACTGATATTATTCATAACAGCGATCACTGAATCAGAGGTTTAAATTTTGATCAGATAGTAGGAGGCACAAAACATCATTAAATGATTCAAATAAGGTTTTTTTGATAACATTTATGCTCACTAAAAAAATCTGTTAAGTAGAGCATCTCTTAAATGGTATCAAACAAATACAAAGTAAATTTCTACAATTTACACAGATCACCTTCAACATCAGATTTTGTAAGGGAAAAAGGTATGTGTGGGGAGAGATAATTCTAAAATCAAAACCAGTCACTTTCACTGGCTAAGACAATTGTCTATGTAAACAATCTTTTAGATAGTTTCAGTCAAGGGGAAATAGTTTACATCCTATTGGTACTTCAGTAAAATTATCCCTGGTAAAGTACATTTACAAGAACCCAATTTCTTCAAGAATGGAAACATCAAAAACAACTTTCAAATAACAAAGGACATGGACAAGTTTGGAGACACAAAATATAATCTATCAAACTCTCTATGGAACCTCAAACTTTTTAATAAACCCACTCTCCAAGATTACAGTGTCATGAAGCTTTAATTCATGTCTTTAATTTGTTTTCTATTCACCCTATGAAGGAAGGCAGTATGCTTACACTGCAGTTCCACTTCAACTCTAAGGAAGTGAGAAGGATTGTTTCAAAGAAAATCTTGAAGATCTGCAAAAATTTTTTCTCCTGTAATATGTGCTGTATGTGCTTAAATCAACTATGCTTAAAACTATGAAGTAGAAACAAACTTTGTATCATATAAAGTAATATTTAAGTGTAGTAAAGGCTGAGCAATTTACAGAAGTCTACTCAGTTATGAAACATGAACAACAGCTTCTGAGGCAATAACTAAAAACAAAGTAGCTCCTGTAAAACTATAATTTATGCTGATTTAAAAAAATGATAATCCTTTCCTACTAAAGAATCAGCCTTTTATGAACATAAAATATTAAATAAGATGAAAAAAACCTTTTTGGCTAAAAATATTATCACTTTTTTTAGAGTAGAACATATTACTATAGTAAATTTTAATAAAACAGCCTTCCACATCAAGAGACTTCTCAGATACATAAAGTACATATGAAAACAAAGGTTTCAAATATTTTTAAATGACGATATTTCTGAAATGTTTTCCCATATGGTTTTTCTTGTTAACTGGTAACTATTTAGACTGTTTTGTTTGAGACAGTCTCACTAGGTAGTGCTGACTGGCCTGGTTCTCACTACCCAGACCAGGCTGGCTTTGAACTCAGACATTCTTTTAGCATTACCTCTCCTGAGTGCTGCTATTAAAAGCATGTGCCACCACATTTGGCTGATGATAGTATGAACATTACTTCACCTCTGGGATCATAGTGATTCTCTCAGATGTATCGTATGATAGACTTCTGAAAGGCTTAAGGTCTTTTCACTTTTTTGCATTAAGACAGGACTGAAGTTTCCTGATACTTCAGCCTAATCTCTTCAAAGTACTTCCAATATATATCATTCGTAACAGCATGTAAAATGGCTACTATTAACCTGCTGAATCACTTACCATATTTTATAATATCTGTATCAATAAGTGTGAAGCACAAAGAAAGTGATTTAATGAGAAAACAGTTTATTTTAATGATTGATTTTTCTTACATATTTGATACCTTCTCCTTTTACTTACCAGTATATAATTATGTTTCTGATATAACATAATCTGACTATAATGCTAGTTAAGTAGATGTTATCTATTAATGAACAATGTGGAACACTTTACCAGGTGAGAGCATATATATAATATGCTCATATATGTAACAGCCTCTTCGGAACAATGAAAAATTCAGGAAATTCATTGATCAATTATTGTTAAGACATACAGTAAAAAAAAATAATCTTAAAAAGCCTACAGTCTGATAATGGTTCTTTTAGGAATCATCTTGGTAGAAATAGAAAGAATTTGGTGCCTGATAATATCTGTTTAATACTATATCTAATTAAGTTTGAGGTTATGTAACAGGCTTCCATTAAAGATACATAATCAAGAGTATGTAGTATCTTAAAAGCTACCAGTTAAAAACACCCAGCATATAGATACTATCTAAGACTATAATACCTGCTATAAACCAGGTGAAGAAAATTAATATTCTTGCCCCGATACCATCTTTTGTATTAAAAATGAAAATTAGACCACACGGGAAAAATGAAAGAAACAATGCTTCTATTCTTAATTGTAAATTTGCACGTAATTAGGAAAACAAGATTTTTAAAAACTTTGGGAAAAAAGCAGGAATAAATTTTAATGCTGACGATAACAGATAGAACTTTTGGATAAACACCTACCGATTTTTTTCTACTGTTTTCCAGATCTTTGAGTTCATTCTCGATTTTTGTGATTAATTCCCTGAGTTCATCAAGATTAGTGCAAATAAGCTAAAACAAAACACAAAAACACAGCTTGATAACACATAGTATAAAACACCCAAAATGTGGTAACAGAAATTATTTAACATATACTGAAATTAAAACTATTTCTCCACAATAATAAAAGCAAGGAAAGTTTTACAGTTAATATCTGAGGTATTTACTTGTTATGATGTATGAACTTCAGGCTTCATATAAAATAAGCTAACGTTTCACACTGGTAGTCTCATCTTACACCCCACCTCTACGCTTGCATTATGTTCCTGCTACTTTCTTAGTATTATTAACTTTTAGCCCAGAATGACAAAGATCTGGAAACTCTTTAGATTTTGTAGGTTACTAAATCAACTGTAAGAAATAACCCCACCAGGCAGTCTCCAAGCAGGTGAAATACAAGCCTGCAAGTGGCCATTATCCCTTTGCCTTAAGGTTTGCTACCTATATACTTTAACAAACTAAGTTACTGTTGCCGGCAGCTGTACTAAAGGAGGACTAAAACTGTATATTCTAAGATAGGAACACAATTAAGTACATATTTTTGCCATGACTTTCATAATTTTTACTGTTGCTTTTTTTTTTTTTTTTTTTTTTTTTTTGAGAATGGGTGTTACATGTAGCCCTGGCTTGTCTCAAACTTGTGATGTTCTTGCTCCGCCATAAAGTGCTAGATTTCAGACGTGTGTCACTCAGCCCAACTGAGCTTAACAGGTTTTAATAAAAACATTTTTACAAGCAGTATATCTATTTCCTTCTATAACTGTGTGGCTCATTTGGTTAACACTGGCAAATGATCCAAATGATGAATTCTTACTTATTAACTGACCTAGCTTGGCTTAACTAAAGTTTTATAAACTGAAGATTAAGAAATACTAACAAAAATATTAGTTACTCCATATGGTTCCTGTAAAATTATATTGTGTTTGTCCAGTGAGTTTAATATATTTAACCAGTTTCTAAAATGATTTAAGAAATTTCAGATCATCTATATTTTAAAAATTAATAGAAAATTCAAAAGCAAAACTACATCTACACAAAAAGTTTCAGATCAAAGAAAATGTTGTGATGTTTATACTGTATAATTTAAAATATGCTATATATTTATAAATTAGCACTAACCTTTACCAGTGTGCTTATTATATTCATTAATGTAAAGTTACTGTTTTCTTAAAAAGTACACATTCTTTCATTAGAAAATCAGACAAAAGTATCAAGCAAAGTGGGTCACAACAAGATAACTGCTAGTGGTTATTAAGTAATTAAAAACAGGAGACAGGAAGTGCTTTAAACTAGACTAAAACCTTAAGAAAATTTGATATAAATTTTTCAGTAAAAAATGGCAAAATGGTTCAACCTAAGAGATTAAAAAATTATCGCATATATTATACTATAATTAGTATTAACAATTACTTATTAAAAATATCTGAAAAACTTCAAATTCATTGATAAAGCAGGGCAAGTAAATAGTTAAGTAATCCAAGTTAAACAATTTTAGGACTGGGGATGTGTTCAATGGTAGAGTACTTGCAAAACACAAAAACAAAAGCAACTTCAGAGTAGAAAATATTACACGGTATTATCACAGGAGAGTATAACTGATAATTATTAGAAATCACATATTCTAATTTGCTAAATCTGGTTATGAAAGAAATGTTGATGGTCAAACAGGTCAGCTAGGTAAGAACAACTACAACTAGATAACATTTTCAGCTTCTAGTGTATCTATGAAGCCACAGAGCAACACCAGTTCCCCAGTGGATTTAATGAGTACTCACTCACTGGAGACTTCAGCTTCTTTGCACTCCAGACTGTTATCACTGCTATGTCATATTTGTTCTTTTTCACTGAACTTGGTGTTTTGGTTAATATCAGAGCATAGATTTTTTTCCACTTACCTATGGCAAAGCCCAGAGTAATTTTCCTTATATTCTAGGTATCTCACTTAAAATGATTAAGAACATGTTTTATGTGTAGTTTGTAGAAATTACAGGACCAATGAAGGCATATACCCAACAAACTAAATACATCCTAAAAGTTTGAAAGATCTTTCAATTATCAGTTACTCATGACATCAACTACTAATTATATTTCATCTACTATAAAACAGCTGAGGCCAAAACATTAAAAGCTATATGAAGTAACACCTCTAAGTGGCTTGCCTAGTTAATAAGCTGTGCTAAATCAACTCTTCTCAAATTTCAGTGTGTATACAATGCAGGGGAACCTTGATAGTTTTGGATTTAGTATTTTTCACATCTGACAAGTTTATAGTTATAGTCAGTGGATTGCACTTTTGAGTAGTCATGTACGTAATGACTGTGAATTATAAACCAGCACAGCTACTGAGACATTGAAACATTCTGGTGCTATGTAGCTAATGAGAATAAAAACTCACAATTAATTTCAAAATTTAGGGGGTGTGATATTTTTAGGATAATGTTCTTAAAGTAAATTACCTTATCTAAGTCCTAAGTGTAATTTTTTTAAAATTCAAGGACCAGAATATTTTTAGTGGTATTTTGAGGGTACATTAAAATAACTCAGTATGTATATAATAATTTACAATCGTTGTTTTAGAGATAGGATCTCACTACACAGTGCAAGATGCCCTCAAAATTATGCAGCCATGGCTAGTCTCAGCCTTTCAAGTGCTGGGGTTACAGATATGTGCTATCACAACCAGGCCTGCTTTATACTCTTAATATGCAAACATATTCTTCATATTTTTATATAACTAATGCATGACTATCACACAATACACAAAATCATGCAAAGTTATTACAAAATTCTCAAGTAGAAACAATTTGATTTATGCCAATTGTATGTCACATATAACAATTCCTTCTTTTTTAAGAATGAAAGTCTTCAATTTCAAATGGTAATTCTATTACAATTAAAATCAACACAGTAAAAATTCATTTTAGCAGCAAGAATACATTTAGTAAGAACAAAGAAAAGCATCCCAGTAAATCCTTTTTTTGTTAGATTAATTTAGAAAGTGTTTCTGAGACACAGGGCCTCCTGGGTGAAAAAGAAGGAGGCTGAGCTGCTGGGATTCCCACCAGACCAGACCACACACCCCCCTGGAGCCCGTCCTTCATACTCCAGAGGTTACTACTGCCCTTCCTTCCCAGGGAGAATCCAAGAGTGACACAGTCGTGTTAAAGTAAGCTTTTTACTTGACTGAATCAAGGCTGAGCCTTAATCAACCGATTTACAGATGAAAGCAACTGAAATGATCTAACTTGGTTCCAGGCTTAGAGCAGGCTAGACAGGTGTATCTTCAATTGACCCATAAGAACTAAAAGCAACAGATGTGTGAAGTGACTGAGATGATGCATTGGTAGAAGAGACAACAGAATTCTAAACTCCTTCTACTAGATCATATGCTGATGGCTCTTTCTAAACAAAATAAAAAAATTTAAAAACTAGCAACAATTGGACACATAATTTTAGGATAAAATTCATAATGTATTATTTTTATTGACAGTATTAAAAGGCCACCTCTTCAACTAAAAAATTATACGTGAATGTATGTTTTAGGAAAAGGAAAAGTACTATGTAAGTAAAAGAATTTCATGACCATATCTCTTAGAGAATTATATAATAAAGATTTCCTTATTACTTCAATCATTAAATCATTCCATTTTTGTAGAGACACACTACGTTGAAAAATACTTCCAAATAAGGCAAAATAAAAAAAGGTAGGTCATATCTTAAAAAAAAAGCAAAGGGGAAATCATGGTGAAAGGTAAAAATAATCGTTTTCAAACAAAATGGGCCATTCTCACCTACAGTTCTAATAAAAGGTCCTACAAATAGAAAATCTGCAACTCTAACACCAACTACAGAATACAAATTAGAAATCCACATAGTATTCAAACAAAATTATATTAATAGTTATTAAGACTATGCTAACAGGAAAATTACATATCTCTTATGATCACTATGCCACTACAGCAAAGACAATAAATAACAACAAATATTTACTTGATGTGAAAACAAAATAATTCTGAAAAACAAGTTAACAAAATATTTAACAATACGATGTAATTAAACATGTTTTTCTAATGCCTTATATTAAATAAAATTGAAAGGTTTTAAAGAGGTTAAAAAAATCTTGATTTATAAATTAAAAAAACCTAAGTTGGAGATATGTAATTTAAGAAGTAGCAATTAAAATATGACTTAATCTATAGATCTTTATAACATAGGAAAGTTAAAAACTGATTTTAATTTTAGTCTCAATTTGTTATATGAATATATACTTAACCTGTAGGATGAATCACATGTATAGATCAGATGCCAAGTACACACTCATTAAAAAAGTATTTTGTGTGTATTTGTATGTGGTGGGATTACCAATGAAAAGAAAAAAACATGGTGAAGACACTTAATTGAATGTCTGTTTAAGTGACTACGAAGTGTGCGAGTGCCTATGGAGGCCAGAAGGTGGCACAAGATCCTGTGGAGCAGGAGTTACAAGCACTTGTGAGCACATGACATGGGCACTGCAAACAGAATTTGTGTCTTCTGAAAGAACAGCAAGTGCTCTTAACTGCCGAGCCATTTCTCCAGTCCTTACTTATTAAAATGTTAAGAATTATTTGGACTATTTTTAATTGT
Organism: Arvicanthis niloticus; assembly: GCF_011762505.2. NCBI lineage: Eukaryota > Metazoa > Chordata > Mammalia > Rodentia > Muridae > Arvicanthis > Arvicanthis niloticus. The sequence continues at coordinate 137,140,955 of NC_047658.1, forward strand.
GTCTATGTGTGTGCTGTGCATGTTGAGTACAAGCGCCTACAGAGGTTGGAGGCACTAGATGCTCTGACACTAAAGCTACAGGCCGGCAGCTGTGAGCAGCCCGATTTACGTACTGAAAACTCAACTCAGAGCCTTTCAAAGAACATACTCTTATCCAATGAACCATTTTCCCAACTCCTCTTCAATTATTTTTAAAAATGTGGAATTTACTGGGACTTGACACATCAAGCTAAAAAATACTTTCTAATTTAATTTAGCACAAAAAGAGAATTTATATAATATTTCCCAAATACTAAACAACAACAACAAAAAAGGGCTCTTATGGGGCAATCAACTTTATTAGGAAAAATGACATTTAGTTTTGAGTCTAAGTGTCTTTATGTTACAAAATAAAAAAATTATAACTGTTAAATTTGATACAAAACTTAATCAATACTCTAATCATCTAAAATAAAAATGTTCTCTATTTTTGCAGTTACTGCTGATAAAAAAATCCCGAAATTCTGCTGATATGCCACTGTATATTAATCAAAATATTAAGAGTAAGGAAGTTTAAGTTTTCACTCTGTGTGTCAGATGTATTATTTGTTTTTTCACTTACAGTTTCCATCACGTGCTATTTTAATGAGCCCAGATTCAAGGTTTATTTTAATGTCCTAAGTAGCTGGAAAAATGCTAAAGTCAGCAACAGATGCTCTTAAGGAAAATCTTAATTAATTTTCCTACTTAAAATGCAGTATTTTTCAACAGAAGTCTCTATGCCTATTTGGAAAATAAAATGTAAGAACAGCTAGAACAGTAAGCTCTAGCAATGTAATGGCTACTATCATTCCTCTGTGCAGATGAAGAACTGGACTTAGAGGTTCAATAACTTAGCTAAGGTGATAGAATAGTCAGGTGGTAGGCCTGGCATTCAAACTCAAACAGCCTAGTTCCAGAGTCCACATGTTTTAACTACTAGAACATTACTGATACCCACTACTCACTTAAGGTCTTTGGAGGATAAAACCTACGAATCTTCACTTTAAAAGGCATTAGATTATTTATATTATTTGTATTATTAATATTTATAAACTTTAACAAGGAAGGGCATAGCTCTTAGGAAAAAGTAACACAGACACTCTTAGTTTCTTTACAATACACACACAAAATGAACCCCAAGTCACTGTCCCTGGTGCATATTCTAAATAGAAATGTGAAGACACTTTCTGACTCTGAGTTTTATAGTATTCACATAAACACGAATTCTTATGAAGCAACTAAAGGAGGCAAATTTCTAGTGTTTAACAAGTCAACATAAACACAGTCAACAAGTTAAGGTCAAAACATGCTTCACTCTTTTAGATTATTAAGACTTAAAAAATTTAATCCTTTAACCTGTTTCTTTCTAAACATATTTTCTATCAGTCAAAGATCAGCCTTTGGTAAATAGGTCAGGTTTTATAAAAGTAACTGAATATTTATGCACCAAAGTTTTCTTTATTTTTAGTAGTAAGAATGAGTATTTTAGTTTAGAATGACTACTTATATCTACAAAGTACTTTTTATGTTCATTACTAACAGGACTTTTGGGAAGAAAAAACCTCACTTCTTTATTAGATAATAACTGGTATTTTATGTATATGAGTATTTGCCTGCACGTATGTATGTATGTATGTATACCACACATGTGCCTACCACCCTTTGAGGCTAGAAGGTGCTGAATTCCCAGGAACTGGAGTTACAGATGGTTGTGAGCCACCATGTAGATACTGGGAACCAAACTTTAAGTCCTCTACAAGTACAGCAAAAGCTCTTTATAGCTGAGCCATTTCTCCAGCCTCTTTATCTCTACTTTAGAAGGCAGTTTCAAGTACTATTCATGAATTATAAAATAGTATTCACACTGTAAACTAGAAGAGCTACCTTAGCCTAATATAGACTTACAGACAGACAGACAGACAGACACACACACACACACACACACCCATCCCACAGTGCTCCTCTATCCCCTCATGCCTTAAGAACAAGGAAAGGGATGACTTTATTTATTTTGAACAGCAGCTCAATTTAACAAAACATGTACTTTTGACCTTAAATTTCTGAGCAATAAGCAAATGGTCAATAACTGACTAGAAGTATCACTTATAACAATGTTTTCCAACATGTTTCCATGAGCCAGAGTCAAAAACACACTTTGCCATGCATGTCAACACACAGAGGCAAAAACCAAAGTTTCATAAAATAATACATACGACTATACATATTCATGGTATTATATGTGACACACTAATTATATGTGATATGCTGACAAATTCTTTTTAAATTGATTAACTTAAAAAAGAAATGTAACCCACTGAGTTGATTTCATATATCACTAATAGCACCTATAACTGTACAAAGCATTACTTATCCAGTTTGTGTTACTATTTACACATAAAGTCCACTTACAAAAAATACCAAAATGGATGAACTACTCTGTCTTAAGCTCTATATAGTTCTATATTAAAAAATTGGGGAGGAAATGAGTGGGAGAAGTAACAAAGGCTAGCATGCTTACCAGTGGAAGCATAAAGATATAATAGTATACCATTAACATGTTACAAGAAATGAATGGCAGGATGGCCTCCAGCCACATTAATACATAATCCAGTAAATTGCATTTTACTGGAAATCCTGTATAAAGGTTACGTAAAAAATTCTAAAGAATGTAATTCATACTAATGTCATTAAAGTATTCTATGATAAAATATATATTTTCTGTTTACTATTTAAGAATATCTGATTTTTATCAATTTCAACTTCCCCTAAATAAGAATTTTACTGAAAACAGAAGTATAATACTGCTATACAGTATTTTTCTTGGCCCATATAATTTTATAACTACTTAAGACCTACAAATTTAATTATATCACTTTTATTTTATGAGCTTATAAAACTTTTAGAAATAAATTGGCTCCAATAATACAAAAAATTTTAAACAAAGTATCACTTGTTGAAAAAAAATACTATTTGTATAGAGAATAAAAGTATAATTGTGATGAGATTGCTTATTTTCAGTATTAGTACTTCACATACGGCAGCAAACACTTGTTTTGCAGAAATGTTTAAAGACTATTATATTTAGCCTTTACTGACTATAGTTCATTTATAGTTAAGAGTTAAAGCACCTCTTTTTCCAGTCGGTCAGTCCACCATTCCTATACTAGTTAAATTACATAAGAATGGATTATCAGAGTAGCATCACTAGTTATAAAAACAGGATTTATTTTCTTAGAAGACTAATTTACATATCTGTTTATATGTACTCAGGAATATATGCAAATGGACATAAAGAAGAGAGATACATGTATATACACTTGATTAAACTCTATCTACAAAACTTAGTATAGGTTGGAAACTAAAAATACCAAGGTTTATGAAAGATAAAGGGGTTTAAAAAATAATATTTCGCCTACATCTGTACTTTAAAGAGAAACACATTGTTAGAAATAGACATTAAAAGTATACACCTTGTAGTTTCTTAAAATTCAGCCATTCTCACAAGGAATGGAGCTAAAACAAAAAATTAAACGGAAAAACTTGGTGACAATATTGAAACATTTACCTGAAACTCCGGCACAGCAGGTGACTTTGTGACAGTTTTCCTCTTCTTTGTGATTGCTTTTTTAGATATGGATTTTTTTCCTTTCAAGATTAAAAGAGAAAAACTTCATAATGCTGTTTACAGCACCTTATTAACAGAAACCAACATAGAGCCTTGAAAGTTAAACTGTAACTACAGATGGCTGCTAGAAGTCAAATGAAAATGATGAATCAAACAAGCCTCAGTGAAAGCAAATAGTAAACTGTAACTACCCGTAACAGACATATTAACAATGCTGCATATTTATATAAGAACTAAAATGATTACATTTTCAAGGTGATGCATAAACATTTGAGTTTATTAAAAGGAATAGGCATAAAAGCCACAAACTACAGCTTAGTTAAAAATCTACATTCACAGCTTACATAAGACTGCACAGAACAGAGCCTTACCTGAACAGTGACTTCTGCAGTTAGGAACCTGGGTAACCATTGTAGCTAAAGATTATGGACTACTTAACCAAAAGTGGAACAAACCCCTTAGCGACATTAGGATGCCACCTCTTTAGCTCTGCATTTGTTTAATGGGCTGGTCTTGGCAGTATTTAATATCCAAACTTTAAAAAGTATAATTAGCATATCCCTTTAATGTGTAATTAGTACTTTGTGCACTCAGAAATCATGAGGAAAAATACACCTCATCCCTAAAAAATCCAATTTCTAGAATACATCTCAAGTATTTGTCTACTTCTTTGCATTTAACTTCACAAAGCACCACAGTTTTGACAAGGCACATGTTAAAAAGCATTTTTCCTTACTTTAATATTGAGGATCTCACACTGTAGCCAAGCTGGCCTCATACATACGAGCTATTACATCTCCTTGTATATAATTATCAAGTAACAAATTTATTTAATTGTGAGCTGGAAAAATGGCTCAGGGGTTTTAAAAGCACTGGCTACTCTTCCAGAGGACCTGGGTTCCATTCTAACAATGCCATAAGGTGGCCTATAACTCTATTTCCATGAGATCATTGTCTTCTTCATAGGCACTGCATGCACATGGTGTACAGACATACATGCAGGCAAAACATGCATACACATAACAAAAAATGAAAAATACTTATGAAATGTGCAACAGATATTATATACAAGACACTAGTTTATGAGGACAATGAAGACTTATCAAATGGAAGCCTTGTCTTCTAGAGTTTATGATCTTTAGGAGCATGAAAAGTTTCTGTCTAATTTTTTGGTGTGTACTGGTTTTAAATCCAAGGTCTTGTGCATGTTGGGAAACTGTTCTAGCTCAGAGCAACATTTGCAGCCCTTCTCTGTTAAGGATTCTTTCCTTCAGCCGGGCGGTGGTGGCGCACGCCTTTAATCCCAGCACTTGGGAGGCAGAGGCAGGCGGATTTCTGAGTTCGAGGCCAGCCTGGTCTACAGAGTGAGTTCCAGAACAGTCAGGACTACACAGAGAAACCCTGTCTCGAAAAACCAAAAAAAAAAAAAAAAAAAAAAAAAAAAAAAAAAAAAAGGATTCTTTCCTTCACAATGTGGATTCTGAACACTGAACTCAACGATCAGACTTGGGAGCAAGTATCCTTAACTGACGTGATGACTCATCTCACCAGGCCCTGCAAATCTTACTTTTTAATCTTTTTTCCTTGTTTCTTCTTCATAGCTTTTGTTATTTCCTATGTTCCCTGCTATTAATTTTTTACAGTAAGTCCACTAACATACCACCTATCAGGGTATCATAACTAAACTTCTGATGATAGAAATTATATAATCTTGATAATACAATGCACAGCTTTTATTAAAGGAGGCAAGTTATTTCTCAGTGGTCCTGTTCATCCACTTGTATCCATTTTGCTTTAAAGATTACCCTGAAATTACTATGAGAAATTAATTCTTTTTTTCAGCTCTGGGAAATTGAACCCAACGGCACAATGCTTTTTTGAAACTCTGTCACTGAGTTATATCCCCAGTCCTTCTTTATTTGGAACTAAAGTCTTGGTAAATTGCAGTTTGTTCTTGAACATGAGATCCTATGCCCCCAGCCTCCGTAGCACCTGGGATTATAGGTGGTCATGATCATTCCTGGTTTAATTTATACTATTTACCAAAGTTTAAAAATTATTTAACAGTGAACACAGGAGAACTTACATTTATAATGATTATAAAAGGACTAATATTTATTAGAGCCTAACATATGATATATTTACTAAAAATGATTTTATATAACTTGTTTCTCAAAACAACTGTTGAAAGTAGGTAATAACCAATATGTTACTAGAGATAACTAAAGATCAAAAAAGACTAGTTAACTCAAGTGCCAGGAAGTAAGCACCACACCCAGGGATTCTAACTCCAAAGTCCAAGTTCCTTCCACTATGTAATTCTATTTCACAAAAATCAAGGCTACCATTCGTTGATTCCCACTATGATCAAGTGACAGGCATGGAAGGGTTTTTTTGAATTTGCTACTCTAATTTATCTTGCTAGCCAAACAGCAAGTTAGACACTATATTAGCTCCTTTTTACTAATAAGAAGACGGCAAACAGAAATCAATGGAAGATTTATAGCTACTAAGTACTAGTACAGATATTAATTATACTTTCCTCACTTCACAGTTGTACTGTTTGATGATATAATACTGCTTTCTTTCAGACTTATGCAGAAATGAACTATGCTTCTGACTGACCTCAGAGTAATCTTTTTTTTAAAATTAGGATTAAAAGATTTGCACATTCACCATTGCTTGCCACCTTGTGCAACCTCAAAAGATAGCCTGAATATTTGTTTCCCATTGTTTGCTAAAATTCAGCCATAAAATTAAACATTACTTTTTATATGAAGCATAGGTTAGTACAAAAACCACACAGCAATTATTTGTGTTTACTTGGAGAGGCTAGCAGTGAAATACAGACACCAGATCTATAACTGAAAAATGGTCCTTTTCTATCAGGCAAAAGATGTCCTCATTCACTGAGCAAACAGTTTTAAGAGAACAAATAAACAACAGTGAGGGAGAAGGGCCACCTATCTGGCTTGATAGGTAAACTAAATCAACTTTGATTAATGGGGTGAAGATGCCAGATTCCCTTCATATTCCAGTTATTTGGTAATTTGTTTTTATTTTGTAACAAGGGTATAACTAACTGCTACCAGTGGAACATTCTCATGGCTTGAAGATACTCAATGCTTTTACTCTCAAAGCCCCAAATCACCTGGTTCCATAAAACCAAATATAAACTACACCTAAGATTGTGTGTGAATCAGAAATCAGTTTAAAATACAAGCAGAATTTTTGAAAAAAATGATGCTTAGATGTGCAAAGTTAATTTGTGGTTGGAAAACATATAAGAATATCTTAATAATCCTAATAAAAACTGTGTAACCAATGTTACAAAAATATTCCTAATGAAGCTTTCTAAAACACTATGCTCAGAACAACTTAAGAAACTTATACTCTACCTAAAGGAAAGTTGTAACTAAAAAATATATTATCCTCTAAATGAAGCACAAATGACTTGCCCTTTATAACCTGGAACCAGAAATTTAATTCTCCTTTCTTTCATTCTATTCCTTATCTTTCTTCCCATCCTTCACTTGTTTTTCCATGTCTTTATCTTTAAGCCCACTGATCTATTCAAAGACTTTTAACAATTCTTTTCTAGATCTAACCTTTTCATGGTTTAAAATACTTCCGTGTTTTTTTTCCAGTTTATGATTCTTACTAAGTAGATGGGTAAAAGGGATAAACTGTTAAAGTAAAAAAACAAAAACAAACAAACAAAAACAAACAAGGACATTGTATATGGGTGGTGCTTAGGATGTCAAGCCACAAAAATGGAGTTTAATCCGTGTCTACTTATGCATGTCTTAAGTTATGTTTAATCCGTGTCTCTACTTATGCATGTCTTAAGCTATGTTTTAATTCGTGTATACTTATGCATGTCTTAAGCTATGTTTCATCTGCAGAAGTTCCTGGACTGCTGTAAGTAAACAATTTCATCTAAACAATTGATTTTCATATTACTCTCCTTGCTTATAAAAAAATCTTGTCACAATGGCAATTCTTTTACCTAATCACACAATATGACTATTAAATATCCAATTATTTTTCTCTTTAACTTAGTGTTACATGTTCTCAGAAAAAATAGAAGAAACTGAAAAATAAAAAATAAAAATTAGATGCCAAGTTCTGCTACTTTCTGTCTCTGTCTCTCTGTCTCTCTGTCTCTCTCAAAAAGATTTATTTTATATGTCTGAGTACACCGTCGCAGTCAGATCCTATTACACATGGCTATGAGCCAACCATGTGGTTGGTTGCTGGGAACTGAACTCAAGACCTCTGGAAGGGCAGTCAGTGCTCTTAACTGCTGAGCCATCTCTCCAGCTCATGTACACCTTCCTCTCTTAAGAGGATATTTTTTCTGACAGTGTAATAGAAAAGGTACATGGCGTTGTTTATTTGTATTTAAGTTCCTATTCACAGTCATCTTCCAGCTCTTTATTTAAACTCTACCAGCTTCTTTTCATGCCTATTTAATGGCACCTTAATTATCTTTTCAGATTTTTTTTTCTCTGAATCCTGCCATTCATTAGATGTGTAACACTGGGCAAGTAAATAGACCTTGCTGTTCCTCATTTTAAAGAATGTCTATAAAATCTTGGGAGCTGGAGAGATGACTCAGCAGTTAAGACTTCTTGCTACTCTTGTGGAGGAGCAGGGTTGAGTTCTCAGCACCCACATATTAGCTCCCAATCATCTCTAACTCCAGTTTCAGAGGATCTAAGAACCTCTTCTGGCTTTCTCCAGCACAGGTACTCATGTGATGTACATTTATAAAAGCAGGCAGAATACTTAGATACATAAAATAAAAATAACAGTAGCCATCTACTTTCAGAATATTTATGAGTAAGTGAAATAATATATACAAAGGCTAGCAGTGTTACATGAATATTAATTATGCTGAGAAAAAAATAGAGGGGACTGAAAAAATGGCATGGGTTTGAGGACATAACAACTTTGTGGTTGAATACATGCCTGGTATATGCATAAAGGCCTGGATTCCGTTCCTAGCACTGCAAAAATATAAAAATAAACTGATAAGACAGCTAATTCTTTTACTCACAGTCTCTAGTTGGTGTTCTAAAAATATGTTCCATGAAGATGCACAATTAGGTTCTAGGTGCTATCAATATAGAATTCTACAAACTTCTCACAAATATGGCCCTGGAAGTAACTAAATATTATGAATTATATTATTTTCAGGTCTTTTCTATAAACTGCTTTTTATATATCTGACACATCTTATATTAAGCTCATTCATTTGCTCTTGGGATCTTAATCCAATTATTTTTAAACTAGTATCATATAACTAAAACAAGAGGTCTCTCCCAAAAGGTATACTCTCAAATAGCTTCTAACACCTCAACTTTTACTTTTTATTGTGCTATTCTTTTACAACTTGATTAATTATAACTACATTTTTGCTCATGGTATTAATCAATTTTTACTATTTAAGCCTACTTATTCTTCAAAGACCTTCATTCTTTGTGAAATCTTCCCATGGCATACACTGAGTTTTCCTATTTTTTATTATATAGTCTTATTACATTGAAAAGGCTGTTTATCAGTTTTAATCAGATTTATTGATTCTTATAAATTTTTGTTTGCATGTATACTACGTATACTATAGTGTACCTGGTACCAGCAGAGGCCAGAGGAAATGAAATTGCAGATGGTTGTGAGCTCCTTGTGGGTGCTAGGAGCTGAACTCAGGTCGTCTGCAAGAATAGCAAGTGCTCTTAATAGCTGAGCAATCTCCACAGACCCATATTTACCAGCTTTGAACTTAATTTTATTTTATTTTTTAAGTTAGCGAGGCTTGGTGGCATATGCCTTTAATCCCAGTACTTGGTAGGCAAAGGTAGGTGAATCTCTTCAAGTTCAAGGCTTGCCTAGTCTACACAGACAAGCCAGAGCTATAGTGAGACCCTGTGTCAAAGAAAAGAAAATACACACAAACACACACACACACACACACACACACACACACACGCACACAAATTGGGTCCAAGGAATGAACTCGGGTCATCAGGCTTGGCAGCAAGAGCCTTCACTCAACTGGGCCTTCTTGCTGACCATAGTTTCTTAACCTATAAGAAAATGAGACTGCTTGACCTTATCTAGTTAGATCAGTTTAGAGGTATCCCAAAATGATCTGCTTGAAAAGAATGACTACTGAGGAGGAGAACGTCTTTAAACTAAAACTACTTAAATGTGTAACATAAGTCTTTTTATTACTGTGAATGCATCTTTATGTTTTAAATTAATTTGAGCTATTTGTTTCACACAATTTGTAACAATACTAAAACAACCAAAACGTCTACCAAGGAGGATATATTATTAACTACAAAATACAAACTCCTAAATAGTCATTTAAAATGATGCAGCAAAGAGCTATCGATTGCACACAGGTGTTCATGTATTCTGTAAGGTGAGAATAATGTAAAGCATAAAAAGTATGTTTACATGTATTACAAATACATGTGTTAAAACCATATAAAAGATACAAAGGACATGGAGAGATGGCTCAGAGGTTAAGAGCACTAGCTGCTTTTCCAGAGGTCTAGAATTTAATTCCCAGCAACCATATGGTGGCTCATTATTATCTATAGAGTTCTGATGCCCTCTTCTGGCGTGCAGACATATATGCAGACACAATACTATATACATAATAAATAAATAAATGTTTGAAAAGATACATAGTAAGAGGTTAGTTAATATTGGATTTATATGGGGAAATCATATATGTTCATTTATTAAACATTTATTTATTCTTTCCTTTTTTTCTTTTTCTTTTGATTTTTCAAGACAGGGCTTCTCCGTGCAGCCCTGACTGTCCTGCAACCCACTCAGACCAGGCTGTCTACGGATTCGCTTGCCTCTGCCTACTGAGTGCTGGGAAGCTCTACCACCATTTGGCTACTTAACAGATTCTTAAACATGATGCTAGGGATGTAAAATCCTAAATCTTTTAGTCCTCAATAATGTTAGAGTAGAAGGGAGACACTCATCAAAATATTCTAGAAACAAATATCACTACTGGTTAATTATTATAAAGAAATAAATGCCTAGTGTTCTAATTATGTACAAAAGAAAACTTAGAAAATAATGGGAAGCTTCTTTAAGGAAATGATAAAGAAATGAGGTAATAAGGAATCTTTTTTAAAAATTAATTTTTACTTAATAGTAGATAGAAAATGCACTGCTTTTGCATTTCTACTAATAGCAATAATTAATAATTAATAGTTTTCAATTCTTTAAAAAGAATCTGCCATGGCTGGAGAAATGGCTGAGTGGTTAAGAGCATGAGCTATTCTTCCAGAGGATCCCCACTCAATTCCCAGCACACCCATGGCAGCTCACAACTGCCTGTCACTCTAGTTCCAGGGGCTCTGACACCCTCATACAGACAGACATACAGGCAAAACATCAAGGCACATTAAAAAAAAAAAAAAAAAAAAAAAAGAATAATCTGTCCTTTTTTTTTTTTTTAGTATTTTTTTCCTCTGAAAAAATTATTTCTATTTAGTGTTACATGTGTGTGTGTTTACAGTTGATCATTTATGATTGGATAATGTATCAGTGGAGGTGGGCATGAGGCTCATTTCTGGAAAAGACTGATTCTCCTTCTTAGCAGCAATTAATTGCCTGCAACTCTTTTCGTCTAGTGGCAGGGCGTCCAGAGGTACTTAATGGACTGAGGAGAGTGTGTGTGTGTGTATAACAACGGTAATTAAAGAAAAGGTTGTGAAGTTGAAAGGGATTGAGGGACATGGGAAAAGTGTAGAGTAGAAATGATGTGCACAAATTTTCTACATAATCCTGTATAACAATCTCAAAAATAATAAAATAAATATAAAAAATTATCTCTATTTTCGGTCAGTTCTACTTGCTTGGCATAAATGAAAGAGGTAAAAGGCATAAATGACTGGAAAAAAATGAAACCACAATTTAGAAAACAGAAATAAACACTCAAGTCTGAAAAGCAGATAAAATGTTTAAAAATTACAAAACCGGATCACAGTGTACAAAATTTATCAAATCATTCAAATCGATTTGACTTTGTACCTTCTATTAAAAAAATCATCTGTCACAACAATAAGTTTAATTAAAATTTAGAAATGTCTAAAATTTAAAGCCTGTAGTAATCAATATGTTGTGGACCAGATAACCACAGGTAGAATTTAGTCCACTCCAACTGCATATTCATAAATCCGTCATGGATGACATAGCTTATCCCAAAGTATGCTCTATAAAGCACATAAGCTATCCATTACTTGAAAAGTTATGTGTCAAAGTAAATCTGAAGAAAATACTACATTAATCAAAATTATTTTTGAAGTGTTTATAAAAAAGATAAAGAGATAAAGAGAGTATGTTCTGTGGGTGTGTGGAGAGGTATGGGGAAGGGGATGTCTCAGTTGGCCCATGTAGAGGCATCTCTTCCCGGGAGGGACCAGTCACACACCTATAGAATAGAGTTTATTGAGGGCATGGGGAGGGGAGCCAGGAGGGTAGGAGAGGGGGAGGGGGGGAGAGGGGGGAGAGGGGGGAGAGGGGGGAGAGGGGGGAGGGGGGGAGAGGGGGGAGAGGGAGAGGGAGAGGGAGAGGGAGAGGGAGAGGGAGAGGGAGAGGGAGAGGGAGAGGGAGGGAGGGAGGGAGGGAGGGAGAGAGAGAGAGAGAGAGAGAGAGAGAGAGAGAGAGAGAGAGAGAGGCAGAGAAGAAGAGGAAGAAGAAAAGTAGAGGCAGGCTATGACCACGTGGGGAGAGAGGAAGGTGGGAGGGGACAGAGAGGCAAGAGGGTAGAAGGATAAGAGATTAAAAGTAAAAGAGTAAGAGATTAAGAGAGTAAGGAGGGGGCAAGCAGCCCCTTTTATAGTGAACCAGACCTACCTGGCTGTTGCTAGGTAACTGGGGAGGGGCATACCTGGCTGTTGCCAGGTAACTGTGGAGGTGGAGTTTAGACAGAATACTAACAATTTTCTTTCCTTTAAAGTTTTCCAGAATTGCTAATATACAGGCCCCAAATCATTTATCTAGAATTTTGTCTGAAAATAGTTTTAAAATCATTTATATGGTTAAAAAAATCATCCCTGAACTATATGATAAGCTTTTAAAAACAATTTTCGTTTCATTTGATCTAACCACCCACAAGCCCTATTAGGGATGTTATTTAATAGTAGATACATGATGATATTCCTGTAAAATCTGAACATTTTTTTAAATTTCAAAATAAATGTGATAGGAGTTTCCCAGAATGCACTATGAACCTATACTAAAACACAGTAAGAGGAAACCTTGTCAAATCTATGACCATGAAACTCACTTTCTAAAAAGTGCAACAAAGGAAGTGTTGGACTCGAGTATGGCAGAAACTCAACTATAAAAGGACATGCTGCCTCAACATCTAATAAAAATGTACAAAATAAGTGGCATGAAATAATGTAAAACAAATGTTTTATTCTTATAACATCTGATGTAATATCATTATATCTCAGTTTTGTAAGACTTGAAAGTAAGATAATAAAGACCTTCACACATTCTTTGTAAACTTTCATCCAAAGGTTTATTTCTGAGTTACTTTAAAAAAATTAGGTCAATAAGAACCAATTTTGAAGTTCTAGTACAAGAAACTGGGCCTGGTTTTGGTAGTAAATATTATATTACTTCTTTAAAAACTTATATTTATTGTGTGTACCCCTAACCCCCCTTCATGTGTGTGTGTGTATGCGTGTGTGTGTGTGTGTGTGTGTATGTGTGTGCATGTGTGTGCTTATAAGAACTCAGGTCATCATGCTTGGTGGCAAGAGCTTTTGCTTGTCAACATTTCTCTGCCTTGTACTTAATAATTTATTACATACATGTTATAGAACATACTGAGTTCTATTTAATTATTTCAATAACTCAAAGGTTACTTCTTCATCTGGGGATTCAGTAGCAGCTATGAGGAGGAGTGAAAATGAGACCCTCAATGCTGGCTGGACCACAAATCATTTTGGTAAGCAATTCTTACTTTCTTCTCCATCAAGCAATTTTTTATAAAGTTTAATAAAACCAACAATATGCCTATCCTGTGGCAAATGAGACACAAACTTAGATAGTAGAAAAAGCAAAAGCAACAGAATCCCTTCAAAAGCCATCAATCACACAGAATAGGCTGTTGGCAGATATATAGAGTATTTAAATTGAGCAAAAGACACACAAATCCTTCTATAAGTATATAACTTATACTTTGTATTTTATTAGTTGACATAATTTTCAGTCTCCGTTTTTTCTAGATGTGAAAATATATACTGAAAACAAAGTGCTCAAGAAATATGTGATACAGGGAATAAGTTCAAACTCAAGTAAATCATATGTTACTCTAGATAAAGAAATGAGCATCTATACTTGTGTTGTCCTTAGCTTGGAAGAAAAAAAAATCACTTAATATAAGTGATAAGACATCATTTACAAGAAAAAATAAAAGTATAATATTCATATGTCAAATTGAGAATTATTCAAACATATTATACTAATTAATTTTTTGTGAGTATATAGAAATCTCACCTGTCCTGGGTTTTTAACCATGTGGAATAAAGCTTGACCCTCACCCATGTAAGTACACATATTCACTTCATTCTATCAATCAGAGCTTCCATGATACAGAATTGAAAGAAAGTATGAATTACACTTAAATGTAAGTCTTGCCCATTAAGTAATCTTACCAGATTTGTGCTTCTTGTGTTTTCCTTTCTTTTTGATGATCAATAATTTATTCTGGATCTCAGGTTTGTAAGACTTGAAGGGAAGAGAATGAAGACCTTCACGCTTTCTTTGTAAATTTTCATTCAAAACATCTTTCAATTTCTTTTTTTTCTTTTTCTTCTTTTTTGCCCTCATTTTAGTTAGTTTGAGTTTCTTGTGGCTCTGCAGTGAGTGCTCTAACAATATATCCCGTACAACTTTGTGGCAGTTAATGTCTAGATGCTCAATGTGACTTCCATTTATATGAATTTGGCAAGATTTCAGAGCATTTTCTTTCAATGGATTGGATTCTGTCTTTATTTTGGAAGCTTCACTGTATTTTTCCTGATTTTCTATAAACCTTATTTCACCTGGACTGAGTGGCTCTCCAAAGCCAGTAACTTCTCCTGGACTTCTGGGTTTCTGCAAATTTTCTTTACAACAATCAGTTTTTTCAATTTCACAAGGCCTGTGAACTTTAATGTCACAGTTGGATTTTACTTCCATTTCAACAGTGATGTCATGATTATCAAAGTTCATTTTAGCAGGACAACAGGCTGGATCAAAATCAATTTCCTGCTCTTTCTTGAAAGCCAAAGACAGGCCTTCTCTATTACATCTGTGTTCTCCGTTACTTGTATTAACATAGTCACACTTGAATTTCTCCAGTTTAATCCGAGGTACTCTTTTTACTTTAATGGGTGGAACTGGAAATTCTGGGGCCTGAAAGGGTCTTTGTTTATAAATGCGCACATCTGCACCACAGAACTGAGGAAAATGTACATAAGCATTCTCCAGATAATCATAACCAAGGATAACTTCCCTGCACTCATGAATAGGTTGCCCAAGCACAGCATCTTGAACTTCTTTCTGTGTTTCATACACAAAGTCACAAAGTCCTTTAAGTAGCCATACTTTCTGGTAGAAAGGTAGCTCGTGAAAAGGTCTTTCTTCCAATGGATTAACTTCTCCAAGAACCTTAAAAAACTGAGGACACAAGCCAAGCTTCTCAGCACAGTTATCGGGGTTCTCAGTCTGCCCCACAGCAGTGTACCACTGCTGCACTTTCTGTCTCAGCACTGCTTCCCAAGTCCTATAAGGCAAAGTAGGTCTTCGATGTAAGGTAGGTCTGCGATGGGGAGGGCTTAGTAGAGAAGTCATTATTTTAGATAGAAAGGCATTACACTGAGGCATCAGAAGACAGCGTTCCAGTTCATAAAAGACAATTTCTGGCAAGTTTAGAATCTGTTGGGCTAAACAAAGGAAATGCCCAATGGCTGGGATTTCCCACATATTCTCCATGCAGGCTGGAGCTGCCTGAGCAAGGAGCTTTCTTTCCCACTCTTCTACTTCCTTTTGGCAAGCTTCTTCTGCTTCTTTTTTTTCTTGCTCCCGAAGCCTAAACAAAATTGAATACTACTATTACTTAAAGACAGTAGCACAAAACACTAAAATTTAAAGTTATATTTATCCTCAGTCATAAAGACATCTGTTCTACTTTTCCACATCAGTAAAAAGTGCCCCATTAAAAGTATGTTGTCCCTCAATTCCCTTAAGGAGATACATATAGCCCTATATCTTCAGTTTTACTAAAGGAGAACTATCACTAACCCCATCTCCAGGGTGAAATTTCATCTTACAACATATATCTACTTTAGCTAATAAAACACAGTGAACTTTGAGTGTAGTTATTTCTATACTATGACTTCATATAAAAGCAAAAAAAGTTTACATTTTTACATTATTCCATTTCTAAAAACTTACAGTAATGGGGCTGTGAATAAAGACAGTTTGTAAGAAGTTCTGAGTTTGATCCCCATTACTGTATAAAAATTGATGCTCAAGGCCATTCTTGGCTATATAATCAGTATGAAATCAACCTGGAATATGAGAAATACTGCCTCAAAAAAAAAAAGAGAAAGGTTATGGTAAATAACAACAATAATAAAACAACAATAAAAATGATTTAAGCAAAAGTTATATGCTTGTTATTGTTACATGGAGCTTTATTAGACAAAAAATAGACTATAAAGAAACTGTAGGAGACATTAGTAAAGTGCCTGCTGCATAAACATGAGGTTGTGAGTTCAGGGTCTAACACTCATGCAGAAGCTGGGATCAGTGCTATGTACGCATTGTGAGTCAGTGCTTATGTGTGGAGGGTGAGGGGTACAAGGAGCTAACTTGAAAGTCCTGCCTGAAAAAAATTAGGGGACAGAGATAGAGAAAGGCATCTGATATTGAATTCAGGTCTCTACACACGTGTACTTGCAAATACCACACACCCACAAATACATGTACACACACCACAAACACACAAAAAATTATATTATTTATATTAAAAAATTATATAGACTGATAAGCCTCTATATAAAATGAGTCAAGATGCCCATCACAGATAAACAGATAAGGAAAAATGTGGTAACAGACATGACGTATTACTTAGACACTAAAGGAATTATTTTCTGTTATTAGCAATATGGATGGAACTGGAAATAATTATGTAAATAAAACAAACCATAATCAGATGACAAAGGTTACAAGTTTTCACTGATTTGTAGAAACCAAAAAGTCAATCTAATAGAAGAACCAAGTGAAACAATAATCACGAGAGACCAGCAAAAAGGACTGTAAAAAGCAGCCAGAAAATACCAGAACACAGACAGGAAGAATTAATTCCAAGTTTCAGCAACTGTAATCTTTTAAGATAAAAATACAGTTAAGAAAAAAAAAACTACATTGACAAATATCAGGAGTTTCTTTTATAGACTAATCCTGTTTTATGGTTTTGGCTAAGAATTCACACTATTATCCCACTTATATTAAAAATGGAATCAGTTATTCTTATTTTATGGACTTAGTTTATTAAGTAAGATTTATACAGATACCTCCATTAGTGATTTAGTATGTGCATACATTTGGCCATCCCAAGAATGTTAAATATTATAACAAAATTCAGCTCTTGAGGGCTAGCAAGATAGCTCAGAGGATAAAGCCACTTGTTGCCAAACCTGATGACTGAATTTGATCTCCAGGACAGAAGGAAAGATTCAACTCTCACAGGGTGTCCCCTGACTTCCAAATACATGCTATATGCAGGTATAGGAACAAACATAAATATATCAAAAATTTAAAAAATTTCATGATATTATATCTAAAAAAAAACATAAACAAAAGGCTACTCCTTCTAAAATATCTTTACAGTTTTGAAGAATTTTATTTTTACTTTGTGGGAGGTAGCAGTAGTATCATATTGGTAGATTTTGGCTTCATCCATTTAAAAAGATGCCAGTCTCAGTGGTTTCACCTTGATTACTGAAAAACAGAGGAAAAAAAGGGAAAGAATGTATTCACAGACTGAACTGTTCACTTTAGCAGGTCAGGCCTAAAGTCTACAGGCTGGCAGAATCCATAAGCTTTTCTGTCTATGGTATTGTCAGAAAACCCTTAAACAATGGTCAGAAGCCCGGGACCAAAGCATCCATGATTCAGTGTCTAGCTATTCCATGTGTCCTTCAACATAAACTGTTTAAGTACTGTCCAGAAGAAACAACATACTAAGAAAAATAAGGATGCTATAGAGTATGTTAAAATTTTGACCGAGAGGATAAAGAAAGCTAAATTAAAAAACCAGGAACAGATTGTCAAGAGGGATGCACTGTTTATAATTAGCACTGAGGATATCTGAAAAAGTCATTTTATAAGCATTTAATTAGTTACCTTACACAGGGAATTTTGTTTCTTGGCAAAGGCATACATTGCCAAATAAAAAGCCCAGTGGCAGGGATGTGATACTTCTCTGTGAATTGTTGGTCAGAGGTATCCAGAGATCCTTAAAGCAATACACAGTACTGAATTGCTCTTGGTTGCCTATTAGAACTTAATGGTAAGCCCCTACTGCTGAAGACACCACATCCATAGGTCACAGGATATGGACAAACCAAGTTGGTACTGAGCAGAGAGCTTCATTCCTGATGGCTTTCATAGTACTGGAAGGTGTTATGTAAGCTGCTGGGTAAACAAGTCAACAGTCTCCCCCAGCTGAGAACCTGTGAACTATAAAAATAAACACTATGGTGAGATATGCTCATGGGTCCAATGGTGATACAACTGTTATGGGGATAAACACGTTCTGGTTGGGTTTAATCCATCGCTCTCTCTGGCCACAGATTAGTATTGCTATCAGACCTCATCAGAGATGTTTAGTGAATGATAGCAAAAACAGGAACTCACAACTAGTCAAAATGCAGAGAATACGTTGTCAATGGAATGCTCAAGCATGATTAGGACACTATATCACATCCCACTCCAATACTCAGGGACCACTGTAGAAGAGGAGTTGGAAAGAGCGACAGTAAGAATGAGGGGTAAGGGAGGACAGGATAACAGCAATGCTGTACTTATGAAGTCATTGTAGCGGTGGCTGCTGGCAAAGTCCCACACAATATCCAGCTAGTCAACATGTTACCATGAAGGGGAAAGGATTCACAAATTCTACCCATAACTGATAAGCTAAAGACAAGTGATGGTGCCACAGGGAGGAAGAGTCAGTTTTCTTAAAAAGTGTGGCCCTTGGTAGGTTGGCCATGCTCACTGGCTGCTGACATCCCCAGCAGTATATACATGGACAGCACGAACTGGACTCACTAAGTTATTCTGAAAAGAGACAGAATACATGAAAATGAGGGAAAAGCTTAACAGAAGTAAATTTGGGAGGAGTTAAAGGAGGAGTCAGGGTAAATAAACTACATAGAATGAAATTCTCAAAAAATTAACAAATATATCTTAAAATCAATCAAAACAAATCCAGAAATGATACTGATGTTAGAAATAGCAGACACTGTGATAGTAGTTATTGAAGCTACATTTTGACAAGGTCAAGTAGTTTACTTAAACTAGATGTATGTGGCACAAGCCTGAAATCCACAGCACTTGAAGACAAAGGCAGGTAAATTGCTACAAGTTCAAATGTAGTCTGGTTTATGATAGTGAGTTCCAGGTTAGCTAGCCAAGGCTATCTAGTGAGAGCTGGTCTCAAACACAGTAAACAAAACAGAACAACAGTAACAACAAAATTCATTTAACCAATCAACCAAACAAACAAACAACAAAACAATGTCAGGTGATAGTGGCCCACACCCTTAATCCTAGCATTTGGGAGGCAGAGTTAGGCAAATCTCTGAGTTCTAGGCCAGCCTGGACTACAGAGTGAGTTCCAGGATAGCTAGGGCTACACAGAGAAACCCTGTCTTGGAAACAAAACCCAAGACCAAAAACCAAAACCAAAAGCCAAAACAAATTGAACCTTTATTGATGAAAATTAAAATGTTTGAGATTAAAAAAAAAAAAAAGCACACTAAATGGGATTAACCGTAATTAGAGGTAACAAGAAAGGTCAGCGAATGTGGTGAATGTGAAACAAATCCAGAGGAAAATAATGGAGCATTTAATTAAGAAAAAATGTCATAGAAAGAAATTATACAAGAATGATTAGAAATAAACTGTTAATCATATGGGTAAATATATTAATCAAAAATCAGTGTTTAGTTTGGTGTTAAAATAAGATGGCTAAACTATTAATACAAAACAACATAGGCAGGGCATGAGGGAGGCAGAGGCAGGTGGATCTCTGAGAGTTCAAAGCCAGCCTGGTCTACCTAATGAGTTCCAGGACAGCCAGAGTTACTCAGTGAGATCCTATCTCAAAAAACAAAACCAAGTGAACCGGCGGTGGCTCAGCCTGTAAGGCGTCCGCCTGCAGAGGGCGCGGGTCCCTCCTCTCTGTGTGTGTTCGAATCCTGCTCGCTCCCACCTGCCTCCTCCCACGTCTTGTGGGAAAAGAAAAAAAAAAAAAACATACAATCCCCCAAATCATAACCAAAACAAAAAAGATGAAGCAGAAGAGGTCAAAATCAAGACAAAAGTAGAATATGCAACTTTTTCTACTGGTGGAAATAGTTCCAATAGAAGGCATTAATATATATTGCTATACTAAAAAGGGCAAGAAAAAGGTGATTCTGAATCTGGGACTTGAAAATAAGCTGTAATGAGACTGTTTTCTCTTCTCCCTCCCTCCCTTCTCCCCTCTATCTTCCTCTCCCCCTCCCTTTCTCTCTCCCTCCCTTCCTAAAATCATCTTGTTATTCATTCATTCATTTATTATTTTATGTGTATGTGTGTTCTGCCTACATGTACACCTGTACACCACAAGAGGGCACTAGATCCCATTGCAGATGGTTGTGAGCCACCCTGTGGTTGCTGGGAACTGAACTCAGGCCATCTGGAAGAGCAGCTGGTGCTCTTAACCACCTCTCCAGCCTGAGACTATTCTCATTTACTAGAAGCCTTAACAGTACTATATGACTTCATAGTCTACAAATTTTAAAATAAATCTTAAATCAAAAATTTAAAACCTAAAGATGAGCTAGGTCGTTATTTGAAGATCCTGTTTATCTAATTCAAAGTACAGATTCTATTGTTTACCAATAAATGAAGTTTCTCTAGACTTATAAACTAGGTTAAGCAGACTTTTCAAAATTCTGCTGTTAAGTATACAGAATTTTTTTTCATTTCCCATAAAATTTAATTAAACTTAAAAGGCTGTTGTAAGATCCTGTATCTGTTAGATTGTCAAACATTAAAAAAAAAGTGGTTTACTTACCAGGGTAAGTAAAAAGGGTTGTTTACTTGTCTCTGTGTTTGATTAACTTTTTCAGTATAATCTTTGATTATGAACTCACTGTAAAATCAATTAGTGGCTATAAAATCCTCTCAAATCCTAAGTCCAGAGATCTCTATGTAACTACACACAAGCAAAATTTAACTGCATTTATGATAAATTTCTAATTTAAAATCAAAATGTAAGGGCCTGGGACATGGCTTAGTAATTAAGCTGCCCTCTGTCATTCATTCATTTTATATATATATATATATATATATATATATATATATATATATATATATATATATATGCCCCCCCATCTCTGTCTCTGTCACCCCCACATTTAAAAGAAATTCAAGGCTGGCAAGATGGCTTAGCAACTAAGAGTAGTTGCTCATCTTGCAGGTAACACAGGTTCAGTTCCCAGTACCCACATGGCAGTTCACAAATGTCTGTAACTTCAGTTCCATGGGATCAGAAAGCCTTTTCTGGCCTCCATAGGCATCAGGTACATGTATGTTGTATATACATACATGCAAACAAAATATACACATAAAATAAAAATAAATGAAAAACCTAATTAAAACAAAACAAAACAAAACAAAACGTGTCATACTTTGTTTTTGCCCAAAGAATGAATTCACAGGCTGAGTATCTCTATTGGAAATGCTGGGGACAAAAAGTTTTGGATTTCATAGTTTTTGCATATACTTAAAAGTATCTTGCAGATGGAATCCAAATTTAAACATAAAATTAATTTATGTTCCACATGCATCATGTACATGCTGACTGAAGGGAGTTTTATGCATATGTAGCATTTTAATGAGGCCATGCACTGAATGCAACCCATATAAACTTTTTAAATTTGAGTGTAAATTTCATCAGGTGTAAAAATATACATCTGTGGTGTCATGTCAGACCTTCAAAGTATCAGATTCTGGGAGTATTAAATTTTTAATTTTTATTTGAATCCAGTATGCTCAACTCCTATGAAGAAACACCAAATACTAGAGTAGATAAGATAATAAAATAATAATAATAGTGATAATAACAATAATGAGCACCAAGTAGAGAAAGAGAATAAAACAGAATCATGGTATTCTAGAGGCAATACATAAATATCAATGAATTATTCTTTGTACTGATAAAGAAAAATTACATGTTTCTGAAGAGATGGAAAGAAAAGCAACCAATGCTTAGGAGATGAATAAAGGAGAAAATCTGAGCAGATGAAAAAAAACAAAACAAAACAAAACTATGGACTACTTTTGCCTAAATCAGCATTAAGGAGACTTTGGTTATTAGGTTATTGGCATGGTATTTTCTGAAACTATTCACTTAATGGAGACACTAAAGAATACATGTAGAATGATAAGAAGATGGCGTCTTCAGAATTCCATAGCAGGTTGGTGTAAGAGAGTGTTAAGTACAGACTTTACTTGGCAGACTAAAGTTAGCATCAATTGGTTACTCTTGGAAGGAAATTAATCAATGATACAATATATACATTCTGTTAGGTCAGGTCCCTAGAAGAGGCACCATGCAGTTGAAATATGATGCTGACAACTCTATATGCACTATGTACAGTTACTTAAGGGACACTGTTCACAATGCTACTCACCATGAACTGTATTTTCCAGGGGAGGATGCTAGAATCTAGTCTAAGACTTTGGCTTCACTAATGAGGGGTATAGAAGGTGGAGGGAAGCACACATTGCTATGGGTTTTTGTTTGTTTGCTTTCTTGTTTTGTTTCAGATAGGATCTCACTTATGCAGGCCAGGTTGGCCTGGAGCTCACTATATACTCCAGGCTAACCTTGACCTTGCAGAAATCTTCCTGGTGAGTACTACATTCTGGGCTTAAAAACTGGACTGTGGAGTTTTTCAACTGATTCTCAACAATGTGGTAAATAGGGAATGGGAGAGCCTTAGTATCTAGAGCTCTAGAGATAATGTATGTAATCTACCAATTTTTAATTTATCTAATATATATATATGAATGAGTGTTTTGCCTGTATGTATATGAACCTCATGTGTGCCTAATGCCTGTGGAAGACAGAAAAAGGCACTGGCTATCTGGAACTAAAATTACAGAGGGTTGTGGGCCTCCTCATTTGGGTGCTGAGAATTGAACCTGGGTCTTCCACAAGAGTAGCCAGTGCTCTTAAACACTGGAACCATTTCCCTCCCTCTCCCCACTGCTTTTAAAAGACAATGTAGCTCACAACTTTAATCCCAGCACTGGGGAAACAGAAGCAAGTACAGTCATAGTTCACATAGTAAGTTACTAACCAGTCAAAGGTACATATTGGTGTAGGCTATCTGAAGTTTTCCACATTTTCCTGATAAAGACAAACTTTTAAAACCAGCTCATCAAAAATTCATTGAAAGGCACAGTAGTAGAATAAGAGAAAGCTGGGCCCAACAGTTGAGAACATTGACTGTTCTTAAAGAGGTCCTGAGTTCAATTTCTAGTAACCATATGGTGGCTCACAACTATCTATAATAGGGTCTGATGCCATCTTCTGAAGGCTTGCAAGCATACATGCAGACACAGCACTCATACATTAAATAATAAATAAAAGAAAACAGTACATGGTTTTAGAATGTTAGCTCATGATTCTAACCCTTCTGTTTGGGGAAATATTAAAAGACTAAGAATCATAAAGCCCACAATTACTCATTTAAAAAGTTAAATGAACAAAACAACTGGCTCTTATGTTGTTTTTTACAGGTCTGTTTCTTACATTTACCTGCTACTGTATGAAATAATAACAAATTCTATAGTTATTTTAGCTATGAATAATTTAGAAAGAAAATTGCTAATGATAAATGGCTTTACTAAAAAACATCACATTTGAAAGTGTCACTAGTTTTACAAACTTTTAGTGAGTGCTTATTTTAAGTAAAGGAGGAAAAAAAATATAAATCCCTCTTTTCAAGAGTTTGTAATCCAGTACAAACACAGAAGCTTCCATTAAAAATTATCCATTAAGGAAACACTACAACAGAAGCAAACTGAAGGCATGACAAAGGGAAGCGAAGGTATTTGCATTTTAAAATAGGTAATATATGTTACATTTTAGGAACATTAACCACTCATAACAAATTTACCAGCCAGGTTTTTTACTTTTCTGCTAACAACAGAATCTCAAAATTAAAACCAAAAAGGAATTTAAAGTTCAGCAGGAAAGTTACAGAAGTCCTGTGTAGGATCAGACACACAAATATTTAAAAGAAAGAAGCACAAAGTAACCTAAATTATATCTATGTATTTCTCCAGGAAAATTAGGCTGCTAGTAGTATTTCACACTTCTGAAAACAAGAATCTAGACTAATCAGAAACTCCTACTACCACCACTGCCAAGATATATAGTCTCCTGTCTCAGCAGTTCTTCTTAAGAAATATATACCTGGTTACATGTCCTCACTTTAGATGCAAGTAGTTAGGAGAATATGAAGTTTTTGGCATTTGACCTGGATGTCAAGATTTGTATGGAAAATTAGTAAAAGGCAGGTTGGAGAGATGGCTCAGTAGTTCAGATGGCTCAGCCCACTGGCTGCTCTTCCAGAGGTCTTGAGTTCAATTCACAGCAAACACATGGTGGCTCACAATCATCTATAATGTGATCTGATGCCCTCTTCTAGCATGCAGATAGAATGCTTGTATACATAAAATAAATACACAAATCTTTAAAAGAGAAATTAGCAAAAGAATAAAAAGCTATAAAAATGCAGGGTGGTAACTGTCAAATATTACTGCTATTTTTTGTTAAGAGAATTTGAAAATAAATTATAAAGTCAGAATTTTTGTTTTACAAATATGTAGAAACTACTTACTGCTTTAATTGTGATTTCAAATCAAAAGATGAGTTAGTTCATACAGGTATGTGAAACAATGAATATTAAAGGATATAATTTCTGGTAATTCAAACATTAAGTTTTATAAAAAGTAAATATATGAGAGGACTATCATAACTATAGATAACATCATATTCTATGCTGAATAAGATGATGCATGCCTGAGATCTCAGCACTTGTCCCATAAGACAAAGAAACTAAAACAAAATTCTCTCTCTCTCTCTCTCTCTCTCTCTCTCTCTCTCTCTCTCTCTCTCTCTCTCTCTCTCTCTCTCTCTCATAAATTCTAGATTCACAGATTTTATGTAAGGAGAGCCATATGTACTTGTAACAAATTTTATTTTTTAAAAGTCTTTGACTTACTATATTGATGTTTTCTAAATCAAAAGACCCTCTCTGCACCAATTAGCACAAACAGCTTGCTGTCCTGTCATCATTTTCCTAAAGATAGCTAACTATAAATTTACCAGCTCAGCTATACCCTCAGCCCTCCATATAGTTTAATGTGTAAAACACACTAGAATGAGTAGAGCATAGATACTGTTAAACCAATAAAAAAACAATCTCCTTAGTTTAAGTGAAGGATAAATTAACTAGATGAAGTCAGAAATAAAAGACATACATAGATATGAAAGATACTTGGGAAATAAACTGGCATAATCTTAGGTGTATTCAAAATGCATGTAAGAAATATGAACATTTCTAGAATGGACTCCAGATTTCTAACGTGTACAACTCAATAGATGGTAGTATCATTCACAAAAAAAAAAAAAAAAAAAAAAAAAAAAAAAAAAAAGGCCCTGCAGTAATGTTGAGTCTTAAGAAGTAAGCCTGTACATTTGTAATTTTAGATATGAATAACTTAAAGATACTGTAGCAAGTATCTTTTGTTTGCCTCTACATTTACCCCACTCTTTGCTGTACAGATTATCTATAGACAACCTCATCCTCTAAGTGCCCTTGAGTTCAGTCAATGGAGACCTCTGAGAACTAATGAGAAAGTATTTATTTTACTCTTTTGGCTCCCTCCTTAGCTTGAGTTGAACCCTAATAGGAGATGTTACACTTTCTAAAGAATTTTTCATAACTCCTTCCTGAGTACCAGAAACTATTCCCTTAACAATTCTATGAAGCAGCAGGGAAGAAATGCTTCCAAATTCATTTTTACAAAATCAGTCTTACTCTGATATCAAAATTAATAAAAGGAAACAACAAAAAGAAAACTACAGGGTAACATTCTTGATGGACATATATGCTATAGTAATTCAACAAAATACTCAAATACCAAACTGATCAATTAATATGTACAATATATTTTATTTTATGTGTATGTTATTATATACCTATGGCATTATGAAGGCAAAGTTAATGTTATTTTCTTCTACTGTGCTCCATCTTATCCTGTTGTTTTGATTTTGTTTGTTTGATATGTCTGATATGGGGTCTCACTATGCAGTCCTGCTGTCTTTGAACTCTCTATGTAGAATAGGGTGGGCTGGAACTCACAGACATCCACTTATCTCTGCATTTCATGTGTTGGAACTAAAGGCATATGCCATCACACCAGGCATTTCACCTCATTTTATGGAGTAAGGGTCTCTTACTAAATAAAACCATGAAACGCTAGTGAGAAAATAATATTCTAAGTACACATTTTATGGAAGAGCTGTTTTGGTGATGTCAACCCAAACAGCTGACGACACACATTATCATTAAAGTCAATATAGTCTGCTAGTATAATATAATTTTCCTTTCTTGTTTTTCTGTTTAAAACTTAAAAGTGCATGTACATGTGTGTGTACACCTGAATGTGTGCATGCAAGTGTATGTGCAGATGTGTGCAGGGGAGTATGTGCTTGGTGAAATTAGAGATTGATATTGTATGTCTTCCTCTATCACCTTCCAACTTACTTTTCTGAAGCAGGGTCTCCCACTGAGCTTGGAGCTCACCAATTGCTTAGACTGACTGGGTAGTATAGCCATGAGATCCTCTTGTTTCTGCCTCCTAGTATTGGATGCGTGCTGCCACACTCAGCTTTTTATGCAGGTAGTAGGGATCAAACTTAGGTCCTAATGCTTTGCCAACAAGCACTTTACCCATTAAGCCTTCTCCCTAGCCCAGATTTGGTTTTATGAGACAGGATCATAACACAGACCAACATACACCATGTTGACCCTCAAACTTCCAGTGTAGCCAAGAATGATGTGAATTCTTGATCAGCTCCTTCCACGTGCTAAGACTATGCATGTACACTACCATGCCTGGCTAATTTGTACAATAATGAGTTAATTTTTATAATTAAAAATTTACAAGTATGCAGTACTTCTTCTGCCAGTCATATTTGTCTGGCAAATGACTTACATCTTGAGTATATAAAGAATTCTTAAAATTAAATTAGAAAACATATGGGAATTGGGTGTGGTGGTGCATGGCTTATTCTCCTCTTTTTATTTGTGGCAAGAGTACACGTAAACACATGTAAGGCTGAAAGAAAAGATGATTTGGAACTATTTGTAGCTTCTTGCTATACATTCATACTTGGGATGCTTTAAATGTTTGCTATCATCTCAATACCTTTATTTTTAGACAAGTTCTCTGTCTCTTCTCATTTTCAAACTTAGTTTCTTTGCTATTCTGACTTTTTGCAAATCATACACAGGGTAGTGTACTGCTTAGTAACACAGGCTCAAAAACTATGTGACTTTGAGCAAACTACTTTACTTTCTGTGACTCAGGATACAAACTGATTACACATGTTGAGACCTCAGCCTGGCTCACTAAATACTACACTCAAAAGTTTTCTTCCTTGTTAATACAGTGTCATTCCGACTGTGTACGGCTGGTCTCAAACTCACAGACCTGACTGAGTCCTGAGTACTGGGATTAAAGACAAGTGCTATTACACCCAGCTATGCCTTTGCTCTACTTCTATCAAGGAAGGTATAAGGTCTTGTTAGGCCTTCCAAGAGCAATCTCATCTCTCTCTGCTCTTGGTAATTAGTAATGAAGCCACTGTCTTCCACGAGCCTGCCAATTTTTTGACTACTCCATTCCAATCAATTTATGCACTACTGTCAGGTTAATTTTAATTCTTTCTAAAAATCCCCATTTCCTATAGCAGAAAAACTTTCTGGGGCTCTGTACAAGTGGGCTCTGTACAAGACACAACTGTACTCATAGTTGTGTCTGAAATGAATCACTGCTAAAAAAAGTTAGATTGCTAAAAGTATCATGACTGAGTTTTAGCCATACAATTAGCAAAGCAAGTTACATTTATTAGTATAAGAGCAACAAAATGGTTTAAGTTGCCTTCAACTAGCACTAGCAAATTCTAATTATATCAGCAAATATTCCTAGTATAGTTTGAGATTTGATTTTGTGTGAAATCACTACTCAATTACAGAAATGAGCTTCACTTACCTCTTGGGGCTCTATTTTGCTTGTTACAAATAAAACATTACATAATGCCATCATTCTATGCTCCTGGGCACAAAAAGGTACCCGCTAACTGAGTACAAAACTCCTTTCTGAAGAGTCTAGAACAAGCAGTTATCCAAGAAGTTAATAAATGAAGGAGATGGCAGAGATAGATTTATGTCATTCTATTTTTTAAACTTTAATTTTTTTATCTTATGTGTATGGGTGTTTTATGTCTGTGTATTATTATGTACATGCTTGGTAGCTTTAAGAGGCCAAAAGAGGGTGTTTGATTCCCTGGAACTTAGAGTTGAAGAGTTGTGAGCTACCATGTGGGTGCTTGGGAATTAAACCCAGGTCCTCTGCCAGATCAGTAAGAGCTTTTAACTACTGAGCCATTATGCCAGCCCCTATGTCACTCTTGAATGTCATTATTTCTGGAGTTGGTAGTAATTTAAAGGTGTGTGATTCCATTCTAAAAATACTAGTCTGTATAAAAACTGCTGTAGTTTTAAGTTACCCTGAAATTTCTAGAAAATTAAAAAATGTTTTTTAAATATTATTTTTGTATAGTGTCAAAATAATTGTTTTACAATTTAAGACTATACTTTAAAACAAATTTCACTGTGATCCAATAACAATTCATATTTTGTTGACAGTACACTACTACTAAATACAGAATCCTACTAAAACGGGACCAAAAATGTGATATTGGCATATAAATGGAGCTACACTTTTAAAAGTTATACTTGTAAATCTGAACATTAAACATTTTGACATTTACCTTTTTTCTTCTTTTGCTCTCAGCTGTTCTTCCTGTCTCAAAACTTGAACCATTATAGACTCAAAAACTCCACTTGTCAAACCTGCCAAACTTCGAGGTGTTGACCGACGCCTTGTTGACGTACATGCAGTTCCCTTCTCCTCCTCCAATCCATAATAGCCTCTAGATGTAACTGCTATCGTTGTCTTTTCTCTCAAGTGCCTTGGAGAAGAATAAGTCAATTCACAAGGTCAAATCTTCTGGATAAGCAACACACCCTTTCAACTAGTACCTTAAGCAGAATTTCTTTTCTGTCTACATACAAAATACTTAGTCAAACCTTTCTTTGCCATGTTTGAGTTTTATCTTTTCCATACAAGATTCTAACTCTTTCATAAAATCCACTGAGGGACAGTACCTCTTCTACATTTAAAAAATATAAGCCTGAAGCATTCACACTAAGGACTAAAACACTAATTGTTTAACAGAGTTTTGTTTGAAATAGAGATCATATTGTTTATTAATGTATGAGAAAATGTTCAATGATCTAAAACATTTTGAGAAAGAAGATTTTTGATACATAAATACTTTGGGGAAATTATTAACAAGTGCAGTATTACAATATATAGCAATTATATTATATGGGCGGAGAACAAGGAATTATAAGGCCCAAGGAAAACAGCCGCCTAGCAATAGCAAATCATGAATGGATGATTAGAAGTTCATTTTAATGTGTTTTTACAAAGTGATTAATTACTTATCAATACTAATGAAAGAAAATATTAATAGAAATATGAATGAACAATGTAATGAAACCTGACTTCTGACTGAAGCATAAAAAGAATTTTAACTCTAGAATTCTTTTACAATCTCAATGCAAATGTGTCTTTTACAATATTTTTATTAATTTATTGAGATACTGGTCTAATGCTTAAAAATAGTATCTCAGCAGTTCACTTAATTATTCACAAATCATCATAATGAATTTGAAACAACTAAAAACATTTACAATACACCTAAGGATGTAGTTCAGAGGTAACAAGTGTTACAACCCTAAGATTGATCTACAATACTGTCAAAAAGCAGGGGTGGGGGGGCCCAGTAAGAATATATTTACCCTGGAAAAGAAAACATTATACTGACCTTGCAAAGTTTTAAAGGCTAGTCCAACTACTGATTTTTAGGACTGTATTCATTACATAAACAGCAATTATAACAAATTTTAGGCCTGGTAGTAGTGGAACTTGCCTTTAATCCTAGCACTTAGGAGGCAGAGGCGGGCAGATCTCTGAAACAGAGGCCAGTCTGCTCTATAGAGTGAGTTCCAGGATGGCCAGGGCTACACAGAGAAACTCTATCTCAATCAATCAATCAATCAATCAAAAAAAGAAATTTTTAAAAAAACTCAGATAAAATCTCTCTTCTACCTTTGTAGAGTTTGCCAAAGCCTCTAAAAAAAATTCACACATGTTATTTCTAGAATGGCGAACTTGAGTCATGTCACTCAAATACTCAAAATCACTCAAAATATGTTGCAATAAGTTATAAGAGATGTCCCTCCCTTAGGTGTTCCTCCCATTCTTGAGTGTTCTTACTTTACCTTAATAAATCTATATTCCCTCTGCTTAAGCAACCAGACATACAAAATAGAACTTCTGTGAATTAAATGTTGGCAACAGTTGTATTTCCTTGCTTTCCTAAAAACTGTCAAAAAGGTCACTGAAGCATAAACTTTTACACTATGAGATACAATTAAAGTCCCACCCTTCTTAAACAGTGTCCACACTGATTTATGACTATCAATTAGATGGACTTATCATCCTTACATTCACTGGCATCTGGATCCCATGAATAGATTCTATTGAATTATTGTACTAGTAGGTTTTTTTTTTTTTTTTTTTTTTTTTTTTTTTTTTTTTTTTTTGTTACAAGGAGGTAACACTAACTGACTTAGCTTTACATAGATAAGAACATTAGTTTTCTAAAAATGGAGACTTTGAGTTAATCTGGTTTGCTATTTCAGGCAGTTATCTTTTTAAAAAATTAATATTTTAATTTAAAAATTTACATTCATTGTATGTTTGGAAGGGCATACATGCCACAATATGCTTGTAAAAATAAGAATATTGCTTTCAAGTGTCAGTACATTCTTTCTACCTTTTAACAGAATTTTACATTTATGTATTTTGTGTGTGTGTGTGTGTGTGTGCACACGCGCGTGCGCGCGCACAGGCTGGTATTCATAGAAATCAGAGGACAACTGAAAGTTAGTTTTCTGCTTCCACATGGAGGTTCCAAGGAGTGAACTCTGGTTATTAGTCTTGGCAGGAAGGACCTTTACCTGCTGAGCCATCTCCATGGCCCAGATTACATTAATTAACATACCCTAGAACCAATTCATCTGAGAGGATCAGGTGCTTGTATATGTACTCACAAGTATAAAAAAGTTTTTGAATAATGTAATCTACAAACATCACAAATAAAATGCATCTAGAAGTATGTGTGCTTGTGTATGTATGAGTTCAATTTCTTAACCTAGATTATTACAAATGCTTCATGGCAAGGTTTTTTCTTTCATTCTGTTCTATTCAATACAGACACCCGCATAACACTTTTAAAAACGACTTGGAGTATTTCATTACTTTGCTGTCTCCTCCCAAATCTTCTAGTCATACTCAGAATAAATCGATGTTCTTATTATCTATAAGACCTAGTGTTATATCGTTGCTCCTCATCTCCTTAAGAGCACCCTTTTTGCTTTTCTAAGTGTTTGTTCTCTGCATGCCAGCCAGTCTCCCACTTATTCTCAAGCACACCAATGTACCTACTGCCCTAGAATCTTTGCAGTTCATTCCTCTTTCATAAAAATACTCTTCCCCAGATGCTCATGTATAGGCCCCTCTCATTTCAACTATCTTTTAGATGCCACCAAATCTGAAAAGGTTTCTAACTGTGATGTTTAATAATACCTCCCCTATCACTCTATGACCTTATACTGGTTTCTTTGTCTTTTTGTTACTTATCAACACAGTGTTAAATAGTAGTTACTTAATAACTGTCTACACCCCACCCCTGGTAGAACTCAGGGATCTATGCAAAATAGGAGGCAGAAAGACTGTAAGAGCAAGAGCTGATGGATGACTCCAAGAAAACAGTGTCTTCCAGACATAACAGGACTGAAGCACATAAGAACAGACAGAGACTGTGGCAGCATACACAAGTCCCATATGGGCTCAGTTCAGACAGGGTCCAAGCACTGGCTCTCAGCCCTAATCAAGAATTGCATTTGACACCTGCTATCATTTCAGGGTAGGCCCCATGTCCAAGAGTAGTTGGCCAACACAAAACAAACTCAATGGCATTTTTGTACACTTTTTGCCTTAACTTGCTTTGGGTGGTTTTTGTTGTTATTGTTATTGTTTTTTTTGTTTGTTTGTTTTTTGTTTTTTTTTTTTGTATTTACTGGTCTTTTGCTTATATATTTGGTTTCCATTTTTGTGTGGGTTTTGTGGTGAGTTTCTTGATTTGCTTTGTTAAAAAGAAAAGGGGAAAAAACAAAATTGGGTGCATAGGAGGTGGAGAAGATCTGGGAAGAAGAAAAACATGATATATTTCCATACAAAATATATTGTATGGAAAAATTTTTTTCAATTACAAAAATATCTATTAAGGCTGGAAAGATGGCTCAGTGGCTAAGAGCAGTGGCTACTCTTCCAGAGGACCTGGAACTCCCAGCACTCATGTAGCAGTTCACAACTGTCTGTAACTCCAGTTCCAGAGAATCTGACACCCTCACACAGATATAAATAAAGTCAAAACACCAATGTACATAAAATTTAAAAAATTAATAAAAAAAAAACCCCTACATATCCTCAACCAGAAGGAAAGGTCCAGGAATATAAGGAATTTTCCTCTCCTTATTGGCTGTACTTTCTGACCCCAAACTATAGTATACATATTGTTTATATATACACTTTTGTGTGTGTAGATACATATATATATGTGTGTGTATGCATGTTTAAATATCTTTGAAAGGATACAAATCAAGCTGTTTCACAGTTTCAGTTACGAATATATTTAAATTTTTAAACTCCAACCTATGTATATTTGTCCACAATAAGAGTCCTGATGAAACATGTTATTTGGTTTTTATTTATTAGAGAATGAAGTCCTATAAATTAAGATAAATAAATTTCCCCTCACCTCCTAACAGGAACTGTCAAATGATCAAGAACCACATAAATACATGAAAATAACTTGTCCCTTAAAAAAAAATAAGCTATTTTCTTCCAGTAAGAAAATTATTTCATGAAATCGGTATGACAGTAGTTTGAAAAGAATATAATGCCAACTATACACAAAACCTTAGCAATAATTATAGCTGAGTCACTGAGTTTTTACCATTGTTTCTATTGTTTTTTTCCTTTAAAACATAAAATGTCTTCTACACTAATACATTCTGAATTTCAGAATTCAGAGACTAAATTCTACTTACAATGACTAAAACAAGTATTAACAAGAAGTAAATTGATGTTAAGTAATTAATACTTAAAACTGATATAAAATATACTTGCTATTTACTTGATAAATACACACAGATACCTATTAAAACCAGATATTTAGAAATGCTTCCAATTATTGAGGTTTTTTATATTACTAAAAGCAATGTGAATGCCATTAGTAATACAACTAGACAATATATTTAGCTTACACAAGGCTAAAACATAACTATAACTATTACCCAGGGTCCAATAGTAATAAAGGACATGTAAAAGACAGTAAGTGCTGTTTAATGCAGGGACTATTTACAAATGTGCAGGCAAGGCTAAGAGTAGTCTAGGAAGAGATGATGAAGTGTTACTGTATCTACGGTATAACAAGGAGTTATTCCCACTCTAAGCCTAAAAGAGGAAGAGAAGGGAATGGGGAATAGTTATTAGACCAAGAGAACTGCAATTTAAGAAGAGCGCCACACAATGACTGAGCACAGTCACTCACAACCTGAAG
Source organism: Arvicanthis niloticus (assembly GCF_011762505.2). Taxonomy (NCBI): domain Eukaryota; kingdom Metazoa; phylum Chordata; class Mammalia; order Rodentia; family Muridae; genus Arvicanthis; species Arvicanthis niloticus. Next base: position 137,175,037 of record NC_047658.1, read on the forward strand.
GCCAGGAAAGAGGAAGACTTTAAAGTAAATACTCCTACCTCTTGGTCCTCCTGTTAGTGCCTTCCGTTGGCTGAACCCAATCAGAAGTCAGGGGACAAGGCAGACCAGTTGATGCAGTCCTTAGAAATCAGCCTCCTGGGGCACAGAGCAGAGTATACAAGGGTGGAGAATGCATTTGGAGAAGCATATGGTGACTACCAGCAAAGCACAACCTGAGTATTAGTTTTCAAGAACAACTGAATGAAATTAGAAAAGAAAGAAATTTTACTAGGGACTTCAACAGAAACTTGGGCACATTTGCTAGGTAAGCAATATAGTCATTGCAGCTGGTGTGTACTTCTAAACGTATACATCTTTATGAGTTCTAAGCTGTACTAATCATTAAAACCAAGCATCCAAATAAACCTAGCATAAAGAAGTTTCAGGTATCTCAACAGGCAAGTACTAAACCAAATCCTGACAAACAAATCACAATGCTCTCATAAAAAATAATTTTTGTACTATTAATGCTTGGATAAATGCTTACTTGCAATTTATAAATGCAAACAAGCTATAGTACACACACTAGTTCCCCCCCCCTTCAAAGATCAGCTTATAAAAATTTAGAAACCTGACAATGTCTTGGTGAATCCAATCATTTTGTACAAATAATATATACTAACTTTTTTTTAAAGTTGGAGACTACTGCTTTCTTTTATCTTTAAGGTACTTGATATCCAAGATTTCTTTTTTTCAGGAAAAAAAAAAAAAAAAAACATCTGTAAGAAAGCACTAATCACAACTACTTATTTCCTACTGTTCCTTCCCTGTTCCCTAGTTATTATTCTTACTCCCCTTGAAATTCTCAGCTCACCCAGAAAACAAGAATCTTGCTTTGACTTTCATTTGCTCTAACAGAATCCAGCTTCTTTTCATTAGTCATAAATAAGCTGGAACTCAAAATGTATTAGCAAGTTTTCTTCCCTCCCTTGACCAAATTTCCCATGTATTTAGCCTCTTTTACATCTTAGCCTAAAGCCCCCCTGCTCATATACTACTAAGCAATACTATCAAAATCAAAGCCTTGTAGTTTATTTTTTAGTTATAAACAAATGGATTCAACCTAGACAAAGACTACTTCTTTGAAAGTAATTAACATCCTCTCTTAGCCACCATAATAGGCACTTCTAATGCTATCATTATGTAAAAGCTTCACGCTATCACCCACTACAACTTAGTAAAGTAGTTCTTCAGTAAGATATTCATTAATTTCTACTTTTGAAAAACAGAGACTATCTGAATTTAGGCATTTGTCAATGTTTCAGTAAAAAGCATCTTTGATCCAAAACCAATTGTTGTACAGGTTTTCAACACTCATATGTCACGAATTCTCCTGAGCATTCCTTTAGCATAAAATCATGTCAAAGTCTCATGAAAAACAGCCACTGCCCTTGAAAATATTTGAACATAAACTGCTAGTCCTTTGATTCACACTGCAGTCTAACATGGCAACTGCCTGCCTGCACATACTCCACTGAATCATTCTTCCCATTCTCCTTGTGAGGAAATTAAAGGGATACTTCCCAGTTCTAGAGAACTTTACTCAAGTTCTCTAGCATCTAGCCACTCTTTTCTCAAGACCATTAACTGTAACTTTACACAATTAAGACTTTCTGGGATAGAAAAGTAAAGAGGGAATATCCATTCATATAATTCAAATTCATTCAGACATCTACTAAACAATGAAGATTCAACAATGAACATACTGACAGTTTGTGTATATATGGTATTAAAGGTATAGATATCAAAGATGATTGATATGTTCTAGCTGAAACAATGGTGACAATGCCTACAAAAACCTAAAATATTTCTGAAAGTCGGAATAGAAAACAAAGATTCGGGTTAGAAATAGTTGATACTTTTGAGGTAGCAGTTATTTAACTAATTAGAAAAGTTCTGCTGGGAAGTTGTGCCACACACCTTTAATCTCAGCACTCTGAAGTCAAAGGCAGGTAGATCTCTGAATTTGAGGCCAGTCTGGTTTACAGACTAAGTTCTTGGACAGCCAGGGCTACACAGAGAAAACCTGTCTTTATAAAAACAAAAAAGAAAAAAAAAGTTTTATGGACAGAAATAAGTTATTTTTTATAAGAGAGGGAGGGCTTAAAATACTGACCTGGAAATCTTTTGGTAAATAAAGCCATGGGAAATGAGTAACTTATTTAGAAGGATAAATGCAGAAATAGAAGTTCTAAAGGCACAATTGCAGGAACTACTTACAGATAAGGAAAAACCCAGCAAAACAATATTGAAAAGATGAGTTAAGGATTAACTTAAAAATGCAAAAAACAGACCAAAAGTTTAATTGGTAAGTGACCTAAACTCTTTAGTTTTCCAAACTGACTGAGAAAGAACAACATAAAAGCCAAGAACTGGGAAAGAAGGCATTCATCTTTAGTAAAAGTCAAAGACAACTTCAGTAGGAACTAACTGCTGAGACCCTTCAAGTTAAACATTTCTATGCCTTAGATATTTATTGAAACAGCAGCAGATCAATAAAAGTACTACCCAGAACTGAAGAGAGACCACTGTAAGCTTTTAAAACCACACATTTTGAACTTTGTACATGGAGATAAATACCCATGATACAACTCAGACTGTAGGAAGCTTAATAAGAAAGAAGACCCAAGTGTAGACAGACACCTGAAACTCACTTAGAAGGGGAACAAAATAATCATGAAGGCAGAGGGAGGGAGAAACCTGGGTGTGAGGCGGGATTGAGGAGGGGAAAAGGAGGGGCAGGATCAGGTATGGGGAGAGACAGAAGGGAGGCCCAGAGGGCCAGGAGAATCAATCGAAATATGCAGCAGTGGGGGTTATGGGGCAGGGGGGAACCTCTAGAGAGTCCTGGGATATGAAAGGCTACCAGGACTCAATGAGTATGACATTAGCTAAAATGCACAACAGTGGGGAGATGGAACTGGAAGAGACCACCTCCAACAGATAGACATGGCCCCCATTTGAGGCAGGGGCCACCCACCAATCTTCAAAATTTTTAACCTAGAATTGTTCCTGTCTAAACAAAATGCAGGGACAAAAATGGAGCAGACTGAAAGAAAGGGAACCCAGAGATGGGCCCAACTTGGGATCCATCCCATGGGCGCACACCAAACCCTGACACTATTACTGATGCCACATTGTGCTTGCAGACAAGAGCCTGGCATGGTTGTCCTCTGAGAGGCTCTACCAGCAACTGACTGAGACAAATGCAGATACTTACAGCCAACCATTGGTTTGAGGTCAGGGATTAATATGAAAGAGTCAGAGGAAGGATTGAAGGGGATTACAACCCCATAGGAAGAACAACAGTGTCAACTAACTAGGACCCCTCAGAGCTCCCAGAGACCAAGCCAAAACCCAAGGAGCATACATACATACATGGGAAGGTCTGTGGCCCCGGGCACGTGTGTACCAGAGGACTGCCTTGTATGGCCTCAGTGAGACAGGGTGCACTTAATCCTATGGAAACTTGATGCTCCAGGGAAGAAGGATGCTGGGGGGGGAGGGGTGAGTGGGAGGGTAGGCGGGTGGGGGAGCACCCTCTCAAGGAGGAGGGGATGGGGTGAAGAACTGGGGGGGGGGGCACCAGGAAGGGAGGTAACTTTTGGTATGTAAAAGAACGTTATGGTCCAGAGAAAACCACACATTTTACTTAGAATAAATCTATGTCTCAGTTTTATTTATTTGAATTTAAGGTACATTGGTAAACCTAAAGTTGTTTACTTTTATATAAAAATACTGTCTGAACAGTGCCTTATCAACCTTGGCAAGTTTGCTTTCTAGTTAGCTCTCAAACATATTACTATTACTTACAGCTATTCCTTGCCACATGGAATAATTCAAGAAGTTTCGGGGCAGGCAGAACATAAATAAGCTCATTACTGAGTTACTAACTCATTGTCCAAATACATCTGTGTTATCTAAAAGATACCTGAATAATAATGAGCTCTAAAGAAGGTAGGCAGTTAGCTTCCTGGGTCTGGCTCTTCTCCTTACCAAGCTATATCTACATCTACACCTACACCTACACCTACACCTACACCTACACCTACACCTACACCTACATCTATGAGAGTTTGAAATAGTAGATTATAAACTCAGGAAAGTTTCATATTTTGATAATGGCACAAAAATACAGAGAAAGCCCTCCAGTCTGGGTCTGAGCACTGAGCAGATCTTGGGCAGCAGCTCTGCCCCCAATCTCACAGAACCCAGAAGTGGGCCTCCCAGGAGCTCTAACCCAGGCAGTATCTTAGGTAAGGATACAGCAATACCAGCCCCAAACAGGGAGTAACTGGGACCCACTAGGACCCAGGAAGTCACTCCTGGCCCGGATCACTGGTTCCTTCCTGTCTGAGCCTGAGCACTGAGCAGATCTTGAGTTCCAGCTCTAACCCCAGTAGTAACACCCACCCCACACAGTTCTGATACAACCAAGATAATAGGAAAGACAGGCTCCAGTCAGAGACAGGGCAGGTAGCACTAAGAAGATCCAGATGGCGAAAGGCAAACACAGAACATAAGCATCAGCAACCCAGGGTACTTGGCATCATTAGAACCTAGTTCTCCCACACAAGAAAGTCCTGAATTCCCCATATCACTAGGAAAGCAACTTCTAATGATGATGATAGAGGACTTTAAGAAGGGCATAAATAACACCCTCAAAAATTTTGAGAACACAGGTAAACAGGTAGAAGCCCTTAAAGAGGAAACACAAAAATCCCTTGAAGAATTACAAGAGAACACAACCAAACAGGTGAAGGAATTGAACAAAACCATCCAGGACATAAAAATAGAAGTAGAAACAATAAAGAAATCACAAAGGGAGACTACCCTGGAGATAGAAAACCTAGGAAAGAAATCAGGAGTCATAGACACAAGCATCACCAACATAATACAAGAGATAGAAGAAAGAATCTCAGATGCAGAAGATATCATAGAAAATATTGACACAACTGTCAAAGAAAAAGCAAAATGCAAAAAGTTCTTAACACAAAACATCCAGGAAATCCAGGACACAATGAGAAGACCAAACCTAAGGATAATAGGTATAGATGAGGGCGAAGACTCCCAACTTAAAGGGCCAATAAATATCTTCAACAAAATTATAGAAAACTTCCCTAATCTAAAGAACGAGATGCCCATAAACATACAAGAAGCCTATAGAATGCCAAATAGACTAGACCAGAACACAAATACCTCCCGTCACATAATAATCAAAACACCAAGTGCACAAAACAAAGAAAGAATATTAGATGCAGTAAGGGAGAAAGGCCAAGTAACATATAAAGGCAGACCTATCAGAATTACACCAGATACTATAAAAACTAGAAGATGCTGGACAGATGTCATACATACAGACCCTAAGAGAACATAAATGCCAGCCCAGGCTACTATACCCAGCAAAACTCTCAATTACCATAGATGGAGAAACCAAGGTATTCCATTACAAAACCAAATTTACATAATATCTTTCCACAAACCCAGCACTACAAAGGATAATAGCGGGAAAGCTCCAATACAAGGAGGGAAATTATACCCCATAAAGAACAAGAAAGTAATCCTCTTCCAACAAATCCAAAAGAAGATAGTCACACAAAGATAATTTCAACTCTAACAACAAAAATAACAGGAAGCAACAATTACTGTTCTTTAGTATCTCTTAACATCAATGGACTCAATTCCCCAATTAAAAGACTTAGGCTAATGGACTGGATACATAAACAGGACCTTGCATTTTGCTGCATACAGGAAACCCACCTCAGTGACAAAGACAGACTCTACCTTAGAGTAAAAGGCTGGAAAACAATTTTTCAGATGATCCTGGGCCAGAAGGCTGAAGATCAGATGCCCCATCATTTTGTAGTATAGGGACTGTCCAGGTGTTCAGCGGTCTCTATTAATTGGCTACGTTTTAGAAGCTATGCTTTGTGTTTCCCATAATTTCAGTTAACTCAGTCATTCTGGATTTCTGACAGGGTTGAAAACTTATAGTCTCATAGCCAATCCTGGTTATTTACTTTGAGAGAAAAGATTTGAGAGGATGGTTTTCAGCTGACATTCATTCTAAAGCCAAGAAAAAAGCCAGGTTTAGAACTAAGTCTTTTAGTTAGGAGAGATGACAGAGGTTCTGTGTAGTCAACAAAATGATGGACTGGGTATTAGGTCTATCTTGTACCTTACTGACACAAGTTGGAATAGTTATGCCCTAATTGTATTTTGAGAGAAAAGTATTATTTTAACAGGAAAGGTGATATGTAGGAGGAGCTATGGTGGGAGGAGGAGGAATAAGGAGAGGAGGAGAAGGAGAGGAGGAGCTAGGTGACAAGAGAGAGGGGGGTGGGGAACATGGAGGCGGATGTTTGAGTGTCTCCGCCAGTCAAAGATAGTTGATATATCTAGGTTGGGTATTGGGTTACACTTCTGATTGTATGAGCATCTTGTTATTGACCATTACCAAACTTATAAAGCCTTTGATTAACATTAAAAAATTGAATAAAAAGCAAAAAGGATAAGGGGGGACTGGAATAGGGGTTCTCTAGGGAGGGGAAATGGAGAAAGGGGATGCCATCTGAAATTTAAATAAAATATCCAATAAAAAATATAATTGCAAAAAAAAATTACAGAGAAAAACTCAAGTTTTGCCTTTGCCAAACTGAAGTAACAAGTCCTAACAAAGTAGGAGGAACCTGGCAAAAGGTAACAACAAAACTGAAATCAGAAGGCTACATCAATTAAATATTGTGATATCTACAGAAAATACTTAATGCTTGAACTGATTTTTTAATCTTTTATTTCATAAACAAAAATACCATTTATCTACTCTATGAACCAGTAATTGATATGGTTTTCTCATATATTTCTTATGACAAAGGACCAAAACAAGTTTTTACAAACGTCCAATCTATCAAGTTACTAAAAAGACAAACTTCTTATAGAAAAACTGAGTGAGTTCTCCTCTTCAGTTACTAAAAAGACAAACTTCTTATAGAAAAATAGAAGAAAAGTAAACAGGTAAAATATTTGTTTTGGCAGAGGACCCATTTTACCACATGTTAAAGGATTTTAGTGTCTGAAGAGGAGGACTCACTCAGTAAAAAGCACTTGTTTTGCAAACCTGAGGGCCTAATTTTACTGTGTAAACCCAGGTAAGAAAATCTGGGTGGGGCAATATATACCTGTAATCCCAGCATTATGGAGAAGGGAAGCTCCCTGGGGCTTGCTGGTCACTAGTGTAGGCCTGCCTCAAAAGAGGTGGACAGTGTTCCTGAGGATGACACCTAAGTTGTCCTCTGGCCTCCACACACATGTGAGCAGAATGCACATGCATGTATATTCTCTCTCTCCCTCTCCCCCCAACACACACAAAAAGAAATTAAAAATCACAAAATTATAAAAATACAAATAAGTAAAGATCAGCAATAGAGTGGAGAGTTCAAAATACACCCAGGATGTTATCATAAAGATGGTATTTCAAAACAATGGAGAAATGTGATGTTGTAACAACTGACTGCACACAAGAATAACAAAACAGCTAGAATTCAACTTTATTTCTTGACTAACAAATTCTACATAGAACCACTCAGTTTTTTCACCTTATTTATGCCTTCATTCATATTAGTTAGACACTAATAGGTAGTGTGGCTAGGGACTGGTACAACTGCTGTAGTAAAGATATACAAACTCAAAGTAAAGGAAATAACAGTGCGAGTCAACCATGCAAAACCAAACCAAAATCACACAAAAAAATTTAAGAATATATATTCAAAATAAAAGATCAAGTTCAACAGCCATGAGATGAGAAATGGTTTAGAGGGTGGTGAGATGTCTTGTTGTCAAGCCTAATGGCCCAAGTTTGATCCCCAGAACCTATGTGATGGAAAGAGAGGCCCTGCTCTCCCCAGCTTTTCTTCTGTCCTCCACTCTAGAGCCATAGCACTTAAACACTAACTAACTAGACGATGGGGAAGGGTGAGGTGGGGTGGGGAGGGGGTAGGGAGGTGGTCTGGCAGATAAGTAGGAAGGACAGAGTTAAATTCTTTAACATACCCGAAATGCCAGGGAAGCACTTACTAATTTCTCTCAATATATATTTTTAAATGGTTGATGGACAGAAAATGAACTCAAAGGAAAAAGAAATTAGGAAACTACAAGTAAGAAATGGTGATGGTTTGAACTTAAGCAGCAACATTAGAAATACATAAGCTCAGAATTAATTGACATCTGTAATAAGGGAAATGAAACAGAAGAAACTTGAAAAAACACAAGTGTTTTGGCCAGAGCTACATAGGCTTAGCAACAGTAAAACTACCCCTACTATCATGACAAAGCAAGCCATTAGTACAGGCTTAAACATGTTTGAAATAGTTATTAGATACCAATTAGATATAGGAAACAATTGTGGTCTCAAAACAGTAATAGACTATAGTGCTGGTTAGAGTCTCTGTCTCTATCTCTCTCTGCCTCTCTCTCCCCATAAAGTGTGCATGCATGTGCAAAATACATATTTATGCAAATGCCATACCTGTGTATAGGTATGTGGAGAGCAGTGGTTGATCTCTGGTATATTTCTCAATTGCCTTTACCCTATTTTCTAAGACAGGATCTCTCACTGAACCTGGAGCTTTCTAACTGGCTAGACTGTTTGGTCTGTTGAGCTCCTCAGCATCCTCCCATCTCTGCTTCCCAATACTGAGATTACTGGAATGCATTACCATACCCAGTTTTTAATGTGAGTGCTGAGGTTCTTAATTTACACAACAAGCACCTTATCTCCTAAGCCAACTCCCTAGGTCAAGGAGACTTATTAGAAAAATTTTCTTTCTTATGCCATTTAGCTTTTGCTACCAGATAGACATATCATTTCTTAAATTAATAAACAATAATGCAAACATTAATCACTGAATTGCTAATTAGTTTCTTTGGATTTCCATAACAGTTATTTTTATGAATCCTGCTGTTGGTTTGCCTTTTGAGACAAGGTCTCATTGTGTAACTCTAGCTAGCCTATAACTCACTATGGAGACCAGGCTGCTCTCAAACTCAGAGATCCATTTCCCTTGTTGTGCCATCTACTAGGAATAAGAACATGTCACTATACCTGACTCATGTTATTATTTTTAATAATATTACAAATACTGTAAATCCTACAACACAAGGTTTCTAGCCCCTATGCCTTGAAATTCCTTATACCCATTTCCTCCACAGTCTCTCAGTAGAGAGACTCCTTTTTTCTCAATCCCTACATTTTCTGGAAACACAGTACAGTGGTTAAATACTGGCTGTTAAGCCAAAGCACCTACATTCCTATTCAGGTCCCGCAACTAATTAGTCTGGGTAAACTAATCTCTTAGTACCCAATTTTTCCATTTGTAAAACAGTTCATGAAATCAGTAACTACCTTTCTAAAGAGTTCTATTTTATGTATATGTGTAAGTGCCTACATGTGTGCATGTGTAACGTGTGTCAGTGCCCAAAGAATCGAGAGAGTGGTACTAGATTCCCCGGAACTGGAGTTCACAGTGGTATTGAACCACCTGATGTGGATGCTGGGAACTGAACTGGGATCCTCTACAAAAGCAACTAGTGTTTTTATCCTGTGAATCATCTCTCTGGTCTCTCATAAGTATCTTAAGAGCTATGAGAATAACAACATATATAAAGACTTTCAAACAAGGTTGCAGTGACAATAAATGTTAACTAGTGTTAAAATGTTAAAATATAATTTCAAAACTTCTTCTAAGATTTTATATATTACAGACAACCAAAACAGGCCTTTTCTATTCCTTGCTCTAGACCAGTGGTTCTCAACCTGTGAGTCGATAACCCACTCTTAGGGGTGGGTGGGTGGGGATATGACTAACCTTTTCACAGGAGTTATCAGACATCCTGTATATCAGATATTTATATAATACCTCATAACGGTAGCAAAATTACAGTTATGAGGTATCAACAAAGTAATTTAATGGTTGGGGGTATCACCATGACATGAGGAACTGTATTAAAGGGTCACAGCATTAGGAAGGTTGAGAACCATCTCTCTAGACTGATAAACCAATCATGAGTACTGTTAATACTTTAGAATGAAATGAGGAAAACACTAGAAAACTAGCCAACTTTGTATGACCAAATACCAAACTTTGTAAGGTATAGTTTTATTTATAATTCCTTTAAAAATCATCATGGTATGATTGATGGCATCAACTTAGAGTTAGTCAAAGTGGTTTTCTTTTCTTTTTTAGCTCTATTAGTTCCTTTTCTAATGTATGTGTAGAAATACCTGAAAAAGCAACTTAAGGAAATGAGGGATAGCTGGCTCACAGTTTGAGGGTACAGTCCATCGTGGCAGGCAAAGTATGTCAGCAGGAACATGAGACACATAGTCACACTGGACCCACAGTCAGGAAGCAGAGACAAATGAATACTGTTACTCAACTCACTTTCTCTTCTTATTCAGTCTAGACGATAGCTAGCACACATTAACCATTAACTATACACTGCCCGCCCCCTTTTTTAAGATACGGTCTCACTGTATAGCTCCCACTGGGATGAGATCTTTGAAATCCTTCTGCTAAAGTGCTGTAATACCAACATCCCCAGCCTACACTACCTTTCATTATATACACACTTGTACATCTGTCTGTTAGTTCCTCACTTCTTCCCTCTCTCTTTCTGTAGTATGGACAGTTGAACCTACCAGCACCTCATCTAAAGCAGGCAAGGTCAGTGTCCCCAAGCCCTCTCAGTAGGGTCTCACTAAACTGGCCAAACTAACCTAACTTCAGACATGAATTTTATCAGGCTTCTAAAAACTGTATTCTAAAAACTGTTCTTCCTTGAGGAAGAGAGTATGAAGCCTCTTTTCTACTCAACAAGTAATTACTAAAATCCTTTGTTTTTAAAGAGTTACTTACTTTTTAATTTCAAGTGAATAGTCATAAAAGTTAAATAGCAGCATGCCAAGTAGAAAAAATTCCTGTGCTCAGAGAGAAATTATTATATATGACATAAATGGAATGACATTATGCATCAGGTTGCAAAACAAAACCCTATCAAGAACAAAGCACATTAAAGATGACAGTGACCCAAAAGAGGAAATTGACTTAAGAAAGAATGGTTAGGAAGTCTCAGATAAGCCAGCATCAGAGAAGAAAATAAGGGAGTCAAGAACAAATGTATTTGTAGTATACTCCAAGGGACACATATTCAAAGCAAATATAAAATGTCTTCAATTTCATTGATTATTTTCTAGAATTTTCATCTTCTAATTTAAAAATTTCAGATATGTCAAAAACATTGTTTTTGTAACTGCAGGAAAAATATGTAATGCGTTTTTTTAAATGGCCTGTTTCCTTCTGTGTGATATACAGTCTTTTGTTTTTAGGACAAACCTGAGAAAATATTCTGAATTGTCTTTGTAGAAATAGTTTATTTAGTAAAATTTCAAAGAGCCTTTTGTTGTTGTTGCTGTTTTCTAGTTTTGGATTTTCCCTGCCTCTATGATCAAGCAGTAGGATCAAGAGTATGCGCCACCAAGTCTGGTATAGTAGTTTGTTTCTACTTTTTTCCAAGGCTTCATAAAGCCTAGCAGGCTTTGAATTAATTCTCCTACCTTGACCTTCCATATACAGGAATTTGAGGCATGGACACTCAGGCTTGTCTGAAAAGCAATTTTAAAACAAAAAATATGAGCCAGTAAGATTGCTTTGCAGGTAAGACTGATGATCTGAGTTTGATCCCTAGGACACACATGATGGAAAGAGAAAGGTGAATTCCTCAAGCTGTTCTCTGTCCTTTACAAGCATGGTGTTGTGTATGTGTGTACAAATACATATAAACATACAAATAAATACATATAATAAGAAATATAAAAAATAAAAACAAAAGTGTGAAATGCTACTGGAAAAATAACATTCTGCCTAAGTGCACAGTTTGTGGAAAAGACTTCTTGATGTTGATCAAAAAGGCTGAGAATGTGTACTACCACATATAATGTGCTAATAGATTATAATTTATTGTATTTTTTAAAAATTGTGTTATGTGTGCATGTTTGTGTGTATGCATGGGTTAGTGCAGAAATGCATATGTAGGCCAGCAATCAAGGCTTGGTGTTTTTCTTTGTCACTCTTTATGTTACTATTTTGACAGTATTTATTTACTTTCTTTTATGTGTATAAGTGTTTTACCTGCATGTACATATGTGCACAACATGTGCATACCTAGTGCCAGGAAGGCCTTAAGACGACACTGGATCCTTTAGGACTAGTCATGTAGGATTGTGGAACCACCATGTGGTGCTTGGCATCAAACCTGGGTCTTCTGCAATAGCAACAGTGTTCTTAACCACCAAGCCATCCTTCTCATCCTCTCTACCTTCTGTTTTGAGGCAAGGTCTCTCTCTCCCTGAACCTAGAGCTTTTCAACTGGCTACACTGGCTGGCCAGCAAGCCTTGGGAACCTGCCTGTCTCTGCACTGCCCTACCTCTCTCCCAGTGCCACTATATCCAGCTTTTACAAGTTTGGAGATCCACATTCAGGTCTTTATGCTCCCTTTAATGACAGGTATTTATTGACCTCTTTATCTTTCCAACCCAAAGTTTCCCCTTAAAATTATTTTTGTTAGCATATACTAATTGTACAATGGTGTTTTTATTATAACATTTCCATAAGTGAATAAAAATGAGTATAATCTCCATCACCTCTGACTCTCCTTTATTTTCACTCTTTCACATGCCCAATAATCCAACTTTTATTTTCATTATATGCCCTACACTATTATATATACACAAGAAAAAACATCATGTGATTTGTCTTTTTGAGACTTGATTAGATTAGAAATTTTTTCAGTTGCTAACCTGCAAGTCGTTTACAAAACAAAGCTGTACTTCCTACAAATTAGGATGCCATCATTTGAAACAAAATATATCTTTAACAAATGGAATGTATCTAAAGAGGGCTATCCTTCGGGAAAAGAAGACCCCCAGCAAATGTCATGTGCCAAATTACCAATTCAAACACTTCCTGCTTTTTATCTCTTAGCATGGCCTTTCACTGATTTTAACACAAAAGACAAACCTCACAGCACAGATGAGCAACACTTATAAGGTGAAGCAGTTTTATTTTCTATATTCATTATTTTTAACCTTTTAATGGATTCCAACACCAAAAGGGACAAATGTGAACTCTAAGACACACTAACATTTGAAAAATAGCACCCTTAGAGTTATTTCTATCTGAAAATACTTTCAGAAGTCTGTACTCAATAGCTCTAGGTAGTAAAATTTAGATTCAATCCTTAGTATTAGCTATTTTAAATCCTTAAAATTGCATCTAGAAAACTCATGGGTTTTATATTTTGAGTGAAATTAAAAAACAAAACCCAAAAAGAAACAACTGCAATACACAGTCATTGCAGAAAAAGCAAGAGAGCAGAAGGACAATTTAAACACCTGCAGTTCTACAGTGTAGTTACAACTACAACACTAAGTATACTGTATCACAGCCCTGATGACTCACACTCAAACCCAACTTTTTACCTATATAGTTTATTCAAATTTGTAAATAGTACCTTTTCAATAAAATCTTTCAACATACAAAATAACAGGTCTACTATATAAACTTTAGGAATACATACAGAATATTTTTTAAAGGGGCTACGGATGTAGCTTAGTTGGCACAGTGCCTTTCTAGCATGCACAAAGCCCTGGGGTTCAATTCCTACCACTACACAGTGAATTCAAGGTCAGCTTAGGATACTCAAGACTCCATGAAAAGGAAAGGAAAGAGGGTGGTAGATAAATTTAGCAAATTCTACTTAGCAATAACCACAATTAATTTTTTTAAAAAAATTCTCTTGTTTCAAAGTATATACACACAATATCCTCAACTCTAAGCATGAATAATTCTAGAACACTTACAAGGCTCAGGCGGAAGGTGATACAGCAAAAGGTTTGGGTAGATAATATTACCTACCACTGAGATTTATTAGTCTTTCCCAGCTAAAGCAAAACAAACAAAGCTCAGGTAATTTAATAAGAATGTTAAAGATGTATAATATTATATAAGGTTGTGGACACTAAAAATGATTATTTGTTTTGAGTAATTCTAATTTTAAGAAAATAGTCTAAAAGTGATCTGAAAGCTAAAATACAAGTATAAAATAGAATAAAACTTCTTAAAATTGTTTTCCTCAGGTATATGGCCATAGTACTGGAGTTTACAACCATACTAATAGGCTACAAAGTAAAAGCACATTGTGCTCTACACCAAGGCATTTTTATTGTAAGAAATCTATAATATTCTAATATTTTTAAGTGCAACAGAAACTTTAGATAAAGTTTACAGTACTAAAAATAATACCTTTTATTGGTGCCATAATATACTCTTCCTAGCCTTCTATCAAGCTGCCCAGCTTTCAATATATGGTATATATACTTTAATCACAATCTTTTATAATCCTTCTCTCTCCCAAAAGACTGCTAAAGACCAACAATTCTCATATAAAGCTCTGCCTTGGTACCCTTGTCCAACACTGTATTCTCCTGTCTCCAGATCTGATCTCTACCTGTCAACCTGAAGGAACAAGTTAATGATTACCAATATATCTAGAGGATTTTATGCACTATCTAGTACAGAACTGCTCAAATACATATTCAATGATATCAATTTCATCTAGTTCAAAACTACAATGTCTTGACTAAGATATACATTATTTTAAACTTCACTCCTGCCCCCACGCCAGCAGTTTATCCCATGTCTATATACCTCTAACACTCTAGAACACAGATCATCACTGCATTCCCAAACTATGTTCCCATGGAACACAGAAGAGTACTTTATAAGCTAAGCCAAGATTTCCAGTCAATTCCAACAAGAAAATTCAGAAATACGTATACTACCATCTAATCTAGCTTATTGTCACTGTCACTGTATGGATGATGAAACAGGGATTTCTTATAGGCTGCTCACTAATGATAATGTGGCATCCTCTTTACCTAATACCTCATCAACTGCTCAATAGAAAGCTCAATAGTATATGTAGCAGGTCACAATAAAACAAAAATATTTTCACATATCTTTGTGGAAGAGGTTGTGTATGCCACAAGTGGGAGGACAACTTTCAGCAGTCAGTTCTCTCCCTCAACTCTATCATAGGAGTCCAGAGATCAAATCAGGACTCAGGCTTGGCAGCAAATACCTTTTCCCACTGAGTATTCTTGCCAGCTCCTTATATGTAACAACTTTAAAGTAATTTTTACCATTTAAAAATAAAACTCAGAAGATAAAACTTAGATAATATGTGATAACTGGTTTAATTACTAACATACCACACCTAACTTTATGGTACTCATGAAGTCATCTATTTTCTGAAAATCATAATCACATAAAAAGTCTGTGGAAGCCGGCAGTGGTGGCGCACAACTTTAATCCCAGCACTTGGGAGGCAGAGGCAGGTGGATTTCTGAGTTTGAGGCCAGCCTGGTCTACAGAGTGAGTTCCAGGACAGCCAGGGCTACACAGAGAAACCCTGTCTCGAAAAACAAAAAAAAAAAAAAAAAAAAAAAAAAAAAAAAGTCTGTGGAATACTGTTCTTGAACATCTATAAATCCAACTTGTATCCAAGAAGCTGTAGCTTTTACTTAGTTCTGCCCACTCAAACTACTTGCTTAGTTACGATTCAGATTTTAAGCTAATATAAAAAAAGAAGAAAAAATTTAGTATTCACAAATATAGTCTAGCACTTAGAAAATGTTTGCATATATCAAATACTGGCACAAAACCACCCACGAGGGATTCTCAAAACTATCTATTTGAGACCAACACATTACTTTTGCTACGAAAATGAATGGATTTTTTTTTTTAATAAATCAGAGACATCTATTTTTTATTAACTTTACAACATTACAAGTTTAAATTCTAACAAGTTTAAATTCTAAGTGTAGACCACATGGGGATATTTCTGGGCATAAGCTGTTGGGAATAATAATATTTATACATTTTTTTATGCAAAAGAGAATAACCTGTCATTTTATAGGACAAAGAGTTGCTATGCACACAGTAACTTTGAATCTCTCTCCCAGTTAGCTGTGTCTACATGCTGCCTTTTAGAACTTCCATACATCTATTCTGTCTCGTTCTATATGCTAGTTTTGTCATCTATAAAACTAGGTGGATTACAAGAACTCTAAGGTTCCTTCTGTGTTTAAAAGCCTGTGACATCAGTTTGGAGTATATTTAGCTATTTAAAAATAATGACATGTGGGACTGGAGAGATGGCTCGGATGATTAGGAGCACATACTGCTCTCTCCCAGAGGACAAGAATTTGATTCCTAGTACTCACTTCAGGTGGCTTACAACTACCTGTAACTTCAGCTCCAGTGAATCTGACAAACTGTGGCCTTCACAGGCAACTGCACTCACGTGCATATATGACCTCCTTTCCACTAGTTAAAAATAAATCTTCTTTTAAAAAAGTTTTTAAAATTTATGACATTCGAATGGACTGCTTTTTAAATATGTACCATTTCCTCCACAATGCATTGTAAAGAGTAACACAGTAAAAAAAAAAATATTAAAACTAACTTACAAAGCTAACTTGTAAACATTTAATCTATTACCAAATAATTCTTCTATTTCACTGCAGGATGCAAAAACAACTTTAGTCTGTTTAAAGAGAATGTGCCTTTTAATGAGTTAATACTCACTATATTATTCTTTTAGTGAAATTAGTAATAGATTTGAAAATAGCATATGAGAAGCCAAAGGAAAATGAACAACATTATTTTACATATTTTATATAATACCCAAGTTCAGATTTGAGATAATATTCATTTTATTGCAGTACATTGAATTACATGACTGTTATTATTGACTTTGTTTAAAAAAAAAAACTCATTTAGTTCCTCACAGCAACCTTTTAAAGTAGATAATATTTTACAGACTCCATTTTATAGACAAGGAAACAGGCCAAAAAAGTCAATCAGTCAAGCTCATCCGGGTAATAAATACTCAAACCCCTATTCCAGGAGCTGTAGAGATGGCTCAGCACTTAACAGCTCTTGATGCTCAATTAAGAGGACCTGAGTTCAAATCCTATTACCACGGAACAAACCTGTCATCCCTGCTCCAAGGGAGATGAAGACTGGAGGCTGGCTGGGGCTTGCTAGCTTCCTGTCTCTAAAAAAAAATGCAAATCTCACATTTTCCCAAAGGAGAAAGTATAGAGTGATAGCAGACGCCAGACACTTTCACCTGATTTCCACTGCATGATCATGCCCCCCCCCATAGTGCACATATACTCTCTCATACACGAAAAATAAAGAAATCTTGGTAATTAATTAACCCACTTTAATTAACATTTCTAATATTTAAAAACTTTTCTACTACTGAAAAAGTTAAATTAACTGGGTTCATATTCACTATATAGTGATTATTGTATAAAATACCTTCAGTGTCCTATGTTAACTTGTTTTCTCTTACTAAAAGGGGGGAGCATATATAGATGATGTATACCAAAAGCACTGTACAATTTGAATTACCTAATTTCTAGTAGAATAAACAATGTCTGAGGCTGGGTTCTTAGCTCTGTGGTAGAATGCTTGTCTAGTATGCTTGAAACCCTCTGTTCTATCTAGCAGTGGAAAAAGAAAAAGACAGACCGACAGCCTGACCCACACCATGCAAGTCTAAACTTAAATACGTTGTGTTGGTGCGTTCATTTCTTGTCACTGCAAACATCCAATTTCCTCATGAAAAGGAAACATTTAATAACACTTAAATTTCAAATAGCTGAAACCGATAGTAAAAGATACACATTTTGTTCAACCATCTTTCTCTACGAGCAAAATTATTTTTCTAAAGATATTTCGCCCCACGTGCCATTGTAAACGGCATGCTCAAACTGTCTACAAGTAGCGGGTTCAACTTCCATCCTACAAAAAGCTTTGCCTCCGCCTACTCCCGTAGCTCCTACATCTCGAACCTATCTACCTGCTATCCGAGTTTGGGGTTCACGGGACGGGGGCTACCTTCTCGGCTTCGGCGTGCGCGCGCTCACCCTTCACGCCCGGCCCACCACACCCCTCGGGTCCCGCGCCCAGCGCTGCTGCTCCTCCTCCCGCGGTTCCAGCACCAACTCAGCACCTATCAGCGCCGCCCCCCAGGCCCTGGCCCAGCCCCTCCTCGGACACGTGTGCGGGTGTGTTTGTGTCGGTCTGTCAGTCCCACCGGGGACCGGGCTCGCTTACCGAGAGAGAAGCGCCAACTTCTGCTCCAACAACATCTCCAGTTTCTGGCCCTGTTTGGAGATCCAGTGGTCGACGCCGTGCAGGCGGTAGCACGTCTCCAGCATCAACCTGAAGTCCGCCACAAACTCGGTGATGCCCCTGTACTGGCCGCTGGAGAACTTCTCCTCCATCTTCAACAGACACATGCCCTGGCCCGGCTGCTGCGGGAGGACCCGACTGCCCCGGCCCCCGCTGCGCCGCCCGTCCGCCACCTCTTCTTCCCCGGCGGCAACGCCCCCCAGGGGCTGCAGGAAAGGGGCGGTGAGGCCGCGGTGCTTCTCCTGCAGGAACTCGCCCAGGATGCGGTAGCCCTGCTGCAGCTCGTAGGTCAGCTCCTGCTCCTTGCAGCCACCGCCCGCGACCACCGTCGTCTCCGCCGCCGCCTCTTCCTCCTCGTCGTCCACCGAGGAGTCACTCCTCCTGCGGACCAGCCCCGAGGCCCGGGCCGCCGCTGCCACCACCTCCTCCTCGTTCCCTTCTCCGGTCGGCGGTGGCGGCCGCTCCATCTCCCCCGGTGTCTCCGGCACGCTCATGCCCCCGGCAGGCCCAGGTTGGGTTGAGAGGAGCGGCCGCTCGAGGCGCCGGGGGACGCGTGAGCGCGGGCCGCTTCCTCAGAGATCGGCGGCGCCGCGCAGCCCCTGCCGCATCGGGCCTTGCTCCCTTCAGTCGCCGGCCGGCCGGGACCCGCGCGCGCGGGGGTCTCAGGCTCGCGCCCGCGGGGCGGGGTTACATGGCGCGCGGGGGAGGGGGGAGAGGAGAGCTAGGTGCCCTCCTCTCCCCTCCCCCCGGCGGCGCGCGGCCCGCGCCGGCTTCACCCTCCACACCCCTCCCGCCCGCTCACCGGCCGGGCCGGCGGGGCCTCGGCGCCCCACCCCCTCCCGGGCCGACGGGGCACTGGGAGGGGGCGAGGAGTAAGAGGGCTCTGCTCCTTCCCGAGTGGGCCGCAGCCCCGGGCCGCCGCGGCTCCGGCTCCTCCTCTCCCTCACACCCCCTCCCGCCCCTGTCTACCTGCGGGGGACCTGGGCAGGAGGAGGTGGCGCACGGACCGGGCCGGGCGACAACTGTCAGTTAGAAGCCCCGCTGGGCGGGAGGGGGTAAGGGGAGGGGCGGAGAGGAAAGGGGGAGGGCACTCAGCCCCCCCGGCCGGGGAGAGCCCTGTAGAGAAGCAAAGAAAGAAGTACCGTCGCCATTCCCGGCGCGCATGCGTTGTAGCACGGGATGGCCCCGCCCCCCTTGGGCCCGCCCTGCTACGCAAAAAGCTGGACTTGGATCCCCTACCGGCCCGGAGGCCGAAAGTGTTGCGCGGACTAATGATGTCATCAATAGGCGGCCTTCTGTAAGGGATGGGGTGGAGGGAGAAACAGCGCCTGCGCTATTGCACAGTCTGGAAGGCGATCACTAGAGTTTCGTTTTGGCAAGAGACCCTTGCTAGTACTAAAAAATTTAATATTAGTCTTCTCAAGGCAGTTACCAGATAACCTTTGTTAACACAAATGAATAACGAGAATGAACAAGATTAAATCTCCGTTGTAAAATATTCTCTGTGCCTCTCCTTCCTTGTATCTGGGTTTGGTTTTACTTTTACATAAAAACAGCATATAGAAAAGTTTAGAAAGAAAGTTTAAGGACTCCACAAAAGAAGAGTGGTAGCCTGTAGAACTCTAGTGCTTGAAAACGAATCCTGTTTTCTATTGAAATTTAAAAACCGAAAAACACCTGTATTCTTGAGTTCGGCTAAGAATTTAAGAGAATGCAATCCCACTAAAATGTCTCCATATGTCTACTCTAAGCTGTACAGCTTGTCATTGGTGTGGTTTTAAAATCTCGCTACGTGCCGGGCAGTGGTGGCAAATGCCTTTAATCCCAGCACTTGGGAGGCAGAGGCAGGTGGAATTCTGAGGAATTCTGAGGCCAGCCTGGTCTACAGAGTGAGTCCAGGACAGCCAGGACTACACAGAGAAACCCTGTCTGGGGGAAAAAAAAAAAAAAAAAAAAACTCGCTACGTGTTGTTTAAAATAAGGGGGAAATTAACAAACCCCAAATAGATGTTACTGTTTTCTAATGCACATAATATTCAGACTTACTTGCTTGAAACTTGGAATGAAACATAAAACCAAAATGCAATTTAAACATTCATAACTAAAAGATTGAGACAATCTCATCTTCAAAATGGTTTATATCTCTATAAACAAAGACTTTAACTTAAAGGACTGAAAAACTGTAATAGCTTAAAACTTTCTTGTGGGGGCTCAGTAAGTTAAATACCAGTTGTAGGTAAAATACTGAAACAAAAACACAGATTTTTAAAGTATTACACACACACACACACACACACACACACACACACACACACACAGACTTACACACATGCATGTCTTTACCTGGCATTTATGGTTTTCTCTTAGAGAGACCTCTCAGCTCATGAGGAAAAAAAGGTGGGGCCAGTTGTACTTCAGCAACTGGCAAACATGTCTGGCTAGGCTTTCCTTCATTTCCTGACAATGCTCACAAATCTAAAGCCAACCAAACGTCCCCTTTTAACCACCAGACCTATTTCAAAACTGTACACAATAGCTTCCACTTTCTGAACCTCGTGCTGCTAAGCACTTGATAGTCATTGTCTTCTTTGACTCTCACAACAACCACATAAGGTACATATTAGGCTATTTTTCAGATGGGGAAACTAACACTTAGGAAAAGTTTGACAAAATTCAAATTCAAGAACTCATACTTCAAAACTCCAATTGCCCAATTACAAATCATTTGTCAGATTTTCACAAGACTACAGAAAATGAAAAAAGTATATTGATGAAAGATTTCTTTATACATATAAAAAGAAAGAGTTATAGATAAGTAGAAGGAACCTTAACTCTCTTCGTGAACTAATCCTAGTTATCAACGAAAGAAAAATCAGGTTCTTGGACTTAAAAAAACTTTATTAATAAGAAAAATGTTGTTGGTAGGTAAACTATAGACAAGAGAAAAAGTTGCCATTTAGTTCCACCACCCAGAGAAAACATAAACTTCAAGGTAGCTATTTTTCTATTTATTTCAATACAATTGTAACTACTGTATATATCAAATTCTGAACTATCTACAATCCTAACTATATCCCTGTCTGCAGTAGTCTAGATAGACCTAGTATGGAGGAAATTCCATGTAAAATAAATTCTAAAGTATAAAAACAAAAACACAGTAGAAGAACAATCAACAGTAGTAACACTGACAATTTATTGAGCACTTACTGGTCTGGACATATTTGGTCTGTTACATACACAGTACTCACAATAGACTCAGGAAGTCACAGCAGACATTCTTGTTTATAAGTTTTGAATGAAGTTCTGTTAAGTAGAATTTTTTTTCTATCCTACCAAAAACCCCTTCAACATTAAAGACATTCCATTTAATGTAATTAACCCTAAATTGATAGCTGTTTTGTAATGCACATACACCGATATATGACTAGTCTTAAAGCTCTTTTCTTTTAAATGTTTAAGGATAACATTTTGTTTCACTGTTTCTGTAGAATCTGTCAGGAAGTGCTTCAAAACAGAACTCTATTTAAATAACCCCCATTCTGAATCAAGGTTTCCCTTAACGTTTGAAATGGGGATAATGGAGATATGACATACAAACACAAAGTAATACTTGGCTAAAACATGTAACAATACCCGACTTCCACAAACACTGACTATTTAGTATTTATTACGCTGTAATAGTCTGTCAAATGCTTTCAGTGTTAAATGTCTTCCTCCTCTACACCCATGAGTGTTTCAGTTCTAGATAATTTTTTAAGACCAGTTTGGTTACGGAGATTTAAAAGTTCTTCTAACTCTCAGCTGGACACTTTAGGAACTGGAATTTAGACATGCTCTAGCCATTTTTCAGGAGTACCATATGAAAAATTCACTTATATTATAGAAAACAACTCCTACATCCACTGCAGTACCTTGACATACTCACTTCTAGCATCCTTCCCTCACCATAACAAACAGAAGTGTTACCAAGGAAGAACAACTCTGCCACTGTATTCTTCACCCTCAATTCCAGAAATATTTATTCTGGAAGTCTCCCTTCATGAGCTTTTTGCATCTTGTGACAGTCACAGACATCTTGGCACCAAGTATACCATCTGCCCAGCATCAATAGTTCAGACAAATAATGATTTATACATTTCACACTAAATAGGGAAAAGGTGACACATAACTCCAGGACAACTGGAAGCACAAGTTACAACCACAGTTTAAGAGGTGACACGTGCAAAATAAACAGAAGACCTTAACACTAATCCTGGAGAAACACAGAAGTATGCTTAGCAGAGAGAAATGGTATCTCTCATTTGTAATGAATCCACTCACAACACTTTGTAGCTACTTTTATAATGGATGGTATTAAATTGCTTCAAGCAAAACTGAGTAACTCTTGTAAAGCTTCCTGCTGTTCATCATCAAGTTGGGATGTGCATTCCAACCATAATTCTTCAGAAGTCTGTATCTGACGGACAACATTAGCTAGGCGTTTGGCACAGGGGTCTTCATGGCTAATAGTTTCATTAATTTTTCCTTCTGCAATTATACTGATGATTTTGGGAAGATTGGAATTATTCGGACCAATCACAACTGGGTGGTTACTTTCAATTAGGTCACAGAGAAAATTCAAAGTCTGAATAGCTTCTTCTTTATCTTCATGCAGCGGAAGCCAAGATAGCCAGTGTGGGAGAACTTCATCCACATTTACACAGTTGGGCTTAAACTTCATAATCTTTCCGATTGCTGAGATACAGTTTTCTGTAGCAATCACATTTTTTTTGGTTTTGGAATTTGCACACTTAATAACTTTTACCAAGAGTGGAACAGCTTCTGAACACAAAGAACGATAATCATCTCCACCAAACTGTGCCATAACTCCCAGTCCATAAGCTGCAGCTTGCCTGACTTCAGGGTTGTTGTCTCGCATATTGAGAAGCATTGGCCACCGAAAATACTCAACGTATTTGAATGAGGTTGGACTGCAGTGCTCTATGATGTCATCAAATATGCACAGTCCCCACTGTCTATCTGGCCATGGTCGACTTGAACAAATCAGATTTACAATTAACGGGAGTAGCTGTTCAAACCATGGCAAAATTTTTTCCTTGTAAGTACTAAATAATGAGTGCAAAATGTCTGATACTTTGGTCAGAATATAAACATCACATTCATCCTCGTCTTGAAGAGACATTTCGACCTGTTGGTCATAATTTTCTTCTTGCCTTTTTACTTGCCGTAACTCTTGGTTTTTAAAGTGCCCTTCAAGTTTTGCCTTTAAAATTCCTCCCAGTTCTTCCAAGTGTTCATCGTTGAGACAACCATCTCCCATTACCTCAATGGACTTGGCAAAAGAATTCATTATTTCTGAGAGTACATCTGTATCAGGTTCGGTTCCGATTGCCTTGATTAAGGGATCACATATAAACTGCCACATCTGTGAAAGATACTCTGAGCCACGAATTCTTGCACATTCCAAGAGAAAAGGCATGGCTTCTGCAGCTGCCACTCGAACATTGTCATGAAAATAAAATTTCAGCAGAGGAACCATCATCTTCACAACTTGTTCTGTGTATTCCACAAATCCTTCTCTTAACTCCTTAGCATAGTAAACCAACATCTGGCAAGCAGTTGCTTTTGCTTCAAGTCCTGAAGTTTTGATTCCGAAGCTCTGCTGGTCTCCAAGATTTACAAACTGCCAGCCATCATCATCACTCATGTTTTCCACATCCTGTGTGTCTAAGAGAGCAACATCAGGTTTAGCTGAGGCAGTCTTGATAAGAGGCTCAATAACCAGCGGAAGATATTGCTCAAAGTCTTTGCCAAGGATTTTACACATTCTTGCCCAGGCTGAAACCATGTAAGAAGTCTGAGGGTCGTCATCTTCCATGTTATTTAAGTCTGATTGTGTCTTCAACAGTAACTGCATCACATTCGATGCATCTTGCATAAATTTTTCCTTCCCAACAGCAAGTCCAACATGGCTAATGCACTCGATAGTTTTTCCTCGAAGAAGCTTGAGTTCCTTTTGAACAGCAAGCTCAACAACGTGTTTGAGTGAGGGCATAAATATATCATAATATGGAATAAAACTCTCTTCTATCGCATCTGCAACGGAGGCAATGGTTGTCACAAGTTGTTCTAAGGCCAACTTAGTTCCATTCCGAATCAGCTCTTGAAGTTTAATTACCAAGATGGAATGGAGACTTTTTACCATATTTTCCAAATATAGAACTAGCAATGATTTGGGGCAGTCTTCAATAAAAATAACAAGAGCGGAAGCTGCATGAGACTGCACACGCTGATTACCTTGGTTTTCCATGGTTCGAAGCAAAGCTGTAATCACTATTTCATGGAATTTCTTTTGGAAACTAGGTGCAAAATCTGTAGCCATTTGTCCAAGTGTAGTACAGGCAGCAGCCCTTACCCTCGGATGAGGGTCCTGAAGAAAAAGTAAAACTGAGTTAACCGTTTCATCAAGAATTGGCTCCATTTGCTGATGGCAACCTTCTCCAATGGCTGATAAGGCCATTAATCCGGCATGTCGACATTTCCAGTCATGGCTCTGAAGCATTTGCATGATATGTTCCTTGGTCATTGGCAAAACAATTTTTCCACCAAGTCCACAAGCTAGTCTGTCTAGTGCACTCTCAGCAGCAACTGCATTGCTGTCAAAATCATCTTCTTCCATCTCATCAGCATTTACCCAGTCATCATCATCTTGAAGATCAACCATCATTGCTAATATATGAGGCACAGCCTGTGCAATAATATTCGTATGCTTTTTCAACATCGGAGTTGCAGTTTCAGATAAGGTCACTATTACTTCCAGAGCCAGCTGGCGTTGCAGATTACTAAGCCTAGAGTCTCCACATAACTTCAGGCTCAACTGCAGAGTATCTTCTAAATAGGGACCCAAGTACTTAGGTACAGTATCTGCAATCTCAACAAGGGATTCTAGCACCGAATCATCATCCTGGTAGCAGGAATCATTCACAGCCTGCAAGATTCCAGGAAGCAAATCTGCAAAGTCTTTGAATAGAGCAATATTGTTTTCATTAGCAAGGACAAACGTAGCTGCAGCTCTAGCAGATAATGTCCTGATTGCTGGATGCTCTTGATCTTGAATACATTGGTCCAACAACCTCTTGATGATATCCAAGTCGTGACGATCTTGGTTCCCAAAAATCCCAGGAAAGTGCCAGAAAACGTGAAGTGCAACTTCCCACAGAACCACATTTTTAGAGTGGATCGAATCAATGAGGAATTTCAGACCTTCTGGCCAATGGTTAGTGCCATTCTCATCAATCAAATTCCTGGCCAGCACCGCAAAAATATCACAAAGCTTTTTCCTCATGCTAGCATGTGTTTCTAACTTAACGGCCAGTATCAGTTCAATCTTGACATCCCTCTGCACTTCAGAAGGTAGATTTGGATAGACCTCCTCAAACCCAGAGGACAAAAGCCGTCGTAGCAGTGCGGCAGCCATTTGTCTCACCTCATAACCTGCTCTTCTATTTCGGACGGCATCTAAGAGGAATGTAGTCTTACACAGACCTGGGATATTCTCATAGACCTCCTCGGCTTGCCTCCGCACCATACAACTTGGATTAATCAGGTTCTTCAGAAGCTGGTAAAACTCCTGCTTTTCAGTCACGGTCGCCGGCAACCCAGCAGACCCGGCCGCCGCCATCGCGTCCTGTCAAAGCTACCGCGACCGGGAAGGAGGGAGGGAGTCTGCGGCTGGGAGCAGTGACGTCAGTGAGGCGACGCCGGGGATGGGTGGGGCGCTGCTCCCTCCGCTGCGGCGGGTTGAAGCTGGAAGGCGGGGGTCCGGGTTTTACAGTGTGGAGGTAGCTGGGTGCTTATTAGGGGTATCGTCCTTAGGTTTCCAATCCGTGTGCTCCTGAAGAGGCAGGAAGGAGATGGAGAGAAATTCACTCCGAAAGTCTACATACTGTATGATACCGTTATCTATTATAAAAGACCTCGGATAAGCACGTCTATACGGACTTTAATTAGCTATGGAGTGGGGGAGGAGGTAAGAATGGAATATAACTGCTGTCTGGGGATTTCTTTTTGAGGGTTGATAAAAATGTTCTGCAATTGATAGTGATGATGGGTTCCCCAATGCCATGCCGTTATACTAAGAACTACTGAGTTATACAATTAAAATTGTTAATTGGGTATAATGAGGAAAACCATAATAAAGCTGTTTGCAAAATATGGTCAGTTAAAAGATAACGATTTTCTCCCCATTACCACACCCAAAGAAGTAAAACAGTAAAACAAAATCAGGCGTACATTAGAATTTCTTGTCCTGTGGATTATAACAGAGTGGGAAAGACAAGTAAGTAAGGTGGAAGCTGATCTGGAGTAATAAAGAAGCTTCTCGAATCCTGGTCTTCTATATAAATTACTTTTCTATTTTTGTTATGCAAGATTTTCCTTACATGTTTCTAAACTGTAATATGACAGTTCGGTTATTAGAATCCTAATTACCCATTAATTGGAAGCTGCAAAGGTTATTCTAAGAACAAATTCCTGAGGCTACGTATCTTTAATTTAGGCAGATGAGTTATTTAAAACCATAATTATAAGGTGTAACAGTCTGTGATCAGATCTTCCTCTCTGTCAGCCTTTGTCACACTCATTTCAGCCTTAGGTAATTTTGTAAGGCTGATAAAGACAGATAAAGTACTACTTTAAAACAAGAAATGATGAGCCAGGGAGGCTGAGGCCTTCCCTAAGATAACAGATGAGTCTAAATTCTACCTATTCTTAAGGCAGGAATACCTTTTGTCACCACATAACTTCCCCTATAACTGTTGGTATCAGGCTCCGAACCCAGTGACTTCTAGGCGACTCCCACATCGTTGCCGAGGCAACAGCCGCAGGCTCCCAGAATCCACCTGGCTACCTCACCTTTACCTGGGAGATACTACGTCACCGCCCATATAAAACAGGCATGACCCCCTACTCGTGCTCTCTTTAACCTCTTATCTCTCCCACCTATCTCTCCCCACCTTTGCCCTTTCCCCTGAATAGACCTACCCCCCCCCCCCTTTGGAACCTCGTGGTCTGGAGTGGTCTGTTCCAAACGGCGGCCGGATTTTCTTTCGTCTTTCTTTCAATAACTGCTCTTTGTTTTTGCAACATCATCAGAGACCTTTATTTATTGTGTTCTGTCTTAATTTTTGCCAAGAAATCTGAATTTCAGTTTTGTGAAATTCTGCTGCATATACACACAAAGTGGAGAAAGGCTAGTTTTCACATTAACAAGATGACTGACCAAATAGGTGGTCTTATGAATTAATTTGTAATATGAAACTGTCTCTGAACAGTGTTTCTCATTCTGTGGACTGTTTCAAGGCCATTTCAGGTGTTTATTTTAAAATACAGATGTTAGGACCATCTTCCAGATGGTCCCATCTTCTAGAATTCTTAGAACTGTAACTCAAGCATACATAATTAATAAGCACAGGGAGCTTTTATATAAATACTTAAACTTTATAATTATGGAACAAATCAATTTTTGTTCTGATTCTAAGATCTTATCTACAGTTCTTCATTTTGTACCAGACTCACTGCTTTTCTTACTGCTCCTAGAAAAAGTTTGGCTGTAAAATCTCTGCGTCAGCAGTTTTAGGGAATGTTAATGAATTCTGGAGAAATGCCTTCCCTATAGCTGCATCATTAGCATACTAAGGACTTATCAAAGTCACATTGAGATCCAATGACAGACCCTCCAGTGTTTGGAATGTATATTCAGAGTATATATAAATTAATACAGCTTGAAAGAATAATTGAAAATGCTGCTAAGATTGTTCAGTCATTGAGCCACCAGCCAGGAGCATGCATGGGCTGGTCTGAGGCCCCTGGCACATGTGTAGCAGAGGTCTGCCTGGTTTAGTCTCGGTGGGAGAAGATATGCGTAACCCTTGAGAGACTTGAGGCCCCCAGGAAGGGGAAGGGGGAAGTCTGGGGGAAGCACCCTCTTGGAGGTAAGGGGGAGGAGGAATGGGATGAGGAACTGTGGGAGGGGAGGCCAGAGAGGGGCAACGACTAGAATGTAAATGGATAAGATAATTTTTAAAAATTGTTCTGCTGTATATTTATTTCACCAGGAAACATTCACTGGAGCTTTATGGATCATAGTGCTAGACACCAAAAATTAAATACGAGAGGAGCTTGGGAAATGACTCAGTTGATAAAGTTTCTGCTATGTAAACAGGATGACTACCTGAGTTTGGATCCCAGTACCCATAGAAAAGCTGGGCATCCCATTGTACATACATAACCTCAGTACTGTTTGGGAGCAGGAAGAGACAGGCAGATCTCTAGAGCTCAATGGCCAGCCTAGCCAAATCCATGAGCTCAAAGTTCAGTCAGAGGCCCTTTCTCAATAAGGTGAGGTAATTTAGGAAGGCACCAGAAATTGGCCTCTGACCTCCACTTGCACAAATGCACACACACCCACATGAACACAAACATACACCGAACACACAAAGATCAACTACGTGAAGATGCTTATGGGAGACAGTAAGTATCACACACTCAGGGAATTAGTGTGATAATTCTGCCCTGGCATCATGGAGGCAGCTAATCCACTGAGGTGCAGAGGATGTCAGCTGGGAGTTTGCACAGAACAACATTCCCTTGATCTGAGTTACAATTTGCTCAGTAAAGGGCAGGGGGAAACCTGATTATTTCTTTTAGTCAATTTTCAGAGTTGACAGGAGTCTCAGATGGAAGTGATGTCTGACTGGCTTTTGAGAATGAGTCCTAATTAGCTACCTGGGGGGGGGGGGGGGGGGAGAATTGTCCAAAGTAGACAAGACAACTTGCTGAAGTGCAGAGGCCAGGGTCAGAGCATTAGGTGTGGGGCCCAAGGGACTGGGGCCGTAAGGAGCAAGGCAGGAAAGTAAGTAGAGAGCAGATGATGAAAGTATCATATTCCACACTAAGAAATGTGGGTTCTTTTCCTAAGGTAACAAGATTTGAATCAAGTGGTATGAATCAAATTTTAGAAAGATTTCTTTAGCAAGAATGTGAAGCGGATGCATAAAGAATAGACATTTAGTAGATCAATTACCTAGTTCAGTTAACCAGAAAATCTAAATTTTCAGTAGCTGCATTTGATGGGAGTAAAGAGGGCAAGGCCTCAGTGGCACACACTAACCAGGAGGTGACGACGACATCTTCCCACGAGTTGGCCCAGTCACCTGGTTCGATGGCATGCTGTTTTTTGCTAGCTTATTTACTTCTAGAAGAATAAAAAGTAGTGTTAGTGTCAGTCAACACACTTCTAACTCTTTGGGAGGAAAAAGCTTTTCTCAAGATAGATGGATCTTGGGGTCCATAATTTGTTCTTTCACTGATCCCCACATGTTCAAATGACAGTTGTAATTTCAATAGTAGGAGCAAAACTGAACCCATTTTAGGGCAACCATTTTTGACTTCTTGCTTTGGAAAAACACAAGATGATTTAAAATCTTAGCTCTATATTTTAGAACGAATAATTCTCTTGTATTTATTTTTTCATTGTTAACCCCTTCTTTCCCCCTTGAGAAGCAGGGGAAAGACTATTACATAATACCCAGAATTGGTTTGCCAATTTGGTTAGAATTGAACAATTTTAAGTTCTATAATTAACACTAGCTTTGCTGTATTGGTAGAGAGGGCATCTCAAGATTATTTCCCCAGAGTAGCTCAACACTAGATAATTAAGGTGTTTGTTAGCATCTTACCAAGTGGTGGAAAATTCAGGATAAATTACTAATTTCACTGAAGAACTGAGATTTAGAGCCAAACGAGAGGGATAGAATTAAGTTGATCTTGCTGATATTTTTTCAAGAATAATCCGAAACTAAAAAAGATACAGAAAAAAAAAATGCCACCAACACTTTAAGTAACATGAGACAACCTCAATATAAAAAAGAATAATGCCTACAGTAGACTAAAAGATCAAAAATATGAACAAATGTGACAAGCTTCTAACATCAAAGGTTACTAACCCCTTAGTCGTCTTTCAAGATTCCCAAGTTGGCAACTCTGAAAATGGACTTAAAGGAATAAACAAGTTTCCCATCTTTTTCCCCCACACAAATTGTAATTCAGATTGAGATCATTGGTGAGTGACTGCTGCTCTGTGCAGACTCCACCTAATGAATGCGAAAAGGATGCCTCAGTCAGAAAATCACTCTGCCATTAACACTGATTGAAATGATGAATCTAAGTAATGGTGACCAGCAGGTGAAACATACTTTGGGAATTTCAAACTAAGGAGTTTAGGCTAAAGCCACTGAAAATCACTGTTTAAATTTTGTTATGAAACCGGAAGTGCCATTTGTCAATTGTCTCTTCACTCTCCATCTATACTTGTATAATTTGTTCTCTGATGCTAAGGTTAGGCTTTGGAAACAAGTTCTTCCATTCATAGCTGGATCTTTGTTGGGTTCTACTAACAAGAACCTCAAGAGACTGGACAGTTAAAAAGAAGAGGTGAGGTCAAAAAGGGATGGATCTCTTCTTGTTCTGTTTTTCTCTGGGTTGCCTCAGCAATAGTCCTTCTTTCTGAAGGCAGCAACCTCTTGTAACCCTTAAAAACAAACAAACACACACACACACACACACACACACACACACACACAGAGCTCTCACCTCTGAGAGAATGAGGGATAGTTTATTCAGTATCACAGTATGAGTGATTGTGGCCTGAGGATAGATTTAGGTTATTCCAAATTCCATGTTCCAATATTGCAATAGTTTTTTTTTTTCATTGAGCTTTTTAAGTAGCAGAACAAAGAAAGTCAGAAATGAAAACATTTTTCAAATACATCAGTGAAACCCTCAAGTTGGTGGGTTACCACAAAGTGTGGACAACTCTGTATCCGGCACCCATGTTTACATTGACTGTGACACCAGTTACATGTCCAAGAGGAAATGCAACAGTGCAAGGACCATTTTTACAAGGGTATAAGCTCCCCTTATTCCACTTCACTGATTTGACTTATCATGCCCTATAATGGTCATCATTGAATCTAGGAATCTAACACTGTCTGTCCACAATCCCAGTGGGCTCAAAATTGTACTATCAATCTCAAAAACTCTTAAAGACCTAAGTAACTTCATATATTGTAATGTTGTGTGGTCAGAGATTTCCTATGCCTGGCTTCCTATACCTACCTTAAAAACTGCCTTCTGATCAAAGCTGCCATTCATAAATGATTAAATATAATCATGTTATTTTTGTGTGTTGCGATTTAGGTTATATGCTGCAGCTACTTGTTAGCTTTATTCATACACATTTTACGTAAACTTGCCTTTATATGCATTACTCTGTATCCTAAGGGGTTGAGGTAGAACAGTAAGATCTACCTAAGTTATATAACACAATATATCTGCTAAAGTTATATAACACAATATATCTGCTTTTTAAGATGTGTACATGTATATGAATTTATGTGAAGCTTCACTTAACAGTGGAGAACCCAGGACATTCAAAATACCAGGATCATGGAACAAACATGGAGGACAGTAGCAGGTGCGGAGTAGAGCCAACCCGAGCCAACTAGGCAGGCTGTATGTGTGTCATAGATGACAGAGCTGGAGGAGTACCACTGCCTACTTTTTTCCTTTCTTTCTTCTAATTTTTCCTTCTTACACTGGCCAAAGCATGCTTTCCTGGGCACTCTGGGCTTTCTTGCTCTTTCTCCAAAGCCCACCACACCCCTTTGTCCGTGCAGCTGCTTGCCAACCTCCGTTGCAAAGGGCATGCCTTTCCTCTTTTCCATTTCCCTCTTCTAGGCAGCTGCCAAGATTTCCTGTTTGCCTCCCTAGTTCTCTTTCTCTCAAGCTTAAATATAGTTATGAATGAGTTTCCTTCTCAGTCCCTTTTAAAAATATTTTAATGGCCAAGAACCATAGAAGGAGAGCCACCATTTCCCTAATAACAAAAGGACGTTCTTATGTATTCTTCACACTTTGGTACAGTTGGATTCTTTTTGAGTGGTGTGTTTCTTGTACCGCTGTGTCAAACATGGCGAATGTGAAAGGATGTCGGCAGAGAGGCCACTGGTGCCTGAGTCCTCGTTGTGATATGGACCTGTCTAGGAAAACTTGGAGTTTCCGAGTCATCAAAAGCCCTGCACGAGACAGAAGTCTAGCATGGCTGTCCTCTGAGAGGCTCCACCCAGCAGCTGACTCAGACAGACACAGGCACCCACAGGCAAACAGTGGACGGAGCTTGGGGACTCATGGGAGAATAAGAGGAGGGATTGCGGCCCCAAAGGGATAGGAACTCCACAGGAAGATTAACAGAGTCAAGTAACATAGACTCTTGGGGCTCTCAGAGACTGAACCATCACCCAAAGAACATACACGGGCTGGACTTAGGTCTCCCCACACGTATGTAGTAGATGTTCAACTGGGTCTTCTGTGAGTCCTGAGCAACTGGAGCAGGGGGCTATCCTAAAAGCTGTTGCCTGTATGTGGGGTATGTTCTTTTAGCTGGGCTGCCTTTTTTGGCCTCAGTAGGAGAGGATGCACCTAGTGGAACCTCGAAGGGACCTTTGATATCGATAGCCATGGCTAGAATCGTAGCCAAGGCTTAGACGAAATGAAGGGCCCAGGAGTTTGAAGGCTTAATAATGACTAAGGGATATGAGGTTCAGAGAGCTTTACATTTTTATTGTCATTCTGATTTTAAGAAGCTCCCACAGACCCAGTTTGTTCATCTTAAATGGAAATAATAAATAAATTCTTTTCAATGGGTCATTGAGGCAGTTAAATATGCAAAAATATGAATATAGAAAACGTGTACGCCGGGCAGTGGTGGCGCACGCCTTTAATCCCAGCACTTGGGAGGCAGAGGCAGGCAGATTTCTGAGTTCGAGGCCAGCCTGGTCTATAGAGTGAGTTCCAGGACAGCCAGAGCTATACAGAGAAACCCTGTCTCGAAAAACAAACAAACAAACAAAAAAAAAAAACCAAAAAAAAAAAAAAAAAAACCAAAGAAAAAGAAAACGTGTACAACATTAATTAATGCTGGATTGTTGCCTCCACCTTTTCTGTTCTCCATTTCCCAAGGCTATTTGCTGTTTTCCCTCGGGGTCTATCTGAAAGGAAAGGAGCAGTTGTCTGAAGAGAGTTCTCTCTGCTCTGTAGAAGCTTCAGCTCATCCAGGAGATTTTGTTAGGGGTAAGGAAGAAGGAACAGGGAGGATGTTGGGTGTCCTTTCAGGGAAAGAATTAAGATAGAGAGAGTGGATATTTCTGTCAGGTTTATGGAGATGAAGGAGGTTCTGTAAGGCTGGGGAACTACACTTTTCTGAGCTGGGTCCTTTCATGTTCATGGTCTGAAGGTGAGACTGCTTGCCAAACGCATAGCTCCTAGCCCTGGAAAATACCATGTGCAAAACAAGGTGGTATGTCAGTTTGAGTAATGAATATCTCAGCGGAGGATCCTGTGACTGAAGCCCAGAGAGAGTTCTCTACTTACTTTTTTTTTTTTTTTTTTTCTTGATGAGACCCATGGGATGGGACAGGATTTTAATACAAAACTAAACAACACACACACACACAAAACCGTAGTTGAACTGGAGGTGCCTGGAATTATAGAGATAAGCCTGAGATGAGATACTATTAGGGCAAAGACAGTGGAACCTCTGTTCAGAGGTTCAGAGAGCTTTACATTTACATTTTTATTTTCACTCTGATTTTAAGAAGTAACACATACTTTTTTTTTTTTTTTGGAGAAAAGCTACCTTAATTTGGTTACATGTGAATGTAATCTTTCTGATATAGCCTCTGTGGTCTACAGCTTATTTTTTTTTTTTTTTACAATAGCAACACAATGACTAATATTATAAGCACAATTAAAAAACCAAGATTTCTTCTAATAGTACATTAATACGCGTAAGCAGTCACATACGTATACATATGTACTCACGTCTAAAATATAAGGTTAAAAAATCTTGGGCTGAGTGTAGAGCGTCATGCCTTTAATCCTAGTATTTGGGAAACAAATACAGTAGGGGTCTCAGTGAGTTTAAGGCCAGCCTGGTCTATACAGCAAGGTCCAGGTCAGCCAGGGTTGCTTAGTGAGAACTTGTCTTCAAAACAAACGCATCCAAACAAACTTAGGGTGTGCCTGCACTTGTATGTTAGTGTCTGGCTCTAACACCCCACCCCCAACACACCATCACTAAAACTGATCTGGGATCTTTCCCTGCTTACCCAAAGAGCTGGTTTGCATTTGACAGGTACCTCCATCCCTTAGTCTGCATCATAGCTTTATAGACCATTGTTCCATTACATCAGAACTTCTCAGACTTTAGTATGTGTAGCCTTATTCGAGGGCATTTACCTGCCCTCTCTGCCTTGTGTGTCTCCTTAGCACTTAGCACCTTCTGGTGTACTATGTATATAATAGTGTGAGGAGCCGCATTTGCCATTAAAAGATGGCTCAGGCTTCTGCTTCCTGGTTCTTCACGGAAGCTTTACTTGAGAATGCGCCTGCGCATGGCGCGAAAACTGAGTATGACAATTGGATGAAAGATTTGAGCCAATGAGGGATCTGCACGTCTCCCAAAGCTCTATTTAAGCAGCGGGCTTTCTGAGCTCGGCGTCCTTCCCCTTTTCACCATCATGAGAGCTGTTCAATAAATGCTGTCAGAAGAATCCTGAGTGTGGCGTTCTCCTTATCGGCGAGGCTGTGCGCTACATAATAGCATCATATTCATAATTTGCCCTTTCCTCTAGAGTGTAAGCCTTACAAAAGCAGAGGATTTTGTCTGTTTGCACCTCTGGCATTTGACATCATATAATTTTTTGATCAGGAGGAAAATGCATTATTTGAGGAATGAGTATCCTATATTTATTTTCTCAAATTAAGTTGCATTTGAAAACACATTTAACACTTGGTAGAAGTCAGATGTTCTAAGAAGTGTTTTGTAAAATACCAAGATAAAGTAACACTAGGAAGTCCTGAGTTCTAGAAAAATCAACAACAACAAAACAAACAAAAACCCAACTCAGACCAGATACCCTTGCCACATGACCCCACCTGGCTCTCAATGAATTTAAACAGGTCCTTAAATAGGTTATGTGATGCTGGAGTAATGAGTAATAATGCCTAATCCTGAAATAGCTCAGGTTTAATATGAGATTTACTTCACAATCATGTCAAACAGTCACTATGGGTCAGTAGTGGGACACTGCTCATTGTTACTAAGGCCTCAGACTGATGAGTAACTATTTTAAATTACAGCTGGTCCTTAAAGAACTTGGGAAGATCTGTAAAGTAAATGCCTTTTTGTTCATTTTAAATGAGGAATAATAAAGCTTACTTCACTAGATCACTGTAGCATCTAAATGAGAGAAGATAGGAATTTAGAAAAAAATGTACAATGTTGCTGTTTCCTCTAGCTTTCTCTTCTTTTGCCTGAAGTCACGTGCCTACCTTTTCCTTGAGGGTTATTTATGAGGGACTCTCATTCTTGAGGGTTGGCTGTCTTGCCCCCATTTGACCAGAATCACAGTGCCCTCTAGTGGGATAAGAGCTACTTAGCTCTCCTAGGGGACTTCAGCAGAAACCTCAGTAGCCCACCTTC
The DNA here is from genome assembly GCF_011762505.2 of Arvicanthis niloticus. Classification (NCBI taxonomy): domain Eukaryota; kingdom Metazoa; phylum Chordata; class Mammalia; order Rodentia; family Muridae; genus Arvicanthis; species Arvicanthis niloticus. The sequence continues at coordinate 137,211,002 of NC_047658.1, forward strand.
TTTAGAGGAAGGAGTTGAAGAGTGCTGTTAATTGTACTCTGACCGCTTCGTAGGCTTTGCAAAGCGTGCAGGGTAAGCTGGGACACCGCAGAACAGCAGTCTGAACCACTTTATAGAGTCTACTTTTTCTCCTTGACAAAACCATCAAAATTTCTATAATTTATAGAACTTGGGCACACAACTCAATATTTTTCTCCAAATCATCAATTAAGAAATTTTAATTATATTCATTGACATACAGAGACAGATAGAGGTAGAATAACTAGAGGACAACTGAAGGGTATCAGCTCTCTCCTTCTACCAAGTAGGTCCTAGGGTTGGAACTCAGGTCATGAGTTTCGGCAGCCAGTGCCTTTACCTGCCGAGCTGGGACCAAGTAGACAATTTTTATTGTATAGAGACTTCCTTTATATCTTCAATATAAAGGAACATAAACATATTTACATCAAATAGCACAAAAGGACAATTAAATTCCTGAAGCCTTTTTGGAATAATGATTCTTAATCACAAGAGTAAGAGAGGAGTTGCTTCCAAAGGAACCAAAGTGGCATCTTCCAAGTCTGCTATAGCTTGACTGGAGCTAGGGATACATAGATGCAGCAGTATTTCCATGCAATCTGTTTTCTCTCTGATCTTCTCTATATCTATTTAAAACTAACCTGAGAAAGAGTCCAGAAATCCAGTGTGCTGGAGAATTATTTGGCACATGTCGTGGTCAGTGTCAGTAATCAAGCTGACACACCTGGAAAGAGGAACTGCCAATAACTGGCTTTGGCATCTATGTGGTGGGTAAACTGATGCAGGCAGCCTTTTGGGGGCCAGTGCTTATAGCCACTGACAGGGGTGGATCCAGATACCTACAGTGACTGCTGCCTATGGCAGCCAGTGATTAGAGAAGTTACTCAGCAGGCTTTTCTCTGAGGGAACCAAGTTTAATTTACTGGGGCTGGCACTCCCTGTGGGCAGCAGAAAAACTATGAACTCTTTCAATTCCTTGGGGCTTGGGAGAAAGAGAAGGAAAGAGGGAAAATTCACACACACACACACACACACACACACACACACACACACACACATGCATGCATACCTATAGAACTAAGACAGACATATACACATCCACACATAGAATGGTTAGAGCAAATCTCCATCAAGCAGGCCCCAAACATCTCATACATTCATATACATACACACACATATATACACAATTGGTGATGGAGCAAGCTCCCACTCACACCCAGACAAGCTTTACATATGTACATACATGCACACATAGTTGACGGATAGAAGGAACAATGTCCCAGCCCCCCATACTTTATTCTTTCTTTCACAGCTTATATATCCCAACAAAATCTTTCAAGCAGTGTAAAATTACAGTGTGATCACATTTTAGTTTTTTTTCTTCTAATGAATGATTACGAAAAGCAATGTGTTCCCCGATGCCTTTACCAGAAATAACATTGTGTAGTACAGGTAAAGAAAACAAAACTTATTTTCCAAAACTCATGTGCATTTCCAACTAAGCAACTTGTGATAGATTATTAGCAAAGTGTGAGCGAACAAAGGAGTTTTTTCATCCAGTTTCTTTTACTGGCAGGCAGTAATTTTCAATTACAAAGAGAGAATAATTATCTTGTTATTTATCTTTAAAAGTAATCTTTTACAAGGAAGTAGGCTTCAGACATGAAAATGACCTTGAGCTAGGATAGGGAAGTAGGCTCAGATACTTTGGTCATCCTGACAAGCCCTTAGAAACAGTGATCATGGGAGTGTTGACCCAACTGGGTTTAATGCCTTGCTTTCTCTTTGACTCTTTGTGTTTATTGTATTGCTTGTTCCTCGACTATTTGCATCTATTGTATTGCTAGACCCTCGACCTAGAACTGACCTTAATACATGCATGTAACCAAAACGGGGTATAAAAGCATAAAGGAAGAGGGGGTATAGGATAGGGGGTTCTAGGGAGGGAAAATGGGGAAAGGGGATGACATCTGTACTGTAAATAAATAAAATATCCAATAAAAATCCTTTCAAAAAATAAAAGTAATCTTTTAGAATCTTAAAAGAATCACAACTGAGGCTGGAGAGATGGCTCAATGGTTAAGAGCACTGACTGCCCTTCCAAAGGTCATGAGTTTGATTCCCTGCAACCACATGGTGTCTCACAACCATCTGTAATGGGATTTGGTGCCCTCTTCTGGTGTGTCAAGGACAGTGTGCTCATATACATTAAATAAATAATTTAAAAAAAAAGAATCACAACTGTAAGCTTTTATATAAAAATCAGTCATATCTACTTTAAATATTCAGAATGGTTAAGAATTTTAAGTTCTGTCAGTGTCTTTGTTAGCTTCTACACTGTGAACACCATAGGCAGGGCAACTTACAGACAGAGAGTTTCTTGGTGGTTTACAGTTTCACAAAGTGAGTCCATAGCCATCAAAGAGGGGAGCATGGCAGCAGGCAGGCGTGGCACTAGAGCTATTAACAGCTAAGACCTTGTACTTAGAGACCTTATATTTTGATACACAAGCAGGAGGCATATTGAGGTAAAAGGGAGTGGTTTGGCTTTTGGAAACCTCAAAGCTCACCTCCGGAGACACACCTCCTGATCCTTCCCCAAACAGTTTCACCAACAGGGAGCCAAGCAAACATCTGCATCTATGGGGCCTTGCCATCCATATAACCACAATCGGTGTGAGGCAGCATTTTACATCTTACCAGTGGGTGGCGCTCCTGCTTTAAGAGTGAAACCGACTGAAGCAAGCTGTTGAACAACCACAAAGGACCTTCCTAGAGGTTTGAGGAACAATGGGAATGAATTAGTGTTGCCTGTGCCCAGGACAGCTCTCCAACTAACCCTAGTTGACACAGAGTCAACAACACAGACTCTGGGAGCAGGTGAGAAGCGCAGCAGCAAGCTCATCTGAGCACTGCTGCAAGCTCCTTAGTACCCTCCACCCATGCCCTAGCTGGTCCCAAGAAAGCGGCTCTTCTAAACAACAGTTCCTGATTGGCTGGCATCATTTGCACTAGCAATCTTTGGTCTTTCAGGCAGTCGTCAGTTAGATCCTCCTGCAGGAGATGCTTTTGCAGCTGCACAGCTCCGAGTGTTTACATAGAGGCGGCCATGCTCCTGCTACAAATTAGGCCCAGAAAGTTACAATAGTCTTAAACTTTAAGTGAAAGTTACAGATGTCTAGCAGATGTAATGCAAGTCCATTAATTAAGATGTTACAGTCTGGTATATAAAACAGCAGAACCCACATAACACAGAGCTGGTTATACTGGCAAAAATCAACACCTGATTGTAAATAACAATTTTTTACTTCAAAAAAGTTGGGAGAGAAGGTGGTTGTAGTGAAGTGAGCAGAGTTACAGATGAAATAAAAATTCATTGTGCAGGGTGATGGATAAATAGAGGGTTCTTTTCTAATCTGTGGTCTTGTATATATTTGAAAACTTTTCATTAAGAATAAAGTCAGCATATGCTTAAGAGAGCGATGCCAAGAAGCTGAATTTCTTGCGATCAAGGCTGTGTGAGAATACACACCAAAACGCAGAGTTAATAGGAAGGAAAGGCTAAATACTGACACAGAGAAAGCCGTACCTCACAGGAAACGAAGAAACCTGATGAATGTGTAGTACTGCGTCATGTTGTTCAAACCTCAATTTGATTGCGAGGGAAAAAAAAAAAAAATCCGCATTGTATTAACTTGGAAAGTCAGTTTTTAAACAAAGTATCAGTTGTCTTGTCCTTTTGTTTGGGGTGACTCTGGGATAAGCAGATGGGTGATACTGGGGACACAAAGTCCAGAGTTAGGGAAGACAAAAAGCTCTAGCTTTCAGACACGAAGGAGCAAGGGAAAAATGTACATTTTTACCTTACTATTGTAAATTCTTCAGGGCTCAAAATCAGAGAGGACTGAGCTGGTTTATTCTAATTAATGATGGTTCATTTAAGGATACTTCTTTTAAAGAATCTGTTTTATGTTCATTTATGATATATACATACACATACATCATATACATGAGATATATATATCCATGAAATTTAATATTTCCAAAGCATTAATAAAAATACTTTTAAAAATTTATGACTGTTTCCATTCACACAGAGGGGTAAAACCCCTTTTAACTGATCTTTCTTAGTATTCAGAAAATTTTTGTTTTTTCTTTGAATTGTAAAAGGATATATATATATATATATATATATATATATATATAAACATTTATATGCATAGATATTTTGCCTAAATGTATGTCTGTGCACCATTTGCACAAAGTGCCCACAGAGACATTAGACCTCCTAGAACCAGGGTTAGAGACAGTTGTGAGCTGCTGTGCAGGTTCAGGCAATCAAACCCGGGTCCTCGGAGAAAGCAGCCAGTGCTCTTAACAACTGAGCCATCTCCTCAGATCCAAAAAAACTCCCCGTTTTAAAGATTTTTGCAGAATAAGATAAAGAAGGCATTTCTATTTTTAGTTTTAAAAGGCCAAGTAACGATCACAACTTATTCTGTTATGCATGCACAGCACTTGCTTCTCTTAAAAGAAACAATTTGTTAATGGTAAAGCAAAGCATTTCCCTTTAAACCAAAAGTTACTTATAACCCTATTAGTAATGCAGTCAGTTATCTCACTGGTAAACTGAATATTTTCCCTTCCACATTTTAGCTATCATGAAGGCTCTGCCAAGAGATGGAATTTGGAATTAGGATGATGTGATTTACAGGAAGCCAGAGGCTTGAGTGTCATTTCTGGCCACAAAGGACTGTGGTGAAGAAGGAAGCCAGACCGAGGGACAGTGAACAGAGAGGGTCTTGCTGCATACCACACTTGGGCTGTAGAAGGAGCTCTCACATCAATCATGGGCATCCTGGGCACAGTATGGGACACTGCTCACACCTCCTGAGATGCATTGGCTATCAGGTGCTGACGATGGAAAACTGTGATATAGCCCTGAAAGGCTGTGAGGAGTTGAAGTACAAGCTACAAAGCTGGGACCAGGAGAATGTGTGGACACCCAGGGGTGCTGTTGTCCTAAGCAAGAGAAGATCAGGAAAGGACCAGATATCATTGGACTGTCACGGGGTCAAGATGGCTCAAACCATTCATCAGACTCAGTAAATGCTTGATGTTATACCAGGAACCTGAGATTTTGTCTGTGGACTCCCTTGTCTCCTGGGACATTTATTTTAGGAGAACACAAGTGTGCCGTCTATTTGTTCTGTCCTGTCCCCAGTTGTTTAGGATGTAGATAAACAATGAGTTTATCTCAGTGTATCTCAGTTAAACAGTGAGGCTAAAGCTGCAGAGTTGAACAAGAACATCAGAAGACTCTGCCTGGTCTACATTCCACAGTGTACCACACCACCTCTGTACCTCTGATGTCCACCTTGACTCAGAAGGAATATATTTCTGTTTCATTTAAAGCATTATTGTTGGTGTTGCTGTTGTACATGTATTCAGAGGGATTCAGATTTCTCCGAATGCAGAGTGAGGAGAGGACCACAGATAGCAGGGATGGTGTGACTCAGGCAGAAAATGAACCTGTGGCCCTGTGTTGTGAGCATCATAGGTTCCTTAACTCCTCTGGCACTTAGGGTGGTGGCAGTGATGAGCTCAGGAAAGTTAGCTTCCACCCATAGTCACCTGTGCATTCCTTTGGCTGTATGGCCTCAGAGGCTGACTTCTGGTCCTCCAACAGTCTGTGAGCAAACAGCTAGCCTTTAATGAGTTCCCTTGTTACCCCCCCCTCCTCTTTCACTTCCTCCTCCTCCTTTCTTTAACTATTAGTTCTGTTGTTGGTTGCTAAGTTCCCTAACAATAAACTTCTGAAAGGCAAATTCAAGGTTCATGTCAGCCAAATTCCTACTTATGTGTATCAATACTCCAGAATTTCCACTTGCTAACTTGATGACTTCTGCTTCAGCGCTATAGCTTTAAATATACACATAATGTTTAACACTAAGTTTTCCTTTTATGAAGAAAAACCAGAGTGCTGGCTGAATGATATCATCCAATCACACCATAGTGTAAGTGACCCTTCAGGGCACCCCTAGACTATGCCTCAGCTTCACAATGAAGTTCAATGAAAGAATGCTAGCTTTCCTCTTTGTTCCCATGTTTGTGTTCTGTTTGGCTTATTAAGACAGACATTTCTAAAGCAACATTTAAATACAGGTGTATATAAGATTAAATTCAATCATATCCCTAACATAAAGTCTTGACTATTAGAAATGCTATTTATGGTCAAAGCCAGATATGAGGGATCTGACCTGATCTCCCTTTATCAGTACCTTCTGGAAATGTTTTTAATTTTTATGGTAACAACAACCATCTCTGGCCAGACATTCTGTGCAAAGGGACACCCATGACTCTGTGCTCTTTTATGATTCAAGGGAGACTAATTTTGAGCATAGGCAGTATTTTGGGGATCTGACCTATTAGAGGATATTCTGAAGTTTACCTTTTTCAAACTGCTTTTAGAAATGACACCAGGGCTCTCTCCTCCAGCCGAGCAAGATGCCCAAAGGAAAGAAGGCCAAGGGGAAGAAGGTGGCCCCGGCCCCCGCCGTCGTCAAGAAACAGGAGGCCAAAAAGGTGGTCAATCCACTGTTTGAGAAAAGGCCCAAGAACTTCGGCATTGGGCAGAACATCCAGCCCAAAAGAGATCTAACACGCTTCGTTAAGTGGCCCCGATACATCAGGCTGCAGCGGCAAAGAGCCATCCTCTACAAGCGGCTCAAAGTACCTCCTGCCATTAACCAGTTCACCCAGGCCTTGGACAGGCAAACAGCTACTCAGCTGCTTAAGCTTGCCCACAAGTACAGGCCAGAGACGAAGCAAGAGAAGAAGCAAAGGCTACTGGCCTGTGCTGAGAAGAAAGCTGCTGGCAAAGGGGGCGTCCCAACTAAGAGACCACCTGTCCTCCGAGCAGGAGTCAATACAGTCACCACCTTGATGGAGAACAAGAAGGCTCAGCTGGTGGTGATTGCCTATGATGTAGACCCCATTGAGCTGGTGGTTTTCCTGCCTGCCCTGTGTCGAAAGATGGGGGTGCCTTACTGCATTATCAAGGGAAAGGCCAGGCTGGGGCGCCTGGTCCACAGGAAGACATGCACCACTGTTGCCTTCACACAGGTTAACTCGGAAGACAAGGGTGCTCTAGCTAAGCGGGTGGAAGCCATTAGGACCAATTATAATGACAGATACGACGAGATCCGCCGCCACTGGGGAGGCAACGTCCTGGGTCCTAAGTCTGTGGCTCGCATTGCCAAGCTGGAGAAGGCAAAGGCTAAAGAACTCGCCACTAAACTGGGTTAAAAATGTACACTTGGGTTTTCTGTACATAAATATAAAATTATCTTCCAAAAAAAAAAAAAAAAAGAAATGACACCAGGGACATTTGCCAGTGACACATGCTTGTTAATAGTAATTTACATGTACAATAAACTATAGCACCCAAGATGGACACGTGGGAGTAGCACGTGGGAGTCAAGGTGTCTTTTGTTCCTTTTCCTGTTACTGCCATGAAGTACTCTGACAAGAGCAGCCCAAGGAAGAGAGGGTTTATTTGGGTTCCCAGTTTGAGATGGGGAAGTCATGACCTCAGGTGGTTGAGGTCACATGACCCGTGGCTGGGGTGTAGAGCGTGATGAGTGATTGTCCTTCCCTTACTTTCCATTTTGTACAGCCCAGCATCCCCCTAGGAATGGTAGCTCAGTGGGCAAGTCCTTCCACTTCACCATAACCATGTAACCACCCACAGGCATGCCCAGGGATTCTAGATTCTGACAAGCTGACAACGCTAACCATCACGATGCCATCGCTATTTCTGTCCCAGTTTTTTTTCCTGTTGCTGTAATAAAATACCCTGGGGAAAAAGCAACTTAAGGAAGAAAGGGTTTATTCCAGTTCACAGCTCCACCATGGCAAGGAAGTTAAGGCAGCAGGGGCTTTAAGCTCATCAGTCACATTACTCAACACCCATCAACAAGCAGAGAACAAGGAAGGAGTCCTGCATTCTGGAACTGTTCTAATCCCAGGTCTCAAGCTCTTCCACACTCCAGCTACACAACTGTTCCAATGGCCTGAGAACCACACTGTCAGATTTATGACAGCAACAGCCTTACTTCTGGGTACCAATATCAGTCTAAGTTTTTTTTTTTCCTGTTTCTGTGATAAAATGTCTCTGGCAAACCCACTTAAAGAAGAAAGGGGTCGTTCTAGTTCATAGTTACAAAGTCCCATCCTTCATGGTGGGGGAATCAAGGCCATAGGAGCTTGAAGAAGCTTGTCACATCCTGTCACATCCACCCAGGATTAGGAAGCAGAGGGGGAGGGGTGCTTATACTCCACTCATGTTCTTCATGTTATAAAACCTAAAATCCCAGCGCTGGGAATGGGTGCCGCCCACATTAGTGAACTGCCACACTCAATTTTAACATAATCAAGGTAATTCCCCACAGGCATGGCCAGAGACCCTTCTCCAGGGTGATTCTGTTTGTTGAAAACACTAACCATTACACAAGGCATGGGAAAATAAATCAGAAACTACAAGCTTCTGAAGGGAATTGAGAGGGTTAGATTGCCATATTATGTTTTACTTCTTATAGGCTATCAATTTTAAGTGATAACTCTTTATGAAAAATCTCAGTGAAGAAGTCTAATAAAACTATTCGCATTCAGGATTGAGCTGGATGTAATAAATGGCTCAAATTCAACATCTTTCATTCTGTTGCTGCCTAACTTGTCAAATTTCCCTTCTAAGTCAGGGGTTCTCAAGCTCAGTAGAGCAGACTTTGGGCTGAGTGATTCTTTTAGGAAAGATTCTCTCTCTCTCTCTCTCTCTCTCTCTCTCTCTCTCTCTCTCTCTCTCTCTGTGTGTGTGTGTGTGTGTGTGTGTGTGTGTGTCTGTGTGTGTGTTATCACTGAGCATGGTAAACTGGGAGCACCCTGGCTTCTATTTCATACATAGTTTAATAATTTCTCATTACCCATACTGTGATAACCGTAAATGTCTCAAGGCATCATTGGTATCTTCCTGTGAGAGACATACCTCCAAAACAAAACAAAAACCTCCACTACTCTGAAAGTAGATAGGTTTGTTTGCTCTGTTTTGTGGTTTGGGTTTTTGCATTTTGTTTTGTTTTGAAACAAGGTCTCACTGTGCAGCACCCTGGAATTCACTTCGCAGATCAGGCTGGTGTTAACTCACAAAGGTCTGTCTGTCTCTGCCTTCTGAGTGCTGGGATCAAAGGCATGCACCACTATGGCTGGTGAGGCAGGTAGTTTCATACTAACTGTGGATTCAACCAGCAGGACTTCCTTTGGTGAAGAAGCTTGAAATATGTAAGTCGAGCAAAGCCTGCACTATACTGCCATTCCATCATCACAAGGAAAATGGCCACACAGTAAGTGTTCTGTTCTCATCCTGGGTCCTAGAAATCTGAAAGCGGCCACCGCAGTTACTAGGGTTTGGGGTAGAGTTGTGGTGGAGGTACGGTGTAAGATGGAGATACCTCGATCAACCTTACACATAAGAAATAGATGTATTTTCAAATTTAATTTTAAAATTGTATTGATTGCATCTGCACGTGCTTCAGGCATGTGGACATATGTGCACATGCCATAGAGCATGTATGGAGGTCAGGACTCGGTTCTCTCCTTTCACCTTTAGGTCTCAGGAATCAAAGTCAGGGCATTAGGCTTTCCAGCAATTGCCTTTACCAAATGCTGAGCTTTCCCCATGGCTCCCTTAAGCATTTTAAATGCAATTATTTTTATTTCTATGTGTGTGTGCATGCATGAGCACACATATGAACATGTATGCCACAGTGGGCATGTAGCTAGAGGGTAACTTTTTTTTTTTTTAAAGATTTATTTAGTTTGGAATCCTGTGATTCCATTACAGATGGTTGTGAGCCACCATGTTATTGCTGGGACTTGAACTCAGGACCTCTGGAAGAACAGTCAGTGCTCTTAACTACTGAGCCATCTCTCCAGCCCCAGAAGGTAACCTTTGAGAGTGAGTCTCATTTAGTTCTACCATGTGAGTCCCTGGGAATGAGCTTCAACAGCCAAGCTTGGCTGCAAGCTCCTTTCCCCACCATGGTGGTTTGAATGAAAATGCTCCCCACCCCATACCACATAGGGAGTGGCTCTATTAAGATGCATGGTCTTGATGGAGTAGGTGTGGCCTTGTTGGTACCAGGTTTCAGAAGCTCAAGCCAGGCCCAATGTATTGCTCATTCTTCTTGCTTTCAGTGTAAAACTTTCCTTCTTTCTCCAGCATCATGTCTGCCTGTGTGCTGCCCACTGTGATGATCATGCACTAAACCTCTGAACCTGTAAGCCAGCCTCAATTAAATCTTTTCTTCTATAACAATTTCTGTGGTGCTCAGGAGAGAGAGCCCCTCAGGCCCCTCTCCTAGCCAGGGCAGTGCTGGAGAGCTGATCCCGATGACACAATGGTGAAGAGCCAGTTCCACCAGCTGTCACAAGCAGGAGAACTGGCCCTACTCCTCGCCTGGGCAAAGTGGGAGAACTGGCCCCGGTGGAGAAGGCACAGGAGAGCTGGCGGGCTGAACAACACAGCTAGCACTCAGGCCCAGATCCAGAGCTTTGGGTTGGCCCACTCCAACATCTATCCCATCTGTAACTGCTGGATCGCATGAAAGGGCTGACCCTGCATAATCAAAGGTGTGAGATCTCCATGACACATGGAAACATAAGATATTGAAAGGAGTTCCAGTGAGGATTTAATATTGTTAGCGTAGCAGAAACCAGAGGCCTCCAACCAGACCAACAACTCGTTGCAGTAAAGATGTGTGGGAAAAAGGTATACTGTGGGACACACTGAGACCATACTACGGGTTCCGTGGTGAGATTTTTTTTTTAATGTTATTTTTTCTCTTTTTTGTTGTTTTTATTTTTGGGGAGTGAGGTTGCAAGGGCAGAGGGCAGTTATGAAGGAATGGGAAGATGACTCTTTTTAAAGTCTTTTAAAAAGAGTTGCCGTAGTCATGGTGTCTCTTCACAGCAATAGAAACCTTAAGACATCCACTTAGCCATCTCACCAGGTCTCGCAGATTTTGTGGCTATTTGTTATGTAAGAAGTTGGCTGCTGATGGAGACCCAAATCCAAACTCCTTAGTCTACTTAGTTGTCTTTCCCGTTTCTTACTGTCTTGATATTCTCTCTTATGCTTTTGTTTCCTCGATTGTATACAACCTCCTTGTTTCAAGGCTGCTCCTGCTTCATGGCAAGCCACCCGCTTCCGCTCCTCTTCCGTCTTCCTTCTCTTCTTTGAAGGCTGAAGACAGATTTATTAGAGTTTAAAGATAAAAGAGGTTTTTGTTATGATTGTTCTGGTTTTGCTGTTTTGTTTGAGATAGGGTCTCAAGATGTAGCACTTGGCTGGCCTGGAACTTGGTATACAGACCAAGTTGGTTCCAAATTCGTAGGATCTGCCTACCTCTGCCTCCCCATGGTTGGGCCCCACTTCTCTAAGAACTACCTGCAACGCCGTGACTGTGCCTTAACATGAGTTCAGGTGAGGAAACTGGATTGTCCTTTCAGCACATCTTACAAAGCATGGGTTCACAACCTGTGGGTCATCACCCCTTTGGGGGTGGGGGGGTCACATATCAGATATCCTGCATATCAGATATTTACATTATAATTCATAACAGTAGCAAAATTATAGTTATAAAGTAGCAACAAAATAGTTTTATGGTTGACGGTCTCCACAACATGAGGAACTGTATTAAAGGGTCACACATTAGGAAGGTTGAGAACCGCTGCTCCAGGGAATCATACACACGTTCCATATGCAAATCCTCTCTTATATGAAATATTTTCTTCCAATTCTGTTACTTCTTTTTTATTTTGGGGCCCAATTTTAAACAGATTTGCTTAAGACATTGTATATTCCGTTTAGGGCACCCTGTTTATATAGTGTTTATATAGAGGCATCTTCCTTTCCCTGTGCTTCATCATATAGCAGATGAACTTTACAATGCCACATACCTAAATACATTTGGGTACTTAAAATCCTCTCCTGTGAACAAATGTTATATCTCAGCTTGCTTTTCTTCCTTTCACTTTTAAAGAAGAGCACTTTCCCGGTGAGCAGGATGTTTAAAGTTTGGTGGATCCGATCTGTTCTTCTTTGTGACTAGTAACATTTTTGTTCTAAAAATACTTTGCTTAGATTGCAAAGGTCCTTTTCTATTTTCTTCATAGTTTTAGCTTAAGTGTTAGGATTTTATGGCTTAGCTCTGTAGTTTCAGCATTTATTATAGCTTCAAATATCTAGAATAAATTTTGGTGAATGCTATGTGAGCAGATTATTAATATTTATGCATCTAAATACCAGTTTTAGTAATTTTTAAACTAAAAAGTTTTCCTTTTTTCTCTTTCTCTCTTTTTTCTTTTCTTTTTTTGGCAGACTATTTTTCTAAGCTATCCTTGAACTCTATATGTAAGAGAAGATGACTCTAACTTCATTACTTGTTTGCTTGTTTATAAGTTTAAGCTTTTGATCCTCCTGCTTCCAGACCCCAAGTGCTGGGTTTACACAGGAATGTGCGACCAAGGCCTATTTATGTATTGCTAGGAAGAGAACCCGGGGCTTTGTGTATTGTATGAAAGTTCTCTACCTACTGAGCAGAACTTTAGTCCCAGATAAGTGAATTTTAATAAAATGTTTTATGTTAGTGAAAAGCAACATACACACATACACACATATATATGTTAATGAAAAACAAAACAAAATATATGTTGTTTTTCATTAACATAAGACATTTTATTAAAATATATTAAAATAAAAACATATACACATATATATGGATCAGAACCATTGTGTGCATGTGTGTGTGTGTGTTCTCTCCTGTCTCTGCCTTCCGTCTCCCTGATGGAGCATTGTGATGCAAACACTCAGGCATTACGTCTAGCTTTTTGTATAGGTAGGTTCTGGGAATTTGAACTGCAGTCATCATGCTCGTGTAGAAAGTACTTTTACACACTCCAGTCATCTCCCCAGCCCAGAACCACTGCTAAGGGTACAAATATAATTAGAAATCGTCACAAGTACCAAATCTTGTAATTGGTAGGATTTTAGATTTTTTTCTGTCTACTTTAATATTCTCTCCAATGAACTTAATTTCTTCCAGTGAACACAGTTGCAAGAAAAGCTTGATGTTTAAATGAGTTTCTTTCCCTCTGTTTGTAACCCAAAGTCCAAGGAGTAGGCTTTTGACTGTAGTGCAGATTCCAGATCTTCTGCAATTTTCAAGAACCTGTGCTATGTGCCCCCCCACCCCCACCCCACCACCCGACCCTGGAGGCAGGATATAGATGAGCCTTGGGCTTCTGTTCTGGCTCCAGTATCCCTGAGAGATGCTTTATGTGCTTAGCTGTAGGCCATTTAAACTCCGAGGCAGTAAGAACAGCAAGGAGGAAATCCATTCTGGAGGATATGTTTTAACTGAAAGTTGAAGGAATTAAAGGAAACACTATTGTAACTTGATACATTAGTCCCTCCCCCTTTTTTTCCCCCGAATTCCTGAAGCAAGAGGCCATGAAAAGCATTATAAAGTCCCTTTGTTTTATAGAAGCTTAGAGTCCACAGTACATACCTTCTGTGTTTAGTTTGGACTCCGGACAAAGGAAACATGATAGAACTTTATGACTAAGGATGGTTGTATTTTCCCCACAGCACTCAGTAGTCTTTGATCTTTTTATAATGGGCTAAACTACTCCATCCCACTATAGCCACTTTCCTCATTCAGTCATAGCTTTATTTCCTAAGTCTCTAACCCTTCTTAATAGCCTCTAATCCCCACCAATTCACCCAGACCCTTGGTTCTTCCTCTCTTCCTGAACTGCGTGGCTACTTATTTCTAATAGATTTACTGTCAACATAACCTCACTGTCTCTTACAGGTTTCTCTCCCACAGTGCTTGCATCCAGAAAATGATGTTACTATAAGGTCATAAAACACTGCAACCAGTTATAATATGGCTAGAAAGATATGGGGAGAAGAATTTAGAAAAAAAATCACTCTGGGTGTGGGGGTATCCATCTGTAACCTAGTGGTCTGGAGGCTGAGGTGGGAGGGTCACAGAGCTTAAGACTAACTTGTGCTACATGAAGAAAACATGTTACAAACAAACACACAAGGAGAAGAGAGAAGAAAAAAAAGAAACCAACAGAGTTGCAATCCCGCAGAAAATCTGGCAGATCTGGACAGCTGTATTCACAGAAGGGTTAATTCATGGATGGCTCAACTCTGGGGAAACAATGTCAAAGCTACGACCTTAAAAAACAAAAGATAGAAACAGTCAACATGGGCAGCTATGCTCTTTTGTGGTCTATTTCCTAAAGTATTTATATTGTTAATATGGATGTCACTTCAGTGGAACAGAAATCTGGAGTGAGTACAAAAGCCTTAAGTTGTCAGGAGTATTTTTATAACACATGCTGTGACAGCTTGAGCCCTAGGAACCTAACAGATGAGTTTCTGGAGCTGGAACGGCACTGGCTGTAAATATTTTTAAATTACAATTTTTACTTAAAAAAAAAAAAAAACCAAAAGATAGGAGACTAGAACACAGAGGGAGGTTATACAGGCTTGTGCCTCTAATGGTTTATGAACCATTGTATAGCTTTAAATTTAGAAACCTGCAGTCACTCATATGATCCTAATCCATGATGTTCAAGTGAATTCTGTCAAGTTGAGGGGCAATCTGTTCTAGGTTTGCTTCATTTTTCAATTCTTCCCTCAGATTCCTATTCTCCCTTGAGGTATATATATACATATATATGTGTATATATATACATATGTGTGTGTGTGTTTGTGTGTGTCTCTGTGTGTGTGTGTGTCTGAGTTCTCCTTTGAAGAGGGCAAAGCAACTCATTAGTTCCCTGGCAAAAAGTAAAAGTCTTTTGGCACACCTGTAGCGGGAGATATTTGAATCTCCAATCAGAATAGGACCGCTCAATGAAAACACAACTCAGTAATTATGAATATATTCTGTAAGCCTAGATTGGACAGATACCCCTACACTACTCTGTTCCCCAGCTATGAGACCCTTATAACTTGAGGGTTTTCCAGACTCTGCGTTTGTCCTTCTACTTCTTGCTTCCCAGTCGTCCTCCTCCGTTGTCTTCTCTCTCCTCTCTTCTCTCCCCAGTCATCGTCTACCCTCTGTCTCACTTTTTATTTGCAGGAGAGTCCTAATTCTGCCTTTAAAAACATTCTCTTGGCAGACACTTATGTGCATAAACTGGAAAATTAGAAGAGTGTGGTGGTAAGGTCTTGCCAGCAGAAATGATGGCGAACAATAGGGTCCAAGTTTGACAGGTAACTTTATTAGAACTCACTGGTGGCCTGGCCTCTGTATTTATAGGGAATAAGAAACCAGACACTGGTCTTCTGGGAACCTGCTTCCATAAAGTCATTCTCTAGAACTGTTTAGAACCACAGTTGTTTCTAAACTCTGTTTTTTTTTTTTTTTTTCAAGTGAAAATTTGTATGACTGCTTTTGCTTCAGTAGAAAGTTAAAAAAAAGAGTGCAGCTTTAAAAAAAAAGCCAATAATAAAACCAGAAATGGACTTGTTTCTGTGCGATGACTCATGTCCTTCCCAGAGGCCTGGGATATGGTGTCACTTGTTTACTCTGTTCCTACCTGACAGAGTTCAGAACATTCCTAAAAGAAAGTTCAGGATGAAGCTAAGAGCAGGAAATCCATTCTCTCCGGATCACTATGAGGGTCTAGCCTAATGGATTATTTAGACGTACCTCTCTGTCTCTTCCTTTTGTGGTGGCACACACATTGGGCACAAGCTCCTTAGGGCCACTTACAGGTCTCCATCCTTTCAATTTTGTTCTCCCATTCCTCTGATGCCCGGAACAACTCCATCAAGTTTACCTCAAGCCTCAGGAACCACACTGAGCACAGAAAGGGGTCACTCATGGACCCGACTTAACATGGCACTTTGAGATTCAGGTCCTAAAGCACCCTGTGGTCTGTTCCTCATGTCTAGCGTCTACTACTTCCCCTTTTCTGATTATTCTGGTCATTTCCTCAGTTGTTCCATTGACCTGCTCTTGGAACTAATGGATGCTGGGTATCACTCTTTAAGATATTTAGTTTTTCCTCATGATTGTGGTTCTTTGGCCTGCACATACTGCTTTCAAACTGTCTCGAGTATTCTCCCAATTACTGAAATAGATAACAGGTCTATAATCCGGTTTCTCCAGCTCTGCACCCAGTGTTGAAGCTACCGACCTGCTCACTCAGGACTTCACCAAGAAGTGGTCATTTCCGTTACATCTCTGAAGGTCCATCTCACTCAGTAGGTATCAAATGATGTCAGTGTCAGTGGTATTAGTGGCCCACTGGAACGAAATATGGCCCAGAGTTTCCAAATGGAAGAACAATGGCTCAGCTTGTTTTCTCTTTCTTTCTTTCTTTCTTTCTTTCTTTCTTTCTTTCTTTCTTTCTTTCTTCTTTCCTTCCTTCCTTCCTTCCTTTCTCTCTTTTTTCTCTTCATTCTCTTGAGATACTAATTTATTTTTGTGTATGCATGTGTACCTGTTGGTGCACAAGGGTGCACACATTTCATAGCATATATTTAGAGGTCAGAGAAAATATCTTTTCCAGCTTTCTCATGGATTACAAGGATCCACACTCAGGCTGCCAACCTTGTGCTGCAATCCCTTTTGCCCACCATGGCAACTCCCTGTCCTCACTCAGAGTTTCCATTGCTTATTTAAATATCTCCAGACACATTCTGATTTTGGAGTTTTATTCCTAATGACTCGGCTCTTCTGTTGCCACCAAAACTTCCCCTTGGCAATAATCCCGTAACAATCAGGACAGCGTTTTCTTAGCATCTGGTTTAGCTGTGCATTCTTTGCTATAATGAGCCAATGGAGACTGGATAATTTATAGGGAGAACAAGCTTACTTAGGTCATAGCTTTTTTTTTTTTTTTTTTTGGTTCAGAGCTACAGGGCGGAGGTGGAAGGGCCAGGGTGTGTGTGAGGAGCAGTAAGCACAAGAATGGCCATGTGCCCTGCTTTGCCTTCCACTACTGTGACAAATACAATGGCCAAAGACAACTAAGGACAGAAGGTGTCCTTTCATTTTATAACTCCCAGGTCAGCCTATCACTGAGGGAAGTCAGGGTAGGAACTCAGAGCAGTAACCTGGAGGCAGGAACTGAAGCAGAGACCATAGAGGAACACGTCTTACTGGTTTACTCAGCCTGTTTTCCTATATAATCCAGGACCACTTGTCCAAGGATGGCACCACCCACAGTTGGCTGGGCCCTCCATATTAATCAACTAAGAAAATAATTTAAAGTATTAGCAACAGGCCAATTTGATGGAGACATTTCTCAATTGTTCCTTCTTCCCAGATGACCTTGGCTCATGTTAAGTTGACAAAATCCAACCAGAATGCCTTGATTTGTAATTACTCATCTTCACAACAGATAATCTAGCCCTGCAAACACTGTGTCCATTTACTCATCAGGGCAGTGGCTCCATGATACACTCGTCCCTCTACATTGTTACAACAAAGATACAATTTCAAAATCAATTTCAGAAAGGATGAAGCATATTCAAGCAAGAGCAACTGTCACAAAATCATTTTCAGCTTGCTCCCACACACAACGTGACTCCTCAACTTTCACAAAGTCATGTGTCAGTTGACATTTTTTTCTTCTTCCCAGAAACATTCTTCAAGATTTCCCATCTTAAATCTCTCTCATACACAGAGTTGCTCTGGCTTGGAAACTTTGACATCAACTTCATAACTCCTTCTCCTTTCTTCATTATTTCTTCCTCTTTCCCTCAGTCTAATCAGCTCCATTTTTGAATTCGGTTCAGATACTCACTACTCAGTTCCAGTATTACCATATCCCTCAAGGTGCAGAGTTTTTAAAAATTTATTTTATATGTATGGGTATAGAAAGAATATCTTGTGTATTGGGGAAACATCATGTGTCAATAAAAAACAAGCTTGATGGCCTATTAGGAGAAGGCAGGAGAAGAAGGTGGGAATTCTGGTAGAGAGACTGGAACTCTGAGAATTAGGCATGGGACTTGGGGGAGTTGGGTGCATGACACCGAGGAGAGGTAACTAACCTTGTGGTAGATACAGAATAGTTTAAACAGGTTAATATAAGTTATAAGCTAGTGGGAACAAGCAAAAGCATAGGGCCTAGGTATTTGTTAAGAAATAACAACCCTCCAAGTCATTATTTGGGAACTGGGGCATGGGTGGAAAAGCCTGGTTACATATGGGTGTTTTATCTGCATGCATATCCATACATCACAAGGATGCTGTGCCAGAGGAGATCAGGAGAGGGCATCAGATCTCCTGAAAACGGAGTTGGAGACAATTGTAAGCTTCCTTGTAGATCTTGAGAGTTGTCTAGCCCAGTGGTCATAACTGCTGGGGAGTACTGAATGGTCCTTTTGCAGGATTTACTTAATACCATTGGAAAACACACAGTTTACAGTTCATAAATTACAGTTATAGAGTAGCAATGAAATAATGTTATGGTTGGGGGTCAGCACATGAGGAACTGTATTAAAGGGTCACAGCGTTAGGAAGGCTGAGAACCACTGCTCTAGTCCCTCAGAGATACTTTTCAAAAGATGTTCCAGGAAACAGTTACCTCAGGAATGTTGATTGTTATTTGGAAAAATATAAAGGGCTAGAAAGATGGTTCAGAGGGTGAAGGCACATGTTGCCAATGCTGGTAACCTGAGATGGATCCCTGGTACATACATGGTGGGAAGAGAACCAACTGTAACTAGTCCTCTGACCTACACACGTGAACTAACTAAATAAATGTAAAAAAAAAAAAAAAACCCAGCAAAACAATAACAAAAACTTACAAAAAGATAATAGTTCTTAAAAAAATAAAAGAAAAAACATAAAGGCTCACACTACTTTGGGGAATGTTGGGTTAAACAATAAGGATTCTTCATTTAGACAAACATGGGCACACAAATACATGAACAGAATTCATACATATATGTATCTATATTATGTAAGGAGTATCATTATAGAGAATTGGCTCATGCAAGTATGGAGATGAGTCCAAAGATCTTCAAGGTGAGGTGGGGAGATGGAGGCCTGGAGAGTTGATGGTTTCTCTCTAGTCTGAGTCAGAAGGTCTGACAGCTGTGAAGGCCAGGAGTGTAGTTCCTGTCCAAAAGCTGTTAAGATTGAGACTGGACATCCTGATGATTCAATCTGAGTAAAAAAAAAAAGTAAAGATGCAAATGTAAAGACATCTAAAGAAAAGATGATTGTCAAAGACAACCAGATATGAAAAAAATTTTTCTTACTTGGGGGAGAATCAGTCCTTCCCTTTGGTTTGGTCTTCAATTGACTAGATAAGGCCCATTCCTATTAGGAAGAATAATATCTTTTATTCAGGCTACTGACTGAAAGTTAATCTTATTCAAAAATCTCCATCACAGAAATGTTCAGAACTGTTTGACGATGTATCTAGGCACATTATGGTATAATTATGTTGACACATAAAATGACCACCTTCAGGAAAATTTACATAAAAGAAGCAAAACTACTTTAAAAGTATACTTAATAGTCTATGAATTTTATAGCTCCCTATACCTGTCTTAGTTACTTTTACATTCTGTGAAGAGACATACTGACCAAGGCAAATTATAGAAGGAAAAATTTATTAGAGGCTTACAGTTTTGGAGAGTGAGTCCATGATCATCATGAAAGGAAGCATGGCAACAGGCAGGCAGGCAGGCAGGCAGCAGGCAGGCAGACAGGCAGGCAGCAGGCAGGCAGCAGGCAGGCAGGCAACAGGCAACAGGCAGCAGGCAGCAGGCAGCAGGCAGGCAGGCAGGCAGGCAGGCAGGCAGGCAGGCAGCAGGCAGCAGGCAGCAGGCAGGCAGCAGGCAGCAGGCAGCAGGCAGCAGGCAGCAGGCAGCAGGCAGCAGGCAGGCAGCAGGCAGCAGGCAGCAGGCAGCAGGCAGCAGGCAGCAGGCAGCAGGCAGCAGGCAGCAGGCAGCAGGCAGCAGGCAGCAGGCAGCAGGCAGCAGGCAGCAGGCAGCAGGCAGCAGGCAGCAGGCAGCAGGCAGCAGGTAGCAGGCAGGCAGGCAGCAGGCAGGCAGCAGGCAGGCAGTAGGCAGGCAGGCAGGCAGCAGGCAGGCAGGCAGGCAGGCAGGCAGGCAGGCAGGCAGGCAGGCAGGCAGGCAGGCAGGCATGATGTTGGGACAGTAGCTGAGAACTTACATCTAGGTCTCCAAACATGAGGCAGAGGGAGAAAGAGAGAGGGGGTGGGAATGGTATATATTTTTGAAACTTGTAAGTCTACCTCCCAATGACACACCTCTTCAGACAAGGCCACATCTCTTAATCCTTTCCAAACAGTTCAACTAACTGCAGACCAAGTGCAAGCATAAAAATCTATAGGGGCTATTCTCATTCAGATCAATACAATACCTTTGTGTCGGTACCAAGAGGAAGTCCTTCAAGTCTTCTCATTGTCTAATTACAGTCAAATCCCCCACCTGCTTCTGGCCCATGCAACCCAAGTCTGCTTTCTGTCATTATAAGCCGTTTCTCATTTTTCATTTTCTAGAACTTTATATAAATAGATAGGCATGCCTCTGGTATGGCTTCCTTTACTCAAATAAATGAGGTTCCTCCAGTTTGCATGGCTAAGGATGGCTTAGCAGTTTTATTGCTCAGTATACTTTTTAAATGGGTATTTTATTTCAGCTCTTGATGAACGTTTATATTGTTTTAAGTTTGGGGTGACTGCTAAAATGAAACCATTTTGAATGTTTTCACACAAGTCATTGTGCAAAAATATATGTTTACATTTCTCTTGGGTTAATATCTAGTTGTGGGGTGGCTGAAATCCTAAGGTAGGTATATTGCAAACCTTTAGTAGATTTTTGTGCCATAATAATTTTCTTCTTCCCACATGACCAGTGCATGAGAAAGCAGCTGGTCTATACTTCCACCAACACTTGGCATTTTGTTACCGAGCAAAAACCTAGATACACTCTGTAAGTCTGCTTGTTCTTACTGACTTACACGATCCCTAGTGTTGAAGGTTACACTGCAGGGTGATATGAGTCTGTTTTCCCACTAGCTTTGCAGTGAGATAACTTTGCACCATAGGATAGGATGATAAAGGATATCCAGGTTATTTCTCTGGGACCTGGAGTCTATTTTTGAGGAAACCATTAACCCTTTACTTGGGCCTACAGATGTCTGGTAGCTTAGTAGGATCAGATGAAAAGCCTTGGCATCTCTGTGTTCTTACTGTGTTTGACTCCCTGTGGCCTTTGTGTTTGGGTCAGAGTTTAGTCATCTCTGTGTAGACATGTAGACCACTAAGCAATGTTTTGTCTAGAACTACGACACAAGGGTCACTTGACCTGGACTTGCTTGGTCTCTCTCCTTCTTCAAGTTTAAATGACACCTACCAGCCACCATAACTGGGAACACTGGAACATGAAAGGAACAAACAGATATGACACCCAAAATATCTCTATCTGTTCTCTGAAAAGGCACACATATCTCTCTTCTCCACTGGTCTGTCTTTCTCCCTGGTTTTCCCCACTGCGTCTATGACCCACAACTCCCTGGAGTCAAGAAGTTGATTTGTTAGCAAAAGCTTCTACTTTGTTCTCCTTGGGCCCCAGAATAAAGCCTTTCTTTCCTCCAACACTAGTCTCTCAGACACTGGCTTTTCCAAAACCAGATGAGCTTCCAGGCCTTCATCAAGTAATATTTCAGACTGAGTGTGGCCATTCTAATGACTGGAGAGTTGTACCTTATTGGTGTTAAATTAAATTAATAATGCTGAATTTTTTAATATTCTTATTGGTATAGGGCTATTTTGATCTTTTCCTGTCTAGTGTTTAAGTATGTTGTCAATTAAAAATCAAGTTGTTTTATTGTATTTTAAGTGTTCTTTATTTGAAACATTAGTCTGCTGTTAGTTATATAAATCTCATGTATATAGTATACCTTTTTGGGTTGCTGATTTATTTACTAATTTTTGAGACAGGGTTTCACTGTGTAGCTGAAGCTGTTCTCAAACTTGCAAGCTTCTAGAGTGTTGGGATTACAGGTGCCTGCCATGATGCCAGCCTTGTCTTTTCACTACTACTAGCCGTGTCTTCTGAGGTGTAAATTATCTTAATTTGGTAATTTTGTAAAATTGATATTCAAACTATAAATTTTTATTTTATAGTTCATGATTTTTTATATCCTAAGAAATCTTTGTGTACACCAAAGGCTGCAGAATTTTTCTCCTGTAGTTTCTTCTGGGAGTTTTGTAACTACTTGTGTTTTAGGGTTTGTGGGGATAACTTATTATTTGTGTCATAAGTGATGTATTTTGGTGTACTATGTAGTTGCAGATGATGATGGTGATGATTATGTGAGTGTGAAAGAAGGCATGTGCACATCATGCTGTGTATGTATATTTAGGACAGCTTTCAGGAATCCAGTCTCTCCTTCCACTGTGTGAGTTCTAAGGATTGAACTCAGGTTGCTAGACATGTGCAGAAAGCACCTTACCCATTGAGCTGTCTTTCCAGCCCCAGATGTTGTTTTTATATGGAGACTCAAAGATCTTAAAAGCACTCTCCATCAGCCGAGCAAGATGCCGAAAAGAAAGAAGGCCAAGGGGAAGAAGGTGGCCCGTCTCCCGTCGTCGTCAAGAAACAGGAGGCCAAAGAGGTAGTCAATCCTTTGTTTGAGAACAGGCTCAAGAACTTCGGCATTGTGCAGGACATCCAACCCAAAAAAGATCTAACACGCTTTTCAAATGGCTGTGCTACATCAGGCTGCAGCAGCAAAGAGCCATCCTCCATAAGCGGCTCAAAGTACCTCCTGCCATTAACCAGTTCACCCAGGCCCTGGACAGGCAAACAGCTACTCAGCTGCTTAAGCTTGCCCACAAGTACAGGAAGGAGACAAAGCAAGAGAAGAAACAAAGGCTTCTGGCCTGTGTTGAGAAGAAGGCTGCTGGCAAAGGGGACGTCCCAACTAAGAGACCATCTGTCCTCCGAGCAGGAGTCAATACAGTCACCACCTTGGTGGAGAACAAGAAGGCTCAGCTGGTGGTGATTGCCCATGATGTAGACCCCATTGAGCTGGTGGCTTTCCTGTCTGCCCTGTGTTGAAAGATGGGGGTGCCCTATTGCATCATCAAGGGAAAACCAGGCTGGGGTGCCTGGTCCACAGGAAGACATGCACCACTGTTGCCTTCACACAGGCTAACTTGGAAGTTGGTGGGAGCTATTAGGACCAATTAGAGTGGCAGATATGATGAGATCTGCCTCCACTGGGTCCTAAGTCTGTGGCTCACATTGCCAAGCTGGAAAAGTCGAAGGCTAAAGAACTCGCCACTAAACTGGGTTAATTGTACACCGATAAGTTTTCTGTACATAAATATAATTATAAAATTAAAAAAGATATTAAAAAAAACGCATGTACCAGCACATTTCCAGAATGCCTCTATAGCGTTTTATGACTTAAGAGTTCTTTTTCCTGTCCTTCTAATTGGCTCTGTTTTCATTGCTCAGCGTTCTGTGCCTTTCATTGATTAGTGCCAAGTTCCACCAGAGCTGCATGAACAAACTCATCAGCTGCATGCATGGGTCACCTTGCTTCACGGCCTGTGTGTACTTGCTTCCTTGCAGGCTTTGCACACTCTCACCCTGGGACTTTCCTTCACTGTCAAGACTCAAAATCTCTGTATCTCTTAGTACTTCAATCTCTTGTCATCTACGGTTCGAGCTTAATTTTTGGGTTGGTGACTATATATTTCTTCTTGCAGCAGAAGCAGATGAGTCTTCCTAGTGGAGGCAATGTGTAAGTTGCATGTCAGTAGTTTAGGTCCTGATAAGTTAGAATTCCCCATTGCCAATTGACAAATTGGCACAACGGTTCATCTTTTAGACTCTGTGGATATATATGTATGGTTAATCTTGAGCGATACTTTCGATCATGGCACATTTTAAAACTCATTCTTTAGACTTTAAAGCCAAGGAAGAAACTGTGAGAAACTCACCATTTGGGAAGGTTTCCAGGAGTTAGATGCCTACCAGCTTCTCCTGGCAAGAGTGCAAACAAACCAAACTTTTATTTTGAACTTCACCAGAGGATGTTTTTGTTCATGATGTGCAAACAAAGCTAAAGAAGGATTGGGATCTCAGAAGAAACCTACAGTGGAATAGCAAAGCTTCTTAACGAGCCTATTCTATATTTTCTAATGGCTTATTCAACCCAGCAACCTTCCACATAGGGAGTTAAAATGCAAGACATCCAGATGCTAAAGAATACACACACAGGGAAGGAAACGAAGTCTAAAAGTAAAAGCTATGGGGTACTGAAGTCATGTGTAGTCAGAAATCTGCTGAGTAAATCTGAAGTAACAGGATACATGAATTGTGTAACATTCTGACAATGAGCCATTTCTCTGCTCTAAATAGTTTCATTTTTTAAATTTCCTCAGTCCTCTTCAGAATCTACCACTTGAGATGTTCTGAGTAGGCCCATGTGCCTCAAATCTTCAAAGAGTAATTAATTAACACAATTATTCTCCAAGTCCGTACCCTCATTTTCATGCCCATTGCACTAATCAGGTTAGGCTTTTGTTATTACTGATGTAGCTGACTAGAATAATAATCAGAACTCCCTGGCCCTCTCTTCCACCCTGCAACCTCTTGAAACACTAATCTCATTGCTTTGTGTGTTCACAAAAGATGCTTGTACAAGCCCCAGTCATGCCGCACAGCCCCACTCTGTCTGTGTGTTCCTGAGGATGGAGAGATGGAGATGAGAACAAGGTCCAGAAGAACCAGAGATCATTCAGTTCACTCTCTTTGTTTTAGTCACAGAATGCCAGTGCCTTAGGGTCTCTGTCCCTCTGCTGACTTTAGATGCTTGTGGCCAATTGCTTCCTCCCTCTAACTGCAGAGGGATGCCTGATTGCAGCATCTCTAAACAGAACTCATTAGTCCTTCCTTCCCACAGGAGTGTGCTCTCTTTGAGGACCTGCATTGCTATTTATCCAACACAACCCCTCTCTCTCTGTTGTCTCTCATTCCTTATACTTAGGAAGCAGAATCAGGAGAGTTCATGCATTGAAGCTGCAATGTAATGTAATTTATTTATTTGGTTTTTTTACCTATAAAGCTGGGTTATCGGCTCAACAAGATAGCTCAGTGGGTAAAATTGCTTGATCTGTAAGTCTGATGACCTGAGATCCATATCCGAGCCTATGTAAATGTACAAGGAGAGAAGCAACTCTATAGCTTTATCCTCTCAGTGTCTCAGCCCCATACTCCTGTAAACTTAATCTATTTTAAATCGACAAATAGTCGTATGTAGTTATGAGATAATATTCTGATACATGTACACATTATGGAGTGGTCAAATCAGGATAACTGTTCAACCCATCATCACAATCACGTATCCTTTCCCTGTGAAAAGATTTAAATACGCCTTTATGTAGTCTGAAATATTAATGCATTTTAACTGCTTTGCCCTGTGACCAGCATGAACCCTTCCTGTCTCACCAACTTTGCACCCACTGCCTAGTGTGTGCACTTTTCAGCTCTTCCCTCCAATGGCCTTTGGTGACCACCACTCCATTCTCTACTTAACATATGAGCCCAGCTTTTAAAGATTTCTCACATAAGTGAGATCCTGTAGTGTTTATCTCTGTGCCTAGCTTCACTCGGTAGAGCACCATCCAGGTTTGTCCACACTGCCACATCGACAGAATGCCCTGTTTCTCTTGTTTTTGTTGTTGTTGTTTATTTGTTTGTTTAAAGACAATAGTATCCCATTCCACACAGAAACTAACATCTTTTAAAACATGCCTTCATCCATCGATGGGCATCTGGCGTCTTCCCATGTATTAGGCGTTCTGAGTAACGGTGCCGTGAAAGTTCTAGTCTGGAGATTCTTTCACTCACTCGGGGCCATGACGAGTACTGAGATAGCTGAATCATATGGTAATTCTCCTTTTAGTGGCTCGAGGAGCTTTCACATTTTCCAGAAAGACTATACATTTTTCATGATTGGCAACAGTGTAGAAATTCCCCCTTGCCACCTCCATTCCCACGTTATCTAAAAGATAGCAAGCAGTATAACAGATGTACAGTGATAAGCATTGTGGTTTAGATTTGCATGCCTATGGTGATTATAGATGTTGAGTATTTTTCAAATATGTTCCCCATTTGTCTTGTCTTAAGAAATGCTCATTCAGGACCTTTGCCTACTTAAGAGATTATTGTCTTGCTGTTGACTTCTTTGCAGATTTTAGATTTTATCACCTTATCTGAAATACTATCTACAAATACCCAGATGTGTGGGTTATACAGAAACCTTTCAGGCTGATGCAATTCCCTTAGCCTGTAGTTACCTGCAGGCTCCTGAGGTCACATCTGAGAGATCTCTTCTGTATGCTACAGAGCTTTCCCCACACATTTCCTTCACTGCTCTTCATCTGGGGGGGGGGGGTTCTTCATTTTGTGAGTCCTTGCTCTGTTTTATAACTGATTCTTACAGAGTGAAGAGAAGGTCTGTGCCCATTCTTCTGCATGTGGACAGTCCATTTCCCAAGTGCCATCTATTGAAGATTATCCCATTATCGTATTGAAGACACGATCCTGTTCTCATTGTGTTTTCCTGAAAGCTTTGTCAAAACCTCCTTAACTGTAGGCTTGTGGGTTTATACCTTCTTTCACTTATGCCAGTCAGATCCATTTTCTCTCAGGGCAGTAACTTTCAGTCTTCTCCATTTACATTTCAAATCCACTCTGTACAGTCATCCACACTGGACTGTTCAAATGCAGTATAAAACTGAGTAGTAGCCTTTAGAAAGAATAACTTCATATGCTTGGTAAAAAGCTTTTGGGGACATTTTACATAATAATCACGAAGTACTGGACACCATACATGCCAAAATATAAACAATGTGTGACATGCTGTCAATATCATGTGACATGTAGACCATTTTTATTATTGTTGAAAGAAAATGAATATTCATAGGCAGAGGCAGGCAGATTTCTGAGTTCGAGGCCAGGCAGAGGCAGGCGGATTTCTGAGTTCAAGGCCAGCCTGGTCTACAGAGTGAGTTCCAGGACAGCCAGGGCTACACAGAGAAACCCTGTCTCGAAAAACCAAAAAAAAAAAAAAAAAAAAAAAAAAAAAAAAAAAAAAAAAAAAAAGTATTCCCTCTCTCTTCTAGAAAAATTTCAATATACAGTTAGCAGAGAGAATTATATAATTCCTTTTTCCTCAAGACCCAGCTTCAGAGATTAACTCCTCAAGATCAGTCTTGCTTTGTTTAGAGCCACACCTGCTCTATTTCGGCATCCATGGTTTCTTTTAAAGCAGGTCTCAGTTTGTATAATCATTAGTGGCTATGTGAATGTGAATCCTTCTGTGCTGTCCAATAGAACTTCTCAGTGATGGAAGTATTCTGTGTACCCATTCTCTGCTGCAACCACCAACTGGCTGTGGCTCGGGAGTGTTTGATACCTAGCCAGTATCACAAAAGAAGTAAAGTTTTTATGATTTTCAAACTGTGGCTTAAATCCAAACTTAATAAGCCCTATGTGTCCAGAGGTTACCTGTTGGACAAGACAGCTGTTTGACATAAAGACTTTTTTTTTTTTTAAGTTAAAAATTCCTTAATTTTTTTATTCCTGGTACCACTACCACAATTTACAGGGCAATATACCACCTGATGTAATGAAAAGAAAAAGACAGAGCTACAATAGATAAAAGACCTCAGGAATGTACATCTAATTGACACTACATTGCATTAATCAATAGCTGCACTTTTTGCAAACCGTGGCTCTGAGACTCCTGAACAGGAAGGGTTTCCTGTTTAAGCTGCAGTAACTTTTCTGACTATGGATCATCGTTCCTCCTGTGGCAGATTTTTACAGTTCCTCTAATGCATTTGGGACGACTGTCTCAAAGTAACCTGCAGCTTTCCTGACAACTCCTCGCTCTCTCTCCTGCTAAGAACTGTAGCCATTTCTGTTTTGCTTTAAAACCTTCTGCTACCATATCCACCACTTCCACCTCCAGATCCATAGCCACCACCATAGGGACTGCCTGAGCTTCTTCCACCAAAACTGCCCCCTTTCATGGGTCCATAATTTGATTGCTGCTGTCCACTATAATTTCCAGAGTCATGATAGTTCCCACCACCATAGTTACCTCCACCAAACTTTCCTCCTTCATTGTAACCATCATATCCTCCTCCACCACCACCATATCCACCACCTTGGTTTCCATATCCTGGTCCACCACCTCCATAACCTCCTCTACTACTGTAACCAGGACCACCACCATGGTTGCCACCATCACCTCCAAATCCATTGTACCCACCATCACCACCTCCATAACTACCTCTGCTGCCACCACCTCCACCACCATAGCCTCCTCTTCCACCAGTTTTCTCCACCACCTCCAAAGTTTCCTCCACGACCCATGAAGTTGCCAGATCCACCTCCACGACCTCTCTGTGATCCAGCAGACTGAATCTCTTGTTTAGAAAGGGCCTTTTTCACTTCACAATTATGCCCATTAATAGTGTGGTATTTCTGAACAACAATTTTATCAACTGTGTCATGATCATCAAAAGTTACAAAAGTGAATCCTCTCTTTTTCCCACTCTGCCTGTCTTCCATAACTTCTATGGTTTCAATCTTGTCATACTTTTCAAAGTAGTCTCTCAGACTATATTCTTCGTATCCTCTTTAATACCACCAACAAAAATTTTCTTCACCGTTAAACGGGCACCAGGCTTTACAGAATCCTCTCTAGAAACAGCTCTCTTTGGTTCCACCACACACCCATCAACCTTGTGGGGCTGAGCACACAGTGCAGCATCCACCTCTTCAACACAAGAGCAGGTCACAAAACCAAAGCCTCTGAAACGTTTTGTTTGGGGATCTCTCATTACCACACAGTCTGTAAGTGTGCCCCATTTCTCAAAATGTTCTCTTCTGCTACCATCTGTGGTTTCAAAGCTCAGACCACCAATAAACAGCTTCCACTGGGGGCGACCGGGCAGCAGTTTTACCTCCATTTTGAGACCGGACTCGCCTCTTCCAACTCGAGTTCAATATGGGACCGAGAGGGACATAAAGACTTTTTAAAAAAATGTAACTGGAAAATAGTTCAGTTCTTCCTGACTGTATCAGGGCACTCACCGACTAGTGTGTCCTCTTTTCAGGCCCTCCTCCCCTGGCCTTTGATAACCACCAATCTACTCTACTCAGGAGGAGTGACTTTTTTTTTTATTGGTTACTTTATTTATTTACATTTCAAATGTTGTCCCCCTTCCTAGATTCCCCTGTGCAACCCCCATCCCGCCCCCTCTCCCCCTTGCCTCTGTGAGGGTGCTCCCTCATCTGCCCACCCATTCCTGCTTCATGGCTCTAGCATCCCCCTACGCTGGGGCTTCAAGCCTCCACAGGACCAAGGGCCTCACCTCTCTCACTGATGCCAGATAAGGCATTTCTCATTCCTCGGCTACATATGCAGCTGGAGCCATGGGTCCTTCCATGTGTACTCTTTGGTTGGTGGTTTAGTCTCTGGGAGCTCTGGGGCGGGGGAGGGGGGGTGGCTGGTTGGTTGATATTGTTCTTCCTATGGGGTTATAAACTTCTTTAGCTCCTTCAATCCTTGCCCTAATTCTTCCATTGGAGTCCCCCGGGTTGGCTGTGAGTATCTGCATCTGTATTGGTCAGGTGCTGGGAGAGCCTCTCAGGGGACAGCTATACCAGGCTCCTGTCTGCATGCACTTCTTGGCATCAGCAATAGTGTCAGGGTTTGGTGACTGCAGCTGGGATGGATCCCTAGGTGGGGCAGTCTCTGGATGGCCTTTCCTTCAGTCTCTGGTCCATTTTTTTGTCCCCGAATTTTTTTTTAGGTAGGTACAATTCTGGGTTAAAATTTTTGATTGAGATCCGCATCCCTCAACTGGGGGGCAGTGTCTATCTACTGGATATGGTCTCCACAGGTTTTATCTCCCCTTTGTTGGGTATTTTGGCTAATGTCAACCCCGTTGGGTACTGGGGACTTCCTTCTTCCCTAGCATCTGGGACTTTGTAGTGGCTACCCCCAGTTCCTCATCCCCCACTGCTACATATTTCTGTTCAGTTTCCTGACCCTATGTATTTTTCTCCTGTCTCTTCCTATACCTGATCCTGCCCCCCCTTTTTCCCTCCTCCCAGAAGCGAATTTTTAAGATTCCACGTATAAACAATATCAAGGATTATTTATATCTGAGCATGGCTTATTTCCTTAATTTCAAATATTTGATTCTAATACTCAGAGTTTTCTAAATATAGTGTAAGTATCTTTTAAAAGTCATGACTTTGACTCTAATCTGACCGATGCTACAGCCTAGTTGCTGGGTCTCTTAAGTTCTTTAATGCTACAATTTGAAGAGGTTATATTAATTTTCATTTTATATCAGTGTGTGTCATCTTCAATCATTTGAAACTATGGATATAATTTTTGATATATCAGGGATTTTTCTTAGTGACAGAATTATATTACAATGCTTGTTGGTATTAAACAGTGTTGACATTGTGGGGGTTATATCTCATAGAGTCCAGGCTGGATTTTAACTTGCTACATAGTTATGGCATTAAACTCCTGACTCTCCGGACTCCAAGCAATTTAAAATTATGTTTGGCTGTCTTCTCCCCCCTTAAAACACATTTTTAATTGTACTTCTTTTGTCTCAATCTATCTAAGATTTAATTTCAAACTCTTTCTTTTGTTTCTCCAGCTCTAGTAGTTTCAGAATCTCCTTTCAGCATCTATGTCAGGGTAGCTTTCATTTTTTCTTCTTATCATGTCATTTCTTGTCATTTTTTTTTTTATTAAATAGGTGACAAGATTTTATTGATGTTGTCATCATTGTAGACCATTTATTAGCTGGGGTCCAGGTTCTCTATAGTTGCTTTCTCAAGCATAAACTCTGACCCTGATGTGGCCCTGTGACTATGGAAAACTGCAGATGAGATAAAACCTCAGAGCAGTGTCCTCTGGGTCAAAGCAACATGACAAGGGCATGGAAGTCTAGGAGGAAGAGCTCAGCGGGGGGAGACAAAGATTCTGTTTGCTCAAGCCTTGGTTGAGTGCTATCTCTAGTAGTTAGCTAAACAATATATATATATATTGTTTTCCCACAGCAGCAGAAAAATAAAAATTGTTCATTCTTGAAGTTAGTCCAAAATCTTGTGTCTCCGCCTATCATTCCCCTTCTTTTCAGGCTGCACTGGCCTTGGCATTTGCCTGCCTACTTATTATCTATCTGTTTCTTGGCTTGTCTTTCTAGGAATCCAACCAGTGTTAAACTGCATCAGGAGTTTACCCAGTGCTGTGGAGCCCATTTGACACGGACAAATAATTACTAACAAGCATGAATATAAAGACCTGAGTTTGGATCTCCCACACCCTCGTAAAAGATGAAGCATGTCCATGGGCACCTGCAATGCCTGTGCTTGGGGTGGAGGGTGGAGATGGACAGATCCTTGGAGTCATGGGCCAGCCAGTCATTCCGGCTGAAACAGAGATCCCCAGGTTCACTGAGAAACCTTATCTCAAAACACAAGGTAAAGGAGTGACTGAAGAAGGCAACCTGACATTCACCTCTCTCAGCTCCATCTGTACTCTTGCAGGCGAGCATACTGGTACATGAACACACTGGCACACACGTATGCACACATGTGCATGCCACAAATACACACATGCTGAAGTTTTGTTTTAATCTAGTTCCCCAGAACATAAATTATGTTGAACAGAAATCACACTGGTGATGAAGATTTGTCATAGGAAATTATACGGCATTGGATCATTGTATTTATTGGTTCCCCTTCCCCTCGCATCTGTTCCACACATATTAATGTACAATTATTCATAAAACCACATTTACTGAAGATCTGTGACACAGGCTAACACGAGACGTGAAATACAGCAGAGATTAAGAAGTGGTACTTCTACTACTACAGGGCAGGGCCAGTTTCCTCCGTCAGCTGTGGGGTGGAGGCTGACTGAGGCTTGCTCATCTCGCCCCTGCTGTTTCCATCTCTCTTCCATTTTGTCACCATGATTTCCAGTGCAGATACCTCTTCTTCAAAATGTCAGCCACATCTTTACCTCCATCAACATTTACTCCTGAACCCATATTTATTTTTCCCAGTCAAGATGTTTTTACTGACGGTTTCTTTGTATGCCAAGCATCACTGGAGAAATATTAGAGAACTGCGTTATGCAGGTATTTGACTGCTCTTAAGTTCCCTGAGACTTAAGTCCAGAAAGCTTGATAGAAGACAGTAAAGGTTTTATAAAAGTTGGGGGGGGGTCATTTAGGACTATGAGAATGAATAAAACGACTATTGGACTTGTGTTTGTCTGGCCAATAAATAATATCTGTTTACAGCATCATCACTATACTTTATTCCTAGAATTGAGAGGTAGCTTGTATGTGTGTGACCTGTGTGTGTGTGTGTGTGTGTGTGTGTTTGTGTGTGTGTGTGCACATGTGTCAGAGACCAACTTTCAGGAACTAATTCTTGCCTTGTAAGGCACGGTGTCCCTTATTTCTGCCACATGGTGTGCTCCAGGATAGCTAGACCGAGCCAGTCTCTGTATTCTGTCTCTCACATTGCTACTGTCTCTCACATTGGCACTCCATGGCCACCACCACATCTAATTGTTCACTTTACTTCCCTGGGTGGAACTCAGGAAGTTTGGCTTAGATGACAAGCACTTTTACCAGCTGAACGCTCCCCTACCCCCCCTCCCCCCCGTAGGTAGTGTTTTCTAAAGGAAAGAGGGATTTGAATCTCACGTGGGGCTGTCCTGGAATCTGACTGTAAGGATACTCCCAGAGCAGGTTAGCCATTTACTGCCTCTGAGACTCAGTTCACTCTCCCGTGAACTAGGTATATGGGTAACAGGAATACTGGGTTGTTGAGAGGTGTACAAGAGACAGTCCCGGGAATAGAGGAAATACTTCACAGAATTGCCTCTGCCCAGCCCTGGCCTCCCCATTTTCTCTTTATGCTCATGATTGGTTTGTCATTCTCTACACCACTGAAGTAGCAGAGATGTTTTCTGTGATGCAGTGAAAGGCAGAGTGAAGCTTTGGGTCCAGAGACAATTTTCTGGAGTGAGTCAACCCTCAAGTGAATGCATGTCCTAGCCCATCTCCCACCAAACTGGGGTTCATGTGGTTCAATTTAAAATACATGTCCCAATGGAAAGGAACTACCAAAGTTTGCCTGGGT
This sequence comes from Arvicanthis niloticus, assembly GCF_011762505.2. NCBI lineage: Eukaryota > Metazoa > Chordata > Mammalia > Rodentia > Muridae > Arvicanthis > Arvicanthis niloticus. The sequence goes on from NC_047658.1 coordinate 137,244,372, forward strand.
TAGAACAAGTGAGCTTAGGACTTTCTTGTTTTTCAATATTTAAATAATACTGAGTAGTGTAACTGAAGACAGGATGATGCTTGGGAATGGCTATACTTTTGGACTGCTTATTTTAGAGCAATCTATAGATATGATGCTTTTTCAAGCATTCTTGAAAATAGATTTATTTGCACTGTAATAGGAAACAGAAGCCACATTGATTACTTAGCTGAGAGAATTTAATCAAGGGCCAATAACTAGGTGGCCAAAGGATGGAAAACAAAAGAAAAGGCCACAATGATATCATAGGACATCAAAGCAGTCTCCAGGACAGGGTCTGGAGAGGCAGAGGAAAGCAGCTGACAACTTGTGTCTTAGATAACTAGAGAAGGGGCTTTGGAGAAGTCAAACTCAGACCTCACTAGGGCTGTGTCAGCTGGGCGGGGAGTTTGGCTCAGTGGTGGAACGCTTGCCTAGTATGTGCAGGTATGAGCTTCAGTCTCCAGTGCTTGAAAAAGAAAGGGCTTTTGGAATGTAACTTAGCTTGACCTGTTGCCTCTGGGTTGGAATAAAGGAGTCCCATGGGCTAGGGACCAAAACCCTGCAGGGTAGATACTGGCTCCTTAGTATGTCTGAGGTTAGAAGCACAATGAAGCTGGTTTTATAAGTACTGGAAAGACTGCAGATTGGAATCAGCTGCCAGTGTGCAAGAGTTTCTTCAATCTGGAAGGACCTCATGGTGTGATCCGACAGTAGCCAGATCAGAAGCCATGTAAACACACATCTTTCTTCTTCCTCTAGCATGGCAGGCGCAGCTGGTGTTTGGACAGCCCCAGGACCAGAATTACACAACTGAATAAAGAAGCGTACCGAGACACAAGTGAAAGAATTGAACATAAAACTTCCTTTAATGAAAACAGTCCTCTGCATTCAGAAACAAGATGTGTTAAGGGGTTGATATTTTTCTTTCCCTTTTCTCCCCAACTCCTCATTCAAGACTAGGAAAAATTTCCATGATGCAATGAGAAACGTGTCTCAGTGTCTTCTCCCCACCTTGCCAAGATGCCAATGACTAAGATGCCAGTGGCCTCAACATGCATGCATTTCACACAGTGATAAACTGTGCATATTTATGCTGCTGGCTTAGACTTGCTGCTTACATCATCTCATCATGCTTGCTATTAAGTAGTCTCCATAATTTCATTAAAATTATTTTTCTTTGTTTTATCTTTCTGTTGTTGTTTTATTTTTTGCCTCGTGCTGGAGCTTGAACCCAAAGCCTTGCAGATGCTAAGCAAGCTCTCTGTTGCTGAGCTGTATCTCCAGTCCAAGAAAAAGGACACTATCACCACTAACTCAGGAAGGAAAGAAGCCCAGTAGTGAATAGTTACTAATTTAATTATTTCACTTTTTTTTCTCCAGAAATTCCCTGTTGTGATACAAATACTGCCAGACAGAAAGATATGATATACTTATATTTATATGAACTTTACAGTTGAAAACTTACTGTAAAGTGGGGTCATGGCGGGCACGAGGAATGCTATTTAGTCTTCCTTGTGGGATCTTAGGGTGAGTCCCATCCTTATCTCCATAATACCTTCAGGAAAGTGAGTACTGCTGAAGATATATACCCAAGATTACACAGCTGAGGAGCAAAGCTAAGCCCAGAAGCCAGATCTGATAAAAAAACATCTAGAGAAGTCACTGGGCCAGCCATATCTTCTTCTCTGGATCCTTTCCACACGCTTGTTGCATGGGTCCAGGTTCACAGCAATGGGCCATGCATAGATCCAGGCTACTTTACTATTTGATCCTCCATTCCTAGCCAAAGCTAACGCTCAAGATCAAACTTATGTAATTTACATAGACCTGGAATACATGTTCTCTCCTGCCCTTGTATTATTTGAGTATAAACTTAAAATGAACAAATCCCTTTTGGCTTGAAATATTGTTTTTCTTCACTGCATACCTTCCATTATTCACATTCTTTGCCAACAATCCTTGAGGAAAACATCCAAAATCCCTGAACCCTACCTTCCAGAGAAGCCTCCTGAGATCTCAAAACAAAAGGGGCCAAGGGAAAGGATCTTAGAATGAGGGTCACAGCAGGCGCTGTGGCCTGAAAGACAGTTGTTAGCTGTGAAGGAGTCCTCTCTGTGAAGTAGAGGCTAGGGAGTCCACCATCTTGCCCTTGAGCTGGAGAGCACGTGGAGAGGAAGAGACAGAGAGAAAGAGGAAGAGAGAGGAGTTAAAACACAGAAGCTGACCAGGAACACATGGAGAGAAAAAGAGAGGGACCTAGTCTTTTTGTACTAGGCAGGAGCTGGTGGTAGCTAAGAATTAGAGAGAAGACGCTAGCAAGGAACACATGGAGAGAGAAAGAGATGGGGGAGACAGAAAGAAGCCTGCTTAGTCTTGTGAACTAGGCTGGGGGTTACTCACTGTTCTGGAATTTCGTGGAGAGGCTCTTTTTTTGGCCCTAGCGGTGGGGGGTGAGGGTGGGGGGGGAGGGGGCACCCTTGGAGTTGGCTCTGTCCTCTACCACCTATAGGGAACGATGTAGGCTCATGCGTGGGCATGAGTCTGTATTGTGTTGTGGGTCCGTGTGTCTGTCACAGCTCAGTGGACTGGAACTGTGGCTCAGCATGGCAGAAGCAGAAGTGTGGGATCTTTAACTGAGTTGGTTCTGCACCTCACCAGAGGGTGTTATTACCCTGTCTGGCGGGGAGAGTTCTCACTCAATCTGAAGTTCCGTGGGGTGTAGAGCTCTTGGATGGGGACCCCCCCCAGGCAAGAAGGCTTATGGGGATCTACTGGTCTCAGACTCTTGGGCTCCCAGGCACAGCTGAAAGAATGGGGCATACAGGCTGGATCAGCCTGCAGCCAAGAGGGGCCCCACGGGGAGGGGGGGGCGGTGAGCGTCACTTACTTTGCAGGGTCGGCTAGCTTGGTTGAATCGGTGGGGAATGATTAGCTAGCATGTGGGCGCAGTCATGGCTTCTTGAATCTTGTTGGGCTGTTGTGATTCCCACAGCTCCAAAGAGACTGGAGTGTGGGAGTCTTGACTGAGTTCACTCCGCTCAGGGCACCAGGCGAACGTGGCAGGGTCCCCGCCTGGCATGGGGAAGTCTCAGTCAGAATACAGGAAGAGGAGTGCAGCGTATCTGTATTTCCAGAATTATTTAACAGGATCAGGGAAATATCTTTTTACTCCCCCAAATGGGCGGGGGGGGGGGCGCTGTCTCATTCCCTCCTCTGCAATGTCATATGAATTTAAATTAAAAGATACTCAACACATTGATCATTGACATTGCTAGTAATATGCTGAATGCAATAATTTGAGGCCCCCCACCATTTGTCCCCCCTTTATTGTCTCTAATATTCACTTTTTAGGCAAATTTTTAAAGTCTTTTCTTTGTTTTCAAACTTTCTAAACATCTGTGGGTAACTAGCCTTGCTACACAATTGCACGTATTCCTAGTAAAAGCCAGATAAGTACATAGGATTTAATCCATGTTGGACTTTCAACAAACCACCAGAAATTCTCCAGGATGAATGGAGTTTGGGGTGAGTGCAGACAGCATTGTGTATCATTAAAGAATGAAGGCAACATTAAAAGTTATTTAGAAGACACTTAAGTTCTGAAATCCACCAAACAGATATTTAAATATTTTTCATAATATCCCTCTAGCTCAACTTCAGGATTATATTTGTGCAAGACTATCATTGGCTATTGGGGTGGGTGGCTTCCCAAGAGTGACTATTATGGATAAGGCAGTGTTGTGAATAATTCTAGCTGACCCCGAAGCTAAGGGTCTACAAAGTACCTCTCAGCTCATCTCTCCTGGCAAAATGAAATTATGTGTTTAATTCTTTATTTCTTCAATGTGTAATTACTCAGCACCTTTTGTGTGCTAGGTTTTGAAGAACATGGTGAACGTAACAGTGGGGGAAGGGTACCTGATGTCCTGGTGATTGTAGTTCACTGTCTGGTTATATGTTAGAAAATTACACAAACAGATGAGGAATTGGAAATTTTTGTTTAGAGGTAGTTATAGGACAAGAGCCACAAGGTTAGAAGGAGCAGGATGCAGTGATGTTGAAAAGTTGAATAAATGTCATGTGCAAAATCACAGCCACCAAAATCCACTTCTCTTCCTCAAATCAACTGTCATTCACCCAGGATTAAGAAGTTCTCACTGATCCTCATGCTTTGAGACAGTGCCTATGTTTTGCTATCTGTGGAAGTTTCAATGAGATCGGGAAAGAGCTGGGTTGCTAAGAGCTGCCAGTTGCTTTGGACCCTGTGGGCCAAGCTTGTTGTTGAGTCAACACTTGAGAATAGAGTTTTATTTTAAAAGAAGTGACTTAGTCTGATTTCTTTCAGGCGAGCTTTTTTAATTCGGTTTTTTTTTTTTTTTTTTTTTTCCGGTTTTGCTTCATGTGGTTTCCCCTTGCTGTATTAAAACATTCTGACAAAGGCAACTTACAGGACAAAGGATTTACTCAACTCACAGTTCTAGGCTGTGGTTCATAATGGCTGCCTAGTCATAATGATAGGGGCTTCAGAGAACTGGGTCCACTACATCCATTGATTCATGCAGTGAATTCATGCATGCACAACAGTGCTCAGCTTGCTGTCTCCTTTTCATTCAGCCCAGAGTCCAGCCCATGAATGGTGCTGCCTGCAGGCAGTGTGGACCATTGTGTTAGGTATTACTATGGCTGTAAGGCTGTAAGGACTATGGTGTAAGTAATACCATACACAATACATACATAGTATTTACATACATTGTGTATTGTGTATGGTATTACTATTGGGGCTTGTGCTTCCAGAGGGTTCAGAGTCCATCACCATCTAAGATAAGGAAGCCTTGCCAAAAGCACCAGGCAGGACAGCAGGAAGAGCTGAGGGGTCACATCTCAAATAGAAAGCGCAGAGTGAACTAGACATGATACAAGTCTTTAAACTCTCAAAGCCCTCTGACTGTGACATGCTTCCTTCAGCAGTGTCTAAGCTCTTAAGAATCCCTAAACAGAGCCATCAAGTAGGGGCAAAGCATTCAAGTGCCAGAAACACACGGAGGACGTCTCAGTCAGAGGACCACAGTCTTCCTATCTCAAATTAAAAAAAAAAAAAAATCCCTCAGGCCAACCTACTGTGTACAACCCTTGCTGAGGCTCTTTTCCCAAGCAGTTCTATATCGTTTCAAGTCAGTAACTAAACTAACCACTTGTGCCAGGCAAATCTACTTGAATGATTCCTTTATAGATAGATAGAGAAGAAAAAACTCCCTTTGACTTTGCTCTTTAATTGGACTTAAAGTCAGCTGGGTCTGAAAGGCATGACGTCACATACCCATAAATCTCCAAATAGCCGGAAAAAAAAAAGCTTCTCTTAGTTTTGCCCTTCTGGGAAGGCTTGTTGGAGCGGAGGGCTTCTGTTCTGCATAACCTCGCTGGGTTGTGGAGATGGATCTGTGGGTAGAAGCACTTGCCATGCAAGCATAGAGCTGAGTTCGAATCCCCAGAATTTATGTACAAAGCCAGGCATGGTTTCATGTGCTTGTAATCCCAATACTGAGGGCTGGAGACAGAGGATACTGAGGCTTTGCTGGCCAGACAGCCTAGCTGAAATGATGAGCTTAAGGCAGGGAGCAATGGAGGAGGATGCCTGATGCCCTCCTCTGGGTGTATGAGTGTACATGGGTACTTACATGCAGAGACTCATGTGCATGTACACACATACCTCTAATTTTTTTTTTTACAAACCCTTTTCAAAAGTAATACAGATTTTACTATAGATGCTACACAAATGTGAGAAACAGCGGCTCATGGTCATCGATGTCCTTTCATTGCTCTGTTTTCCAAAACTGAGAAAAGATGGCATGATAGACTCCTACAACTAAGCTTCCTTTTGATTTAAGAATCTATTTTTTTAATGCACCCCCACTTTCCTTGACCTTTCTGGTTTTTAGAATATTCCTGTGGATAAAGCAAAACAACGGGAAACCCCAGGTAGAGTTGGGCTGTGGTGGTGGAGAAAGTGGATTTTTAAAAATCTCCCTTCCACTCTCTTTGTGTATTATATGATATCCACCAGTGTGAAAGGGCTCCATCCCCATGCTGTAGTTGTCTGAGGCCTCCAGAACCATTTCTTGGCCTGCAGTGACATGGAGTTACACTGTGCACAGTCTGTACACCTGTCACCTGCTCTCTCGCTCTCTGGCAAGTACTTCTGTGTCTATCTTCTTAGTTTATTTCCAGTCAACATTACTTAGTTTTTGGACTCCCTGAGTGAATTTTATTTCCTGTGTGTCCCCTGTGTATATAATTTGTCCTCACTGTTGTAATTTAGATTTAGCAAATAAAACTACCAAACACTGAGGAAAAATTTTGTGATATCTTTATACTAACATATTATTTCTTGCTTATTTGAAACTCAGATTTAACTAGGTGTCCTCTATTTTATTTAGTAATTCTTTTATAAATACATTTTAAAATTAATTATTTATTTTAAAACAGGGGGCTGCTTTGTAGCCCAGCCTATCCTCAAACTTATTCTGCAGTCAAAGCAGGCTCAAACTTGTGGTAATTCTCCTGCCTCCACCTCCTGAGTGTTGCAAAGGCATACACTATGACTCCCAACCTTCATTTAGCCACTCTTGCTCTGACCCTCTAATTCTGGAAGCATATGTGTGTTTCATAGTAGCCATGTCTGCTCAGGCCTCTTCAGTTCTACCCTGAAGGATATTTATATCATCCGGGAAATCAACTAGAAGTGACTTTTCTCTGTCTGATGGCTATAGGTGGATAATGTCCAGGTAAAATCAATGGGTCTTGTCTCACATCTCCTTTCATTAGCAGCCCATATGCTTTATGTTACATCTGTTAAACCACAGTTCTCAAGACACGGGGACATGATTCTGTTCCTTTTAGTCATTTGAAGTGCAGTACAAAGCACCTGTCCAACAGCAGGTCCCTGGGAGAGGTTCTATGTAAGGGGTGACAGAGACAGGAGGCTGGTTTTCACCCCATTCATAGCTTGTGAAATTACTAGTATTTTCTGTTTGTTTTGGGTGCTTCGATGTAAGTATATTCATTTTATATGACTCTCCTAGTTGGAGAGTGTGAACTTCACTAAGACTACTCTGACACTAGCCTTTAACTAAGGTTCCTAAGTGAACAGTCCTCTTTGAAACCCAGTGGTCCTCTCAGGGGAAGCTTCACATGCCCCATCCCATAGAATTCAAGAGGATATAGGAAGATCAGCGGAACCAAGCTTTGGACTTCCTAGATATCAGATGTCTGCTTTGTTGATGGAGGAATTATAAACCTCTGTCCAGCCGACACTGCTGCTATTGCCCGTGCTCGATCCTAACCAAGATGTTCCCAGTCTCTCTGCCATCTGCTTGGAAACTACTTTGCTATTTTGTTGATAGAAGTTGAGTCATCGCTCTTGTTAAGATTAAGGTTTACAGGAAATAAGTTTTTAAAAATCCAGTAGCTTAGACAAAATAAATCTCATTTTCCTACATAAAGAAAATATAGAGACAGGCAGTGTCATGGTACAGTTTCTTTTTATAGTTGTAAGGATTGCTTCCTATCTGCCTTGACAGCGGTGGAGTCTTCACCCCTATGGTCCAAGACAGTTCATACAGTTAAGCATCTGTATACCAATAAACAGGATGGAAGAAAAGATAAAGGAGTTGTTCATCTTATTTCCTTTCAGAATATCCATGAGACTCTCATGCTCAAACAACTTGTTCAACCATTATTTTAAAAAAACACTAATGTGTACCATCTATGGCTTTCAACACTGGCCATACAAACATCTAACTGATTGGGAATTTAGCCATGTGGTTAAAATTAGCTATAAGGAAGCTACATGAACTATGCAGATAAAACCAGACCTTCCCCCACTGAGGCTGAAAATGTAACTGTACAGGTAATTAGCAATCTGTGCAGCACTACAGTTTAAAGACAGAAACAATGTTTACAGGTAGCATCTTGACCTATCTTTCTTTCTTTCTTCTTTATTTGTATACAAAGAAAGAGAGTTTATTTAACACACAGTCTTGGAGGCTGAAAGGAAGAGATTAGGGATCCCCATGTCTTCAGCTCCCGCCTTGGCTATATCACAACACAACAGAAGGCATTGGGATGGAAGCACATTTGATACAGAAGGGTCACATGAAGAGAGAGGAGGCTACAAGCTATACAGCACGCAGGCCCAGGCCAGCTCTTTTCTAACCACACTCTCACACCGGAGCTAACCTGGGTCCTGAAAAAAGCTTTCTTAACCCCTACCAAGATCTAACCGTCCATTGAACTGTTTTCCATGCCAACCTCTTAAAGCTTCAACTTCCTCCTAGGTGTCATACTGATGACTGAGCTACAAGCTCATGAGCCTCTGGGCTCCAGGAGACAAGCCTATACAGACCACAGGATATTTATTTAGAGAAGCTATGTAAAACAATTTTAAGAGTTTCTGGTTTCCCACTTACCTTCAGTCTCAGACCAATCTCCCTCTTGTTTCTAATGGAGGCAAATACTGCTAGAAAATGTGTGGACTTCCCTCGTAAGGATTGTCCTTTCTTAAAATAAGCACAGGGGCTTCAGAATCAGGGTGACCTCCTGAATTCAAACCCCATCCTTCTTTCCTTCTTTTTCCTTTTATTGAAAATAGGTACGTGGGCACAGGGGAAAATTTCCTGAACAGAACACCAATAGCTTATGCTCTAAGATCAAGAATTGACAAATGGGACCTCATAAAGTTGCAAAGCTTCTGTAAGGCAAAGGACACTATCAATAGGACAAAACGGCAACCCACAGATTGGGAAAAGATCTTTACCAATCCTACATCCGATAGAGGGCTAGTATCCAATGTATACAAAGAACTCAAGAAGTTAGACTCCAGAGAATCAAATAATCCTATAAAAATGGGGTACAGAGCTAAACAAAGAATTTTCAACTGGGGAATATCAAATGATTGAGAAACACCTAAAGAAATGTTCAACATCCTTAGTCATCAGAGAAATGCAAATCAAAACAACCCTGAGATTCCACCTCACACCCGTCAGAATAGCTAAGATAAAAAACTCAGGTGACAGCAGATGCTGGCAAGGATATGGAGAAAGAGGAACACTCCTCCATTGCTGGTGGGATTGCAAGCTGGAAATCAGTCTGGTAGTTCCTCAGAAAATTGGACATAGTACTACCTGAGAACCCAGCTATACCACTCCTGGGCATATACCCAGAAGCTGCTCCAATATATAACAGGGACACATGCTCCACTATGTTCATAGCAGCGATATTTATAATAGCCAGAAGCTGGAAAGAACCCAGATGTCCTTCAACAGAGGAATGTATACAGAAAATGTGGTACATTTACACAATAGAGTACTACTCAGCTATTAAAAACAATGACTTCATGAAATTCTTAGGCAATTGGATGTAACTAGAAAATATCATCCTGAGTGAGGTAACCCAATCACAATAGAACAAATATAGTATGTACTCACTGATAAGTAGATATTAACCCAAAATCTTGGAGTACCCAAGATACAACTCAGAGACCACATGAAGCTTAAGAAGAAGGAAGACCAAAGTGTGGGTGCTTCGGTTCTTTTTAGAAGGGGGAACAGAATACTCACAGGAGCAAATACAGAGACAAAGTGTGGAGCAGAGACTGAAGGAAAGGCCATCCAGACACTGTTGAGCCTCTGAGCCATCTCTCCAGCCCCCCTTTTTTAGTTTTTTGAGACAGGGTTTCTCTGTGTAATAGCATTGGCTATCCTGGAACTTGCTCTGTGTTAGCTTGTCTCTGCCTTCTGAGTGCTTAATACTTGAATTAAAGGCGTAATTTTTTAAACAGCCAAGTAATACTCCATTATGTAAATGAACCACATTCTCTTTGTCCATTCTTCTGCTGAGGGACATCTAATTTGTTTCCAGTTTCTGGCCATTATGAGTAAAGCCACAATGAATATGGTTGAGCGAGTGTCCTTGTGGTTGGATGGAATGTCCTTAGATTAAATGCTCCAAAATGCTATAGCTGGGTCTTGAGGTAGATAGATTCCCAATTTTCTAAGGAACCACCATATTGATGTCTGTAAAGTAAATACTAATTTCCTGTATGTATTAATAGAGGAAATCATTATGGCAGCAGTTATTCCTTAACCCGCTATTTTCCAAATACAAGACACAGAGAACTTTGAGATTTTAAACAAGCCTTACAGCACTACAGCTGGGCAGATATGAACCCTCTAAGCTATCTTGTCTGCATCCCCTGCCAAATGCCTGCATCAATTCCATTTATGCTGCTCCTGCTTCATCAGCCAGCCCTCACGGCCACATGCGAATGGTCCATACTTCCTCATGGTGTCTCCTTCTTCCTCCTCTTTCATGCTCTCTCATTTCTTTAAGAGTTTCTCAGCCATTTGTACTGTATCCCATTTTTAAGTTAAATTTGTTCTTTTGGTATCAAGTTTCTTGGGTTCTTTAAATATTTCGGATATTAGTCCTCTATTGATGTAGAATTGGTAAAGATATCTTCCCTTTCTTTGTTGGATTGATCATGTCCTTTGCCTTACAGGAGCTTTTCAGTTTCATAAGGTCCCATTTATTAATTGTTGGTCTCAGCACCTATACTATCAGAGTTCCACTCAGAAAGTCATCTCCTATAACAATACATTTTAGGTTATCCCCTACTTTCTTTTCTATCAGGTCCAGTGTGTCTGGATTTATGCTGAGGTCGTTGATTCACTTGGTCTTGAGTTTTTGATAGATACATATCTATTTGCATTTTGTTTTTTTTACATGCAGACATCCAGTTAGACTAGCATCATTTGTTGAAGTTTTGTTGTGTGTAATTCTGGCATCTTTATAATAAAACAGATGTCCACATGAGTTTAGATTTATGTCTGAGTTTTCAATTTGATCCAATTGATCAACATGTCTGTTTTTATGCTAACTGTCATATGATTTTTTTTTTTATCACTATAGCTCACGTAACTTGAAATCAGTGATAGTGATACCTCCAGCGGTTCTTTTATTATTCAGAATTGTTTTAGCCATTCTGGGTTGTTCTTGTTTGTTTTTCCAAATGAAGTTGAGAATTGTCCTTTCAAGGTCTGTAAAGAATTGGGATTTTGATGGGGACTGCATTGAATTTGTAGATTGCTTTTAGTTGGCTGGCCGTTTTTACTATGTTAGTCCTACTGACCCATGAGCACAGGAGATCTTTCCATCTTCTGATATCTTCATTTTTTTTTCTTCAAAGACTTGAGGTTTTTAATCATACAAGTCTTTCACTTGCTTGGTTAGACTTACCAAGGTATTTTATATTATTTGAGGCTACTGTGAAAGGGGTTGTATCTGTGATTTCTTAGTTCATTTGTCATTTGTATACAGGAAAGTTACCCTTTTTTTTTTTTTTTTTTTTTTAAAAAAAAAAAGGTTTATCTTGTATCCAGCCACTTTATTGAAAGTGTTTATCAGCCATAAAAATTCCCTGGTGGAATTTTTAGGGTCATTTATGTATACTATCATATAAGCTGCAAATAATGATACTTTTACTTCTTCTTTCCCCCTTGTACCTCCTTGATCTCCTTCAGTTGTCTTATTGCTCTAGTTAAAACTTCAAGTACTATATTGAATAGATATAAAGACAAGGACACCCGTGTCTTGTTCCAGATTTTAGTGGAATTGCTTAGAGTTTCTCTTGAATTTGATGTTGGTTATAAGCTTGCTGTAAATTGCCTTTACTTTGTTTAGGCATAATATCCTTAATCTCTCCGGAAGTTTATCATGAAGTGGTATTGGGTTTTGTCAAAAGCCTATCCTGTAGCCAATGAAATGATCATGTGATTGTTTTTCTTTTAGTCTGTTTATATGGTGGATTACATTTACTGATTTTTGTATATTGAACCATTCCTGCATCTCTGGAGTGTAGCCTATTTGATCACAGTGGATGACATTTTTTATGTGTTCTTGAATTCAATTTGAGAGTATTTTATTGAGTATTTTTGCATCTATATTCATAAGGGAAAATGGTCTGTAATTCTCTTTATTGTTGAGTCTTTATGTGGTTTAGGGATCAGCCTTCTAAAGTGATTTGGTCAATCAATGTTCTTTCTGTTTCTATTTTGTGGAATAATTAGAGAAGTATTGGTATTAACTCATCTTTGAAATTCTGGTAGAATTCTGAGCTAAAACTATCTAATCCTGGGCTCTTTCTGGTTGAGAGACTTTTAATGACTGCTTTTATTTCCCTAGGGCTTATAGGTATAGTGGGAGATATTTAAAAATGGCTGTACCCGGCTTGTAGTCATGGAGCCACCATGTTCCCAACTAGCCTAGGCCTGAGAATATGCCACCGCCGCTTGGCTCAAGCCACTGGCTCAGGCCGCCAGCTCAGGCAGCCAGAGACACTGGCCCTGCCACCCATGAGACACCAGCATGGGAGATGGCTCTGCCAATCTTCCATGCTGTCTCCACAAGGCTGGGCTGTGCCCAGACCATCCTGCCATCCACTGGGCCCTGTGGGAATGAGACTCTAATGCTTAGATTATCCAAAAACTTTATATATTTGGTAATGCTCAATAACAAGATGCCCACACAATCAGAGGTGTAACCCAATACCCAACCTAGATATATCAACTACCTTTGACTGATAGAGACAGGAGCACATCTGCTTCCATGTTCTCTCTCTCTCTCTCTCTCTCTCTCTCTCTCTCTCTCTCTCTCTTTCTTTCTTTCTTCCTCTCTCTCTCTTTCATCCTCTCTTTCCTAGCTCCTCCTCTTCCTTCTCCTTTTCCTCTCCTTACTCCTCCTCTTCTTCTCCTTACTCCTCCCACCTTAGCGCCTCCCAAATTTTGGGAAAAATATCCCCCTTAATATAGGGTTATTTAAATGATCTGATCTTGATTTAACTTCAGTAAGTGGTATTTATTGAGAAAATTATTGATTCATTTTAGATTTTCCAAAATGGTGAAAAACAGGTTTTTAAAGTACATATTTATGATTTTCTGGATTTCCTTGGTGTCTGTTGTATAGTCCCCCTTTCATTTCTGACTTGGCTAATTTGTATATTCTCTCTCCATCTTTTAGTTAGTTTGGATAAAGGTTTGTTCATTATATTGATTTTCTCAAAGAACCAACTCTGTGTTTCATCAATTCTTTGTATTCTTGTCTCTTTCTATTTTATTGTTTTGACCCTCAGTTTGATTATTTCTTGCTGTCTACTCTTTTGGGTATACATCTATTGTTCTAGACCTTTCAGGTCTGCTGTTAAATTGCTAGTATGAGATCTTTGTTTTATTTTATTTTTTTATATAGGCATTAATTGCTATGGACTTTCCTCTTACTAGTGCTTTCATTGTATCCCATAATTTTGGGTATGCTGTGCATTCACTGAACTCTAGAAAGTCTTTTTAATTTCTTTCTTTCTGTCTTGACGTATTTTTCATTCAGTAGAGAGTTGTTCAGTTTTCCTGAGTTTTTAAGATTTTTGTTGTTTCTGTTGTTGATATCCAGCTTTAATCCATGGTGGTTTGAAATGATGTAGGGAGTTATTTCCGTTTTCTTGCATCTGTTAAGACTTGCTTTGTGTTTAATATTTGGCCAATTTTAGAGAAAGTTCTATGAGGTGCCGAGAAGGTATATATTCTTTTGTGTTTGGGTGAAAAGTTCTGTAAATATCATTAGGTTCAACTGGCACATAATGTCTGTTAACACCAGTATTTATCTGTTACCTTTATTTGGATGACCTGTCTATTGGTGAGAGTAGAATACTAAAGTCTCCCAATACCAGTGTGTATCGTGTGTGATTTAAGCTGTAGTAGTGGTTCTTTTTAAAACTTGAGTGGCCTTGTGTTTGGGGCATATATGTTAAGAATTAAAATGTCATCTTGGTGGATTTTCCTTTAATGATAACTTGGTATCCATCCTAATCCCTTTAGATTGGATTTAGTTAAAGTCTAGTTTATTAGATATTAAAATTGCTAGCCTAGCTTAGTTCTTAGGTGCTTTGTTTTTCAAAAAAAAAAAAAAAAATCTGTTTCCAACCCTTTACCCTAAGGTAATGTCTACCTTTGATGTTGAAGTGTGTTTCTTGTATGCAGCAGAAGGATGGATCTTGTTTTTGCATCCACTCTGTTAGTCTGTGCCTTTTTATTAGGGAATTGAGTACCATTGATATTGAGAGATATCAATGACCAATACTTGTTCATTTCTGTTATTTTGCTGTTGTTGATTTTGGTGTGTGTGTGTTTGTGTGTGTTTCCTTTCTTTTGCTTTTGCTGGTTTGAGATCAATTCTTTTCTGTGTTTTCATGGGTTGAGTTAGCCTCCTTAAGTTAGAGGCTTCTATCACGTATCTTTCTATCACCTTCTTCAGGGCTGGAGATGTAAATAGATATTGCTTAATTTGACTTTATTATGTCATGGACTATCTTATTTTCTCCATCTACCCCAGGTGATTGAAAGTTTTGCTGGATATAGTAGTCTGGGCTAGCATATGTGATTTCAGAGTCTGCAGCACATCTGTTCAGGTCGTTCTGGCTTTTAGGGTTTCCACTGAAAAGTCAGATGTAATTCTAAGAAATCTGTCTTTATATGTTACTTGGCCTTTTTTCCTTTGCAGCTTTTAATATTCTTTCTTTGTTTTGTATGTTTACTATTTTGGTTATTATGTGGCAAGGGGATTTTCTTTTCTGCTCCAGTATATTTGTGTTCTGTGTGCTTCTTGTACTTTTATAGCCATCTCCTTCTTGAGGTTAGACATTTTTTTTTTCTATAAATTTGTTGATGACACTTTCTGGGATGTTGAGCTGGGTTTCTTTTGCTTCCACTATTCTTATTATTCTTATGTTTAGTCTTTTCATACTGTTCCAGATTTCATGGAGGTTTTGTGCCAGGAGAGTTTTTTTTTTTATTTAACATTTTCTTTCCCTGCTGTATCCATTTCTTCTATTACCTTCAGTGTCTGAGAGTCTCTCTTCTGTCTCTTGAATTCTGTCCACGGAGCTCGCTGCTATAGATCCTTTATGAATTCCTAAGTTTTTCATTTTCAGAATTATCTCAGTTTGCATTTTCTTTATTAACTTTAATTTCATTTTTAGGTCTTGAGCAGTTTTAGTTGTTTCTTCCAACTGTTTGCTTGTGTTTTCTTGAATTTATTCATTCCCTCTTTGTTTGTTTGTTTCTTTTCCTGGACTTCTCTAAGAGATTCATTCAATTCCTCTTTAAGGACCTCTACCATCTTCATATAGTTGGTTTTGAGGTCTTTCTTTTGTGCTTCAGCTATGTTAGACTATTCAGGGCCTGCAGTGGTAGGGTAGCTGGGCTCTAGTGGAGATATATTGCTCTGGCTGTTACTGTGTTTTTACAATGGTGTCTAGGCATCTGACCTTCAGATGTTTATATGTCTAGGTGCTGATTTCTTTTTTGGAGGGTGGTTGTTTTGCTTCTTGATTTCTGTTTTCTATCTGTGCTTTTGGAGTGTGGTAGCTGTGTGTTGCCTGTTTTTTTGGCTGGCTCAGCTGGTGTGTTCACAGGGAATGTCTGTTGGTGTTGGAGGCTGGGATACTGGGATCAGTCTGGGAAAGGAAGGTTGAACGAGGTCTTTGTGATCCATTACAGATAGGGTCAGAGAGGAGAGGGAGACCAGCATGTTTTCTGATACAGAGCTTAGGATGAGACTAGGGGGAGTGGATCTTAGGAACAGTAGGAGAAGTATGGTTCTGCCTTCAGCCTACTTGTTGCCCTGGACAGTCCTTGGGTTACTAGGGAGTGCCTGCTGGAGTTGGGGGCTGGAATACTGTGATGGGGGGATAGAAGTAGATGGTCTGTGGGATCTGCAGGAGATATACAGCTGGTGATCTATTATAGCACTTGTGATAAGATTGAGGGATTGGATCTAGGGGAGCAGAGAAAGCTTGTCCTAACTTCTTATCAAAACCAGCAAAACCCTATGTTAACTTTTTTTTTTTTTTTTTGTCTTTGTGTGTGGTGCTGGGGATTGAACTTGGAGCTGTATGAATACTAGGGTACTTAGAACCACAGTGTTAAAATTTTCAATATGAAATACTAAATGGAAATTCAAGCTGGGGACTTTATGTCTAGGTCTGGAACTGTGACCCCTGAGTTCTTCTCACATTGTAGTGTCAAGACCCAGTCACATGGCAACTGTAATGGGAACTGAAAAATACTATGTCCCAGGAAGAGATCACCTAGCCAGTTCATGCCACAAAAGGGATCTGCTTGTCTTTTGTTTCATAACAGAAACCCCACTGAAATGATGACTGGAGACTTGAATTTTCAGCTGGGGTCCAATATGCTCAGATGTAAATAAATCTGTAGGCTTGTATTTTTCAAAACCTATGTTTAATAAGGGTATCAGCATTTCAGTTAACACTAATCAATGGCAGCAGCTCAATCCATTCACAGACACCATTCAGAAATCAGCAATGACAATTCTATCCAGAAGAAACTGCAAGGTTCTGCCAACAGGTCTGAGTCCACAGAAGCAGCAAGAAGCTGCCAGAACACCACCAGAAGTTCTCTGGTGGCATTGCTCTCTATAAGTCACAGCAAACAAGGATTAGCAAAGAGTGGCAAGATGAACTAATACCAAGCAGTGTTATTCACTGTCTGTTGGGTCATATTTATACCTTTTCCAAACCTCACAGGTTTTCTCAAATATCTGCTGTAGCAAAATATCATGCTGCCCTTTTTCTAGGCTGCTTCCAGAAAAACACCACTTGTCTGCTCTCAGCAAAACATCCTCCTATGTGTCTGCTTCAGCAAAAATATCCTCTCATAAGACAGTTTCCAGAAAAATATCACACGATGCAACTGAGTCTCCAAAGTAACCAGAGTTTTCCACTTCATAAGTCCCTACAGAGATGTGTCTCTTTAGCTCTGTTGTCTTCAGAAGTCAATGAAGTCCACCATGGGGAGAGATTTATGGGAGAAGTACTGTGTGGATTTGGTCTTAAATGTTGAATAGTAGGGATACTGAAACAAAACCATCCTTAATTTGAGGGACATGAATGGAATGTCACATATAGTGAGGGGCAGAGATTGGAGTGTTGCTATCCCAGGCCAAGCAATTCCTGAGGTGTTAGAATGTGTGACCCTCTGAGAGTATGGTTCTGCTGGCACTCTGATGATTCTGGACTTCAAACTTCAGAAATAATGCATCCCTGCTATTTGTGGCCCTTTGTTAGGACAACCTGAGTTAGCAAGTAACTGACTAAGCTGTAGCTTGTTTTTAAATCTCAGTTTCCTTCATCATTATTCTCCTCCAAGCTTATTAAAATATTTTACTAAAGGGTCTAGCAGGAAATGCAGGGACAATACCATGGCGGGAAGTGAGTAAGTACGTGGTGGAGAGATGGCAGAGGAAGAGAAGGAGCTTTGTGTGCTATGAAGAGAAGGGGCACTGGACACAAAGATGATTGCTGTTCTTGCTCCTTGAAAAATGGTGAATTACACTGTCAGTACCAAATGCAAGTGCCAGTGGGGCTGTGCCTTCATCCTTTGAGAAAACTGACCACTTCATGAGTCACTGTGACTCACAGAGCTACATCCTAGCCCAGGAAGAAGAGCAGGGCTTGTAGAGTGGAGACCCACAACTGACTGACATGCCCCTCTGTGTTTACATCTCACCACTGGCCTATCTGCTGATCTCTCTAGTTGGTGGTGGGGCAGTTCAACCATGAGACTGGGTGACTCTATATTGAATTACAGTTTTACTGTGCTGTGTTTGACTTTAACCAGGTATTTATTTCTTTTGGAATCTTTGGGTTGGACAAACATTTAAGCATCCTACCTTTCAAAAGAAGCTGAATGCTTCTCTGAATGTGCACTATGAAGAGGGACAGAACTGGAGATGCAAAGGTGGGTGACGAACAACCTGATATGAGTGGCCTTCACTGTCCCCTGCAGCCATGGTGAAGTCCTAGCCTGTGCTGTTGTTGAGAGGCACATCTGTGTCTGTGGCCCTATAGCAGCAGGGGTCTGTGTCGATGCCCATGGACCATGTTATCACAAAAGGCCATGCAGAAGTCCCTGGTCTGGGCTGCTGCAGACAGTAGTGTTGTCCCTGCCCCTTCTCTGGGCAAAGGAGTAGAGCTGGCCCTGGTGTGTGGGTGCAAAAGAGCAGGCAGGTAGCCCAACTCAACTACTATCCAGGCCTAGATCCAGGGCTTTGAGTTGGTCTACCCCCAACATCTATCCCATCTATGAACTGCTTGAGGAGGTTAAGGTGCTGGTCCTGCAGATCCAAAGCTGCAGGATCTCCATGACACAGGGCAACAACAGGATAGGAGTCCCAGTAGGTCCAGTATTGTTGAGTAGCAGAACCCAGAGGACTTGAACCAAACCAATGATTCACTGCAATGAACATATTTTGTTTGTTTTGCAAGTAAAGCTATGTGGACAAAAGGATATACTTACTGTGTGGCACACTGTGACACATTGCAGCTTCCATGGAGAGATTTTTGTTGTATTGTTTTTTTCTTCCTTTGGAGGGGGAGGTTGAAAGGGCAGAGGGTGGATATGGAGAGGCAAGGAGATGGTATTTGGGTGTGTGATGTGCAATTCACAAAGAATTGAAGTGGGTTGGGCCTAATGCTGCTTGTATTATGTTAAGTTTGGTTCCCAAAACTGCTTACATAAGTGTCTGCATGTAAGACACTGAGAGACCCTGCCCCCAGTTGGCTCCAATTGGTAAATAAAAATGCCAGCAGCCAAAGGCTTGGTACTTCTAACCCTCACATGGTTAGCAAACACTCTCCTCCAGTATTCTGGAGTTAACAACTTTTAAAATCTCTATTTCATCTCTGTTACCCCAGACCCAATCGGAAAAGTGACTACTAGAGTCACTTACACAAATTCTTACATGGCTGGTCCATCCTACACCCTTCTCATGGCAATTCTCTTCTTCCTCTCCTCTCTGTCCCAAGCCCGGGAATCCTCAAAGTCCCGCCTCTGTCTGTCCTGCACAATCATTGGCTGCTTGCATCTTATTTACTAATTGGAGCCAACTAGGGGCAGAGTCCCTCAGTGTCTTATGTGCAGACACTCGTGTAAGCAGTTTTGGGGACCAAAATTAACATTATAACACAAGCAGCATTAGGCTAAATCCACTTCAATTACCCCTTTTTGTCCATTAAAAAGGCTTTTTTTCTCTCAGACATAAATTGAGCACAACCATGACAATTATGTAAATTACAGAGTATGATATACCATTAACATCTAGTCCATCATATTTGTCAATTAGATAAAGTATTCTATCACTTATCATAACTTTAAAAACTTACAATTCTGTACCTGAATTAAGTTCTGATTTTAGCTTACATTACCATCTGAAAACCACCCTTTCAAATCTATATCATCTCTCTCAATGTTAAACAACTTGAGTTTGATTGAGACCATAACTAGTTTTAACCCTGACAGAAATCCAAGTACAAAACAAATATAACCTGAATATATAGGAAGCACAAAAACATAGCTTCCAAAAACTTAAATTGTAGAGACAGCTGACTACCTGGACAGCCCCTAAATTCTTATAATGTTGAAGCATCTGACAGATCTTGAAATGAAGCAAGAATATAAAGGACTAGCTTACCCTGTCTTGGCAGAACGTATCAGTTGGCTATCCCACATCTGTTTGTCCTCTTTGGACAGTATTTTGTCTGCAGATGAATAGGGCAATTTTTGTCCAGTGGCTGGCTACCTTGCTATTACCAACTCCATGTGAAGGTTTTGAGGCTCAGTTTCTTCTTTGAAGCATGAAGGGGGTACTGTCAGGGGCAGACATATCTCTAGTCAAAATTTCTAATAATATTGAAATGATTACATGTCAGATTCTGACATTTCTGATGTTTTAGAAGAAAAAATATATATTCTGAACTGTTAAACCTTGACTACTACTGTTAGTTATTTCTATTTGAGTAAATTAAAAACACTTTATTATAAGTAAATCAGAATCTAAAATAACCATAAGCTTACTCTCTGTACTTAGTCATCCTAAATAGTTTGTAAGGACTACTACAACTTCTAAACAGTTAGAAGGACTGGATCATATATTCTTTCTTTCTTTCTTTCTTTCTTTCTTTCTTTCTTTCTTTCTTTCATGTATGTGGGTACACTGTGGCTGTCTTCAGAAGAGGGCATCGGATCCAATACAGATGGTTGTGAGCCA
Organism: Arvicanthis niloticus; assembly: GCF_011762505.2. Classification (NCBI taxonomy): domain Eukaryota; kingdom Metazoa; phylum Chordata; class Mammalia; order Rodentia; family Muridae; genus Arvicanthis; species Arvicanthis niloticus. The sequence continues at coordinate 137,264,565 of NC_047658.1, forward strand.
CCATGTGGTTGCTGGGAATTGAACTCAGGTCCTCTGAGGAGCAGTCAGTGCTCTTAATCGCTGAGCCATCTCACCAGCCCCATATTCTTAAATGAGTTGCATAGGCACAGTGCCTATCTAAGAGAAACTATATTAATTTCAAATTTGTGTGAGTATAGAAATTTATACCAAAGAAAAACTTAAATCTGCATCAACCTATAAATTCTGTACCAATGCAAAATTATAACTTCATTTTTATCAATTATAAAGATTTCTATCAATGTAAGATTGTGACTATATAATGCTTTGTTCAAGAATAAAATTAGTAATTCATCCCATCTATTTCTTTCCTGTTCAAAATTATGATCATTTCCAAATTATCCTTAAAATAGCAACTTATGTATAATTTATAAAATAACCATAACCAGATACACAAACCCAAGGACTCTGGATGACAATTCTTCATGGCTTCTTTTTTCTGAATAGAGGTGAAGAGAAATTCTTTACAGGGGTGGGGAAGGGTAGAAAAATTAGAAAAATCATTTATAGACTTAAGAAAGATATCTTTAGATTCTGTTATCCAGTCTCTGTATGCTTACAAGGCTCAGGACTTGATTTCTTTATTCTATGTATGCTTAAGAACATTTAAACAATTACTGCTATACTCCCTTCTATCCTTGACAACAATTAAATCAAATTTTATTTATCCCTATCCTTTGATTATTTGTTTGTAGGAAGCAGGTTGCATCTACCATTTGACTCTTTGCCTTGGAGCAGCCACCCTGTCTCTTTGTACAGCAGGAGCTCCCAGCATCTCTGAATGGAAGCTCTGAGGCAGCTAGAACCTGTTTAGAAGAACCTCAGTGTAAATCCCCACTGGCAACTGTGTTCCTTTGTTCTAGTTTCCCAGCTTGCGTGGGAACCACATGACTCAGCTCTGCTCGTTAAGAAACTAATTCTCTCCTCCTCCTAAACTATATCTGTGTGTGTGTGTGTGTGTGTGTGTGTGTGTGTGTGTGTATTTCACCTGAGACTCTCTAAAAAATTCTTAAAAGTTCTTGCCTACCAAGTTGGGACCATTTGTAGCAGTGAGCTCCCTGCAGGTCAACTTGGCTTGCTCAAAGGCTGGGCACTTGTAAACCTTCCCCCAGTTAGCAAACACTCCCCTCCGGTATTTCAGAGTTGACATCCTTTAAAATCTATGTTTCATCTCTGCTACCCCAGACCCAATTGGGAAAGTGGCCACTAGAGTCACTTACCTGAATTCTTACGTGGCTGGTCTATCCTATGCCCCTCTTACAAAGAATCAACAACAAAGTTAAAAATAAAAAATATTTTTATCAAATCTTTATTATGTCCACATCAATATTATTTACTGCTTAACCAAGTATGCTATGATTTTCTTTCCTCTGTTGATAATGACTTCACCATAATGGATTTTTACTTTTCAGTTACTTGATTTTCTTTGTACTTACTACAGTTCTGCTGCACTTTGCAACAAACTATTAACATATATTCCAATACCAGGTTTCTTATTGTTGTCTCGCTGTTTTTCCTGGAGCCCTCATGTATCTGGTGCTGTTGAGTATTGCAACACACCACCACCTGGGCAATCACATGACCTCTGTATCACTGGACCGTGATTCCTGGATTTTTTTTGTTTACTTTCTTTATAGTCTCTCATTTGGTACAGTACCTTCAGTATGACTTCCTAAGGAAAATATTTGGAAGAACATTTATTGATGTCACATATGCATGTAAAATGGCTTGATTCTGTAGTTCCACTTGGTTATTGCTCTCATTAGAAAGAATAACTGTCTTACAGAACATTTTAAGCACTTCCCAATGCATTCTACATCTGATAACCTCTAGGAATTTAGATGCTTTTTAAAAGAAACCCCCCCCCCTTTTTTTAAAGAAACTGAGAAACTTTTCTTGCACTATGTGCAACTCCTCTCTGCCTCCTTAAAGTTTTTATTGTCTTTTGTTTGCACAAGAATGAAGTAAGTTTTTGTTTTCTTTAAATATGTCATTTATTCTGAACATTACCAGACACCTCTTTCAGCTTGGAGTACATCTCTTACTTCTGGGAAATACTCTCATCTTCTTTAATAATTTCCATATGTTTTTCCCTGGGTTTGTAAAATCCCCATTAGTTGCATACTTGACTGTCTGTACTGATGTTATACTCTATTTCTTCTCCAGTTTTTGGAGACAGGGACCCACAACTCCAAGGAAGCCTTGAACTCACTATGCTTCTAAGGTTAGCATTAAACTAGTAACCCTTCTGCCTCGACCTCCCAAGTCCTATGGTTTTTTTTTTTTTTTCATTTTAAGAAAAATGAACCCTTTAGAAAAGTTTAAAGTTTAAGTAGTAGAAAAGTTGCAAAAAGAGCAGAGTTCACAGATACATTTCACACAGTATCCCCAGTCAATAATCTTATGTCAACATAGGACTTTTGCTATGATAGAACTTAGTATGTTATTGATCCACAGAATCAATAAGTCAATATTATATTTATATGACCTTAGATTTTTCTAATACACTTTTTTCCTATCTAGGACTCCATCTAGGATACCACATTACATTTAGAAATCTCATCATCTTAAGTTCTTCTTTGCTTGGTAAGTTTTTATATTTTCTGGGTTTTAGATGATCTTTATATCAGAGAACATCAAACAAGTGTTTGTAAAACATTCACCCATTTGATATTCTTTCCCTGTGTCTTAGTGAGGGTTTTACTTCTGTGAGCAGACACCATGCAAACCTTAAAAGGACAACATTTAACTAGGCTGTCTTATAGGTTCAGAGGTTCAGTCCATCATCAAGGTGAGAGCATGGCAGCATCTAGGCAGGCATGATGCAGGCAGAGCTGAGAGTTCTACATCTTCATCTGAAGGCTGCTAGTGGAAGACTAGCTCCCAGACAGCTAGGACAAGAGTATTAAAGACCACACCCACAATGCCACACCTACTCCAACAAGGCCACACCTTCCAACAGTGCCACTCCCTAGGCCAAGCATTTACAAACCACCACACCCTGCCACCCATAGTTACATTAGGGTAACTGGTTCTTTGAAGGCAGATCCTAAAGATACAGTACCAGTCTCCGCATATTACAGGAAGGTGCATCCTGAGACCACACTCACATTGTTGATGTGGACAACTGAACTCTGGCTAATGTAGTATTTGTCATTTTTTTTCTTTTTAAAGATTTAATTATTTATGTGTATGTGCATGTGTCTAAATGTACACACCTGCATGAAGAGCCTGCAAGGGCTAGGTGAGGGCGTTTGATGCCCTGGAACTGAAGTTACAGTTAGCCATAAGCTGCCCAGTGTGGGTGTTATAATCCAAATTCAAGTCCCTTAGAAGAACAATGAGTGTTCTTAGCTACTGAGCCATCTCTTCAGCCCCTTCTTTTTCTTTTTACTGTAAAAAATTGCTCTTTGATAATTTTATATTTTTACCTCCCGCCCCCCATCTCCCTCTTTCATCTCCTATCTGAGTCCCATTCCTGTATTTTTGTTTATGTGACCCTTCAATTTTAACCAGGACTGTCTGTCTGGCTACAGGTTTGGAACTATCCGTTGGAGCCAGGTTTTCTGTTCTCAAACTTGCTTATTTTCTGCCACTATATGATACTCTAAGCCATCTTGTATACTTCTTGACACACTCTTAAATTCAGCTGTTTCTCTCTTCATTAGGGACCAGTATAAAACACTCATATCCGTGTACTTTGCGCCCTTACTACCACTGGTATGTTATAGTGTCTAGTCCCTTAAAGCAAAACAAGCAAGTGGATAATATGTATGTATACTGATCTGAGTACATACATACACACACACTCCCATGTATATCTACATTCAGCTAACCATGAGTTTATATAGATGTCTTAACTATTAAGGTCACAGTCCACCATGTCTGGATAAGCTCTACCTGCTCGGTGAAAAATGGAGGACTCCCTTTCTGAGCAGGACTTTCTCTTTCCCTTAGGGACTCACCTTGTCAGAACCTTGTCCCCCACTTCTGCACCCTTCTTGCTCACTGCTAGAGGCCCACAGCCCTTAGGGAGAAGGAAGGCCACACCTATGCTTTGTAAATTTCTACCCCAACACTTAGAAACTTAATTGTTCAATTCCAGGGTACATGTATAGTAGAATTTTTAACCTGTACCCTGTGGGAAACAATGTAATTGATGATACATGTGCACTTATTTTTTGCTTTTCGTTTTATAGGCTGCACCTACTTATGAACTGTCTTATGTTTCACCTCCATACTCTACAGTGTGTGTCTCATAGTTGGGTTCTCCTAAAATATAGGATTCCTTTGCTAGTATCCCCTAATCGACTGACTATTTTCATTTAAAAGGTTTTAAATTGAAATATGTGGGTCCCCACACTCTTGTGGATCATTGGTCGGTTCAGTCCACAAGGCAGCATGAGCAGAGATGTTGAACAGAAGGTCTGGAAGCCCTGTGAGTACGTATGGTAAATAAACCACACTGGGACCCACACTCAGTAGTCAGATCAACTTTATTTAAGGTAATTGAAGGGTTATAAAGTTTTGGGAGCCTGAGGGTAGGGACATCCAGGATGGACAAAAGTCATTGGCTGGGGGCTTAGGATACCTGAAATGCCTCATTAGCATGGGGAAGCATTTTGGGGCTGTACTGGCTTTGAGATACTTTAATGGATTTGTCCTGACCTCTGATTGTTGTTTCAGTTACATCTCTCTACTGAAAAGTAAGGTCAGCTATAGCCTTCCCAGCCTTGAGCAGGCCTTTCTCAGCCTTGAGCAGGCTGAATAGATCTTGAGTGCTTGCCACTAGGGACCTTATTGGCCTGGATAGAGACATCTGCCATAGGAACATACTCCAGCTGAAACAAAGGATGGGTTCTGTGGGCTTTCTCTTTATAAGCGCTGTACTTACTGTTAAACTTGGAGCCTTGATCAGAACCTTGTCTTGGCTTCATTCTTCCCTCGCCTCTCCCTTCATTTCCAGCCCCCCCTTCAGGTAAACCCAGTTTGACCGTAGTCCATTGGACTGCTATAATCAGCCATCTTTTCAGTGACTGCCCCATCCATCTATCGCTTCATTGATGAGATGCTTGCTCGGATCTTTGGAGTTTTCATATTCACAATTGAGTTTAAGTGTGGTTTATGCTATTCTGGTTATGGTCCTTTATCACATAACTAGCTTGTAATCTTCCATATTTTTCTTCTATCAATGTTGCTTTTGTTTATTGCGCATAAGTAAATTCAGGGTCCCATCAATTTTCCTCTGTGTTTTCTTCTAGATTTTTATAGGTGTGTGTGTGTGTGTGTGTGTGTCTTTAGATGTGTTTTGTGTTAGCATTTATATAAGGTATAAAGTCTGTCTCCTTTTCTATATATAAAAATATCACCACCTTCGGCATAATTTCTGGGAAATATTACTCTTTCTTCATTGAATGCCTTCATATTTTAACATTTAGCTCCATATGCCAGACTACAATAAAAGAGTCTGTTCTTCCTGGGAGTGGATATCTTTGATAAAGATAAATTTCCCGACTGTGACTCTGTTTGAACCTCTGAGCCTGTAGTCACCTCTACTGTTTTAATTGCAAATAACCATCTAAACCCAGGTTTGAATCAGTTCTGTTGTAGACATGGAGCCGTATAAATTGGCAGTGTGGTAGTTGAGGGCAGGGAACAATTTTGGGAAACTGCAAATGTTCATAGCTGTCCACTGCTCTGTAAGTAGTTCATAATGGACTCATTTTACTTATTATAATTATCTTGATTGAGTCATTAACTGGGCTGTTGACATAGTCTTGGTTGAAGAGCAGAAAGGATGGAAGGGAACCCACAATCGGTGGGTGGGAATGTAAATTTATCTAGCCACTGTGGAAATCAGTCTGGAGGTTCTTAAAGTAAAAACAGAATTTTTTCTTATTTACATAGCCATATAAAATCATGTGTATGTGCGATGAAGCAGAAGTAAAACTGCCTACGGGAACAAAAGGCATTGCTCTGAGGTGCAAGGGGAAGAGGAGGTAGAGGCTATAACTGGCTAGTCTCACTCTACAGCATAATGTGTATGAGAATATTCTTAGGTAACACGGTATTACAGACAACGAATGTAAACAATAAAATGTGCAAAGGACTCTCATTTTTGACCATTTGCCTATCCTTCTTTTCAATAAAATGAAGTATTACTTAAATATCATTTTAATCTTTCTGAATCTATTATAGTTTTCAGTTTGTTTTTTATTTTAAAATTATGCTATCAGAACAAGTTTTAAAATATTTATCCATTATTTCCATGCTATTAGTAAAAACTATTGCAAGTGCTCACCAGTGTGCAGATATGTGTGGGGGCCAAGGTCAATTTCTAGTATCTTACTGTTGACAATCAGGCATATCCATGGATAGCTAGAAGTGACTTCACGACAATCAGGCGTCTTTACAGCCATCTCTCGAGTGGGCGACGAAGAGATGACAGTGTCGCTCTTGTGTCTGTCCCTTTGCACAGGCACCATGGCCCCGGTCGCATGTCCCTTTGCACATGCGTCATGGGCCTGATAAAAACCTCGTTCTCCCTGCCTTCTCTCTTCTTTCCTCCCTCTCCCAGAGGCTGCCTCTGTTTCCCCCTCCCAATAAATCTCCCACATGTGACCTGCTGCATGGTGTGATTTGTTTGGGGCTTGCCAGCTTACTTCTAACACTTTCTTTCCACCTTATTTTTTGAGACAATGTTTCTCACCGAACCTGGAGCTTGCCTCTTCGGCTAACCTGGCCAACAAGCTCCATTCTCAGTCCTGGGACATACTGTTACACCCAGCTTTCCCCTTAGGTTCTGGGGATTTGAATTCAGTTTCTATGCTTGTGTAGCAAACACTTTATTCATTGGGCCATATCTGCAACCCCAGCTGTCCTGTATTTTACACTGTATTTTAGTGGAGAGTTGAGTGATCCGCGTGCCTCAGCCCGGAAGCTGTGCGACAGACGCATGCTCACATCACCCCTTTCTCTCAACCACTTCTTGAAGAGTTTCCTGTTGAGTCCACTCTAGAAACAGCCACAAATGCAAGTTAACGGGTGGCTAAGTAATTATCTAAATCATTCTTTCCAAGGCTGGCTGGAGAACCGGTCCATCTGCATCTAGCCATCCTTTTAAAATGCAAAATGTGCCATGGCTCTCATAGTGTTGGAATAAGTATGACTGCCACAGATCAAAACAGGTACAGGGACACGGACAGTTCTTTTCAGTTCTTCCTGAAACAGGACCTGGATAGCAGAGGCATTGAGACCAACAACTGACAAATGGGCCTGCATGAAACTACAGGCTTCTGTACAGCAAAGGATACCATCATCCCAGGAAGAGCCCGCCTACAAAATGGGAAATAAAATCTTTATCAACTACACACTCATTTTAAAAATTAGATTGTTTGGGTTTTTATGTTTAGGCTTTTTAAAAAAATTTTTTGTATATTCTAGATACTAATTGTCTGTCAGATGTATGTCTGGTAAAGGCGGTTTCCCACTCTGTAGGCTGCCTCTGTCCAGAGCACTTTTTCAAAATTCTGTGAAGTTGCATTGGAATGTTGATGGTGATTGTGTTGAACCTTTAAGTTGCTTTTTGTGGATGACCAGTTTCACTTTTTCACACTGCTCTGACCAAATACCCGGCAAGAGGCAGCTTGCCAGATGACAGATTTATTTGATCTTAAAATTCAGGGAGTTATGGCCTATGATGAGAGTCAAGACATGGCAGCAGAAGTATAAGGCAGTTAGCCTTGGATCTGTAGTTAGGACGCAGAGAGCAGATAGGAAGTGGGGCCTGCTGTGTCAAACCCCAAGATCAGGTCTCCAGAAAGTCACTCACCCACCAATGGTTCATTCTAAAGTCATGTGGCCAGTGCTGGGGAACCAACTGTTCAAATAAATGAGCCAATGGAAGACATGTTACATTCGATCCACCACAGCAGCCTTTTAGCATCTTTTATGATCAGAAACATTTTCTCAAATAAAATCAGAGAGAAAACTTCTACATATAAACTTATAAAGCGGGACCACTTTAACCAACGGCCACAGCTTGTCCCACGTTGAGTCTGCATTCACTTCAGCACTCCAAAGAATGTGAAAACTGCTATGGGGACATGCTGTTACTGGTTTATGTCCAAGAATGCACATGTGCTAGGACAAGCCTGGATGGGTGGGGGTTGCCAGGCAACAGCAAAGAAGGGCTCTTTGTTAGCCTGTGGTTGGACAGGGGCAGTGTGAAATTAAGTGGGAGATGAAGGAAAGGGCCTGCACTCTAGGTCTGGGTGTAGACTCTATTTCTCATGGGAGCTGGCACTGGGGACCTTCATCCCACCAAAGGACCCAGGACACAGTTGCACTATACTCAAGGACAAGTGGTTCATCCCACCTACCTCTGCAAGCACGTCCCGTCCAGGCTGCCCCCACTGATGAACACATCTTTTTTCTTTTTCCATCTGGTACAAAGGCTTTGTCCTCCAACTGATTCACCAGTGAGTCCTATGGCACACCAGCATTGGGCCATACTTTAAAGAAAGTTTGCAAATTCATTTCCAAGACGCCAGCATTGGGTCATACTTTAAAGAAAGTTTGCAAATTCATTTCCAAGAATTGATGAATCTTATTCAGGATTACGATAGCGTAACAGGCAAGAAAAATCATTTATTTAGAAACAACTTAAGAGAATTCACGATTTCCTTTTTCTAGATGGATCAATCTGAGGCTCAAACTCTGCCAACAACGCCCCCCTCAAAAAAAAAAAAAAAGCCTGTAATAAGGGTTTAGGGAATACAGCTCAAGTGCTTGAAGTCAACTTCCAGCGCTATTGCAGAAAAATCTGAAGAGGAACTGCCATAAATATGGATTGAAATCTCCACTCTTGGAACAATCACTATCTTAATACACATTTGCAACTTTTCAAATTACCAAATTTCACCTTTCAGCAAATTTGGCATAGTGTCGGAGAGGTGAAGTCATTTGGCTCTCACTGCAAGCAGTTGCTTCTCTAGTTGTGGTATCAGTTGTTTTAAAGACACTTTTGAAATTTAAGTTTTAAATTTCCAGGAGATTTTATCCTTTGAAGCTATACCCGGTGCCTCTGTTAATGGCACAGGAAAGCACAGTAATTCTATTAGAGCCAGTGATTCAATTCTGAGTTATCAGTTTCCCAATAACTAAATCAGTTTCTATAGCTAAATAACCTTGGACTATCAGAGTAGCAAGGGCGCAGGGAAGAGTGAGGATTGGTGAGATACTGGATGCATTGGATGCATCCTTAATATTGCTAACTGTCCTTTCTTGAGGCCAACCATAGGGGACAGTTTCTGTGTTCTAGAAGGCTTGGCAAGGACGGAGGAGACAAACAGGGGTCTAAGGGAGAAGAGCAACAGAAATCTAGCCAGCCTGGCCTTCAGACTAAGATGTGCTAGAACAGGAGGAAGCACAGCCATGACTAGAGACGTGAAGAGCAAACAGGGATGGGGTGAAGCATCTGCACAAGGCTTTCATAGATGCCAGGCCCCATGCCCACACATCCTTTAAAGGGGAGATTTGGTTGCTCTGAGGCAGCTAGGATACAGACATCCCACAGAGACACTAACCTGTGCTCTAGTGGCTTGAGCCCTGTCATCCCACTGCCCAGAAGAATACCTACCTGATAGGTCCTCAGTCAGGATTTGTGATCTTTGCCAATGATGCTCAGAACCTGTGGTTGTGGTTTTGCTCCCAGGGAGAAGAGAAAGATGAAGAAACTATAGAAAACATTGCTGGAGAACTGACAGCTTCCCCCGCCACTGGTACACCCTCCTCCCACTATCCTCTTATTGCCTCTAACCAGGGAGGGGGCTGTAAACCCTGGTCTCATCCACCAAAGGTAGAGATGCAAGATTCCAATCCAATTTCAGGAAACAGTTATTAACAGAGAGACCCCCAAAGCTGAAGGCACAAGCGTGGTTGCAGAAGGACTAACAGATAAAGCTGTCAGGAATATCTAGGGCACACAGACCTATTCTAACACAGGGCAAGGACCAAGGTTGTAAGAAACAAGGCAAGGGGAAGATGAGCAGTGTGAGCCACACTGTGGCTGTTTGGTGAGGCTGCCTGTTCTGGCTCAGGATTTAGGTTCTCTTGTTTCAGGTACACATGCCCCTCTGTGCGCTGCTCTGTGTGCCAAAATCAACCCCACCAGTGTGGTCACCAGCTTTTATAACAATGCTCAATCAAACAGGCCCTGACAGGCAAGCCCAGACACTGTCCATTTTCTGTTGCTGTAACAGAATACCTAGGACTGGGCAATTTACAAAGAAAATAGGTGTATTTTGGCTTATGGTTTGGATGCTGGGAAGTTCAAGATCAGTCAACTGTGTAAGGCTAAGTCCTCATGCGTACTCATAACAAGGGGAAGTGGGGTTGGGGGAGGGGAAAGCAGAAGGGCAAGGAGAAGAGACAAAACCAAGGGGGTAACCTTACTTTATAAAGCCTACCGTCTCATTCCCTAAGCCAGTCTGAGAGTGAGAACTCATCCATTATTTCTGAGAGCCCGGCCTCCATGACCACCCATGAGAAACCATCTCTCAATACTACACATTGAAGAATAAAGCTTCAACATGAGTTTTGATGTAGATAAAACATGTTTGAACTATAGCATGTCCCGAAAGAATAAGGAGAATTAACAAAAGAGCCACTTTTAACAGGCTGGGTCGGGTTAAAGGAACCAGGAGGGTCAAACACAGGGAGCAGGGTGGGTCCACAGAACACAGTTCTAGAGAGAAGCTAATAGTAATTGGGGGTTGGTAAAAGACAATGAACAACTAGAAGAGACCAGCAATAGGAGGATGTTGTGGTTTGAGTATGATTTGTCCCCCACAGGCTTTTGTGCTTGAACTTCAACTGACAGCGCTATTATGTAATCTCTAGGAGGTGGAGATTACATAATAATCTCCACCTTATTGGAGATAAGTCATGGGAGGGGGGTTGTTTCATGGGGATATGTCATCTCTGGTTTCTTCCCATCATGCCCTTGCTTCTTCCTGGTCCAGCCTCCAAGTGACTTGCAGCTCCCTTACTCTTCCAGAAGCACAGGCAGAAACGCCTCCATCACCATGCCTTCTCTTCCACAGTGGACTGGGCTTTCTGGAATCCTGAGCCACCACCGACCTTTTCTCCCTTCAGTTGCTTCTGTTGGGTTTTTTGTCACAGTTGTGAGAATAGCAGTGTGATACAGAGCCCAGGAAATGAAACCCCAACCTTACTCTCACTGAGTGTTTCCCAAGAGCTGCTGCTCTTTGGCTGGACTCCACAATGCAATGTAGAGCAGACTTTCAGTGGTTGTATGATTCAGGCTACAGAGATACAGCTGTGGTCTTGTGTATCAGGAGATGGAAAGAGGTATTTGTTGTAATCATCTGAGGTTGCTGGTTATGTTTAGGTCAATGAAGCTTACTACCCCCATCCCATGAACCAAGGCTCAAGAACAAGGTTGCTTATTGAGGGTATTCTCTAAAACTAGCTTCTTTGGCTACAAAGCAATCCTGAGGAGGGAGGAGAGTATATCTACAGGGGTGCACAGAGGGAACTCTGCTCAAAGGCCAGGAGTTCCTGTCTCTTAGCATCTTCACATCTGTCTGAGGGTCAGAGATGTAGCCTGAGCCGGTTCTTGTAAGCATGGTCCCAGATGATATTTTTCCTAGAGAAAATTTCTTTTTTTTTTAATTGGATATTATATTTACATTTTAGATTTTATCCCCTTACCCCATTCCCCCCACCACCCAGGAACCCCCTATCCCATCCCCCCTCCTCCTGCCTCCACGAGGGTGTGCCCCCACCTACCCCCAACTCCCACTTCCTCACCCTCAAATTCCTCAACGCTCAGTGTTCAGCCTTCATGAGACCAAGGATCTCCTCTCCCACCCATGCCCATCAAGGCCATCCTCCCCTAGGTATACAGCTGGAGTCATGGGTCCCTCCCTATGTGTTCCCAGGCTGGTGTTTTAGACCCTGGGGAGCTCTGGTTGGTTGGCACTGTTGCTCTCCTCTTGGGGCTACCAACCCTTTCAGCTCCTTCAGTCCTCTAACTTCTCCATTGGGAACCCTTGATTAGATCAATGGTTAGCTGCAAGCATCCACCTCTGGATACGTCAGACTCTGGCAAACCTCCGAGGAGACAGCTACATCAGGCTCCTGTCAGCATGTACTTCCTGACATCCATATCAAAGTCTATCTTTGGTGACTGCACATTAGACAGATACCAAGGTAGAATGGTCTCCTAATGGCCCCTCCTTGAGTTTCTGTCCCACACTTTGTCTCCATATTTGCTCCCTTGAGCATTCTGTCACTCCTTCTGGTATTCCTTCTTCATGAGCTTCATGTGGTCTGTTAGTTGAATCTTGGGTATTTCAAGCTTTTGGGCCAATATCAGCTTATCAGTAAATACCATGTGTGTACTTTTGTGATTGAGTTAACTCACTCAGGATGATAATTTCTAGTTCCATTCATTTACCTAAGAATTTCTCGAATTCATTATTTTTTAATAGCTGAGTAATACTCCATTGTGTAAATGTACCACATTTTTTTGTATCCATTCATCTGTTGAAAGACATCTGGGTTCTTTCCAGCTTCTAGCTATTATAAATAAGGCTGCTATGAACATAGTGGAGCATATGTCCTTATTATATGTTGGAGCATCTTCTGGGTATATGCCCAGGAGTGGTATAGCTGGGTCCTTAGGTAGTGATATGTCCAATTTTCTGAGGAACCGCCAGACTGATTTCCAGAGTGGTTGTACCAGCTTGCAATCCCACCAACAATGGAGGAGTGTTCCTTTTTCTCCGCATCCTCGCCAGCATCTACTATCACCTGAGTTTTTGATCTTAGCCATTCTGACTGGTGTGAGGTGGAATCTCAGGGTTGTTTTGATTTGCATTTCCCTGATGACTAAGGATGTTGAGTATTTCTTAAGGTGCTTCTCGGCCATTCGAATTTCCTCAGTTGAGAATTCTTTGTTTAGCTCTGTACCCCATTTTTAATAGGGTTATTGGTTGTCTGGAGTCTAATTTCTTGAGTTCTTTGTATATATTGGATATTAGCTCTCTATTGGCTGTAGGATTGGTAATGATCTTTTCCCAATCTGTTGGTTGCTGTTTTGTCTTATTGACAGTGTCCTTTGCCTTACAGAAGCTTTGCAATTTTATTATGTGGTCCCATTTGTAAATTCTTGATCTTAGAGCATAAGCCATTGGTGTTCTGTTCAGGAACTTTTCCCCTGTGCCTAGGTATTCGAGGGTCTTCCCCACCTTCCTAGAGAAAATTTCTAATGCTTCCTCAGTCTTCTTGAATCATCTGTGCCTAGATGCCTGCTCATGAAGGTGAGAAAGGAGCCGGTCAGAGCTCTAATAAAAACTGAGTTTGCACATGCCCAGCATTAGACAGCCAACAGAAAACCACTCAACGGCATCTTTATAAGTTCATTGTTTCATAATGTCATGTCAGGGCTTTCCCTTTTATTTTTAAATTATCTTATTATTATTTTATTGTACAATATATATTTTTTCCTTTTCTTTTTTTACCCTACAGGTCCCTTGTGTATCTATTATATTGTGTATATATTCCAGTTTAGTGTTTTTACAGCATTTCTGGGTGTGAGAATGAGTGGGTCTCTGTTTCTTGTGCCTTCTCTTGAACACCTTTCATTGTTGGTTCAATTCTGACGTGTTAGTTTTTGTTTTTCTTATCATTTTACTTTAATTATCTTTAGAAGCCTGTTTACTTTCTAAGAGAGTAGATTCAGATGGAAGGGGTGGTGGAGAGGAATCAGGAGGAATGGGGAGAAGGGAAGCCATAATCAGGATATATTATGTGGAAAAAAATTCATTTTCTGGGCATTCATTGTCTTATTTTGCTCAAGAGTCAAATGAGATTATGAGTAAACTAAGTAAAATTTGTAAACAAAAATCATATGTACTAATGTAAACACACAATAAGCCAGCACTGAGCCTGTTGAAAATTCTACCAGCTTTATGTCAGCTGCTTCAGTAGCACATTGTATGGTACAGAAAAACCTGTTCCAACTGCCCATTGTATCGCAGGTGAGACTTTTCTTAGCTACCTCAGGCACTCACACCAATTCAATCTGAGTAGCAACTTGACCTGCTCAGGTGAGGATGAGACTGGTCACACGGGGTGGAAAAAGCTGCCATTGTGCCTCCTCATACTTGGGATGAGACCTGTCACACGATGTGGAAGAAGCTGCCATTGCACCTCCTCAGACTTAGGCCACTCTCAGCAGATATGTCTTCTACCCCAAGAGATAATCTGCATCAAGATGGCGCCTCAACTAAATCCCACTGGTTAAAATACCTATCCACCAAGCAGGTTAATTAAAGCAGGAGCTTTCCTCATCTGTGCCCTCCACTGTGCCTTACTTCAGAGTACCTTCCTGCAAGCTCCTGAGTGAGCCTCAAACAATAAAGTGTTTGGGTTTCGTTTGTTTATTCTTTCATTTGTTTTAAAAACAAGCCAACAAAGCAAAAAGCTGTCTTTCCAACTCTAGAATAAGGTTTCTTTCTATAAAATCAGTTATTATTCCACAACACTAGAAGTAGCTGCCTGATTCACTCCACTTAACAAGAGAGGAAAACTAACCTGCACGTAATCAGTTCTCAGGCTTTTATTGTAGGTGATTGATATGGTTTCTATATGCTCAGCCCAGGGAGTGGCATGACTAGAAGGTGTGGCCTTGTTGGAGTAGGTGTGTCACTGTGGATGTGGGCTTTAAGACTCTCATTCTAGCTGCCTGGAAACTAGTATTCTGCTAGCAGCCTTCAGATGAAGATGTAGAACTCTCAGTTCTGCCTGCACCATGCCTGCCTGGATACTGCCATGTTTCTGCCTTGATGATAATGGACTGAACCTCTGAACCTATAAGCCAGCCCCAATTAAATGTCGTCCTTTATAAGAGTTGCATTGGTCATGGTGTCTCTTCACAACAGTAAAACCCTAACTAAGACAGTGATCCAACAGCTCCTTCGGCACACAACCTTTTATCTCAAGGAGATTTTTTCTTGTTTATTCTATCTTCAGATTTTGTCATTTTGGTTACTATCCAACTCCTGGGGTTCCCAGTGACTTCTCTGTTTGCTCATAGCCTATGGAATCATTTAAAAGTACATCACTTATCACTGTGGCCACTGAAATGTTGGGAAGTAGCCTACAGGAACAGGCTGGCATCCTGAAACAGAAACACTCACTCATTGCTTCTTTTTTAATTTCTTTGGATCAATGTAGGCTTCTACAACATCTGGACATTGAGCCACTTTGACCTATCAAGTCATTGGGCTCCAGCAGCAACAGTTGGAGCAACAGTTGGCATCAACTCTTCAACTGTAACTTCCTCTGGTACCCAACATGGGCTTTAATCCCACTAGTCCTTACTGGTGAATATGCCCAGTCTAGGACACAGATGGGGAAGAAAACAGAAAACTCACAGAGAGCAGGGGCAAATAAAGTAGATGCTACTTCAGGACAGAGCGACCTGGGGAACTGATGTATGAGAAACCTGAGGGATGTGAAGCCCACACTTGTAAAACTTCTTTATACGATAAGAGACAGGAGTGTTAGGTCTCTGTGACCAGTGAGAAAGAACTAGGATAGTGAGAGGGCAGGGTGTGACTTATGAGGGCAGGCTAGACTGATGGATATACTAACCCAGCTGGAACTCATCCTAAATGTTGATCTTGTTGGCACTGGAAGCCTGGTTGGCTTTCATTATATTGTCCTGTAACTTTATTCATTCATGAGACATTTATGTGACACTCATTGTATGCCAACTACTGTTCTAAAACTGTAACATAGCATTGGGTTTCACTGGCAAAGTTGCCAGTTGGAAGGGAGCTGAAAATCTAGGGGGCGGGCAGTAAGAGAGACAGAAAAAAAATGAAAATAACACATAAACAATGAAATGGCATCAGAGTGCGTCCATAGGGAAGATTCAAGACAGAGGGAGAACTGGGGAGACAGAGGCATGAAGCAATAGGCTGCCATTTTATGCAAGAAGGCCTCAGAGTTGACGGTTAGAAGGACAAAAAGTTAAATTATGGATATATCTGGCCAGAGGGTGTTCCAGGTTGTGGAAGCAGTGGGGCCAAGACCACAAGGCCAGAGGGTGTGCAGTACACTTGAGAAACAGGAAGGAGTTTGTTCTGAGCAACAGTGAGATTAGAGTGTTGAAGACAGTACAGAGAGGTAACTGGATGTCGGTGGCTAGGGGTTTGAGGGTCAGTGACAAAACTTGGCTTTTCCTGATTGAACAGTGTGGGGCCGGTGTACATTTAAGAAGCTATTTGGAATTACCCCAATAGGAGCATGTAGGGGCTAGACCAGAATCAAGGAGAGTGGAAGAGACTAGAGCAGTAAGGCTGGTAAGAGGTGATTTTACTTGGACCACATAAGATCAGGGGATGGGAAGTGATGGGGTTCTGGACTTATTAGGGAGCTGATTTGCGAAAGCTACTTAATACCATCAAACACTGTTTATAAATCGGCAGGACAGAGACACTGTACAGGGCAAACAAATTCAGCCCCAAATGAATCAAAGAACTAAAGACAGTGGTTGACACTATGCCATTCTTAGGAGGAAGCAAGGGAAAAAATATCCATGGCATTGCATTGGCAATGCTTTCTGGGATATCAACACCAAAACATCTAACAGAGGAAAACTTTAGACTACATCAAAATCAAACCTTTTGTAGAATAAAAGATACCATCAAGATTAGGAAAAAAAAAAAAAAAAACCACAGAAAGCTAGAAAAGTGGGAAAGAATACATGACAGTAAAGATGAAGAGAAATTAGAATCTTGGCGTATCACCAGCAGGACGACTGTGGAATGGTGTATACTTGCTGTGGAAAACATCTTAACAACTCCCCAAAACATTCACCATAGAAATACCACATGACAAGCTAGAGAGATCTCAGAGGGACGTGAGATCGCAGAGCATGAGACCCAGCATCACCTCACTCACCACTAACCAACAAAATGGTAAGCTAAAAAGAGGAAAAATCACTTACTTACAAAAAAGAAACACCATCTGATACAGCAGTCCAACTCCTCCTAGGTATATATGCAAAATTGAAATGAATACTGAAACAGAAAGTCCTACGTCCTCGTTCACGGGATCTCCATTTACAATAACCACACGACAGATACAATCCCAATGTTCAGCAGATGAGCTGAGAGATAAAAGTGTGGACTTGTACACACATGCAGTGGGTGTTAGTCAGCTTTAGAGATGAATAGAGCATTGACGCACAGTGCAATATGGTATAGCCTAGAAAACATGGCAAGTGGAACAATCCAGACACAGATGGACAACATCATGTGACTACACTTACATAAGGACTCTGTGGAAACAAGAGGTTTGCAAAAAAAAGAAAAGAATACAAACAAAGTGTAGCAATTCCACTGTGAGATTTTTTTTTTTTTTTTTTTTTTTTGCCAGTTTTTAGTTTTTATGTCTGAGAGGTCAGGGTAAAGCCTTCACTGAGACCTCTGGGGCACAAGTTAGGTCCCTGCTAGATCCTCTGGAAAGGATATGTTCTAACAGAGGTCTCTGGAGACTTTGCTTCTTCTTTTGTTTTTCTGAATCCAAAAGGATGCTCCAATATTTCCTCCTTTAACTAGTAGTGTATTTGTAAATCGGGAAGTATCCTTTGAAGAGTCGAGGGCCTGTGGCAGAGTGAAAATCTGAGAGGAAATGGAGACCTCTCTAGACACAGGACTCCATCAAACTCCTCCTCATGTGTGTGAGTAAGGGACACTCTGGACTGGGCTGGGCAGGGGAGGCTGCAGAGGTGGGTCTCATGAGAACCCCACTTCCTAGTATTCTTAACAACAGGTACGGTGCTCCACACTTTTGCGGAGGTAGAGAGAGGCGCACACTTAATCAACAGATTTTAAAAGTATGAGTTTTCCCCAAGAACCTCTTCCCAGATGTCGTTAAGTGAGTCCTGTAACACAATCAGTAACCCCTCAAGCTTCACTAGCACAACAGGAAGGAGAGGACTCAGATGATGTGACTAGACATCTGGATGATAATAGCATAGTGAGGCCTGTTAATTTTACACAGTAAACAGACACTAATTAAAAAAAAAACTGGCAAACAGCACCGATAGAGGCAACAGCTGCAGCAGTTTGAAACACACCAGACTTGTTGTTCATAACAGTGTCCTCCGAAATTCTAACTGTCCACCTCCGTAGGATGCCAGGAGATTGTTTATTTTGCAGCTTAGTAAGTAGAGAACAAGAGTCCGGGGAGAGTTTTCAAAATTCAAACAGACCCACAGGATAGCCAAATGGCTGGAGAGTGGAAGTTTCTCTTAATATAATATGCCAACAAATGAATGAGGAAAAAAATAACAGCACTGGAATGTCAACATTTTACAATGTTGGATGAATATAATAGGCCAAGTCTCCAGGACTCTGAACAACAAACACAGTGGATTCCCCCTAGGTGAATGGCACAGATTCTGTAAAGCAGTCTTCACTCTGAACAGTCAACATGGATTCTGACTTTCCTTGGGATCCAATTACTACTGCATAGGAAATACAAAGGGCAGAAGATCTATAACTGGCTCAAAAGGCTATTAGGAAAAGCAAGGAAGTGACTGCTCTACAGCAGTGGTTCTCATGCTGCTACCCTTTAGGACTGTTCCTCATGTTCTTATGGCCCTCAACCATAAAAGTGTTGCCTTGCTTCTTTATAACTGTCATTTTGCTACTTTCATGAACTGTAATGTAAGCATCTGCTATGCAGGATAGCTGATATGCCTACCAGTTGAGAACCGCTTCTCTAAAGGTTAGGACAGTGCCTTTCTCGAGAGCAAACACAAGCAGAACCTCTGGGCAAGCTGACTGAGTTCTACTTGAGCAGACAGAGGTTGAAAGAAAGGTTTTGATCAGAGGTAAAGTGTTTTCTGAGCATGTGCACAGTCCTGGGTTTGCTTTCTAACACTGAAGACACAAGGTGTGCTCTGTAATCAAGTGACACATTTGTTTATCTGCCACAACTTTCTTTGGATACTGTATTCATGTTATTTTAATGATAAAACAGAATAAAATGATCAGTTTGAGGAGGGTTATGGCGAATTTCAGTTTGTAATAATATATATACCCTGAGGAATCGGGGTCAAGACTCAGGTCTAGGAGAAAAGAATGAAGAGGAGGTGGACAGGATGGATGGGGCATCATGTTCCAGGAGTTATTCCAAGGGGCAACAGTCAGACCTAGCCTTTTGCTGGGAAATAGCAGCCATGGTGTCCAGCTCAGACTCTAGGGACCATAGAATGGAGGGATTCTGGGAATTGTTGAACTAAAAGAAAATCAATACAGTTTGCAGTTTGGCCATTCAAAGATGTTAAAAGGCTTTTGGTTTCATCAGCAACACATTCCTGCTGTGGAAACAGTCTGGCCATCCTTCAAAAAGTTAAACATCACCTCACATCATCATCTAGCTACCCAGTTCCTAAAGAGCTGATAAGAGGCACTCGAGCATCCACTTCATACGCCCAGGAATGATCTCAGTGTCCAGAGATGGGGAAAACAGAATCAGATGGTGACGTGGGTGTTTCCTGGACTTTTTAGTGAGAAAAAGGATGAAGAACACATGTGTACTACAACACGGATGAACCTTGAAAACATCGCTCTAGTGGGACAAAAACAGAATTGAAAGATTACATCTTGTATGAATCTACTTACATGAGTTACCTAGAGTAGGTAAAATCCACAGAGGAAGAGAAAGCCCATTTCCAGGGGGCTCGGACCTGTGACAAGTGCTGCCAGACTCAGCAGAACCTCTCCACTGCTCTAAAGACTTGGAATTGATACTTGTGCGAGTTACTGAGTTTGGTGATGGTTTCTTATCCACCATTATTTTGACAAGTGAGTGCCTGGTGAATGTTTGAATGTTGTCTCCCAGCATCTGTATTAAGCTTAATCTCCACATTTGTATTTAATGGTATTTTGAGGAGGGAGCCTGAGGTGCAGATCTTTTCCTTTTGAATTTCGCTACAGTTTAGATCCTAACTTCCCAAGGGTCCAGTGTAGCTGAAGGCTTGGTCCCTAGGTGTAGATGTTGGGAAGCAGGGCTCAGTAGAAAGTGTTGATGTCATCTGAGAACATGACGACAGTCTTCTGGGAGCTTCTATACAGCTCTCATGTGGCCCTTTTGGTAGTTCTTGAGTGCCACTATAACCCTTGCTTTCTGCTCCTGGCTCAAGATATACCCACTTGCTTGTCATCACATCATGGCACCAACCATCATGAGACATAGCTAAAATGTGAGATGATGCACGGCCATCTCCCAAACCCATGAGCTAAGGAAACCTGTTATTCATATGCAGCTTTGTCTGGTATCTCACTAAAGTAACAAAAAAACTGACTAAAGCAATGAATGAATGGCTTCCCTTGTGGATGATGGGGTTATGACAGGAATGGCAAGCTTTCCCTGTCTTTAATGCTGTCTCACTAGGTGATGTTATGAAGCAACAGAGAGGACCTCACCAGAGGCCAAACAGATGCTGGTATCAAGACCTTGGACATCCTCTTCTGCATAATTGTGAGATAAACAAACCTCTGTTGCAATCTGCTTCTAAGAGGTGCTTTTGCAAAAAGTGTATGCAATAAAATGAAAATCTGAAACCATCCAAGTGAGTTATTCTCTCTCTCTCTCTCTCTCTCTCTCTCTCTCTCTCTCTCTCTCTCTCTCTCTCTCTCCCTCCCTCCCTCCCTTCCTTCCTTCCTTCTCCCCCACCTCTTTCTTTCACTTTGGAAACAAGGTCTCACTATGTAGCTCAGGCTGGCCTTGAACTCATGGAGATCTGACCTCCCCTGCCTATTGTGCCACTATATCTGGCTTATTTTTTTCTTATATAACAATAGAAAACACATAAGATATCCTCCTAGTGTCATTGGGTATATCAACAACACTCTAAAGCAGGTTCCATTCGGCCCCAGTAGCTGGCCAACACAAAACAGACTCGATGTTTGTGTGTCTCTATATGTACTTTTCATTTTGTTTTGATATTTTTTGATCACTGTTTTAAAATTTAGATTATTTTGGGGTTTTGTTGTTTTTTTAAGAGAAAGAAAAAGAGCACACACATGAATACTTGAGCATAAAGATGGATATGTTGAGAGTCGGGAGGATCTGGGAAGATTTGGTGAAGGGGAAAGAAGATAAACTAAATATGTTGTGTGAAAAAAATACATCAAATCCTTAATAATATATTATCTGTCCGAATACTCTTAGTATTTTGGAAAGTCCTGTGTGTTTTGCACTTTATCTGCATAAATTCCACCTACACTGGTACCCTGGCACACATCCCTGAGGGAATTGACTGAACACTAAGGACACTTCCCTTAGAACCCAAATGTAAGATCCAGTGCTGGGGCCATTTTTGTGAGAACAGGGCAGAGCCGAGCCTCGGGAACTCATCTGAACACTGTAACTCTTCTGGCCTCCCCCTAAAGCCTTGGGACTGATTCACCTCTGCTTTTTCCTCTTTTATGTAACAAAACGGTACCAGTGAGTTGGAGCCGAGACAGTGCTGTGAGTGCTAGAAGCTTGGACCTTAGCTTGAACGAATAGAATACAGCAGTGTGGGGAGCCAACAGAAGGCGTCTATCATCCTTGAAGCCATCTTGAGCCATATACCCTGACAAGAGACTTGTTTTCAACAGCCTACAACAGCTGAGCACACTCTGATAACATCTTGTTTCATATACCCAGGATTTTCCCTTGGGTGTGTGTGACTTAAAGGTGTGACTTAAGAAGTGAGACTTATAAAAGGCGAGAGGCAGACAGAAGAATGACTGGAAACTTGGAACTTGGAGGCACTAGGGACTAGGAACTCGAGACTTGGGACTTGGGCTAGGAAGAGAGACTTGAGAATAAACTGGACTGAATCACACTCTGTCTAGTCTCCATTCTTTGTGTCCACCCTCACTCTCTCTCTTGCTGAGCTCTGACCCGGACTGGAGCAGCAGTATGAGCCAGAACAATTTAGCCCCCAAAGCTTGGAGCAGTGCAGGCTCTAACAATTTTGGCCCCCAAGCTTTTGGCAGTGCCGGTTCCAACATTTGGCAGAGCAGTCCCCGACACAGCAGTATGGCTGTTAATATGCCTAGTGTTTTGTTTTTCACCAACAAGTCAGGCATTCTTCAAGAAGCAAAACTGGGGCCACTGAGATGACTCAATGGGTAAAGTCATCTTCTGAGCAAACCCGAGGTCCCCGAAGGGAAGTGGCGAACTGACTCCCAAGCTGTCCTCTGACCTCCACACCGATGTCATGGCATGTGTGCATGGCACATGTGTGCACACACTCGAAGGGAAATGTCGGGACAAAGAAGATATCCAGAACCCATTAGACAAATTAGCGAGCGAATTGGAAGGGACTATTGAGAAATATAAATCAATATTTATAGAATATATATAAAGGTTGTGTAGAAGGGAGAGTCTGGAAGCCAAAGATAGAGTGTGGGACTGGATCACAGAGAAATCTAAGATGTTCAGGGAAAAAGAGAAGACATTAAGGGAATTCAAGATTTTACTACTTTATCAGGAAATTTACATGCTAGGGAATCTGGAGCAATAAGGTAGGAGCTGGGCTACTCTGTGGTCAGAGGTGAATATATATCTTACAGATTATAATATATAAAATATGTAATATATCATATCTTATATTTTATATACATAATTAAATATTAGATATTATTACATGCATATAAAATATATATTATATAAATATACATTATATAATGTATGATATATGCATGTGTATATAATTAGTATATAGCATGTAGCATATAGCATATAGCATATAGTATATAGTATAATATATAATATATTGTGCAATATATAATATACATCTAATTTATATTGTATATAAAATACATATAATATATGATGCATATAATATATGATATATTATATGTATATCATATAACATATAACATAGACTATATGTAATTATAATTATAAATAAATATAGTTATAATAATATACTGTATATACTATATAATAATATACTATATACTATATAATATATAATATACTATATACTATATGCTATTTTATATATATAAATATTACATATTTATGTAAAATACAAATTGTACATACATATATACATATATATGTAAAATTTGTATTATATTACTGAACTCTTACTGAACCCAAGTCCAGCTGTTCACTGATGAGAAGCCAATACCCAAAGAAAATTTATTATATATTATATATTACATATTACATATTACATATTACATATTACATATTACATATTACATATTACATCATCTTACATCTTACATACTATATTGCTTGTCACATATTACATGTTATTTATTATATATTATATTATATAATATATATTACATTATATATCACATTTAATAACATTTTTTTCATTTTATTTTATTTACATTTAAGATGCCATCCCCTTTCCCCATTTCCCCTCCTTAGAAAACCCCTGTCCCATGCCCCCCTTTCCTTTTTGCTTTTATACAATTTTTTTAAAATGTTAATCAAAGGATTTATAAGTTTGGTAATGCTCAATCAGAAGGGTAATCCAATACCCAACCTAGATATAAAGACTATCTTTGACTGGTGGAGACCTGTGAACATCTGCCTCCATGCCCCCTCTCTCTTTCTCTCTCTCATCATCTAGTTTCTCCTCTCCTTCATCTTCTCTCCTTACTTCATCTCTTCCTCTCAGTACTCCTTCCCACTTAGCTCCTCCTACATATCACTCTTCCTGTTAAAGTAAAACTTTTCTCTCAAAATACAGTTAGAGCATACTTATTCCTAATTGTACCAGTGAGGTATAAGATAGTTCTAATACCCAGTCCATCATTCTGTTGACTAACCAGAACCTCTGTCTTCTAACTAAAACACTTACTTTTGATCCTGGCTTTTTTTTTTTTTTTTTTTTTGGCTTTATAATGAATGTCAACTGAAAACTATCTACTCAGATCTTTTCTTTCAAAGTAAATAGCCAGGATTGGCTATGAGACTATGGGTCTTCAACCCCGTCAGAAATCCAGAATGACTGAGTTAACTGAAGTTATAGGAAGCACTAAACATAGCTTCTAAAACTTAAAATACTTAAAATACATTTTATGTATTTTATTATATTAATTTTATAATAGATAATATATTTTCATTATGTATAATTTATAATATGTAATATAAACTATGTAATATGTAAGATATATTATACCATATATTATATATAACATAGTATATCACATAATATATTATATATAAGATATATTGTATTCATTTATATATATCATATAATGTATTACATATAAGATACATCATATTCATTCATATATATATGTATATGTGTGTGTGTGTGTGTGAATTCCCCATGAAAAATAGCTGCTTTGAAAAGGCTCAGCAATCAATTTCTTCGATAGTCTTTTTCTTTTTATGTTTTCCATTGCTTCTAATAGTTGTGTATGAGGGGTATGTGGACCTCAGAGGACAACTTTTGGGGGCTTTATTCTCTCCTTCTATCTTCTGGGTCCAAGATATTAAACTCAGGTCTTCAGCTTTGCTGGCTAACACCTTTGCTTGCTGAACTATCTCTCTTTTATTTAGACTGGGTCTCATGCATCTCAGGCTAGTCCTGAACTTTCTACATAGCTGAGAATGACCTTGAACTTCTACCTCCACTTCCTAAATTCTGGGATTACAGGTGTATGGCAGTACATCCAGTTTATTCATTGCTGCTGGTTGAACCCAGGTCTTTGTCCATACTAGAAGAGGACTCTACCAGTTGAGTACATCACCAGACCCTAGTTCTCTCTTCTTGACAACTCTCTCTAAAGCAGATTCCTCTTCATATTTTGGGATCTTAACCCCTGAATCAGATGAGGCCACTATAGGTACTATCGGCCATGTTAAAAGAAGACATCTTCAGTTCTTTAGGCTTCTATAGAGAGTGCAGAAAGGCTTTCATTCAAACATGCACACACAAGCACACACTGCTAATTACCTGCTATGGATATTACATAAAGATAGCTTTATTGTAGTTAGGTTTAGCAGATTGTACACAGTATACTCTCTTTCACACTGCCCCAGAGGGAACCGTTGCCAGTTTCCACTCCTAATCTCATGTTGTTCTCATTTTGTTCATTTTGTTTTAGGCCACTGACAACGCTATCCGTGGCCTGAACCTGTTCCTCAAAAAGAAGTAGTTGTTGACAACAGCTTTCTGACCTCTTAATCAACCCAAGTGCAGCCGTTTACCCTTGAAAGTTGATACCCAAAACTAAGAATTAAGAAGGAAATCAAGTTTTGAAATTTTAATTTTATTTTTAATTATGTTTCTCTGTCTGTGTGCAAGTATGTCCATGCAAGTGCAGGTGCTTGTCAAGGCAAGAGGGGTCAGATTCCTCTGGATCTTATGTCACAGGTAGTTTTGAATTACCTGATGTAGGTGCTGGGAATTGAACTTGTACCCTCTGAAAGAGCAAGAAATACTTGCTCTTAATGGCTGAGACATCTCTCCAGCTCAGAAATTGGGTTTTATTTGAGAGCTGGCACTAATAGCAGAAACTGATCTTAGGGAATCTAAGAATGCAAAGATGGGTTTTATATGGAGGAAAAGGAGTTGGGGCAGCAGGCATGAGATTATAGACCGAGAGGCACACGAATACAGGCTTGAAGCCATCTGCCACGTGGGATGTTTCATTTACTCTCCTAGAACATCTTTTAAGAATTTATTTTTATTTTTTAATTGTGTGTGTGTGTCTGTGTGTCTGTGTGTATCTCTCTCTGTGTGTGTGTGTGTGTGTGTGTGTGTGTGTGTGTGTGTGTGTGTGTAGCTATGAGTGCAGGTGCCAGAGAAGTTCAGAGGAGGACCTCAGATCCTCTGGAGCTGGAGTTCAGTCAGCAGTGAACTGCCCAATGTGGACATTGGGATCCAAGCTCCAGATGTTTTACAAAAACAGCATGAACTTTTAACTCCTGCCTGCCTATCTCTCTATCTCTCAGGCCCTGTCTAGAATATCTTTGTGTAAATAATTAGTTTTCATCTTCTGGTCTAGTATCTGCGATTTTCTTTAATGCAAATACATAATTTCCCTGGAAGTCAAATATCACTGTACATTTAATTAAATGATATAATTAGTGAGTCCTTGTCCCATTCTAATGTCTGAATATACTGCGTGTGGTATGTTCTATAAACCTAAAGTCACAGCTCAGTAAGTTGTTCTCTTTTTGGAAACAAATATCCAATCCTGCCATTTAAGAGACCAACCAGGATTGGACAGTGCATACTATAACTTTGCCCAGGGAAAATCTTTTAACCCTTTTGGCAGCTTCAGATGGAAGTATCATCCCTAAAACTAAATGAGAATGAATAATGTATTTCTCAGCTCTGTTACTCCACATTGGTTACACTTAAAATCAACAAAAAACAAATGAAGCTGGAGGGTTTGCCCAGCTTTAGAATAAACAGTGATGATCAATGAGTAATTGTAGGTGGGCAGCAGTGATAAATTGCAGAACTCTGGTTAACCACAACCACCATCAAAAAATAATGTTTCATCTGGAACTGCTCCTTCCACCTCAGATTAAAACTATATCATACGCCTCCATAGAGGCAAATACAGTGGCTTTTCTGTTAGGCCAAAGCTGTATTTATCTATTTATGTATTTAATTATTTATCACAAGGATCTTACTTACATCCACATAACTTACACTCATACATGTAATTAGAAACAATAAAAACTAAATCTTTTTTTTTTTTTAAAGATTCTACAAAATCAAGGAAGGTGTTAACGCTCTTTGATCTTAGCAGTGGTCATGTGAATTTGAGATGCCATGACTCATGGCTCACACAAGAAGCCAAGAGGGGGGAAGCCTACAAGTGTTGAGCTTTAAGAAACTGGCTTGAATGATTCAGAATAAACGGTAAGATTGAGTGAGTAATTGCCAAGCGTCATTGAAACCCTTTATCAGTTCACTTGATTCCTGGAACAATCTTGTGTGGTAGTGTGTCATGCTCACTACCCAGATGGTCCAACCAAGACATAGTATGTCAACCCATTACCTGCCAACAAATCACAAAGAACAGCCTGCTTATCTCGAATTAGAGCTGAATTTTGAATTCTGGGGGTTATACTGTATTCATTTTTTAACTCCTGGTGTTGGTAAGAATTGGCAAACTTCAATGGCGTAATTACAGCAGGAAGCTGAGGGCTTGAATTGCCCCTGATACCTAAAGTTGACCTTGTCTCCTAATGTCCCTTGGCCCTTTCCATCTGACTGCTCCATCACAGTAAACATTAGCTTTTGGTGCTGCCCCTCCATCCCTAGACTTGAATGAGCAGATGTAGAAACATCTGTCTATTTTACTTGGTCCCATGGTTCTTGCCTATGGTGAGACAGTGCCTCATGGTAACCAGAAAACAGAAAGCTAACGCCTTCCTGGAGTGGATTTCTTCTGTGCTCCTAGGTTACTGTGTGAGGCCACCCACAGTTAGCCTGAGCCTTTCTTCCTCAGACTATCTTCTCTGGAAAGCCATCAAGAACCCATCAAAGTGTGCTTTACTAATCACTCAGGCATGTCTCAATCCAATCAAACTGATAGTCAAGACCCATAACATTAAAATACCGGCTGGAAGTTTAGAGTTCTGTGTTACTACACAAATTAATTTAATTAACGAAACATATTGCAAGAAACAACTTAGTAGGGAAATGTTTTATTTCCGTTTCAACTCAAAGTTAGACAGATCTATTGGTTTGGGACTGAGGTGAGAAAAAAATATGTCCATGGACCATGTGATTGAGGGGCAACCAGGAAACCAGGACAAGCAGGAAGGAGAGGTAGAGATAGGAAGGGACCAGGGAAACCATCCACTTCAAAGGAATAGTCCGGTGACCTGCTTACTCTAACCAGGCCCTAATTCTTAAGTTTCCAGCGTTTCCCAAAGTAACTCAAGCTGGCTGGGGACTTATGAGCCCAAACGATGTTTCTAGTTTTTTCAATGGAAAAGCTCAATACAAAGGCTCTTGAATTTGAAACCTAAAAGAACTGGAGACTCAGTAAGAGGATGGAAAATGGTTGATGAAGAGGTATGGAGTCACAGTTTAGAACATGAAGTTCTGCAGTGTCATTTCACACTAGGGCAACTGTAGACAGCAGTTATGTTCTCGATACCCAGAAGAGATAGAAGAAAGAATTTTTAAAAGGTTTTTTGTTATTCTTTTATTTCTGTGGTAAAAAATGTAACAGGACCACAGAGACGGCCAGTGTTGCTGGTGTTGCTCATTCTCAGGTCATTCTTCACTTCCTCTGTCCTTTCTGGAAACATCTCCACAGACACACCCAGATGTGCACTTTACTAATCTCTTAGGCAGATGCCAATTCACTCAAGTTGAGAATCAAGAAGCACCTACACAGAAAATCAATTACAACTTTAAAAAAAAGACTAGAAAACTCCTAGCACATGTATCACTGGATTAGGTCCAGTGGCACTTTGAGATCCAGCCTCCTCTGTGAGACAGTTGTTGAAGAAGTGAATTCCAGTCATCAGTTTGGTCCCATGACACTTCAGAACTGAAGAGCTGATGGTGCCATTTACATTTCTGTTAGAACCATGACTCAGCACCAAGAAAGACCTGTAGGAACATGGATTGTGGAAGAGTTTCACTACAGAATTACTGCATCTTAGGAAAAACTTCTCGGCAAACGCCAGTGGGTATTCACTTATTGATTGAGAAAGATTTTGTTTGCATTTGTCATCTGAAAACCAAGGTGTAGGTAAGGAGTCATAGTATTTATATCTTTATGTATTCATTTTTGCTAGTAAGATATTTGAAGCAAAAATTTCTGACTATGGTTTATTTCAAAATGTGGAGTTTAAAAATAAAGCAAAAAAAAAAAAAAACCCAAATATATCTTTTAAATGCACACCATGCAAGATATACCTATACATGCATGCATGAGCATGAACACACAAAATTTCATATTAATTAATTTATGTCTTAGCCAGGCATAGAGCTCTGAATCTGCAATCATAGAACTTGAGAAGTTATCACACAAGGATCATGAATTCAAAGTCAGCGTGGGCTACAAAGTGAATTTGAGTTTGAGGTTAGCCTAAACTACATAGAGACTCCATATCAAGAAAAAAATTACCAACTTCCTTGGTCACTTAATTTTAATTTACACTAACCAAATTTTGAAGGATCTCTTCTATTCTGTGTTATGAGTATATTATAGTTTATCCAATTCTTTACTAACAAGACTTTGACCTTTTTCAACTCTTTATTAATTATCAGTAATATTCTATGTATATTATCTTACAAATGTTTTATATCCTTATATAATTTCTTCCTTGGAATACTTTTATTGAGGTGGAATTACCAGGTTAACAATGTCAAATATAGAGAATAAAAATTTTTGTATATCTTCAAAATTGTTTTAAAGAAATTTATCTTTGTGTTCTATGTATAAGTGTTTTTCCTGAATGTTTGTGTGGGCTTAGTGCCTTCAGAAGCCAGAGCAGGCATGAGACCCATTGGAACTAGAGTTACAAATGGTTGTGAGCCACCATGTGGGTTCTGGGAATTGAACCTGGGTCCTCTGAAAGGGCAACCAATGTTTTTAGCTGCTGAGCTATCTCTCCAGCCCCAATCTTTAAAAAACAGTTAAAGATTTAGTTATGTATCTGTGTGTATACATTTTAGTGGGTGTTTGTGTGTGTGTGTATGTGTGCACATGCGCTTTGGTGCCCATGGAGGACAGAATGAAGTGTTGAAACCCTCAGAGCCAGAGTTACAGTTGTGAGTTGCCTGATCTGGGTGCCAGGAACCAAACTCAGGACTTCTGCACAAACAGAAAGCACTCTTAACTGCTGAACTCCACCCCAATATGTACCTTTCTTGAAGGCATCTTATGTCAATTTCTATGTGTAATGGACATTCAAATACACTACATGCTTTTAAAACTAATTTTAAAAAATAGTACTAAATTCTACCCCCACCCCTGAGAATGTTTCATGAAAGCATCTTTAAAGTCTCCGTTCAGGAGTCCATAAGATGGCCCTTGCTATGAAGTCTGACAACTGGAATCTAGGTCCCAGGATCTACACCGTTGAAGCAGAAGATCCTCTCCTGCAAGCTGTCCCCTGACTTCTACATGAGAGGCAGTATTCACACATACAGAAAGTAAGATTTAAAAATTTTAAAGTACAATAAAATATCTGAACACTAAAAGATTTTGGGGGGGGGGGGTGGTATGAGTCTTACATGAGACAAGGTTTCACTGTGTGACCCTGGCTGTCCTGGAACTCACTCTGTATGAACCAGGCTGGCCTCGAACTCACATGAAATGCCTGCCTTACCTCACAGAGATTCTCATGTTTCTGCCTTTGCCTTATGTGTGCTGGGATTAAAGGCACGCATCACCACTGCCTGGCTTCTATCATTTTTTGAGGAAGGTGGTTTTTTTTTTTTTCTTATTTCACATATTAAAAAGAGATCTATCACTCCTTTTTGGGAGTGACAGATTTTGTATAATCTTTAGAGAAATGATTTTCAAGGCCTACTTATGACCTCAGTTTTTTGAAACTGGAGGGTTTTTTTTTTTTGTTTTTTGTTTTTTTTTTTCTGTTCTGGTAAGAATACAGCTGGCTAAAGAGGATGAAGGAGAATGACAGTGTAGAAGTCCAGAGACTCACTTCAAATTAGCTGTCCAAACTATTGGGCAAGGAAGAAGGAATTTATTAAAACAAACAAACAAACAAACAAACAAACAGAAAGGAAAGAAAAGCCAAAAGAAAAAGCAAAGGTTTGAGTGAGAAGAAAGGCTCTTGGTTGTAGAAAAGTCTGGAGAAAGAATTTCCTTCAAGCATGACGAGCCACATGTATTCTTTGCCAGGAGGACAGGATACAAAGGAAGAAAACTGTGAGATCACTCTGCAAGGAGCTCCAGCAGCTGTCAAGGGAGGGGAGCGCTCTGACACTCCAGGGTGGTGATGCTGCAGGTCATGACACTTTAGACAAACCAAAAAGGGATCTACATTTAAAGCATTTTGTGACAAATTGAGTCTTATATTTAGTCCTAAGGGGAGAAATTAACTATACCCAACAGTTACAATGTGTTTATTTTGAGTTCTAAGCCATTTATTTGCTATCCACAAGCATCCAGTGAAGCAGGCATCATTTCTGCTTTATCTGCAGTGGAATGAAGGAACAGGTAACTACCTCACACAGTCATGCTGTATGGAGGTGGCTGAGGTGAGCATCAGGGTCTACCTTTTGTCATTATGCTCTTATTCTCTGAATAAGGACTAGATTGATTAGGGGTTGATTTTAAGTGGGAACAAGAAGGCTACATTATAAAAAGGCAAATGTGGAGACATTGGGTTTGGTACCACAAGAGCACGAGTTCTAAACCAAAACATCTGGCTTTGAAGTCACCCCTTGGCTGCTCACTTGACTTGGAGTTCCACAGCTTGGGGTCAGTTCATTTTCTCTGTCTTTTCTGTTCTCCCTTCTGACAGCATTGACTTTAGATAATGCCATTAAGACTAACCATGGAAAATCCAAATGCGAAGAAACAGTAATTTAAAAAAAAAAAAAAAAGTAATGTGAATTAAGGCAGGGCTGATTTCCTGAATTGTAGAAATATTCCCATAGGAAAATAATTTTCTGCTCAAAGCTCACACCTTGCCTTTTGAGTCAACCCTCAGTGGGAACTAGCCTTAACTCGTTTAAGAGCAAACAGAAGCAAATTCCCTTTAAATCAGTGGTGCGATTAGCAGGTTGTGTGGAGGAAGTAGTCCTGCCAGCCAGGTCTAAAAGGGCACTTGAGGAGGGTGTGGTGGTACACACCTTAAATTTCAGCCCAGGAGAGCCTGAGCCAGGGGACTAGCCTGGGCTCTCAAAACAAAAGGACTGCAGCTAGAATCTCTTTTAACTCAATCTGTTCCTGTTCATTCTCTTCTGATGTCAAAGGGCCTGGCGTTAGGCCCAGAGAAAGCCAGACAGTATTAACTAAATGTATCAGTAAGCACTTTTCCAATTGTGTTATCTTTAGAACTTCGGTGCCCTGCAGCAAAGCCTGACATGTTCTGCTTCACCTGTGATTCTGGCTTGGATAATAATGGTTGATTCAAACACATGCTGCAGGGCTCAGTACATACTTGACATTTATTGTCTCGTTGACTCGTGGCTACCCAGGGAGATGGGAAACGCCAAGGTAGCTAAGAAACTTCAAATGACTTGCCCCTGTTTAGACAGAACCAGAGGGAAAATAAACATTTCCCCACACCTTGTTGTAGGACACTGGTTCTCATGTGGCAAGAGACAACCAGTTACAGTGTTAAAGCTGGAAGGGTCCTCATGAACCCTGCAGTCTAGTTTCCCAGAGTGTGGTATATACAATCTCCCTCGGTGTAAAGGTAAGCACTTAAGACTGCAGTTTTCCAGGCATGTTAGCAACTGCCTGTAATCACAGAACTTGGGAGAGGAAGGCAAAAGAATCCGGAATTCAAGGTCAGCCTCAGCTAGAGAGGTCAAGGCCAGCCTGAGACATATGGGACTCTGTCTTCATTCCCACCCCCCAAATTATAATATGAATCATTTCTCATTAATACATAACAATAATTATATATATATATACATATATACATATATATGTATATATACACACATATATATATCACACCAAAATGCGGTAACACACTAACAATATGCTAATATAAAAAATATTGATACAAGTATAGAGGTGCTATAACTGAAGAACACAGGAGCAGCCCCTCCCTCCCTCAAATCATAAGATTGTGTCTTAAATCTCTAAGCCTCAAGAAACACAGATTTCCAACTTGTTTTTTTACAACAGCAGATGTGGTCATGCTGTCTATGACACATCAGTTTATGTCCTAAACATTATTCACATTCTCTGCATCTAAAATAAAGGGTCCTCAAACTTACAATAACAAAGGTAGCTCTTTCTACCCACAGGGTAAAGTAGAGATGAAAAAGTTACTGTCTCTCTCTTTCTGTGTGATTTCTGCACTAACAGGGATTTGGTTGACAGCGGTCTTCAGAAGGACCCTGCCAGTTGGACTCCCCTGTTGATTTGGTGTTGATGTGACTAGAACAGAGCTTGAGATGTGACTGTCTTTGGCTCTTTTCAGGCCCCCAGGCCACAGACAATCATGCTGAAGAACAAAAATGTGACGTACCCGTCAAGATAGACTTATTGCAAAGGCAGAATTAAAAAACACTTTTTCATGTGAACTAGGAGAGAAATGATTTATTGCTCATGAGTAAGACAATTAGCTTGTTCCATGTTTGAAAATAATTAACTTGTAGAAACCCCAACTTTGACCACGGACACAGTCCAAGATGGCCCTGAATACTCAGATTTGTGAGAAGAAAAATATTCAAGCAGACTCTTGGATTTCCCCCCAAATCTCAGCTCCCACAGAAAGTCTCATGTTTCCTGGACACATCCTCATGTCACAGATGATACTTCCCCTTTACTTCGTCCATTCTTTACTTGCAATAATGCGTACCCAGAGGCGCTGGAGCGATCGTCCAGTGGTTAACAGCACTGACTGCTCTTCCAGAAGACCCAGGTTTAATTCCCAGAACACACATTATAGCTCATAGCTATCTACTACTCTAGTCCGAAAGACACATTCATGCAGGCAAAAACACAAATAAAACTAAAATGAAAAAGATGAAGAGGAGGAGGAGGAAGAGGAGGAAGAAGAGGAGGGGGGAAAAGAAGAAACAGAAGAATGTGTACCTAGGAGCTATAGAGATGTCTTGACAGTTAATAGTAATGGCTGTTCTTCCAGAGGGAGAACAATTTCCAGCACGTACATGGCAGTCACAACTGTCTGTAACTATCTTTTCAGAGAAATCTGACACCCTCACATGGCCTCTGACATACATGTAGGGAAAAATACCTATACACATAAAATAATTAAATTTTAAAAAATGTGTGTCTACTCCACCCTCCAAGTAAGCATGCTTCTGTGACTCGGGTAAGACAAGATGCAGACATCAAGTGTTATCTTGCAACTCTCTCTGGTACCTTCAACTTCACAATATCTCTCACACAAACATATAAAATGAATTGCAAATATTTGTAACTCAGTACTAAATTCATAAAGTCTATGTGCCTACTAAAGCCCAAATCTATATTTTAAAAATGCTTAGGAAGGGAAGAGCAATAAGATGAAGAGAAGAAAGAAAAGGGGAAAGAGAAAGAAGAAGGAGGAAGGAGGAAGAAGGAGGAAGAAGGAGAAGGAGGAGAAAGAGGAGGAGGAGGAGGAGGAGGAGGAGGAGGAGGAGGAGGAGGAGGAGGAGGAGGAGGAGGAAGAAGAAGAAGAAGAAGAAGAAGAAGAAGAAGAAGAAGAAGAAGAAGAAGAAGAAGAAGAAGAAGAAGACAAAGAATATGACAACCCAGTTGAATGTCCTCCTGCTCTTGTGCTCCAGCTGTAGTCCATATGAAAGAACTACTCAGAGATCTAGAAGCTGCTGAAGGTAGAAACTAGATAAATTACAAATGAGGACTGCCTAGTGCTGTCAAAACAGCCTGTGATATGTTATTATTATTTTTATTATTATTATTATTTTTTTCTTTTTCTGAGACAGGGTTTCTCTGTGTAGCCATGGCTGTCCTGGAACTCACTCTGTAGACCAGGCTGGCCTCGAACTCAGAAACCCGCCTGCCTCTGCCTCCCAAGTGCTGGAATTAAAGGCATGTGCCACCACTGCCCAGCCTGTGATATGTTATTAAAAAACAAAAAACAAAACATAGCTATAAGCATAGGGAAATCAAAGGATACTGGGGGTGAACACAGTGTTATTTGTAAAACTTTCCTTCCATCCAAGTGACCTTCCCATGGGATGGGATTCCCCCCAAATAAAATTTAATCTGTGTTTAACCACACAAGTTTCTATTTTAAACATGTAGTTTATAGATCTTCAAAAGTTTGGTCTTCATCTAATCAACAGCAACGGTCAATATCAAGGCTAGAGAGTATAAGACAACTTTATTTGAAGGCTCTAGGGAGTGTGATTTGGTAGACAGGTTTGGTTAAACCCAAAAGATGGTTCTAAGAGGAAAAACAAAGGGTGGGCTTACAAAGGTGGGACTATAGTACAGGGTGCAGACGAGGGCTAACACCCACAGGCCCATAGACAACTGGTCACTGATGGAGCCCAGGAACAGATCCCGTAATGGTTAGGCTGTAGGCATTTCTGAGAATCAAGATGGTAGAGGGTTAATTTTCTACCTAACTTGCTTCTGGGTCAGTCTAAATGAAACTTTTTCAGATAATCTGAGGTTTCATTTTGGAATGCTCTCTCTGACCAAAGTGATTCCGTGATTTCACAAAATGCAGAGCTAACCAGTCCTTGTCTGGGTTTCCTCTTCTAGGGCAATAAGCCTTGGCCTCAAGGCCTAATCTCCCTGCCAGAGGAACTGTGAAGAGAAGAAATTAGTAAGAACCTTCACTTAATGAATTAATGGTTTATTTCATCTTACACTTTGCAGTCCATCATCTTGAGAAGGACAGGAACTTAAAGACAGGAACAGAAGCAGAGCCCATAGGGGAAAAGTGTTTACTGGTTTGCCAAGAGAACAAAATCAAGGGAAGAAAATGGAGTGGTATTTCAACATCAATAAGAAGTTACTGTAATCAATTCACCTTCTCACATCTATATCTCAGAGCCTGGGCTGTTTACTTTAAAGGTACATTAGGAGTGGGGCTGGAGAGATGGCGCAGAGGTTAAGAGCACTGGGTGCTCTTCTAAAGGACTACAGTTTAATTCCCAGCAACACATGGCAGCTCACAATACTACTAAATTCGAGTTCCAGGTGGATCTGATTCCCTCTTCTGGCCTCAGTAAGACCAGGCCCATAAGTGGTGCACAGACATACATGCAGGCAAAACACCCATACACATAAACTCAGAATTAAAATAAAAAGGAAAATTATAACAGGAGACAAGATGTGGGGGCTCCTAAGTTCTTTCTTCCTAAGGTCAAGTGCACCAGACCCCTCTTTGCATCTGATTGTACAACTGTGACCTTAAGACTATGGAAGATCCTGTGTTCTGTGTATCCCAAATAGCACCTTGGATGTTGCAAGAGTTTGGGTACAGAAACCCCTGTGTTTCTGTCACAGAGGGCTCAGCTGTCTTCATCTTTGTCCATCCTTGAGTGTCAGAACCTGTTCCTTGGTGGATCCAAGATCCACCCACCCTTCTGTGTTTTTAGGTAAAACTGTGAAGGTTAGTTTCTTTTTCTTTCTTTCTTTCTTTCTTTCTTTTTTTTTTTTTTTTTTTTTTTTTTTTTTTTTTTTTTTTTTTTTTTTTTTTTTTGTCAACTTGACACAAATGTAGCCCCCTCCCCAGGGGGGAAAGGAACCTTGCCTGAATAACTGCTCCATCAGAATGCCCTGTGGCAGTTTCTCAATTGCTAATTACTGTAGGGGAGCCCAGCCCACTGTGAGTGGTGTCATACTGAGGCAGGTGAGCCTAGGTTTTACAAGAAAGATAGGTGGGCAAACCAGTAAACACTTTTCCCCTATGGGCTCTGCTTCTGTTCCTGTCTTTAAGTTCCTGTCCTTCTCAAGATGATGGACTGCAAAGTGTAAGATGAAATAAACCATTAATTCATTAAGTGAAGGTTCTTACTAGGCAAGGCTACTGAATTTTATCAAGCACTCATGTGATCATGAGGTTTTTCTTCATTAAACTTCTGTTGTTGTGAATGATGGTAAATGATGAAGTTTAGAACACACTTTTGGATTCTTAAAAAATATCACTTCGCATTAACCATATATATGTTACATATGTGTACTATGCATATACATTTAATAATATATGTAACATATATGTGTATATGAATATGTACATGTAATATAGAGCTGGCTCACACTGTTTTGGAAGCCAGTGCACTAAGCAGATTAGACACACAGCTTCACTAAGAACTGAAGGACAAGCAATGAAACAAACGTTCCTATAATATACCAAATATATATTCATTCCATAAGTATTTAAGTACTTACCAGTAGCAAATGCATTCTGGGAATACAATTCTAAACATAACAGATGTTGTCTGTGCTCCCCCAAAGTTTTTAATATGACGGGAGCTACAAGAAATATTTGCTAAGCTGGGAGGGTGGTGGCACATACCTCTAATCCCAGCCCTCAGAAAGCAGTGGCAGGTAGATTTCTGAGTTTGAGGCCAGCCCGTTCTTTTTTTTTTTTTTTTTTTTTTTTGGTTTTTCGAGACAGGGTTTCTCTGTATAGCCTTTGGCTGTCCTGGAACTCACTCGGTAGACCAGGCTGGCCTCGAACTCAGAAATCCGCCTGCCTCTGCCTCCCAAGTGCTGGGATTAAAGGCGTGCGCCACCACCGCCCAGCTGAGGCCAGCCCGTTCTACAGAGTGAATTCCAGGGCAGCTGGGGCTACACAGAGAGGACCTTTCTCAGAAAACCAAAAGGAAAAAGAGGGAAGTATTTGCTGAATTGTTTGCTGTGGAGCTAGGATGTGGGAACCGATGATAAGCCCAGTTAATTCCTGCAGAGTGACAATCTAGTTGAAATACAATAAGTGAGTGGCACATGTCAGGACTAAAGATAAAGTTGTGGATATGAGGGAACCAAATAAGCTGAGTGTAGCAGAGGTGGAGAAGATAACTGGATAAGGCATGTGTTCAAGTGGCAAGGAAGTGCCAGCCCAGCCCAGGAAGGCCCTGGAAACCCCATACATCCAGGATCTGGGCATCTCTACAACATGCAGTGTGACCAAATCCATGGCTGTTCAAGCCCTGGCTCCCCTTGCTTCAGCACTACATCGGTCACAGTGTGACACCTTGACCATAGGTCCTGCCAGATGCCCCGCTGTGGTTCCAGCTTCCTCTGACTAACTTTTTCTTTCCCCTTTAGGACTACCGACAAATACAGCTTCACTTATTTCTAGTTTCCTTAATCCTGACACACCTTTCTAACTAGACCCATTGTCAAAGCTTTTCATTTATAACCATGTGAGTTAAAGTCCATTTCCTTTTGAGTTCTTACTGATTAAGATCTCTTTGGAGATCAAACACTGTAGTGCATTCAGGAAAATGAAGCAGGAGATTCAGGAGTGCAAGGCCTACCTGGCCTACATATCAAGACTTGTTTAAAAAAATCTAACAAAAATCCTCCTTGGCTTCTTTATAGAAAGCAGTTTGGGGGCTAGAGAATGGCTCAGAGGATAAGAACACATTGTTAGGACCTGAGTTCAGATCTTACCAACTATGTAACAAGATGGGTATGATTTTGTATGCACCTGTAACCCCAATAATGTTGATGGGGGTTGGGGGCAGAGACTGGACAAGATCACTGGGGCTTACTTGCTTCCAGCCTAGCTGAAAAAATATGAGCACAATAGTTAGAGGCAGACCTTATCTCAAAAGAATAAGGTAGACCATAGTAGAGGAGGATACCCACCATCCTCTTTGGGCTCTGCATATGTGTTCACATATACCTTCTCCTATGTGTGCATATGTTACAAGCATATACCACACCCGTACACACTAAAAATAAAGAGCAGACTGAAGGATGGAAAGACTGGTGTGGTGGTTTGAATATGTTTGGCCCATGGGAAGTGGCACTATTAGGAGGTGTGGCCTTGTTGGAGGAAGTTCATCCTTGTGGGGGTGGGCTTTAAGGTCCTATACTCAAGCTCCACCGAGTGTAGAAGAGACCCTCTTCCTGGCTACCTGCAAAAGAGTCTCTTCCTGGCAGTCTTCAGATCAAGATGTAGAACTCTCCGCTCCTCCAACCTGCATATTGCCATGTCTGTCTGCACGCTGCCATGTTTTCCACCATGATGATAATGGACTGAACCTCTGAAATGGCAAGCCAGCCCCAATTAAATGTTGTTCTTTATAAGAGTTGCCTTGGTCATGGTGTTTCTTCACAGCAATGGAAACCCAAACTAAGACAATAAGCTTGAGGGCACTCATGAGGAGGATCCTGTAACTCTGGAGGTCAGAGAGGACTATATCCTGGACTGGGGTTGCTGGACCCAGCAGTGGTTGTGGGATTAGGACTAGATCTGGACAAAATCCTGGGTAATCTTTCAAACTTGACCGTAGATAATTACAAGCTTTATCTGGGAGGACTCATAGGGAAAAGTATGTTTTTTTCTTCAGCTGACATGGTGCAGAGCCAAGGTATCTCAGTCTTTGTGGTTGCAGGCTTGTATGCTGTTGGCCAAGTCTGCATCCCTCATCCAAGCACCTCCCTTTGGAGGAATTTTCCTTATCATGGATCCTTAAAGGCACATTCCCCTTTTGGACTCAACACTCTGTATTTTCCCACAGCTAGCCTTCTCATATCTTACTTATCTTTGGCCCCAACTCTAACCTTTCACTTGTGGATCTTCTAATGCTAAATGGCTCTACCATCATATTTTCTTACACAGAAGAAAACAAGGAACAACAGTGCTTCTTCTGATGCAACCTCTTCCTTGGACCATTTAGGCTAAACTATCAAAGATTTGATTATTACTCCCATTTTGGCTCATTTGTAAATCAGCCACTTGAACTTTTACCAGTTCAATAGAGTTCCCACCCAGAGAGAGGAACGTGGATTCCAGAGACACTTGGAAAATAGAGTTGAGAGGATTTGGTTCTCCATCAAATGGAAGTTCATAGGGTGGAGAATATGGAGGAAAAGAAGGGGTCAAAAAAAACCATTTAAGTTTTTATTTGGGCAATTGATGCTGCCATTTGCTGGAGCAAGGAGAAGGGCAGAGAGAATGGAAAATGCCTCCATTTGGAGCATGATGTATGGCAGATGTTGGTCATTTGTTCCATCAAAATTTAAAAGACATAAAGATATGCTAGGTGGTCTGGATTGTGACAGAGATTTGAGAGTCATTGCCTGATAAGGCGGTTGTCGATGTGAACACAGAGTAGTCCTAGGGAAGGATACTACATGTAATGGCTATTCCTGGCTGTCAACTTGACTATATCTAGAGTGAACTACAATCCAGAAATGGAGGGCACACCTGTGATCCAAATCTTGAGGCTGGAAGACACAGGTTTCTCACCTGGATCTTGGCATGGAGATCTTGAGCCACAGTGGCTATGAAAAGCTTAGGTGCAAGCAAGGTAGTACACACACACCTTTAATTCCAGGAGACTAAGATAAGGAGATCTCTGAGTTCAAGGTCAGCCTGGGACAAAACAAGTCCCAGATCAAGGTGTGGTGGTACACACCTTTAACCTGGGTCACATCTTCTGCCAGAAACCTGTATGAGGACATTGGAACAAGGAAGACTCACTCTTCTTCACCTGCTTGCATTTCCTTGCCAGCACATCTGTTGGAACCTACTTCTACAGAAGAGCGGCTTAAACAACTAACCTCACGGGACTGAGCAACTACGAGATTCTTGGACTTCCCATTCACAGCTGCCCATTGTTGGGGTAGTTGGACTACAGACTGTAAGTCATCATAATAAATTCCCTTAATATATTATAATATTAATCATATGACATTTCATAAGTTCTGTGACTCTAGAGAACCCTGACTAATACACGGCATAAGGAGAAAAGATGGTTTGAGACTGAGGCCCACTATATCCCCTTTAAAGAATGATAGTTAAGAGTAACAACCTAGGCCCTGGTCACTCCATAAATCAGGTTCAGCCACTGTTGTAAGAATTCACTGTGGCAAGGGGAAACTAGGCAACATGTGCCTCCCTTCCTTACAAAGTTGCAAACAAACTGAGGTATAGTTCCACATCAGTTCACTCTGAGGAACCAGTGAGTTTATCAGGCTTTACTTACAGAGCAATGGGTAAGAAGTGAAGAGCATAAAGCAGCCACACAGGAAGGTCTGCAGCTCGCATAGATGATAACGCCCCCACGGCTCCAAAGATGGAGCCCCCTCCCTAGTCCTTCCCAGGCTATGCACTTCTAGCCCCTTCCTGGGGCCATTTGAAATTAGAAAAGAATTATATACAACTGGTTGGAGAGGCATGTCTGGATGCTTGGATGGGAGCCCCATGACTTCCCCTGCCTCTCCTTCTATGAGGACTATCAACAGTCAAACCCACAAGCCTACCTGTGACAATCTGTTGCAAGTGACACAGCTGAACTTGGGAGGGTGACAGTTTGGCTCAGAAAATAGTCCTGTACACATCATATGACTGTCAACTATTGTGTTGTGAGGTTATCAACAGTCAGCAAGGCCAGCTGTGGTAATCTCTTACAGGCAGGCACAGCTGAATTCCTGACAATGGTGCTAGTTTGGCCTGGAGAACAGTGCTGTATCAGGGCTGCCCATCCTTAATAAGCCAATTATGCAAACAATTAACAGTGGAAAGCAGAAAGGGAATTTGTTCTATGTGACCTCACTGGGAGGAGAGACAAAGCAACCCAGTGACCTCCCAGGTCTATATTCTCAATGTGACCACACACACAAAAGCAGTTAAAAACCACAACCTCCTTTTTACTATTACTTGCTTTATTGAAGAATGGTGGCTTACCATGGTTTATTGGGTCCAGGAGGTCTGAGGCTCTGACTCTTAATAAATCCGACAACAAACTTAGTGACCATGAAGAGATAAAAGACATCTTTGGATGGCTGCCATCTACATTGAGTTGACCCCAGAGGGAGAAAAGAGATGAGAGGGATCAGCAAGACAGGAGTTCACATTGCTATTTAGGAGAAATTCTTCGGAAACTTGAAACGTAATGTTTGTCACAACTAATCAAAACACATACAAAGAACTCTCTGTTCTAGGAATGTAACACTTGCCAGAGAGATGAGCAGAGCTGCTTTTATTTCGACACAGAATCCTCCTCAATTCTTTGAAGATAAGGTGCCATCAACTATACAACTGACTTTCCAGAGGACTTTATAAACAGATTTTTTTTACTGTGTGCATGTGTTTGTGACATGTGAGTATATGCACATGCATATACATGTGTGCAGAAGTGCATGTATGTGTGTGTACCTGAAAGTGCAGGCTGAGGTTGGTGTCTGGAATCTTCTTTAATTGCTGTACTCCCTGAATCTTTCAGAAAGTCAGTTCAACCCAGAGATTAATATGGCTAGTATTGCTGGTCACCTTGCCCCAAGGATTTACTTTCTGAGGCTAGAATTGTAAGCCACCCCTCACATCCACCTGTCACGTATGTATTTCTATGGATCTGAACCACAGTCCTCTTGCCTGCCTGTCAATTTACCAGCTAAGCCCAGAATTGAAACCAAAATACAAAATGGAAAAGAGTAAAAAGAAAGAAAAAGGAAGGAAAAAAGAAGAAAACAAAGAAGAAGGAGGAGGAAGAGGAGGAAGAGGAGGAAAAGGAAGAGGAGAAGGAGGGGGAGGGGAGGGGAGGGGGAGGGGAAGGGGAAGGGGAAGGAGAAGAAGAAGGAGAAGAAGGAGAAGAAGAAGGCAGGAAGCATAAGTGCATTCAGTCATTTGAATTAACATTCAAACTAATTTTTTATTCCAAGGGTCAAATATTAAATAATATGACATATGTGGGAAAAGTCATAAGTTAAACAATCAGAAAGTTGACTTTCCTGCTCCTCTATGTAGATCACCACATCCTTGATGTCTAAAGTGCTCTTCTGAAACGAAAATCTTTCAGGAACCATAAATAGATTTTACAATCTTTTTTCCATTTCCTGTGTGCACACCAGTCAGCAAGCATCCCATACAAAAGCATAAGATTTGGAGTCAGGGTGTCTCCAACTCAAATATGAATGTTAGCATCTATTAAACTGACTATTTAACTTTGCTGACTGTGATATCTTTGCATTGGGAATTCTACTTGAGTTTTGGTGGAAATTAAATTATATAATATGTATAAAGCCCCAAATAAATAGATGCATAATAAATGGTAGCCATGAAGGTATTTAATACGGATATAAGATCAACCAGACAGTTAAAATAAGCCAGAAAACATTCCCTCAGAGAAGGATAGTAGGTGTAGACAGAACAAGAAAACACCAGCACTTTTTATTCCCTAATAAGGGAACTTGTGAGTTCAGAAGGCCACTTGGGATGCTGAAGTCTGCAGAGTGTAACACACTATACCCACAAATGTATGTGCTGATTGAGCTCATTGAGTGGCTAACTCTGGAGATGAGCTTGGCCCTCTACTTCAGACCCAAGCATGTTTGTCTTCCAAAAGCCCTCCTTCAGGGATGGACTGGTCACATCCCTGCTTAAAGGTAAAAAGAAAATAGCCCAAGGGTAAAAATTCTGTGGCTTAAAAACAAAAAGAGACCAAATCCTGTGAGTGAAAACACTGCTTATTTAAATAGGCAAATCATTCCAAGGCACCATCTCCAAACAAAAGCTTGGCTAAAGTTTATACCACCATAGAAAGCTACCTGTGCTACTCGTGACTTACCCAGAAAAAGACCTTCTGCCCAGGACACTCTGTGTGTCAGAAGCAACGGCTGACTGTGTTATTATCAAGGCAGCCCAAATGTGCTGCTAACTGTTTTATTCTTTTACTCCTGCTTGCTATATACCTAATAAACCCATTGATTCCAAACAACACGACCAAAAGCATGACTATAGTAGGTCATTCTCCATAGGAAATGCAGAAGACGGCTAGAAATTTTCATCAGATTCAAGAGTTCAAAATTCATCAAAGCCCTTTTATTTTATGGATATTTTATTCACTTACATTTCAAATGTTATCCCCTTTCCCGGTTTCCCCTTCAGAAACCTCCTATCCCATCCCCTCTCCCCTGCTTCTATGAGGGTGCTCCCCAACCCCCCCCCCCCACTCCTGCCTCCCTGCCCTGGCATTCCCCTATACTGGGGCCTTCACAGGACCAAGGGCCTCTCCTCCCATTGATGCCCGACAA
Source organism: Arvicanthis niloticus (assembly GCF_011762505.2). Classification (NCBI taxonomy): domain Eukaryota; kingdom Metazoa; phylum Chordata; class Mammalia; order Rodentia; family Muridae; genus Arvicanthis; species Arvicanthis niloticus. The sequence continues at coordinate 137,308,493 of NC_047658.1, forward strand.
GGCCATCCTTTGCTACATATTCTGCTGGAGCCATGGGTCCCTCCCTGTGTACTCTTTGGTTGGTGGTTTAGTCCCTGGGTGCTCTGGGTGGTCTGGTTGGTTGATATTGTTGCTCTTCTTATGGTGTTGCAAACCCCTTCAGCTCCTTCGGTCCTTTCTCTAACTCCTCCATTGGGGACCCCATGCTCAGTAGAAACTTGAACTCCTCTTATGGGATCCTCTCCAAATTTCTAAGTTTTATTGACTCTCTGGTTCAACATATAAACAGAAACCTGGTTGCTTTTCTTTTTCAGCTGCCATGACAAATTACCTGACCAAGATACCTTGGAGGAGGAGAGGTTTATTTGGGTTAATAGGTGAGATTTAGTCCATTATCACTGTGTTTACAGCCCTACTGGATAGTTGGGGCTTCTCATATCCCCATAGCAGAGAAGCAGCTGAGAATGAGACCTGGATCAGGACTGGGATCTAAGCCCCAAGGCCAACTTACAGTGTTTCAAAGTTGCCATTGTCCATCCCTGAGTCCCCACAGTTCCACAGCTTCCCAAAATAGCACTACCAGTTGGTTAGCAAGCATTCGGACACATGAGCCAGTGGGGGCATTTCACATTCAAACTGTAATGACTGGTCTGAGGCTGAGAAGAGCTGATCAAGGGAATGGAGATTCTCAGATGTTATGCCTAAGATGACTCAACCAAGCTCCAGACAACCAGCTGTTGGGGAAGATGACCCTACATCATAAAGTTATCCTAGATTAGCAGTTTCTCAACCTGTGGCTCATGACCCTCACAGGAGCTGCACATCAAATATTTATGTTACAACTTAAAAAAGTAGCAAAATTACAGTTAGGAAGTAACCATGACATAAGAAACTTTGAATCATTCAGAGTCTGAAGATGAAAAGCTGGTTATAACAACATCCTTAGACCAGGGACACTATGCAAACTCAATGCCAGCCATCATTTTCCAATTCTTGGTGCCTGCAGTTCCTGAAACTTGTTTCTATAGGTTTCCAGTATTAATGTTATTAATTAATGTGAGTCACCCTATGTCGTACAATAAATATCCCTTTCCTTCTGAAGTCAGGAGAGAATTCCAAGCCACTCATCGCTGGAACACTGAATTGCTACACAGATTACACAAAAAGACGATTATAAAGCCAAGTGGGTCAATGCTATGATGCTACTTCCTGGGAGCAGGGTATTGAAAGCTCTGCCAACTACTTTCCTGGGCTCCTTTGTAGTTGAAGCTAGACTTTTGTCAAAGGCTGGCACTGCGGAAGAGACCAGGAGAATGAAAGAAGAGAGAAGCTGTGAGTAGAGCTAGGGTGGAGAGGACCATGGACTCCCACGTCTTTACAGCTTCAGGAAGCATGCAGACTTTCAGCATCCTGGAAGACAGTAGCCACACTGTTCAATAGTGGCAGCAGTCACAAAAAGGTGACCAGACATCCCTGTGTTGAAACTCAGCTCCATTATCTATTTATGTTGTTATCTTGGGCAAGAAACTAGCCTCAGTTTCCCTCATAGAGACATTATGTAGATGAGATGACATAAAGCTCTGTGCATAATGACATAACATATGCAAAGTGCCTGGCATTCAGGAAGCATTCTGGGCATTTTAGTTTTCTGGCACTTTACCAGAGTATGGTTTGAATTTATGAACAGAGATTCCTGAGACTTTTGTCTCAGTAAATCTTATCCTAAAATGCAATAAAAATATAAACAGACAAGAGCAACTAGCTCACAACAGAAACGAATGCTATGAGAAAGTCAAATATAGGGAAAATTTAAGAAAGTTAAGTAGGGTAGGGAATGTTAAATGAAAATTTTAGGAAGCCTAATTCTCAAGAGAAATGTAATGCCAAAACTAACCCCTCATTTTAGCATAACCTAAATTGTAGCGGTGTTTCTGATGCTAAGTAAGGCCCTGTTTCTCAACTGGTTCTTGATCTATCAGTAAAGAACTCATGGACCAATTGCTGGGTGGAAGGAATAATCAGAACTTCTGGGTTCCAGTAGGCAAATGGAAAGAGGCAGGAGAGAGAGAGGAAGGGAGAGTTCTCGATGCTTCAGAGAAAAAGAAGTCAAACATCCATGTGAGATCTCGGGCAGAGTGGTCACAGGCCAGTGGCACATGTGGGCGGACGGGGCTGTTGAGCAGTGAGTAAATGTAACTGAGCAACGAAAGTTGAGGGCAGGTGGAGAGGTTTGGAGCTAAGAGTATTGATAAGGGCACGCTTCTCCAGGCGGAAGATAAGTATAGCCCAGCAATTGTGCCACCAAGGCAAGCTGAAATTGAACAGCTGTGTGTGTCTGTATTTTTCGTTCGTGGATCCAATATTCTCTGGGCAAGGACTGGTTGTTGCAGGTAATATTTAGAAATCGTCACCAGCCCAGCTTGTTCCCAGGCAGCTGCCATGTTCCTGCTGCTCCTCGTCTCTGACCGGGGATCCGGCTAGCTAGATATGCAGGCCCTGGCAACCACAAGATGTTGTGGCTGGCTCTGTCAATTCACCACGCTGTCCATAATGCTTGGCTGAGACCATCCATTCCCACTATGCCCCCAGTATCCTGTAGAATGAAGACTCTTAATGCTTAAAGATTATTCAATAGATTTATACATTTGGAAATCCTCAATTAACAAGATGCCCTCACTGTTAGAGTTGTTGCCCAATTATCTAACCTAGAAATTATAACTGCCTTAGACTGCTAGAGACACTTGTACATCCATAGCCATCTTCTCTCCTCCTCTGCCTCCTTCTCCCTCCTTCCCTTTCTCACTCTGCCTATACTGCCCAGTGACTGAGCTTTATTGCAAATGTAGAGGGAAAATATTAGGCTACAAATCACTCTTCTTATTAGAATAAAAAAAAAAAACTTTCCTTCAAGATATAATTAGAGCACAACCATACCAATTTGTAACAGTAAGGTACAAGATAGACCTAATACCCAGTCCAAAATTATTATCAATAAAAAGACCATTGCCATCTATATTAACTTAAAAGTCTATAATTCTGTACCTGGCTTATGTCTTGGCTTTAGAATGAATGTCATCTGAAAACCATCTTCTCACATCTGTTTTCTCAAAGTAAATAGCTTGATTTGGTTATGAGACTATAGGTCTTCATACCCCATCAGAAATCCAGAATGACTGAATTAACTGAAGATATGGGAAGCACAAAGCATAGCTTCCAAAACTTAGCCAATTATATAGACCATTGATTACCTGGGCAGTCCCTATACGTCAATATTTTGGAGCATCAGATCTTCAGCCTTCTGACCCAGGATCATCTGACAGACCTAGTGATGTAGAATTATTAAGGGCTGATTTCCCTGTCTAGGCAGAGATTAATAAGTTGACTATTCCACAAATGTGTCCATTTTCTGGACAGTATTTTGTCTGTAGATGAAAAGAGGCAATTTTTGCCTAGTGGCTGTCTCACCATTACTGAAATAACTCCAAAGATGCTCAACTTCTTCTTAGAATCTAAGACAGGGAAGCTGTCAAGAACAGACAGGTCTCTAATCAAATGACCTTTAACAAAGAAATGTCTGTAACATCATTTCTGTGGACTTCTGACATTTTTGAAAACCAACTATCTGTGTAAAGCAATCTGGACTATTGTCCGTTAATACATCTCAGCTATTTCTAATTAAAATCTAAAAACACCCTAATAATAAACTCAGAGCCATGAATATGTTATATGCCCTTAACTCGAATTTATTAATTATCTAAAAGGAGTTTTAAAAAAGTTAAAGAAGGACTGGGTCTGAGCCTCATACCCACAAATTTTGAATTAATAGAAGAAATTATACCAATGAAACCCTTGAATTTGAAATTAAAATAAATTTTGTACCATCTAAGAAATTATAACTTCAGCTTAGTAACAATTATACAGATTTCTACCAATAGATTATGGCTATGTAATCAATTTAACTCTTCCTCCGTGTTCCAATAAAACCATTACTTTTTTCTAGAAAGACAGCCTAATATTAACCACGTTAGTCCCAAGCCCAGGGAATTGGGGCACCAATTCTTCATTAACTTCTTCAAGCTGAATTTGTGCATTGAGATATTAGAAGAGTGGGAGGAGGGTAATTGATAAGCCTCTGATGTCTGTGTCTTAACTGGATCTAGCTGGAAGTTCAGCTAGACATCAAAAGTTCTAGCAGGTCTTCTCAGCTTGTTTGATGAGGAGATTCACCAAGGCTGTATATTCTGTAATATACAAGTCTCAAAAAAATTTTAGCATCAAGATAATTTTTTGATTGATTCTCTGAAATCTAGTTTTTTGGAGGCCTACCTCTCTCATGTCTAATCCACATAATTCTGGAAGGCATAACTACCGCAATGACCTCTTCTGAAAACACACAGACAAAACTTTTTCCCAAATCAGCATGTCTTTGAGTCAGTAACCAGAAAAACTAGAGGAAAATATAACTACACAACTCAGAATCACACCCATTTTGAAAGTTAAATCAATCTAAAATAAGTGAAGTAACTAAAGTACTGTATATGCCTTTCCTATTTTGCCTTTCCTATTTTGCCAAGCAGGAAAGATGGCTCCGCCAATCTTCCACACTGTCTCCACAAGACTGGGCTGAGCCCAGACCATCTGCCATCTGTGTGGTACCCGGTAGAAATGAGACTCTAATGTTTAAGGATTATCCAATAGATTTATATATTTGGAAATCCTCAATTAACAAGATGCCCTCACAGTTAGAGTTGTTGCCCAATTATCTAACCTAGAAATTATAACTGCCTTAGACTGATAGAGACACTTGTACATCCATAGCCATCTTCTCTCCTCCTTCGACTCTGCCTCCTTCCCTTTCCTTCCCTTCCTCACTTCACCTACCTTTAATACTATCCAATAACCAAGCTTTATTGCAAATGTAGTGTAAAAATATCCAGCTACAACTGGTAGTACAGTCCATTTCAGAGTCAAGTCAGGGTACTAAAAGCCTCACGCAACAGATGTTACACACCATGGAAGGGGAGAATCCACTATTAATTTAGGAATTCTCAGGTGGATCACACACACACACACACACACACACACAGAGAGAGAGAGAGAGAGAGAGAGAGAGAGAGAGAGAGAGAGGGGGTGGGGTGGGGTGGGGAGAAGTCTAGGAAAAGGGGAGAACTGGTTTCTCAGTGAGCTGAGTGGAGTGAATCAGGTGGCTCTGGTGAGTGGGAAGCTTAAACAAAGGAACACAGGGAGAGCCTCAGCTTAGAGATGCTGGAATCCTCTTCTGTGAAAAGAGAAAGAATGCCTGCTCAGAGGAAGAGAGCCAGTTGGTAGACACAGCAATATTAAGAGCCACAGAAGAAAGAAGTTAGGGAGAAAGAATGAAAAAAAAATGTGTTAGAGAAGATTTGAAAAATTCTTGCCAGGACAATTTCCTGGTCTCTTTGAACATAGCATACTCATGGGATTTCTTTTCCTGTATTACATAGAGAGAGCCTGGAAACAGGCTTATAGAGTAAGTAGATACAGAGAAATAAAAATATTGGGGCATTTGATCTTAAAAAATTAGATCAAAGGCAAGGGGTAAGTCACCTAGCTTATCTCAGACAGTAGAAATTTAGGCCTTGAGAATTATATAAAGAGAGAGCCTGGGAGTGGCTTATACATTAAGTAGACAGTGATATTAAAAAATAGTTTAGGCCTTGATCTCATGAAGGTCAGAGAGGAGACAACAGAAATACTCTCATCAGTTAATATTTGTTTAGAATGCTTTATTTGCTTTGATATTTTATCAAAATGAGTGTGGTTATGAGTTTGGTAGTTATATTAAAATTCCTCTGGAAAAGAGGTCAAGCTAAACATTTAATAATTTCCAGTTACTGGACCAAGGACTTGTTATTTTTGAAGAAAGTCTCCTTATTTGTGTTGACAGGAAAGGAGAATATGCTCTGGACCCCTTTCAGAGTGGTACGGATCAGTTATGACAGGGGGAGATCCTCTGAAGAACCCAAAAACATTCAAGAGATGGACAGGTATAGATTCTTCATAACATCCTTCATATGGCATAAATTAAGACTTATTACAACTGGCTATTGATAAAATTAACTCATAAAAAAAACAGCTGTCTTTCACCTACTCAAACAAGGAGCAGAATTTCATCTTTAACTGATCTGTGCACACTGCACAATCCATATGAATATTTTAATGGTATTAACATTTTGGTTGTGAGATTCATCTATTACAGAATCTACAGCTTTGGAGAGATTCATCCTCAAAAGTGATGAACTGACCTGCTGCCCCAAATTGCTTTGGTATTGTCATAGATTCTGGGTCATTTTCCCTCATTCAACTTTTCAGACAGATCCAGTCATAACTTCAGTCAAACCCTGAGCCTTGTAAGCATACAGAAACCAGGTAACAGATACTAAAGTTAGCTTTCTTAAGTCTAACCAAATTTTTCTAATTTTCCTAACCCTTCCCACCCCTTTAAAGAATTTCTCATCACTTCTATTCAGCAGGAAGAAGTTATGAAGACTTGTCAGCCCAGTTCCCTGGGCTGGGGTGTTTGGTAATGGTTATTTTTCAAATTATAGATAAATTGACATTTTAAGGAATATTTAGGGAATGGTCATATTTGAACATGGAGAAAATAGGTTGGATGGATTACTAAATTTTATTCTTGAACAAAGCATGGTGTAGCCATGATCTTAATTGTTAGAAATCTTTATAATTGATACAAAGTTGAAGTTATAATTTCTTACATTGGTACAGAATTTATTTTGATACAGATTTAAGATTTTTATTGGTATGAATTACTTACATTGATACAAAATTTGACATTAATATTGTTACTCTTAGCTAGACATTGCACCTATTCAACTCATTTAAGAATACAAAGCATAGACCCAGTCCTTCTAATAACTGCTATTACAAACTGTTTTTAGATGATTAAGCAACCCAAGTTAAAAGCCAGATGGCAAACACATAGTTATGTCAGAGTCTGGTTTAATTGTAAGAAGATATATATTTCAATTAGAAATAGTTAAGAGTAATCATGGTTTAACAGTTCAGATTATCTTGTATATATAGATAGTTTTCAAAAACATCAGAGTCCACAGAATGTGACATTTAATGTTATTTAATCATTTGACAATGAGACATGTATGTTCTTGACAACACCCTTCTTGGTTCAAAGAAGAAATTGAGTATCAATGGAGTTGCTGCAGTTGTGGCAATATAGCCACTGGGCAGAAATTTCCTATTTCATCTACAGACAAAATACTGTCCTGGAAAAGGACATATTATGCAGAATAGTTGACTGTTAGTTCTGCCAAGACAGAGTAAACAATCCTTCATAATCCAGCTTTGCAAAGGTCTGCCAGATGATCCTGGCCAAAAGGCTGAAGATAGATGCTCCAACATTATAAGAAATTAGGGGGCTGTCCAGATAGTCAGCTGTCTCTACAATTGTTTGAGTTTGAGAAGCTGTGTTTGGTGCTTCTTATAAACCTCATTTATATTTAAGTCATTCTCAAATTCTGGTTGAAGACTAGTTATAGTCTCATAATCAAACTCAAGTTGTTTAACATTGAGAGTGAGGTTATAGCGTGGAAGACATGATTTTCAGATGTCGTCACAAGCTAAAATCTAAACATAAACCAGGGATAGAATCATAATTCTTTAAGTTAGGAATGATGGTAGAGTACTATATCTAATCGACAAATAAAATGGACTGGATGTAAATTGTATATCATACTTTGTAGTTTACATGATTGTTATGGTTTTGAACAATTTATGTTTGGGAGAAGACTTCTTTTCTTTTTGGACAGAAAAAGTTAGGTGTACAAGTAGTTGTGATGCTAAGGTCCTGTTTCCCAAATAGTTCTTAATCTATCAGTAAAGAAGCCATGGACCAATTGCTGAATGGAAGGAATAGGCAGGGCTTTCAGGTCCCTGCAGGCAAACAGAGAGACACAGAAGGGAGAGGGAGAGTTTGTGATGCTTCAGAGAGAAAAAAGCCAAGCAGCTATGTGAGATCTCAGGCAGAGTGGCAAAAGATCACTTCTACGGGTGCCCAGTTGAGAGTGTTTATCTGGAACTAGATGTAACTAGCAGCTAAATTTAAGGGCAGTTGGAGAGATGTGGAGCTAAGAGTGTTTATTGATAAGGGCATGCTTCTCCAGGTGGGAGATAAGTAGCATCCAGCAATTGTGCCAAAAAGGCAAGTTGAAATTGAACAACTGTGTGTGTTTGTGTTTTTTATCCATGGATCCAATATTCTCTGGGTGGGGGATTATAGTGTGGTCAGTTCCCATAATTAAGGTGGGGTAGAAAAAGCTACATGCAACAGTAAGTCAAATTAAGGAGTCCTACTCAGAAAAATCACTACCCCATGTGAGCAGAGACAATACATACAGTTTTGGAAGAAAGCTCTTACTGCAGATATTTTCATATCTGGGTCATTTTTATCTATTTATATAAAAACATCATATTTACTAAGATTTTGTATGAGTCATAGCAGATGTTTAGAGAGAAAATGCATCTTATCACAGTATCTCCTACACCCTTTCAGAGCATAGACATCAGAGAGAAGCACTTGGAGTCAAAAGGAAATAAATAGAAATGGCTGAACAGGCTGGATAATGCCTTTGTACAAAAGGATGCTGTTTTTGGATTACTAGATCATACAGTACTAGTTAGGGGTGATGTTTTAAAGGACCCTTACCTCTGGCCATCTAAGTTTAAGTGAGAAAACACAGGATCTGTTCCTAAGTTACATGTGGATCTACAAGGTCTCCTGTATTTTGGAAGGAGCTCTCCTCATAAGGCACTGTCTCTTATCTTCTGGGCTGGTGTGGTCTGGCTTCTTGCCTCTAAGAGAAGGAGTCCAAGGAAAGAGTCAGGTCTGCATGAGCCAGTGAGTCTGGCTAGTGAGGGAGCCACCCAAGGAGAATACACCAACCTTTGATTACAACCACTTATTTTCAGTGTAGCAATCAATATGAGTGTAGTTGATTTCACATTTTTCCGTCAGTATGTTTCATCAACACTTGAGTTACTGTAACGCGCGCCCCCAAAATCCCTTTTCGCCTGCGAATAAGGACAGGAGGCGATACGGGTTTACTGCCACGAGGAACTTTTTACTACCGCACACGATAAAGCGGAAAGACCCAAGAAACCGGAAGAGGGTCCCTTAAATACACCCTAGAGTGACGTATTCACTTCTGAAGGGCTGCTTGCTCACTACCCAGTATTACGCCTCGGGATAGGCCAGTGGTTTGGCGCTCTTTCTGCCTAGCAGCTGCGCAGAATGATTGTTTACTGCTGGGGAACCATGCGGCCAGCGCCATGTTGGAAAACGCACGTGTGCAGCCACAGCGGCTCACTACATCTCTCCCTGTTTAAATTATTAATATGAAACAGCCTTTTGCCTATTAAATGTAGTACCAAATAAGATTCGAACTCAAACCCGATCAAGCAAACTCCATCTTGGGGGGGAGTAAGCGATCAAGAGCTTATAGCCCGAAGATTTTTTCCTTACCCTTCCAGGTGCCATGGAAACGAGTCCTCTGGGTGCATGGGCTAAGGAAATATAAAGAGAATTGACACCCATCCCTGTGCAATGGAGTATATATATAGCTCCCAGGAGTGCAAGGGCTGTCAACCTATTATCTGGTATCACAATTATTTAGGCAAGAGCTGACTGGACAAGACTTCTCATCTACCCAGTGCAAATGAGCCGAGCTCTTGGGGTGCATAGACTGAGAATGTCTCTGTCATAGGCTATTTCTAGCCTAGATCATCAAATTTCAGGGAGGATGCTTGCCCCAAGGCTGCGCGTGCTTAGGCTTAGAGCTACCTTGTCACGTTTTTGCTGGGCTTGAGCTTACAAACCATCCATCTATGAATACTAGTTCACATCCTAGAAGTGTATCACGCAGGCCTATTCCGGCTCTTAGGAAAGAAAGAAAGAAGGAAAGAAAAGGCAGAAGAAATTTATTTTTAAGAAGTAAAATCTCCACGGGCAGCAGGTTTCATCCGCTGGAAATCCGAGCTTGTAATCACGGCTGTATCTGGTCCAACTTCCCATTCCACTTTCCTTTTAAGTAAGCAGAAAGATTATGGCTTTAAATAAATGTATCATTCACAAATCTCAGAGGTGAAATACCTGGATATGGGGTCATTGAGACACAGCTCATTTGAGCCATATCTGCGAGCTGTATCAAGTGTGCTTGGAGCGAATAAACTCTCTGATTGACCAACACATCCACTTTCTGTGGGAGGGTCAAAAGCCTCAGAGGTTTTTTCTGAAATTTGATTAGCAACAGTAGCTGCTGTGATTTGATTAACCATGTCTGAGTCAGCTGTTACAGCTGCAATTTGTAGGGATGGTAATAGCAGCGATAAGGGCTGCAGTTATATTAGAATCTCCTTTCTTGTCAGGATAAAATCAAGGTCTCAGACGTCTGAACGGGGATAGGGATCAGAGTGGTAAACTGGCTATTAGACCTGCTTATAGAAAAGCAGACCAGCACTGTAATATAAAGCGAGTTACATTGGTACAAGTTAGCAGCAGCAACGCCTTTTAAGAAGGCAAGGGCATAGGTTTTTGAGAAGCAGATAGGTTAACCATCTAAATTTACTGTATATACTAGGAACCCGATTTTGGAGAGTCCAAATGGGAGCTGAGAGCGTCTGCAGATGAATCCTTCGGGGGGTCCTTTTCAGGAACCGCGAGTCGCCGCGTCAGTCGCTCTGGCAGCCAAAATGGATTGTCTTCCCCCTGTGGAAACACACAGACCGCTCCCCGGGATCTTATTAAAATAGGATCCGGGCCTTTCCATAGACCAGTCAAAACATCTTTCCATTTTACCATTTCTTTTGGCCTAGTTGGTTCCAGGCAATGTCGATCAGCCGCTGAATTGCCTTGACTGTCCAAATTCAGAAAGTTGAGGGTAAAAAGTGCCAGAGAAATAATAGCTCGTGGCACCGTGGGCAGAGCTTCCTCAACTTCTCCCTTTTGTTTTATCAAATAAGTTTTAAGGGTGCGGTGAGCACGCTCAATGATGCCCTGTCCCTGGGGGTTATAAGGAAGACCCGTCAGGTGTGTCACTTCCATATGGCGACAAAATTGTTTAAATTTTTGAGAAGTGTAGGCTGGCCCATTGTCCGTTTTAAGGATTTTAGGCTTTCCCCAAGCACTCCAAGCTTCGAGGCAATGTTGAATAACATGGGCCGCCTTTTCTCCGGTCAAAGGAGAGGCAAATATAACTCCAGAACAAGTATCAATAGAAACATGCAAATATTGTAATTTACCAAAGGATGGGATGTGGGTAACATCCATTTGCCAGATTTGTAAGGGCCTGATTCCCCGAGGGTTAACTCCTGTATGGGGAACAGGTAGGAAATGACAGCAGTTTTGGCATTGAGTAACAATATCTCTGGCCTCCCTTCTAGAGATGTTAAATCGACATCTTAATGTCTCAGCTGTCACATGAAACCTTTTGTGAAAAGCTTTAGCCAAATCTAACTTTGGTGAAAGGGCAAATGCAATTAACCTTGTGGCTCGATCTGCCAGGTCATTGCCACGGGACATAGGTCCCGGTAAGCCTGAGTGAGCCCTAATATGAGTTATAAAGACCGGGGATCTACGCTTAGCCAGGGTAAGCTGAATCTTTTGAAAAACTTCCACAAGTCTGCTAGATGTCTTAATTAACCCAGCAACTTCCAATGCTTTTACTGCATTAACCACATAGAAGGAATCTGAAACAATATTTAAGGGACCTGGAAATATTTCCAGAACCTCTGACACCACTAAGCATTCCACCATTTGAGGTGAGGTTTCATGATATTGTTTGGATGTAACTTTATCATTAACCACATAGGCACCTATTCCTGTTTTTGACCCATCCGTATAAACTACCATTCCATCTGGGAGCGGCTCCTGAGACACAATACGTGGAAATATGATAGCTTGAGTTAAAGCAAATTGTAAGATGGGATGCTTAGGATAATGATTATCTATTTGACCATTGAAGGAAGTAACCAGCACTGCCCACACATCAGAGGTCGCCGTTAATATTTGGACTTGGTGAGCAGTATAAGGCACTATTAAAACCTTAGGCTCTCTTCCAAAATGAGTAATAGCCGCTTTTAGCCCTTGAAGGGCAAGCTGAGCGACTGCATCTGGATACCTTTCAATGATCTTTGCAGGAGACGCATTAGGGTGGACCCATAACAAGGGCCCCTCCTGCCATAATACAGCAGTTGGTAAGTGTCTAGTTTTAAAAACACATAAGTCAAAGGTTTTGGTTTCATCTATGCGTTTCAACTGGGCGTCTTGCAAAGCGTTTTCTACTACTTGCAGAGCACGGCTCGCAGCTGGTGTTAAGGCCCTTGGTGAGGAAATATGAGCATCTCCTTCTAAAATATCAAATAAAGGTTTCAGCTCGGCCGAGGGAATTTTTAAAAACGGTCTTAACCAATTTATATCACCTAATAATTTCTGAAAATCATTTAAAGTATGTAAATGGTCTCTACGAATCTCCAATTTCTGAGGAATTATCTTTTCTGGATAGATAACTGTCCCTAAAAAGGAACCAATCTCTGAAAATTGAACTTTCTCAGTAGCAACATTTAGACCCCACTGTTCTAAGGTTTTTAATAATAAGGGGTATGAGGTCTGTAAAGTACCTAAATCCTTATGACACATAATAATATCATCTGTATAATGAGCCAGCAACAGCGAAGGAAATTGCTTCTTAATTGGCTCGAGGGCCATTTGAACATACAGCTGACATATGGTAGGGCTGTTGGCCATGCCCTGAGGCAGGACTTTCCACTGATATCTCTTATCAGGTTCAAAACGATTAACAGTAGGTAATGTAAACGCAAATCTTGGCCTATCTTGTGGACATAAGGGAATAGAGAAAAAACAATCTTTAATATCTATAATTATAATTTTCCACTGCTTAGGCAAGGCAGAGAGTAGAGGCAAACCTCGTTGCACAGAGCCAAATAGTCGCATCTGTGCATTGACCGCTCTTAAATCATGTAAAAGCCTCCATTTCCCGGATTTTTTTTTAATAACGAATATAGGTGTATTCCAGGGGGAGGTAGAAGGTTCTAAATGACCGAGCTGCACTTGTTCTTTAATTAGTTTTGTAGCAGCTTCCAATTTCTCAGAGGATAATGACCACTGAGGTACCCAGACGGCCTCCTCTGTGAGCCAGGGTATGGGTATAGAGCCCTCAGTGGCAGCTAGGAAAAACCCAGTCCTTGCCTTCCTGCGTTTGATTCTTGTGAGACAGGATCTAACCTTCCTTGTTCGTTCCTGCCAAGACCTTTCCCTTCTTTAAATCCCATGCTTTTCATAATGTTTACAGCTTGTGGGGAGTATTCACTGGTCAGAACTAGCCCTAGGCCCTGTAAAATGTCCCTTCCCCAGAGGTTGACGGGGAGGGGAAGCACATAAGGTATAAAACTTCCTGTCTGACCCTCTGCTGCCTTCCAAGTCAACGAGCGGGAGCTGACTGCAGGGCTGGCTTCATATCCCAATCCTTGTAGGGAGTGAGATGATTTCTCTACAGGCCATGCCTTAGGCCACCAATTAGCGGAAATGATACTTTTATCCGCTCCTGAGTCCAGAATTCCGGTAAATTTCTTCCCCTCTATTGCTAACTGTAAGGTGGGTCTAGTTTTAAAATCAACCACCAGATGAGCGAAGTCAGTTCCTGAGGAACCAAGCCCCTGAGAACCTCTAAGCTTCTCAGTGGATGGAAAACAATCATGTAAGCTTGGAAGAACAATCAATTGAGCGATCCTATCTCCAGGGGAGATAGAGAATACACCTTGTGGGCTAGAACAGAGAACTTGAAGTTCTCCGGTATAATCCTGATCTATTACACCGGGGTGTACCACAAGCCCTTTTAAGGTGAGAGAGGAACGGCCTAATATAAGACCAACGCTTCTCTCTGGCAGGGGGCCTCTGTAATCGACCGGGATCGGCTGCACCCCCATGTGTGGCATTAATAAGACTCGGGAGGTGGAGCACAGGTCCAGTCCTGCGGAACCCCTTGTGGCTCTGCAGCGAACAGAGTCTCCTGAGTGTTCTGCAGTGTCCCATATCTTTTGGGGCCCTGGGATCTCGGGCCCGCATATCCGTTTTTTGAAAATTTTTCCTCCTTAATGGCTGACAGATTTGGGGGGAGAATTTGACCTTTTATATCCCTAATAGAACGGCAATTTTGAGCCAAATGATAGCCTTTTCCACACCTAGTGCACAGTTTCGTTGGTATTTGATTATTTGGGCACTCCCTTTTTCTATGTCCGGCCTTCCCACAGGCATAGCACCGGGCCATATGTTTTGACGGGAAGGTTCCACGATTCTGACCCTTAAGCAGCATTGCCGCCATTTCTAAGTTCGCCGCCGCGAGCCCTGCGTTAGTAAGAGGACCTCCCAATCCTCGGCACACTCTTAACCAATCTTGTAACCCCTTAGCTCTCCGCGGCGCAATAGCGGCACGGCATTCCGCCGTGGCGTTTTCAAAAACCATCTGTTCTATTAGCGGCATCGACTGTTCTGGATCCCCAAAGATTCTACCCGCTGCCTCGGTCATCCGCGCCACAAAGTCAGAGAACGACTCATTAGCTGCCTGAATTATCTTGGACAAATAAAGGTTACTGCCTTCCTTCCTAGGGAGGGACTTCCACGCCTTTATCGCAGCTGCTGCTGTCTGCGCGTAGACCTGCCAAGGATGAGCGGTCTGGTCATTCGCGTGTACGCCAACTCCCGCTAGCATATCAAAAGTCCATAATTCCTGTCCCTCAGTATTTGCATTAATCCTAGCTTGTGCTTGTAACGCCTCATGCCACAAGGCCTTCCACTCTAGGTATTGGCCCATATTGTTAAGTACCGCCTTCACTGTGTTCTGCCAATCTCCTGGAGTCATGGCGGCTGTAGCTAACCTCTCTACTTGGGCTACAGTAAAGTTAGCTCCAATTCCATATGCGCGCACTGCTTCCGCTAATTCTTTGACCTGTCTATAATCTACGGGAGCATAAACGCGGGCGCCTTCTGCCGCTTCAAAGACCGGAAATGCAAGCTGTAGCTGCCTCTGATCTGCCAGGCTGAGGAATGAGTTAGGGCCTCCGCCCGAATCGTAAGTTGGAGGCAAGAGTGGGGCTGAGGAATTCAAAGGCTTTCTTAGTCTTACTTTGGGACCGCCAGCCTTAGTACAGGCAGCTGGTTCCTGCCCCAGGCCCTCTTCCTCTCCTTGTGTTAGATCTTCCTCGGAGCTGCTAAGGTGTATGGAAGCAGGCTCCTTAATTGGGTGCGGGGGTTCCCGCTTCTCTTCACCAGCCGGTGAAGGTTTGCTAGCTTTAACAGGCCCTGCAGTGGCCTGTATCCCTCCTGAACATTCTTTCCTATAACCAAACTCTCTGGCCAGTCTCTCTCCAGACTTCTTCGTCTGTTTCTCTTTTCCCAACCCTATGGCTGAGCACCTGTTGCCACATCCTGGTTCTGATAGCTTAGAGCAGACCTTTTTTGAAACCTCTCCACTCCTATTAGCTGTGCCTCGAGCTAGTTCCTCACAACAAAAATAGACTGTCAACGAAAACCACACAAGGCCAGCTACTACAGCAGCGGCAGTGAATGAAAATTCGGTCGCAACAAAGGTCTCCACGCCAAGCATACCTTCCAGGATGCACCTCGAGTTCCGCAGTTTGTAACCCGTCCCCAAGCTTGGGTGGTCTCCCGCAGCGCCTTAAAATTTCCCGGGTTTCGGCACCAGATGTAACGCGCGCCCCCAAAATCCCTTTTCGCCTGCGAATAAGGACAGGAGGCGATACGGGTTTACTGCCACGAGGAACTTTTTACTACCGCACACGATAAAGCGGAAAGACCCAAGAAACCGGAAGAGGGTCCCTTAAATACACCCTAGAGTGACGTATTCACTTCTGAAGGGCTGCTTGCTCACTACCCAGTATTACGCCTCGGGATAGGCCAGTGGTTTGGCGCTCTTTCTGCCTAGCAGCTGCGCAGAATGATTGTTTACTGCTGGGGAACCATGCGGCCAGCGCCATGTTGGAAAACGCACGTGTGCAGCCACAGCGGCTCACTACAGTACAAATTATCAAAAAGGCCCCACTTTTGGCAAATATGCACAAAACTAAGAATGTTCGCTGTTCTCTCTGGATAGAGCTTCTCTTCTCTTCCCTTCCCTTCCCTTCCCTTCCCTTCCCTTCCCTTCCCTTCCCTTCCCTTCCCTTCCCTTCCCTTCCCGTCCCCTCCCCTCCCCTCCCCTCCCCTCCCCTCCCCTCCCCTCCCCTCTCCTCTCCTCTCCTCTCCTCTCCTCTTCTCTCTTCCCTTCTCTTCTCACCTCATTTCTTGAACTCTGATAGGACCTTGCCATGTAGCTCAAAACTGCCCTTGAACTGACAATCCTACTGCCTCTGTCATCTGAATGCTGTAGGCAGGGGCCACTGCATCTAACTTGAAAGTAAGTCTCTTGATATCCAGGTCAATATTCCTCCACTTTCAACAAAACATGTAATGGTAGAAATAAAAGGTATTAAAATACAATGTTCTACACAGATCTGAGAAGTAATCTTTGTTGTTTCTTGAAAATTAGTTGTGGTGAGTGCTCTAATTTTCATGAAGCACAGCCAAAGAATTTAAAGCAAATGTTTGAATTTTACACAAATGATCATGAATAAGTGTCATAAAAGTACTTATTTGGGGATAACCTGAAAATTAGGCATGACAGTTAAGAGAATGAAAGACACAGAACTGAAATACACTAACCTTTGATTACAGCCACTTATTTTCAATTTTTATATGAGAAACCAGCCTTTGAGAGTGGTTGTTCCAATTGTTCCAATCACTCATCAAAACCTAACAGCTTTATTGACATACAATTTAGGTGCACATAAATATGCCCATGTGAAAACACGCAGATCTGTCCTGGAAGCATGTTCACACTTATGCAGCCACCGCCACCATCAGTTTTACATTTTCATGATCTCAAATGAAACTCCACAGCATCTGCAGTCACTCTTGTTCCTTCCTTTATCCCAGACCATGCCATGGCAGCCACTCACCTGTTTCTGTCTCTTTAATCATGTGAAGATTCTGGCACACTACTCATATGTGGTCTTCTTTGTTTAGCATCTTTCCCTTAATGTAATGCTTTCTGTTATTCATGTTGTCATACATACCAGGACTTCACTCCTTTATATTTGTCAAATAATATTCCAGTCAATGGACTTTCAAATGGCCCCTTCTGCCATTATGAATAGTGTTGCAAACACTCCCATATATGCTTTTTGTGTTTAATTTTTTAATGCATATATGTTTTTATTTTTCTCCACTGTATACTTAGGAATGAAGTTCCCGCTGTCTATGGGAGACTTGTTTAATCTTTTGATGGACTTCTAGGCTGATTTCCACAGTGACTGCACCACTTACATTTCTACCATCAATCAAAATGGTCAATCATTTGTAAACTGTTTGTGGAAGTATAAAGTAGAATACTATAGATAACAGAATGGGGGTTACTCAAAAAAATTTAATATAGAGCCAGTCCTAGTGGTACATTCCTGTAACCCCAGCACTCAGAAGGCAGAGGCAGCTGGATCACTGTACATTGTTAACACATCACAATCTAGGGCAGTGAGGGTTATTTAACGTGAGTCTGCATGAAAACAAAGGTTTTAGTAGAAGATGGAGACCTGTGGTGGGGACCAAAGCTGACTCTGGGTTAGACCAGAGGTACATGGAAAGTTCCACATCTGCGGCATCAGTGGATCCTAGGGGAAGGGGCAAAGGTGGAGCTGTGTCTGACCTGGAGGGAAGTTCCACAGGCTGTAAATGCTTCAGCTGAATCTTTGAGCACAGGGTGGGGATGATATATTACTCTGGGAAAGGCCCACAGGTACACGCTGAGTTCCACAACTAGAAAAAGCTGCAGACACAGGAAGGAGGCTTGAGCTGACACAGGACAATACTTGACCCTCAGAGGAAGTCTTGGGATGGAGCCCCTGACCATAAATACCAGTACTATAGAGACAAATGATACTTCAACCCTACAGTAATTTGGCTCTCTCCTGAATATCACAGATGCCACCACTGAAAAAATGTGTCTTGAATTTAAAAGTCAAAGTAAAACATTTGAAAGTAAGAAACCTCAACCAGCAAACTAACTCCAGATGTTCATGTCGCAGCAAAGAAACAAAAACAACATGAAAACCAAGATAGCATGTCTTCCTTGAAGATTTATAACTCCATAGTATTAACTCCTATGAAAGTGATTTAGAAGAACTCCCAAAGAATTTAAAGGAATAATTAAAACCATGTTTAAGAAACTTTAAGAAACTAAGAGGAAGACATGGTGCACTCCAAGAGAGCAAAACCAAAAGGCTGAATGACATAAGGGGGTCAGCATGCTGTATAGAAGGTAATTCAGTAAAGAAATAGAATCTCTAAGAAAATCAAAACTGAAATGATTCTGGGAATAAAAAGCTCAAGGAGGAGAAAGATAAGTTCAGTAAGTGGCTTCAGCAACAGAGTAGATCATTGAAAGATAGAGTATCCAGGCTGGAGGACAAAGTAGAGAAATTTTTTCGTACAATAAAGACATCAGTATATGTTTATCTTTCATATATACATACATATGTATGAAAGATTGTTGGGGGCCATATATATATACACAGAGGGAGAGAAAGAAAGAGAGGGAGGGAGATGGAGAAAGAGAGAGAGAGAGAGAGAACATGAAAATAACAAATTTTCAAACTATGGGCATAGAAGAAGGAGAAGATACCACAACAAAGGCATAGGAAATATTTTCAATAAAATAAAAGAAGAAAACATTCCCAAACCTAGAGAAAGAACTATCTAGCCGGGTACAAGCAGTCTAAAGAATACTAAGTAGGACCAGAAAACAAACTCTCTATGACATAGTACATTTAAAATACTAAAATCACAGCCCAAAGAGAGGAATATTAAAGCCACAGAGAAAGGTCCAGCCACATTTGAAGGTAGGCCTATCAGCATCATGTCTGGTTATTCTACTGAAAGAAACCTTGGAAACACTGGAAGCCAGAAGGGCCTGCAAGATGAATTCTAAGATCTGAACAAACACAACCATCAACCCAGACACAATTGCCATTCTCAGAAAACTATCCTTTAAAACTGCAGAAAAATAATACTGGCCATGGGAAAATTTGGGTAAAGGAATTTATGATCACTGACCCAGCTTTACAGAGGACACTGGAAGGAATCTGCTTCAGTCTAAGAGAAGGATGAAGAACTGAAGCATCCTCAGGAATAAAGAAACAATGGCAACAGGACAATAACAAACAAAACGCAAGATAACAGACAAGAAGAAATAATCAAAATGATTCTGTTTCAAAATTAATGAGAAAGAAACAAAAAATACAAAACACTGAAGAAACAAAGAGATAGCTCTTGACAAAGATGAATAAAATTGACAAACCCTTGGTCAAATGAACCAAAAGCAAGAGAGAGAAGACCCGAATTAATAAAGAAAGAGCTGAAAGTAAAAACATTACGACGCACACCAACAAAATCCAGAAATTCATGATGGCATAACTTAAAAACCATAGTTGAATAAATTGGGGAACTTAAAAGAAATGGATGAATCTGGGCCCGGGCACAGAGCAGATGCCGGGCGGCAGCTCTGCCCCCAATCTCACAGAACCCAGAGGAAGTGGACCTCCCAGGAGCTCTAACCTGGGCAGTATCTTAGGTAAGAAGACAGCAACACCCACCCCAAACAGGGAGTAACTGGGACCCACTAGAACCCAGGAATTCACTCCTGGCCTGAAGCACTGGTTCCTTCTAGTCTGGGCCCGAGCACTGAGCAGATCTTGGGCCCCAGCTCTACCCCCAGTAGTAACACCCACCCCTCACAATTCTGAAACAACCAAGATAATAGGAAAGACAGGCTCCAGTCAGAGACAGCTCAGGTAGCACTAAGGAGATCCAGATTGTAGCCGCCCGCGGCCACAAGTCAACTGGGTTCACCTGAAAGGGGGGCTGGGAATGAAAGGGGAAGGATGGTGAGAAGAGATGAGGCCAAGACAAAGTTCTCTGATCAAGGCCCCAAGCTTTAATGTTCAGCTCTCAATTTAAAGGGGAAGACCCAACCCACAACCCCTCCTGGTTTCAGATGGGTGGGATAATCCATAGTCCGTTCCAGGTCAAGGCCAGAGATGTCTCAAGGCAAGCCCAGGGGCAGTTCTGCTTCTGTGTTCCGGGCAGCCAAGGTGGGTAATTCCACCTAGATCCTGTTACTTGAACTTGTGGTAACCAAGGTCTCTCCAGGCTTGCTCATGGTGGGGGGAAGGTACACCAGATGGCAAAAGGCAAATGCAAGAACATAAGCATCAGCAACCCAGAGTACTTGCCATCATTAGAACCTAGTTCTCCCACACCAGAAAGTCCTAAATTCCCCATGTCACCAGGAAAGCAAGATTCAGATATAAAATCACTACTAATGATGATGATAGAGGACTTTAAGAAGGACATAAATAACACTCTCAAAGAATTTGAGAACACAGGTAAACAGGTAGAAGCCCTTAAAGAGGAAACACAAAAGTCCCTTAATAAATTACAAAAGAAAACAACCAAACAGGTGAAAGAATTGAATAAAACCATCCAGGACATTAAAATGGAAGTAAAAACAATAAAGAAATCTCAAAGGAAGACTACCCTGGAGATAGAAAACCTAGGAAAGAAATCAGGAGTCATAGACACAAGCATCACCAACAGAATACAAGAGATAGAAGAGAGAATCTCAGGTGCAGAAGATACCATAGAAAATATTGACACAACTGTCAAAGAAAACGCAAAATGCAAAAAGTTCTTAACACAAAACATCCAGGAAATCTAGGACACAATGAGAAGACCAAACCTAAGGATAATAGGTATAGATGAGAGTGAAGATTCCCAACTTAAAGGGCCAATAAATATCTTCAACAAAATTATAGAAGAAAACTTCCCTAAAGAATGAGATGCCCATAAACATATAAGAAGCCTACAGAACACCAAATAGACTAGACCAGAAAAGAAATACCTCCCATCACATAATAATCAAAACACTAAATGCACAAAACAAAGAAAGAATATTAAATGCAGTAAGGGAAAAAGGCCAAGTATCATATAAAGGCAGACCTATCAGAATTACACTAGACTTCTCACCAGATACTATTAAAGTGAGAAGATCCTGGATAGATGTCATACAAACCCTAAGAGAACACAAATGCCAGCCCAGGCTACTATACCCAACAAAACTCTCAATTACCATAGATGGAGAAACCAAGATATTCCATGACAAAACCAAATTTACACAATATCTTTCCACAAACCCAGCATTACAAAGGATAATAGCAGGAAAGCTTCAATAAAAGGAGAGAAATTATACCCTGGAAAGAGCAAGAAAGTAACCCTCTTCCAACAAATCCAAAAGAAGATAGCGATATAAAGATAATTCCACCTCTAATAACAAAAATAACAGGAAGCAACAATCACTGTTCCTTAATATCTCTTAACATCAATAGACTCAATTCCCCAATAAAAAGACATAGGCTAACAGACTGGATACATAAACAGGACCCACCATTTTGCTGCACACAGGAAACCCACCCCAGTGACAATGACAGACACTACCTTAAAGTAAAAGGCTGGAAAACAATTTTTCAAGCAAATGGTCCTAAGAAACAAGCTGGAGTAGCCATTCTAAAACCTCCAGCCTAAGAACACAAAGGAAGGGACTCATGGCTCCACCTGTATAGGTAGTTGAGGGTATCCTTGTCAGACATAAGTGGAAGTGGAAGGCCTTGGTGCCTGAAAGTTTGGATTCCCTAGTGTTGGGGAATTCGAGAGCAGAGATGCAGGAGTGGGAGGATGGTGGGAGCACACCTTCATAGAAACTCCTAGAATTATATGGATTAGACATGACAGAGGCAGGTCACCAGAAGACTAGATTCCAGAATTCAAACCAAAAATTATCTTGATACTAAAATTTGTTTTGAGAATTATATATTGCAGAATACATAGCCTCAGTGTGTCTACTCATCAAGCAAGCTGAGCAGACCTGCTTGAACCTCTGATGTCCTGGAATTCCAGCTAGATGCAGTGAAGACTCAGACATCAGAGGCTTATCAATTTACTCTTCCCCCAACCCCTCTTCTAATAATCAGCTTGAAAAAGTTAATGAAGAGTCGGTGCCCCTATTCCCTGGGCTTGGGGACTGACGTGGTTAATATAGGGCTTTCTTTCTAGGGAAAAGTAGTGGTTTCATTGGAACAGGGAGGAATAGCTAGGATTTATTGCATATCCATAACCTATTGGTAGAAATATGTATAATTGTTATTAAGATGAAGTTATAATTTCTTAAATGATACAACATTTATTTTGATTTCAAAGTTAAGGTATTCATTGGTATGAGTTTCTTATTGATATAAAAGTGAGATTAATTTTGTTACTCTCATAGACATTGTGCCTATATAACACGTTTAGGAATACAAGGCTTAAACCCAGTCCTTCTTTAACTTTTTTAACTGATTTGAGATGGTTAGCTCATGAGTTAAAGGCCTATAGAGAAGTCATGGCTCTGAGTTTATTGTTAGGATGTTTTCTATATTTTATTTAGAAATAGCTGAGAGGAGTTAACATACAACAGTCCAGACTGCCTTACATGGATAATTGGTTTTCAAAACATCAGAAGTCCACAGAATTGATGTTACCTGAAGACCCCCATACTCGGGAGACCCTTCCTCAAGTCTCAGGAAATCACGACCACCCAAAGATCACAAGAAACCATACCTGGATGCAATCAGCAGAGGCTTTATTAGGGAAGTTAGTCAGTGGTCAAACCACAAGCTCTCTAGCTCCAAGAGTAAGATTTGGCCTCGAATGGAGGGCTAAGGGGTCTTTTATAGCATGGGGTGGGGAAAGGAAGGCATTTTCGCACGGTTATACATGATTGGTTGCATTTTCACGGGGTTACCCGATTGGTTGTTTTACAAATTTTGAACATAGCACTGGGAAGACCAAGGGAGGGAGGGGTAACCAAGAACAGAGGAATCTAGCCCAAATGATCTAGAGTCATGTGAAAATCACTCTGCACACTCATTCTTCTCAAAAATGTGGTCTTACCAAGTCACTGTCTTCTATACCATCATTACAAAATATTTCTCATTTCCTCCAGTCACAGCCCCACCTAGATGGCTTGAATTTTTTATGGTCAGGAATGTGTCTTCCTGCCTTGGGCCTCTTCCACCCATAGGCGGGTCTACTGCCTGAGGCTTGATTCAGGAAATAATGTCCTCCCATCCAGAATGTGCTCCGGGGAAGTGAAGGCCTGAAATCTTATTTTCAGTTCCTCGTTCTGGAATCTGCACTTTTCTGCCTAGGTCTAAGGGCAAAGAATCTACACATATTTCATAAAATAGCCTTTATAATTTTTCACTCTACATTACCAAGATTTCTTTATTAATCTTCATTTTGATTAGAGACCTGTCTGCTCCTGACAGCTTCCCTGTCTTTGGATTCTAAGAAGAAACTAAGCATCTTACCAAAAGCAATCTATAGATTCAAAGCAATCTCACTAAAAATTCCACCACCATTCTTTACAGATATGGGAAAAAATTCTGCAGAGACACAAAAGACTAAGAATAGGCAAATCAATCCTGAACAAAAAGAATTCTACAGGAGACATGGCCATACCTGATTTCAAATTATGGTACACAGTAATCAAGACAAACCAGAAACAGCACAAAAGCAGATGCACACGTCAATAGGATAAACTTAAGAACCCAGATACAAATCAACAAACTACAGGTTCTTGAGTTTTGACAATGATGTCCAAATACGCTTTAGAGACAAGACAGCACAGTCAATAAAAGGCACCTGGACAACTGGATTTCCAAATTCAGAAAAATGAAACTAGATTCCTATTGGTCATGTTGCACGAAAGCCAATGGTGAATGGACCAAGGACTTGGTACTCTGAAGGTGTTAGGGGAAAAAGTAGGATGCACACTTCAACTTCCAGACCCACCCAGGTAGGGACTTCCTGAACAAGGCTCTGGTAGCATAGGAAATCAGACCAGCAATCAACAGATGAGATCTCCCAAAACCAAAAAGTTCCCGTATAACAGATGAAACTAAAGTTGGAGTAAAAAGGGATGGGAGAAATGATATGATTATATTATAATTTTAAAAATATTAAAATGCATTCTCAAGATCCTTAGTCATTGGAGAATTGTAAATTAAAACTACTTTAAAATTCTATCTCACCCCAGTAGGAACGGCCAGCATTAGGATTACAAATGACAGCAACTGGTGTAAAGGAAATTTATATACTGTTGTTGGGAATGTAAACTAGTCTAGCACTTTGGAAATAAGTCTGAAGATTTCTCAAAAAAAAAAAAAAAACTAAACATAAAATTGCCATATGATTCAGTGTGGGGGTTTGAATATGGCCCCTATAAGACAATAGGGAATGGTACTACTGTTATGGTTTATATTTAATAAATGCTGCTGTGCAGGCTCACTATCTAAGCAGCGTTGGCTCTGCCTAGCTCAAGCTGCCATGATCCATGGCCTAAAGCCAAGCACTCCACAGCTGGAAGTGGCCAGAGGCCACAGACACACTACAGCTAGAAACAGCCAGCCAGAAACACCGGCCCTAGCACTCATGAGACACTAGCGTGGGAGATGGCTCTGCCAATCTTCCACGCTGTCTCTACAAGGATGGTCTGAGCCCAGACCATCTCACCATCCATGTGGTACCTGGTAGAAAGGAGACTCTAATGTTTAAAGATTATCCAATAGCTTTATATATTTGGTAATGCTCAAATAACAAGAAGCCCACACAATTAGAGGTATTACCCAATACCTAACCTAGATATTACAACTATCTTAGACTGCTAGAGACATGTGTACATCTGCTGCCATTTCCCCCTCTCTCTCCAGTCCCTCTCCTTGCTCCTCTCTTCCTTTCCCTCTTCCTCTCCTCACTCCACTGCCTCTCATACAGCCTAATTGCTGAGCTTTATACAAATGTAGTGGGATGGTATCCAGCTACACACTACTAGCAGGTGTGGTCTTGTTGGAGTAGGTGTGACCTTTTTAGAGGAAGTGTGTTACTGAGGGAGGGCTTCCATGTTTCAGAAGCTCAAGCCAGGCCTAGTGGCTCACTGTCTCTTCCTGCTGTTTGTGAATCTAGATGTAGAACTCTCAGCTTCTTCTCTAGCACCGTGTCTGCCTGCGTGCCGCCATGTTTCCCACCATGTTGATAATGGACTAAACCTCTGAACGGTGAGCCAGCCCCAATTAAATGTTTTCCTTTATAGGAATTGCCATGGTCATGGTGTCTCTTCACAGCAATAAAACCCTAACTAAGACACCCAACTAGGAGTAGTAACTAGGAGTGGTGACTCCTGGGCATACATACTCACAATGGACTTATATCCCACTGCAGAGAGACATGCACATTCATGTTTACTGCTGCTGTGTTCAGAATAGCTAGGAAATGGAGTCAAATTCAAAGTCTATCCACATATGAATGACTAAAATATCAGTGGCACATACACTCAATGGTATCACCGGGCTGTAAAGAAAAATGAAGCCATGAAATTTGCAGATAAATAACTAGATCTGGAAAGAAAATATGCCAAATGAGACAAGGCAGGCTCAAAGAGACAAAGTCTGCATGTTCCCTCTCATATAAAGATCCTAGGTTCAAATCTTTGTTTAAGTAAGTAAAGCCAGGGAACTAGTTAGGGGTCTTGGGGGGGGGGGCATACATGTTGGAGAGAAGAATGGTCGTCATAGGTAAAGCAAGAATAGAGATGTGGAATGCTATCGGCAGAAAAACGTAAGTAGGGAGGGGTATATGGCTATGGGGGGAAAAGAGGAGAAGGAAGGGAGGGCTTACCCACAGGAACAGCTGTGTGAAAATCTATGTAGAAACCTGCTATCTCACATCTCAATCAAAAAAAAAAAAAAAACAATAATCAGAGCCAGCCCAAATTCCAGGGTAATTTCATACCCAGGCTCATATGGACAACAATTACTAGTCTTCATGGGTTATATATTTTTAAGAAAAACTATGAGGTTGAGAGGGGGGATATGGATAGTGATGAGGGAAGAAATGGGAATATTATGGTCATTTTCAATGAAATATGTATGAAATCCTCCAGAACAACAACAACAACAAAAAAATGAAATGTATAGGTTGTTTGGGGAGCATTTCCCCCCACATCCCAAAATCAATAGGGCAAGAGTGGTCCGATTGTTCATCTGAGACAAATCCAGTGCCAAGCAGAAAAATGCTCTTCTGTGTTAGGGGCAGGAATGACACAGACTTCCCATCAGCAGCTTTCCGAGATCAGGAGCGGTATGCAACCCCAGGAGAGGAAGAGGCTAATTGAGTCAATCCTGCTAAAAAGGCAATAAGATGACTCAGAATTCCGTGTCCACAACACCTTCGGCATCTCTCACACGCACAGCACCTGGCATGTGGTACCTGCTTCCTTCAGCTCCTCCCTCAAGCTGCAGTCTGAACACCAAACTTGGGCTGTGATGGATGAGTGCTGTGGGACAGAAATCTACTGGCTTTGGCTCTGAAACAATAAATGGATATTCCCTTTGGAACCTCAATTTGATTCTCTCAGACCAAATGTTCTAAGCAGATGCAGACGATCAACTAATAAGCATAAGATGCAAGCGGTTATCTTTCTTTTTGTGGTCTCGTTTCTAATGTAACAGCAACCCAACCTCTGCTGCCTTGAGCATCACAGACCTTTTGTTTTGTTCTGTTTTCAGTGTAAAGGTTTGCCATACACAGAGATTTCACTAATTACCGAATGTCTGGCAGCTAGACTGCACTACATTTTCAAGTCAGGTTCAGAAGTTCTTTGGAAAGGTCTTTGTTGTACGCAACCTAGTGAGCTACAGTGCTGTGGCAGATTCAGTTACAAGGCAAAATGGTTTAAGGGATGTTTTTCTGGAGAGAGGAGAAAGGGATAAAGGGAGGTAACTGGTGTTTAAGGGATCGTCCAGTATTGCCAATACCACACTCCATGGGAGAAAAGACTTGTGATGGATGAAATGCTCCTACAAATTCTAGGAATCCAAATGCCTTCTTGATACTACTTTAACATTACTTAAAGTGATATATTAAAAACATTACATTATCTCACTATTGCAAACAATCCTGTTTTCAGGTATCAGTTAAATACTAAATATTACATGTTCATCAGTGTTTCTCACACTCTTGAACACAGTAACTAGTAGCATCAGGACTTTTTTTTTTTTTTTTTTTTTTTTTTTTTTTTGGATCACAGAATCCTTGGATTTCAATGTTCTTCCCCAGTGCAATGCAGATGTTAGAATAGACACAAATGGAAAAGCCATAGTTTAAAACAATCTGTTTTACATGGTTTGTGTTATTTTAAAGGGTAATATAGGTCATATGTTTAGGCAGTGATATAAATAAACCTTAATTTCTGGTGAAAAAGGAAAGAAGGAATTCCATATGGCCTAACAATCCTGCTACTGGGCACACAGCATAAGAACTGGTCATTATAACACAAAACTTAACACATGGAAGGATCTTAAGTGTCCATTAATGGAAGTGAATGAAAAGTGTGGTGTACTAGGCTGGAGAGATGGCTCAGTAGGTAAGAACACTTGCTATCCTTGCAGAGCACTCAGGTTCAATTCCCAGAGCCTATATGGTGGAATATAACCATCTGAAACTCCGGTTCCAGAGAATCTGATGCTCTCTTCTGACCTCCACAGGTATCAGGCACACATGTGGTGTACATATATACATACAGGCTAAATACTCATGCATATAAAATAAAATATTAATAATTTCATTATTTGTTTTCTCTTTTGAGACAATTTTTCTGTATAGATAGCCATGGCTGTTCTGGAAACCAGGATGGCCTTGAACTCAGAGATCTGCCTGCCTCTGTCTTCCATGTGCTGGAATTAAAGGTGTGTGCTACCACTGCCTGACTGATTTTTTTTTTAAATTTATCATTTCTTCTTCCTCTTTTTTTTTTTTTTAATGGGACCTTGTTATCAGTTTGTGGAGAGCAACTTACGTCTTGGCAGCAGCCTGGGTTGTTTGGGGATTCCCAGGAGACCCCTTTGGCCAGCAACTCAATTGGATATAATCCACAACAGTTACTGGAACTGGCTAACAGCTGGGAATTTGGTAGCAAGTGGTATCCGGTTAGGACTATTTCTTTCTCCCTTACTACTTGGAGACTTCATCAGGATTGCCTTCACGGATTTTAGGAATTTCCCACTGCACTAAGTTCCCATATCATCCTTCAAATGTCCTTCGATTCTAGCTGTCTCACCCCACAGTACCTCCTTCAATCCTCTTCTCCCTTCTCCCTTCCCCCTCCCCTCCTCAAATAAAGGGAACACACCTATACATATTCATGTAGAAAAGAGCATTTCAAGGGTGAGAACATCTCCAACTCGTTTAAGATCAGAGTTCAAGGAGAGATCTCCACGCTGTTGGGTTCCTGTTGCTGTAATAAACACCATAACCAAAATCAACTTGGGAAGGAATGGGTTTATGTCAGCTTACTATTGAGGTCCATCAACTCTAAGTAAGTCAAGGCAGGAACTCAAGGCAGTTCCAAAGATTAAAATGGCAGACAGGGGCAGCTTTGGGCATGCTCAGGCTATGGTTTTGGTGGGTTTTTGGCTTTTGGACTTTCTTTGCTCTGGCATAATGAATCTGAGTCTAAGCATAAGGGAGCTACAGATCTGCATAAGCACACGGGTCTCACTGCACTACCTCAAGATGAATTAAAAAGAGGAAAATCTAGGAATACACTCTACCAGAGAGAAACTTTGTACAGATATAAAATACCTGGATAAAAAGACTTATCTTGCAGTCACTGAGAATCAGAAGGCTGGCTGGGTGGTAGTGGGGCATGCCTTTAGTTCCAGCACTCAGGAGGCAGAATTCAAGGCCAGTCTGGTCTACAAATTGAGTTCCAGGACACCTAGAGCTGTTACACAGAGAAACACTGTTTCAAAAAAAAATCAGAAGACTGGATTTTATGCCCTCAGAAAAACATGACTAATAAATCAAATATCCATAGTGAGTACTTAGGCTGTGGGCTGGATGGCTTCTGTGGGCTTCTCTGTACCTTGAGCCTTTCAACTCTGCCCTGGGTTCATACAGTCTGATTTCATAGACTGCCCTTGTGGAAAGTCTCTTCCAGGCAAGGTGATAGCATTTAGTAAACTTTCATTGAGTGATGAGCTGCAGAAGCAAACTGGTGGTTACTGTAAGTATTTAGTTCTGTCTTTTGTACAAGGAGTCAGGGGAAGTGACACATCTGTGGTTCTCTGGCTTAGCTATGAGTGTGGGATGCAAGGTCCATAAACACATCTTCTTATCGAGGTGACTCCGTCTAAAGGGTCAGTCACTCTTGGAACAGAACCAATGGGAGAAAAATCAACGCGGGTTTTTTTTTTTTTTTTTTTTTTTTTTTTTCTGACCTCTCTCCTTACCAGGCCTCATTAGAAAAGTGGTATTTTCCAGTTTTAGGTGGAAGTAGGCCTTGGGAGATATACCCTTGGGGTTATCGGATTAAAGAGAAATAACTATGGCTCTCTCGAGTAATTTAGTACCTATTTAAAAATAGCACAACACTATGATAATACTATTTATTACATTATTGAAAATGAGTAAACCAAAGCTGGAGAGATGGCTCAGCACTTAAGAATATCTACTGCTCTTGCAAAGGACCCAGGTTCAGTTCTCAGCACCCACATGGTGACTTCCAACCACCTGTAACTTTGTCCCAGAGGAGCAGACGCTTGTTCTGTTCCGCACACTGGTGCACATGCATGGACATAATTTTTTTTTTAGTTTTTAAAATATTTTTATTGGATATTTTATTTACAATTCAGATGTTATCCCTTTACCCCATCATTCCCCACCTCTCTCCAGGAACCCCCTATCCCATCCCCCTCCTCCTGCTTCTATGAGGATGTGCCCCCACCTACCCCCCCACTCCTACCTCCCCACCCTCAAATTCATTGTTTTTAATAGCTGAGTAACACTCCATTGTGTAAATGTACCACTTTTTTTTTTATTCATCCCTCTGTTGAAGGACATCTGGGTTCTTTTCAGCTTTGAGCTATTATAAATAAAGCTGCTATGAATATAGTGGAGCATATGTCCTTGTTAGAGCATCTTCTGGGTATATGCCCAGAAGTGATATAGCTGGATCCTTATGTAATGCTATGTCCAATTTTCTGAGGAAACGCCAGACTGATTTTCAGAGTGGTTGCACCATCTTGCAATCCCACCAACAATGAAGGAGTATTCTTCTTTCTCCACATCCTCGCCAGCATCTACTATCATGTGCTAAGCCAAGCTAACCTTGTCAGATGCATGGAATCTCTTCTCTTTGCTAGGTAGCACCGTCTGAGTTCTCACTAACAAAGATAGGGATGTGGCCTCAAGCATTTCCCAACGCAGGACAGAAAGATGGGAAAAGTTAAGAGGTTTCTCAGTGGTAAAAATAAGCTATTCAAACACAACTAAAAACCATGTTATAAAGACTACCTACAGAGAAATGCTCACTTTTTTGAGAGATTCATCTCAGAAAACAGTACTAAATAGCATCAAACCATGTTCACTCAGAGCCAAAGTGCACATGAACTTTGAGTTGAATACAATCTGTGCCCATAGACCTGAATGATACACTTAATAAATCATCTCATAACTTTATTTACAAAAGAAATTTCCTTATGCAAAGAGAAATTAAGTCAACTGATCCCCATGTATTAAAGTTAACTTTACAACATTAATTTTTTTTACTTATGTTATAACCTTTGCTTCATCTCTGAACCTGGATGGAAAAATAGACTCTTGAAGCCAGTGGTTCTCAACCTGTGGGTCTCGATCCCATAGGGGTCAAACAACCTTTTCATAGGAGTCACCAAGGCCAATGGAAAACATAGATATTTACATTATGATTCATAACTGTAGCAAAATTACATTTATGAGGTAGCAACAAAGGCGATTTTATGGTTAGGGGGTTCACCATGACGTGAGCAACTTTATTTTAAGCATGGCAGTATTAGGAAGGTTGAGAACCACTGCTTTAAGCAATTTACTTTAAAAGACAAAAATCATACACATAGGTATCATTGTCATGTCTGTCTTTCCAAATGTCCCTGCTTATAGCCTTAATAAATCCAACTCTGCTTTATAATGACTCAACCTGGACTTCTTTTTTACAGTGTAAATCAATATCCCAACCACTGGTGAGATGGGGTCTCCTAAGTGGGGACCTCTGAAGGCTATCATTGTGGCCTATGGGTTATCTTTGCCAGCTCCAATGTGTAGACCTAAGAGAGGGACAGAGAGCCATGTC
This sequence comes from Arvicanthis niloticus, assembly GCF_011762505.2. Lineage (NCBI taxonomy): Eukaryota > Metazoa > Chordata > Mammalia > Rodentia > Muridae > Arvicanthis > Arvicanthis niloticus. The sequence continues at coordinate 137,339,923 of NC_047658.1, forward strand.
CGTGACTTCCACAAGGCAAATACTGGGCTCTTCAGTGGCCTTGACCCCGTTCATTTGGTAGACAACACTCTTTCCAGTTACATTCTTTGCCACAGCACAAAGTGAATGAGCAGAGAGGTTGGGAATGATGTGAAGCAGCAGCTTGGTGACTTCCCCAGCTTGGTAGCTGTCTGATGGTCAGGGGTTTTTTCCACCCACTAGCCCATGATTCAGAAGGCTCGAGCCTGCCTGGTGAATAACTGTTAACGAGGGAAACCCTCCCAGAAGCCACCTCTGTCCTCTTGATATAATTTCCACTGTTCTTCGGTGAGCAAACCTGAGAAGATTTCACTAACTGCTTGCTTAAGGATTGTAGCAAGTGCAGTGGTATTTTACTTTTAAAACTGAGTCACGGAACACGTAACTTACTCTTCTTACCATGTGGGGAGGGTAGGCACTCTGGGAATGTCTTCTGTCTGTCTCTTAGCTTCTCCTTCCTCTGTTCTCTCAACCAATCACATCTCCTCACAGAGCTGAAAGTATCATGCATGACCTGGTATTCCTGTTCCTCCCTTAAGATATACCACCCTGCACTCGCCGCCATACGGGCCACACTCCTTTGAGTTCATCCAGTCTGGCAAGCTGACATCTCAGGCTCTGGCTACCTGTCACTAGGGATCCATTCCTGGTGCTTAGTGGCTAAGGGAAAAGCAGCATTGGTCCTTTCTGAAGGGCAAGGAACTTGGCTCTGCTTCAACTCCACATCAGTCTCTTTGCAATGAAGTTTCCATGCAAGAAGGCAAATACTACTCATCCCTAGAAACATGTCTTTATTATTTTTTTCTTCAAGCTACCTTATTTGGTCTATGTGAGAACCACAGATTTTTACTGTCTTGATGGTGACTTTACATCATATGAAATAAGTTATCCTAGAGGATTTTTGTTTCTTCTTTCCCCATATAGACTCTTCAAACCACTAGTGTTTGCTTTCCTATACTATCATCATCATCATCATCATCGTTGTCATTGTTATTGTTATTATTTAGTAGTTTAAATGCTCTGTGGTCAGAGGAGGGAGGCAGGTCAGCTATGTGGAGGTACATGGACCTCTGAGAGCTTTTTTTTTTTTTTTTTTTTTTTTTTTTTTTAAAGATTTAATGCATGTCAGTACACTGCTGCTCTCTTCAGACACACCAGAAGAGGGCATCTGATCCCATTACAGACGGTTGTGAGCCACCATGTGGTTGCTGGGAATTGAACTCAGGACCTCTGGAAGAGCAGTCAGTGCTCTTAACCAATGAGCCATTTCTCCAGCCCCTCTCTGAGAGCTTTTAGCTGTAGATAAGCTGCTTATTTCTGATGTACCATAGACAGTGACTTTATTATAAAAGAATTTGGAAGAAAAAAAAGTGATCTCTTAATGAAGGCTGTAAAATAAGCCAGTGGCAAAAGTAAAATAGAAAACCAGAAGACTGTCCATAAAGGAGTGCTGAAGGTAAAACTTGGGAGTTTAACTTACAATGAGCCAAACTATGAAGGCAAGGGGCAGAGAAGGAGGCGGGACATGAAGATGGTGGTGGTGGTGGGGTGCCGTATGCGAGCTAATTCTGCTATGAGTCCGGAAGAGGAGGGGGCACAAAATCCATCATTTGGAAGTTAACGTTTATAATCAAGACAGATGAGCAGAACAGGTGTGCTGACCATGTAGTTCCAACCCTGGAGGCTAAGGCAGGAAGATCGTGAATTAAGAAGCCAGCCTAGGCTACATAGCAAGACCTCATCCCTCACCACCACCTGCCCCCAACACACATAAGGGAAGGCAGAGGGGACGCAGAAATCAGTAGCCTTGGCTGTTTACATAAAGAGAACAGCAACAGGACAGGAATGCGATTAGCTTATTGAAAAGAAGTGAGAAAAAGTTGGCCCTAATCCTGCCTCCCACAGCTCTCTTCTGAGACCTTGTGATTCTCTGCCAAGTTCTGGGTAATAAAAAGAGCCGAGACGCTCTGCACAGAGGAGGAACTGCAGCTGCGAAAGGGAGAAATCAGGACAGGATCACCAAGGTAAGGCTGAGACCAAAGCCCTGGGAAATTTCTAGTGGATTCTGCAAAGAAAAGCCTTAGGACCTATGGAGTTCCCCTCCCTTCTTATTTCTGAGGAATAAATGACTGGTTTGCTGTCATTTCTAACGGAAGTAGCGTGGATGGAAAACAGTTACTACTCACTCATGATGCCATTTGCTTTCCTTTGAGTGATCTTTAAAATTATTAATAAATTGCATGATTAGACAGTGTTAGTCTTTGAATCTCCATCACCATGAAATTTTACAAAGCAAGATGGTAATTCTACTTCTTCCTTTAATGCTTAGCAACTGTCTGCAAGTGGCTGTCAGTAAAAGGAAGGTCATAGAAACACTGAGACCAGAGCATTTGTGGAAAAAATAAGGAATTGACTATCTAAATGGATACATTTTTAAAAACTCATCAGTTGTGATACTATTCACTCAAGAGACTTTCTTCTGAAGGCTGCTGGTCCTTTATGCTCCTGGTAATTTTTCTTCTTTATACTTTCCTCTCCTCTGTACGTCAGTGCTTCTCAACCTTCCTAATGCTGCGACCTTTTATAGTCCTTCATGTGTGGGGAGCCTCGACCATAAAATTATTTTGTTGCTACTTCATAACTGCAATTTTGCTAGCTATGAGTCATAATGTAAATATCTGATATGCAGGATATCTGATATGAATCCCTGTGAAAGGGTGGTTTGACCCCCAAAGGGGTCCCAACCCACTGTTTGAGAACTAGTACTCTAACTGCTTGCATGTTCTTCAGATATTTTAGTAAAGAACACAGCATGAAATACCCTATACTGTTGTCATTCGGAAGCCAGAGACTGCGTGTGGCTGTCTTCCCAATCTGCACTTGCTTTCCACCTGTGTCTGCTTCCTCAAGTCATTCTTGCTTGCTACTGTGGTCCATCACTGGCTCCAGCATCCTGGAAAACTGGTTTTCACTTTTGTCTTTCAAATCCTTGATGTTTCTCTTCCACACAGTTCTGTGTTCCAAACATCTCAGCATCCTCTGATTTCTCAGAGTTAGGGGCCCCTGAGCCTTGTCACACAGGAAGAGTGTCCTTAAACAGTTAAGCACGCAGTGTAGCTTGCACTATTGCCCTCCTGGCTCAAGTTTTACATTTTCTCAGTTCTTCTCTGAGAGGTTCTGGGATCTCCCATGCAACTGTGAGCAGTAACTTCTGTTTTCCTTTGGCACCTAAATGCTATTTCTTTAGATCATTGTTAACAGTGTGTACTTCACATTTACGGAGAAAATAATTCCATGGTGAGCTTTAACTTTCATGTAACGGTCGAGATAGGGTTGAAAGTAGATAAAAAGGTGACAGATTAGGACTGCTACTCTGGGGTCTGCCAAGGATTACAGGAAAAGAACTTTGTGGGCAGCTTCTGGGAATGGGAGTATTGTTAAAAAGTTATGCTCCATCCAGAAATTAAATCACTGGAAGGAAACACCACAAAGAAACAATGCTGAGAGGGAATAAATATGTGCCTGGAAATATTTATGCTAAAGAAGTCAGATAATATGGTTTTTTTTGTTTTGTGTTTTACAACATGAGTCTGACTTTGCCAGAATCTATGCATCTTTTAGGTAACAGTTGACACTTTTGCAAACACAAAGCTTTTCACAGTTTGTATGTACAAGGTTGAAGGACCGAATTTCCCCTTTGAGCATCAATTTGCAGAAGGGACAGTTAGATCCTGCAAGGTCAAATATAAACTCCTCCAACAGTAGAAAGGAGCTGTAACTCTGTGGAGCGATGTAAAATGATGGTCGGGTCCAAAGCTGCAGGGTCGTGGGAGGATCTCTCACCTTACCATCTCTCCAGTGTCGATGTCTGGATGCAAAAGGAACTCTTTTGTTTGTTTTATGGTGCTGTGACTCAAACCCAAGGCTTTGGACACACTCGGTAACCGTGCTACCATGGAGCTGTCTCTCCAGCCTGTTCCAGGCATGTCTAAGGGAACAATCCTCACAGAGCAGGCAGACCTCAGGATGAGAGGAGACTAGAGGGTATGGGAAGTTTGGGAAACTTTCCCCTTGCTGCCGACTCCTGGCAATATTGTTTTTGCCATTGGTAGGTTATACCCTTGAGGGTTTTTTTCTTTCATTTAGGGGAAATGCATGATTTAGTGCAATAAAAGAAAAAAAAACCCCACAGGTTTTAGTGGCAGCTTCAAGTCTATTATGTAGCTACCGTTTATCAGCTATGTGAGTCTGATCTTACCCAATATTCTTGAGCCTGATTTTTGCCCCCTCTTGTGTGAAATGTGACACAAAACAAAATCAAATAAACAAAGGTCATTAAAACCCTACTCAAGAGAAAGTCTGTGACCAACTCTGCAAGTCAGAAATGACTGTCAGAGGTTAGAGTCAGATTACATTTCTGACGGTCTTCTGAAGGTCTTCTCCAGAGATCCTGTTCTTGCAACCCCTGTGGCACAAACGTTACCGTCTTGATTTGTGACACCAAGAAAGTGAGATTCAGAAAGGTTGTACCTGACATAATAAATGGTAAAGTTGATAAAAATCCAGGTCAGGGATTAAAATTCAAGGCTAAAATTCATTAAGAAACAACAAAAGACAAAGAAGTAAGCAAGCTTCTAAGCCAGCGTCATTAATGTCTTTAAGCCTATCCGAGAAGAAGCACTTTGGATTAAAAATTCCCATCATTTTCAAATGTAAAATATTAGTGAGAAAATGTTATAGTCCTCCACCTCTTTGGTCAGTGCGGAGCCCACTGTTACCTTAGTGAGAGATTTCTACCAGCCACTGCCTCTTCTCTGTTTCTTTTATGATTCCTGTTGCTATGAACAAGAAGGATCCACACACAAACTTGGCTAGGTGCTTTACACTTTATATCTAATTCCCTTCCACTTTTAACACCTCATAAATCAAATGATTTTTTTTTTAAAATTCCTTAGCAGTTTGAGTTCATCTGAGAATGCAATAAAAAAAATATCATCAGAAGAATGTTTTGTTCATTAATTCCCATGGAGCCCTAATAGAGACTCAGCATTTGGGGGAGGAGTTTAACTGAATTTCACAGCTGAGTATGGCTGTTCTGCTCGTCTCAACCACCTTTAGCTTGCTGGCTTGTGAATGACAGATATTTAAGAAATGATATGTAGTCAAGTTATATATTCTTTAGCTCACTTATCTGTGTGTGTGCGGTCATGTTCACCCATGTGTGCCTTTGCATGTGTGTGGGTGTGTTCATGCATAGGTCACAAGACAACTCCATAGAGTCTTTTCTCTCCTTCCACCTTTATGTGGGTTCTGGGGATTGAACTAGGCTCCTTGGATTTGCATAGTAAGAGCTTTAGCCTGCTGAGCTGACAGCTCCCTACAATCCTCCAGCCTCAGCCTCTCAAATGCTAATATTACAGGCATGAGCCACCACATAGGGTTCTTTCCCCCTCCCCAATATAGGAAGATAAACTTTTCACTGATTGTTCTCTCTTGGAGATTATCACAACCAAACAGGATCTTCCTCAACCCTGAATGTATTAGTTCAAGTTTCTCCTCCCTGCATATATTGTATATGTCCTGTCCAGATTCACACCAATCATGTTTTAAAATATTATGTAGCCAGGTGTGGTGATGCACTACTGTCATCAAAGAACTGGAGAGACAGAGGCAGGCAAATCTCTGTGCACTCTTCCCAGGTCTATATAGAAACCAAGTTCCAGGGCAGCCAGGACTCCATAATGAGAGCCTGCCTGCCTCAAAACAAAAGCAAATCCACACTTTGAGGAAGGCATGTATTTTTTTCTTCACTGACCTATGAGTATGTTTTGAGAATAAAAATGTAACTTCCATTATGTAGTAGACATTTAATATTATAAACTGGGTGCTTTTAAATTTTTTTTTTGTATTTTTTCATCAGCTCTTTATATAACTTCTTCATATTGGCAAATCGAAATGCCAATGTGTAGTGCTAAGATTTCCTGAACACTCATTTTTTTTTAAAGTTTCAGCCACAGAAACTGGTGCCAGCATTCTGATTCTGACTTAGTGACAATTTTTAGTTTCCTGGATTAACTTCCATAACAAAAAATGCATATTACCTAAATGGATATATAGATTATTTTTATTGAAGAAGGCATATATTTTTTCTTCAGTGACTTAAGAGTATGTTTTATGAATACAAACATAACTGTCATTATGCAGTAGACATTTAATATAATAAATTGAGTGCTTTAAATATTTTTTGCATTCTTTTCTTCTATATTACATCCAAACTACAGTTTCCCCTCCACCCTTCCTCCCAGTCTTTTCCCACATCGATACCTACCCTTTCTTCCAGATCCATTCCCTCTCCTCATCCCCTCAAAGAAGATCAGACCTTCCAGAGACATCAATCAAACACTAAATAAAAAGCTATAATAAGACCAGGCACATACCATCACATCAAGACTGGACAAGGCAAACCAGTGGGAGAAAAGGGTCCCACAAGTAGGCAAAAGAGTCAGAGACAGACTCTGCTCCCACTGTCAGGATTTCCACAAGAAGGTGGCCAAGGGACTCAGACATAATATATATGCAGAGGTCTGAGGTCAGACCCCTGCAAGTTCCCTGATCTCTGCAAGTTAAACTGGATGTTCTTATTGTTAACCCTACTTCCTTACATCTTGGGACCATTAATTGGGTTATTTTTGCTTATTTCCTTAGGTCCCTGGGCCTTAAATAGGCTGACTAACTTTGTGAAACAACAGATAGATAATCTGATAGCAAAATCTATTCAGATACATTATCATAAGTTAGCTATGGAAGACCATGAGACTCTAGATGAGGTGTTCCCAAGTCCCATCTCTACCCAACCTAAAAGAGGGGACTTCTGCCCCTAGACCAAGCAGAGAGGGGCTACCCAGAACCCCCTCTGTCTGGCGATCTGAATTCTTGCTTAGGCTGCTAGGGTAAGCACTGCAAGGGAATATAAATAAAAGTTAAAAATATGTTTCTAGGTTCCCTGAGGGACAAGGCTGACTGCATAGGGGTTGATGTCAAAAGTATTCCCTTTCCAGGAAAAAGACATCAGGACGGGTATGGCCCTCATGCCTCACTAGACAATGACGGGAGGACTGGAGCCATTACAAGGTCCCCTTTAATTACTGGAGGTCAGGCCTCCATCCCAGCCTTGGCAAGATTAAAATCGCCACAGCCCTTCTATACTTGGAGAAGGGAGGAGATGTCATGGACAGCCCTGTTTATACACTGAAGGCCTAAAATCAGCCATAAGCCTAAAATCAGCAATAGGCCTGACATACATGCCTGCTAACACAAAGTCTTGGGTCTCTATGGAAAAACACTGAAACAGATGGCTATAAACTATTGTAAACAGGCTGCTTTTGTGGAAATCTACCAGCCTGAGTAGTTATAGACCTTGTAAATAGGCAGGCTTGGTGAATAGTACCAACTTAGATAAGGACAAGTGAATCATAAGCAGAGTCATAGTGAACCCTGAACCTTCACCCATCTGATATCCTGTTCTGAAAGATATCTGTACTCCCCCTGAATACCTGTGCTCCTGTGTCATCCCCTTCCCCACATTCTGCATTTTCGTGTTTATAACCCCTGTGTTAAAAAGTAAAAATTATGATTTGATAATAAGAAAAAGAAAAAAGAAATAACATACAGTGTCCCCCTGGCTCTGCCGGTTTAGCTCCTGACAATCTATTTTCTTGTTCTCAGAAATACTTTGAATTATAAAACGTTATTGTGGTTTTTGTTAGTATGCTGAGTCAAATAATTTTTATTGATTTCATTTTAAACTTCAAAGCTTGTAGTGAGTTAAAATGTCCTTCAACATAATTATAGATCATATTTATTTTTATATTGTAAAATGTTAGTTAATCTGTTGAACATTTTAAAAAACTGGATTCCTTTTTGAGAATTTTATATATGAGCACTGTATTTACATAATTTTCCCCTTTCTCTCCTTCCTCCCACTCTCCCCAACCCCCCATACTTTTTAAATACATCTTATTATTTAATTATTGTTTAAAAAAAACTGGATGTTCTTAACTGCAAGGAATATAAACACCTTAAAAAAGTGCCACACCTAGGATGTGACATCAGGCTTGTGATCTGGACATTTGACCATTCTCTCCTTCATTATATCAAGTGGAAAGCTCCTCCTTGGCATCAGACCCACCAGAACAAACTCAGACACAGAAGCATTAAAGCTTTTAGAATTCTGTTATGTCAGGGGGAATCTTTTTGATGTGCTCTTTGCTGAGTACTTAATAGTCCTTTCCATTCAGTAGTTTTGAATCGAACCTAGTTCTCACAGTTAGTAGATCAGGAAGACTCAGCCTGCTATCGTCCCATTTAAAGTGCCCAGGTAGGGATCCAGTGGATGGCTGCTGCCGCATATTATGTCTATCCCACAATGTTGGTGCATCTTCAGACCTCTGAATAGTACTTCTGTTAATGTGTAGTGCATAATCATGAGACAGTGGAATGAAATATCCAAGGTGTGGATTTCTGCTTGTTCTCTTAGCTCCGAGGCCTGGAACTCTCATTATCTCTGCATGGAAAACCCCTATACCCTTAACTTTCAAATGTCTCATCATCTGGTAATATTATTCAGTGCATGATTCTGTTGTTAGTCTTACCTCTGAGAAGACCAGTGTTCAACAGTCTTTGTAACTTAATGTTTTTACTTCAGCCCAGTCTCTGGTAACCAAAACTGAGACCACTAGGAATCCTATGCAAAAACAATAAAAGCAGAAAGTGTGTGTGGGGGGGCATCTGGAGGTACCCACAAAGTGGAATGGGTAGAAGAAAAGACACCAGCCTTACACAATTACATCTCTGAAGCCTAGCAGCTGAATGCCCGCATTGGGAGGGACTCTTGTTTTGGCCTTTGACTGTGCCAGCTGGCTTGGGAAAATGTCATTGTGAAACATAGAACTTTTAACTGCCTGCTCTACAATGTGAGTGTTTTCATTGTCCTCCGATGTGGACATCACAAACACATGAGAAACCCTATAAAAGCTGCACTGAGAGTGACTGTAGCCTTTGTACAAGGGGGAGCTTTCCTATGCCATCTGGATATACTTAGCTTTCTAATAAAAGTGATATAAAACAGTATTTTAATTGGAAAATATTTTGTAGCTGTTTTGTCTTCTGAATGCCACTATGGACTTATGGTTTTATTGTGGTTTTGGCTAAGTCATTTCAGTTAGCTATTCTTTTGAGTCAAATTGCCGTAAATGACAAGTTGGTCTGCTTAATTTTTAAAGTGCTGATGTTGTGCTTTTATTTATTGTTGCTGTTGTTATTTTGTTTTGTTTTGTTTTTTGTTTCAAGACAGGGTTCATTTATATAGCCTTGGCTGTCCTAGAACTAGCTTTGTAGACCAGGCTGGCCTTGAACTCACAGTGATCTGTCTGCCTCTGTCTCCTGAGTGCTGGGATTAAAGGTGTCTACCACCAACACCTACCTGGCTGTTTTGTTTGTTGTTTTTTTTTTGTTGTTGTTTGTTTGTTTAAAAATATGTTTAGTTTAAGCTCTGAGTATCTGTCTGCCTGTGTGTATGCATACTGTGTGTATTCCTTATGCCAGTGGAGGCCTGAAGAGGGCACTGGTCCCTTGGAACTACAGTCTAAGATGATTGTGATGCCATGTAGCTGCTCGAAGTCAAACCCAGGTCCTCTGCAAGAGCAACCAGTGCTCTTAACCACGGAGCCACCTCATGCTCTTAATGCTGGTTTTATTTACAGGTTTTTCTTCTAACTTGGGAGTTACATTAGCTCCGGAGGAGATGGGGGTCTGTTTAATAGCTTAGTGTATGAACTAAATGATCAACTGAAGCTTTTAAATTTGAAAATATTTCATACATTGAAATAAATATATATGCAAATGTACATTCTGAAATTAAAAAAAAAAAAAAAAAAAAAAACAACAGTTTGATGATTCTGCCACTCAGCATTAAAAAGGATGCTTCTGGGACCTGTGGGCTGAGTCAGTGGGTAAAGGTGCCTGCCACACACTACTGACAACCCATCTCAGTCTCTGGAACCCACATAAAGGGTTGGATGAGGTGGTTCCAGTCTGTAATCCTAGCAGTCCTAGGGCAAGATGGGAGACAGAAACAGGAGAGCCAGCTGCAGGTTTGCTTGTACAACATAGCAGTAGAAATAAGAAAGACCTGGAGACTGTTCCACCTGGGTATCCATCCCATGTGCAGTCACCAAAGGTAGACGCTGATGTGGATGCCAGGAAGTGCATGCTGACAGGAGCCTGATATAGCTGTCTCCTTAGAGGTCTGCCGGAGCCTGACATATTCAGAGGTGGATGCTCACAACTAACCATTGAATTGATCATGGGGTTCTCAGTGGAGGAGTTAGAGAGAAGACTGAAGGAGGTCAAAGAGTTTGCTGCCCCATGGGGAGAGCAACAATACCAACCAACCAGAGCTCCCAGGGTCTAAACCACCAGCCTGGGAGCACATAGGGAGGGACCCATAGCTCCAGCTGTATATGTAGGGGAGGATGAACTTGTCAGGCATAGGTGGAAGAGGAGATCCTTGGTTCCATGAAGGCTGAATGCCCCAGTGTGGGGGAATTCGAGGGTGAGGAGAGTGGGGGCATGGATGGGAACACATCCTCATAGAAGCAGGAGGAGGGGGGATGGGATAGGGGGTTCCTGGGTGGGGGTGGGGGGGTAGGGTAAGGGGATAACATCTAAAATATAAATAAAATATCCAATAAAAAATATGAAAAAGAAAAAGAAAGACCCTGCCTCAGACACAAGGTGGGAAGGGAGAACGGACTCCCCAAACTGTCCTCTGACCTTCAAAAGCACACCGTGGCAAGGCAGACAAACAATATAATAATAATAATAATAATAATAATAATAATAATAATAATAATAATAATAATAATATTTTAATAAAATGTTTCTAATATTTAAAAAAATCCTCCTGTGCAATTATTTAAAAATAGCCTCCCCCTCCCCTGGAGGAAGTAAGTTTTGTGTTTATCCTCCCTTTTTTCTTTCATGGTTATATAAAAGTTGATTTTCAAAGCCCTTTTTGGCTGAGAGGGAAGGTTGCTGCTATAAAACCTAAGCTGGCCCTTGGATTCATGATCCTCCTGACTCAGTGCTGGGACTACAGGCATCACTATTTCTAGCTCAAAGTCTTGAAAACTCATTTTGTCATTATCTGTTTATCTATAATTACTGATGCTTGCTTTATATACCTGTGATACCCATAATCATTTTTATATAAACATAGATATACTTTTTGTAAGTATGCCAATATGTTATTTTACAGTCTCATAAGAACAAAGTGATACCATCTACTGTGTGTGTGTGTGTGTGTGTGTGGTATATGTACTTCTGTGTGTGGGATATATGCACACGGAGGCCAGAGGAGTCCAGCTCCATCACTTCCTGCTTAATCCCCTGACATGAGGTAAGTCAGTCAACCTAGAGTCAAACTGGCAGCCAACAAGCCCGAGGGATCCTCCCGTCTGCCCCTCATGGTGATGAAGTTGCAGGCACTCATGACCTCACGTGATGTTCTATGTGGCTGCTGGGAATTCAGACTTAGGTCCTCATCCGTTTGCACAACAGGGCTCTCCTGCTCTGAACCCCATTTCCAGCTTGTTGCTTTTTAAAGACTTTATGTCCATACTTGAGAAAGGCAGTTGAAGCCGTTGAAAGTCGCTCCTAGGACTCTGCCTTCACCCAACAGACGCCTCAGCCACCCCCTTTAACATGGTTGGCTTCTGGTTCTTTAAGGACTGACAACTTTGTGTTTAATCCTAAGCTCATCCTCACTCTAGCAGGAAAGAGGAAGGTGGATTTCCTGTCCCTTAACTGATCGTCTTAATTTAAAATTTATTAAGTTACTTAATCCTTATTAACTAAATAACAATTCTTAAGAATTATCTTATTTTATTATTACTGCTGACTAAGAAAACTGTGAGTGTAGAACCCATGTATTATAGAATCAACTGGCTATCTCTCTCCCTTAGCAGAAACAGCAGCAGCAGCAACAACAACAACAACAAAAGCTGGCATTTTATTGATTTGTAACAAATAATACTGAATATGGCACGAAACTATATAGTTTAATGAACTGTCATGAACTGCATATACCTGTTTAATTATATAAACAAATAAGAAGACCACTGGACCCCAGAAATATCGGAATTCACCCCTCTAGTAATCCATCTCAAAGGTAACATGATTCCTAATGTCATAAGGTCCTGATGCTTCAGGCAATGGCAGAGCAGAACAGTGGTCCCATAAGATTACAGTGCCAACATGACACAGAGGCTATCTTGTGTTATGTAACCACACCCTATAATGGTCACACAATGGTGTATTTCTCAGCATGTGTCTCCATCATTAAGCAATGCATGACTGTGTTATCTGTGTAGTTTTGACTGATCCAGAATTTGTATTCTGCCTCCTGCCTTTCTCTCAGCATTGTGTTTCTAACACACTTCGTTGTTGCTTGTCCAGGTAGCAGACGCTTTTACTTTACAGAGATGATTAGGATTCCCCTAAATATTTGTACCTCTGTTTACCTAATACAGCTCAGATGGACATGTGTGCTATTCCCTGCTTAGAGTGTATGACCGGCTCTGAGCTTTCCCTAGGTGCCTTCTGGTGAATGCTTTTGTGCCTTGGTATTGAGTCCCTACCTTTCAGGCAAACTTGTGGGAGGAAGATGTCATTTGTTGAGCTTTGGTGGGAAACGCCACATTCCCAAAGAGGTTGTGACAATCTACACTACCACCAGTCATGCACGAAAATTCCAGATCTACCCCAAACTTGTCAGTGCTTCTGGAATTTTCTCTTTCTCATCTTAGACATTCTGATATCTTGCCTGTTCTGCCAGTCTGAAGAAATGTCATTTATTTGGGGTTTCCCCCCACTCCAGACTTCCATTAAACACACTTTAAGAAAAAAAATCTTTCCTATAATTGGCGTTTTGGAACAGAGACACTTCTTGGCCATGTCCTAGTGGCAAAGCAATGTTAATACGAGAAGAAAACATTACTAAAACAAGCAAGTTCTTACACTGCACTTGTGTTTCAGAGGGAAAAACAGTGAATCATTCTACTGCTAGGTGGGGTGACATAGTGTTTTAATCCCAGCACTTGGGATGTGGAGACAGGCGGGATGAAATCAACCTGGGCTACATAGTGAGATCCTATCATAATCCCTTGCTCAAATGTTCTGCTGTGGTAGTTTTGTTTGTTTGTTTGTTTGTTTGTTTGTTTTTAAAGAAGAGAGTTAATCCCACAGTGGTGGAGGGCACAAAGAACGACGAACTTTTAGACTTTTGAAGGTAGTTACATAAGAAAGTTTAGTTAGGCTTTTATTGAGCCATTGCAATTTAATTATAATCTATCCCACTAATTTTTTCAGTTCTAACACTGTTGAAGCAATAGGTAATGTATATAATAAATGGTTTGCTTTGTTTCTCACATTTGATAGACCACATCACATGGAAGTTCTACATGTGATACTTAAGTACTGCAGGCTGATTCACTGGTTCTAGAGCACATGTGTATACAGCTAGCTAACCCTCTGCTTCACACCCCACCAAGGACAATTCTTACCTCTAGATGGGGGGTCGCAGGCCTAAGAATAACAAGCTTGGGCACTGGGTGGAGGGATGTTCGGTGTCTTAGAGCACTGGGCTGAACTTGCACAGGACCTAGGATGGGTTCCCAGCACCCACATGACAGTTCACAACTGTCTGTAACTCCACTCTCAGGGGATCTGCTGCCCTCTCCTGCCTTCTGCATGCATGCATGTGATGGACATAAGTCACAGGCACTTTGCACATGTGTTGCACACAGAACACTCATACACATAAAACGGTAAATAAATCTTTCTTAAAAATTCAGGCAAAGCAAACTTTTGAAACTTGTTTTCCGTTAACTAGCAAGCACTTTACTAAATAGCAGTTGACCTTCACTCTGTGAAAAGAACACACACATATTTACATCAGAATTACATACGGATTTCTTTTATTTTGAGATAATGGCACGCTCTGTAAACCTAGACTGGCCTGGAACTCACTATGTAGCCAAGGCTAGCCTTCAACTTGTGGCAGTCCTCTTACCTCACCCTCCTTAGTACTGAGGTTACAGGTGTGGACTAACCTGCCTGGCTTGAAAACAGATACGTGTGTGTGTGTGTGTGTGTGTGTGTGTGTGTGTGTGTTTATAATTAAATGGAGTTGGTGCATCTCCATGACTATAACTTTGCTATTGTATCTATTGCTTTGATCTTCCTTCTTTCGGTCTTAAATGTTAAAGTCTAGAACCTTCTTTTCTCCTTTTGTTAGTCCTTAATGTTTTTTAAGGTTTCCTTTAAATGAAGTCTACAGGTGCACAGGGTCTATTCTAGAAGCTTCTTGGAGCATCCTGTGCACCAAGAATAGAGTTGGGGATACTGGCTCTAAATATAAACTTGTAGTATCCAGAGCTGGGGGTGGGGGGAAGAGGAACAAACTTTCTTTTAGTGTTTTGTGTATCTGAGAAATTCCTGACTCCTTTACGAAGGTAGTAATTTAAGGAGACAGTGTACTTTCCTTTGAGGCTGAACCACTAAATTCAAAGCACTGCAGTCTGCAAAATCTCATGCTTCCCTAAAAGAAATAAACAGCAAATCAGCTGATGAAATCCAGGGCCTTGCCAGAAAAGTTATTCTAGCTAGGATCTGGATTTGTGCACACTGTGGAAACCATCTGAAGCTTTGGAATCTAGGTACTGTTTCCAGGCTCTCATTAGCCAGCAAGTTTTCATCCTCAGTTAAGCAATCCAGTTTGACTGACTCGCTGCCAGCTGCAGTCCTTCTCAAACCTGGCAGAGTATCCCTGCCGTAAATTAGGCAAGAACTAGAAATAATTTGTCATGCATGCATGTAGTGTTTTCTCTGCATGAATGAGCAGACTGATACATTTTGAGGCCACCATTCCTTCTTGTAAACTGTCTTCTTTTCCGGGTCTTCGGCATAAACACTTCAGACATCAAGCCGAACCTGTTCTATGGGGAGGTGAAGTAAAACAAATCAGATTTCTCCGACCCCAGTTGGGTGAGCTGAGTGATGCAAAAGCCATGCTATGGGTTGGCACCTTTCCCCTTGTATATTTCTCAGCAAAGCCTTTGTATACACTGAACTGTCTCCTACCTGCTCTCTGCTGCCTTCCACACAATGTGTGCCAAAGGTTCTGTGTGACTCAGCTTCAAGCACGTGCCTACAACCTGTTCCTTCTACCCCTGTACCTTCTTCCAAACTGTAAGGAAACAAATAAGACTCCGTTCCCTCCCACCGTGCACCAGGGCGAGAAGATGAGCAGCGTCTTCCCAGAGAAAGGGTCGCGCCCTATCTAGTCAGTTATTCAATCCATACAGGACACAAGAACGGCCAAGAACAAAACAAACCCCTTCCCGATAGACTATATGGTGATTTACCTCAATTTTGTTTCTTCTCTGCTGCTGTTTAACATGTTAAAGAAACACCAGAACAGAAGCATGATATCCACATCAACTGCCTGGTGAGCTAAAATGCCTGAGTCCTGGTCCTGGCTCAGCAGACTCCAACTCACTACGGTGTGTGCCTTACAAGTAAGATAAGGTGTTTGGGGCTATCGCTGCCGTCTCAGGAGGGCTTCGTAGACTCCTGAGGTGCTTCTTTGACTATCTGGCGTTAACTTTACGGTCCCGGGGCTAATGTAAGACATAATCATGCACCCAGAAGCCTACTCTAAACTTTGGTTTTGTTTGCCCATAGCTTTTCTCTGTCTTCAGGAACTGACATTACAATCTTCTTTTAAATGTTCATCAGTTTCACAAGTAGTAAGATATGGAGTCCAATTCCACCTTCGCTCCTGCTTGAGATCCCTGGTATCTTTGGATCTGAGAACTGACATCTTTAAAAAGATCTGAAAGGTTCTCAGCCATCATATCTATCTTCAGCTCTGCTCCCTCAGATACTCAGTAGATGGTACCATTCTACTCTCCAAACTTCCTACCCTGTCTTTCCCGTTTCCATCTTTTTGTGTCTGTGGATTGTATCTGAAAGAAGGCTTTTACACACTTCCCAGGTTGTGGACTTGATTCACCTGTGTCAAATCTGCTGCTTGGCTTATACACTCAGTGTTCATTTTAATACCATGTTTCAAGGTTTCAAATTCACATTTTTTTTTATTTCTTTGCTTGATAAACATTAAAAATCAGTTGTTTCATATGTCTTTGCAGATTGTTCCAATAAACAAAGTCTTTGTGTTTGGTCTCTGCTTCTTTTTTTCTGCAGGATCCTGCCACCATCCTCAGAAATGTATTTACTTTGCAAAATTGGACTATAAACTATTCGTTTGCCCTGAAGCCTCTCCTGAGAAAGCTGGCAGGTTTTCAGCCTGGCTACTATCTCTAAGATCTGTGTTTGCTGTTCCCATTAGTTTTCAGACACTGCTATATAAAAACTGCTTTACATTTCATTTTCTAGGTCAGATTTTTGGAAGCACAGAGGCATTGTGATGTCACACACACTTTTCAGAGGACAAGTAACTCTCAAAGGGGTGTGGTTGAGACAGGCTTCCTAGCTGTTCCTTTTGTGTTTTGGGTTTATCCATTTCAGTCCTTTCTGTGTTCTGACTGCAGCCCCTCGGGAGCTCAATTTCCTGTTAGAATCTCCACCTTAGGCATGTCCTGGGCTCGATTCCCCTACCCTGTCACATCCTGTAACTTTCTGTCTTTTCTTTGGGACATAAAAGACAGTTTTAGAAGAAAATGGAGCTTGCCTATTTGTCATTGTTCTGGACACTACAGCCCAGACTAGCCTCAAATCAGAGATCCTCTGGCTCCATCTCCCAAGTACTGGGATTACTGGTGTGTGCCACTACATGCTGACTTTGATTCTTTCTTTCAAAGGTTTTTATTTTTACTTTGTGTGTATGAATGTTTTATTTGCATGTACATGTATGTACCACGTACATTTCTGGTGCCTCTGGATGCCAGACAAGTGTCAGGTCCCCAGGAACTGAAGTTACTGAAAGTTGTGGGCCAACATATAGGTGCTGGGAACTGGCCTAGGTCTTCTCCCAAAGCAGCATGTGCTCTTAGCTGCTAAGCCATCTCCCCAGGCCCCATAATTCCTTTTAATGTTTAATTTCAGCATTCTTGTCAGGAAGGGTTCCATGAAAACGTATCCACCATTATGCTGGAAACAGTTTTTGCTTAACTGAATTTTTAATGACCAAACATGACTTTAAACTTAGAAACCATGCATTTATTACTAAACCAACCATTTTGCCTTTTGTTTCTGCACCGTGGTTCTACAAAAAGTTACGGTTTTTTTTTTTTTTTTTTAATGTTTTGAGAGTTCCCTCTTCTAACCATAGCACATAGATTTCTCTTTACAACACTGTAAAACTTGCTCTCTACAGAGATTACACTCTATGATGCCCCAAGTCTTAGTGTGACCATCCTCACTCACAGGGCCTAATGATCCAGATCACACTGATCGAATGCCTCATTTGCAAACCTCTGGTTGTGTTTTCTTAGCACAGAAAAATCTTTGCTGCATAGGAAATTGTAATCTCAGGATGGTAAAGGGAGTTTGCTAGGATGGGAGGGTAGCGATAGAGGTATGGAATGTTCCCAGGATCAGGGCTCTCCATCATTTCCTTAAAGGGTTTGCTTGGCCTTTTAGCCATTGTACTTCTGGTAAATTACTTTCATATCTGTGCTCCATCTTCTTCATCTCTGTATGACAGAACATAGTACCACCCTGGCAAGATTGCTGTGATGACCGAGTTAACTAAAGTACAGAACTTGACACAGAATACTTATTCAAGTGTGAGTTATACATTATATATGTAACTATGTAAAACACTTAGTCCATTACATACTAGCCACATGGTGCTTATTCAAGTGTTAAATATACATATTAAATATATTTTACAATTATGTTTATCAATATATATTAATACATAGCATATTAATATATCTATAATATACATTAAATGTATAATGTAAATTTTTTAAATGTGTTCCTGTTGGAAATGGAAAAAAGAGAAAATGAATGAAACAACCAAACACTTTATTCTATTGGATATTTTATATTTGTTTTGAATTTTTATAAAAGTCACTTATGTATTTACTTACTAAATTCTACTTAAAAACCTATTCTAAATGTAGGAGAAAAACTTCTTTTGCCCTTCAGAGTTAAACTAAAGTCGAGGGTCTATTTGTCAAGCGCACCCTTCATGCGTTACACACACCTTCCCTCTAGCACTAACAGCTTTCTGAATACACAAGAACAAACCACAGCAAATACCACTGTGTTTAACTCACCTGTGTAAAATAGCTAACAGTGGACAGAAGGGGACCAGAATGACATCCCAGGGGTGAGCAAGGGGCAGGTGCAGATGCAGATACCAAAAGAGAACTTAGGAGACAGTAAGCAACACACACACACACACACACACACACATACACACACACACACCTTGCTTTTAAGATGGGAAACCTGATAGAACAGTGAACGGCCCAAGAAGTGGGAGTTCGAGGTACAGAGGTTCTGAGCCTAAGCTCTCAGGATCAGGAAGCCAGTCTATCTTTTTCAAAATCACTCCAGACTTAGTGCACACACATCAGGGACATCCAAATCACAAAAAAGTATAGGGTGGGTTTCGAGAGGAAGCCAGGAAAGAAAAGGATGCCCTGAACTGAATAATTTGAGTGGTCAATTTAAGATTGTAGAACATGGGCCAGCCAGACGGTCAGCTACTTTAGGAAGAATTGCCACCCAAGAACAAGAAGTCTGAGTCCCATTATGCTAAGATATATAAAATTAACACTCTGTAGGCCAAAAATAGTGGAGTGGTGCCAGTTTGGTACAGTTCAACCCCAAGTTCCACCTGCTCTGCTCTGTAGACCTTTGGGATAGTGATGGCGTCTCACATATTATCTTCAGCGGTTGATGCCTACCTTACCTAGTTCATGGAGATTTTGCATGCACTGATCCAAACTACAGAATATATACTAAATACCTGTTATTGATAGTTCCCTGGGAAGTGAAGTTGATGCTAGCACAGCTGTCACAATGATGAGTTAGCAGGTCAAGGAAAGGGATGGGGAAGAGTTGGAAGTGATAAACAATAGAGTCACCTTAGCTGTGGGATATTAGGAAGATAAACATTAGGATTATGTTCCAAGGGTCAAAGCGAAACATTGTCTGGTATCACTGTCAAGAACAGTTGAGCCAAGATCTGCAGGTGTGGAAGCAGGTGGGCTATGCCCTGTGACCTAAAAGTACAGGGTGTGGAAAGAAATAACAGAATGGGGATCAGAGGACACTATACCCAAAGAAGTAACAGCAAAGTGTAGCAGTGAGTCACAAATAATAAGGGCTGGGGCTGGAGAGAAGGCCTGTGCTTTGCAAAACACATGGTATGCTTCTAGAAGACCCAAGTTTGGGTCCCAGGATCTATGTAAGGTAGCTCACATCTGACGCCCTCTTCTGTCCTCCTTGGGCAAACACAGATGTGTGTGTGTGTGTGTGTGTGTGTGTGTGTGTGTGTGTGTGTGTGTGTGTAAATAGATATAATAACCAAAAACAATACTAAGTACCTCTCACTTTCAAGGGTTAAAAAGAAATCTTTCTAGTAATAACACTGTCCTTGTCCTCTTCTCGAGGGTGATCTGTCTCAACTCACTGATTTGTCAGGTTTCTCCAGGGAGCACTTCCTTTCCACGGAAAGAGGGAAATTTCAGAGCAGTGGGAAGAAGGAAAGAGAAAGTCACTCAGCTGGATCGAACAAGGAGGTATCTTTTACTACAACTTTCCCTTCCTGTGCGCCTTTTATTCCGACTTCTGCCAGAAAGGAAGTGAAAGCACCACGGTGCCCAAGAGGGCAGAGGGTTGGTGTAAGAGACCCACTGTGCGTCAGCACTGTACTGTGATGAAGTCACACTGTGTTAGAAAGCTTAGCCCTGGTCCCAGTTTTCTCTTCTTCCTATCAGCTAAGACCATGTGATGGTTTCAGCTATCAACCTACAATAGCTGGAGAAAGGAGCTTAAGGGGAGTGGGGGGCGCATAGTGTGCCACACTATGTGGATGGCTTTGGGGCACTGTCTTTGTTGGGTTAATGAATGTGGAGGGAGGGATCTAGCCCACTGCGAATGGCACAATTCCCTGGGGGGGGGGGTGTCCTGAACAGCATAAGAATGGAGAAATTGAGCTAAACACAAAGCTAGTACATAAGCATTCATTTTTCTTCTCTTGGCTCCAATGCAATGTAAATTTTGATATGATTACTTCCCTTTTCACGGTGAGAAAACAGTAGCTCACCTCCATTTAAAGTTCCTGCCTTGATTTCCCCCACAGGAATATATAACCTGAAATCGAGAGCTTTAGTAAAACCATCCTTTTCCCACGTTGTTTTTTATCACAACTTTAGAAATAAAACTAGGGGGCTGGAGAGATGGCTCAGGGGTTAAGAGCACTGACTGCTCTTCCAGAGGTCCTTAGTTCAATTCCCAGCAACCACATGGTGGCTTACAACCATCTGTAATGGGATCTGATGCTGTCTTCTGGTGTGTCTGAAGACAGCTACAGTGTACTCACATACATAAAATAAACAAATAAATAAAAAAAGAAAAAAAAAGAAATAAAACTAGGGTAGATTGTTTGGGGGACACTGCCTCTTTCGATGAACTAGCAATATGTCTTTGAGATCCCATCACAGACTTATGAATCTTCCCACGTCAGACCCTAAAGGCTTGACAGAATAGTAAACTGGAACTTGAGGCCCTGGAATTCAACATCATCCCATTCTATCAACGTCCCCCATGCCTTCAGAGAAAGAGCTTGTTATCAGATCTGGCTTCTCTTACAGTTTTCAGTGCAGCCTTTGCCAGACCATCCCTCTGGCAGGAGATGAGCTTCTGTTTGCTCACCGCTAAAAGGGAGATAATCATATCTGAACAGCTAATGAGAAAGACCCTGGCTCACATGTGACGGATGACCAAAGCTGTGTGGCTGCAGTCACAGACACTATCCTCACTCGGGAGTCTGTCCTAAGGGCTAGAGATGGCTCAGCAGTTAAGAATGCATACTGTTCTTGTGAAGGACCTGGGTTTAGCTGCTAGAATCCACGTATGATAACTTGAGACCACTGGTAAATCCAGTTCTAGGGGCCCTGAGACCCTCTTCTACTCTGTGTGGGCACACACCCACACATTCGTGGTGTGCATAAATTCACACAGGAACATGCAGTACACATACATTTTTTCTAAAACAACATATATATGTATATATGAGTCTAACCTATTGTAAACTCCTTGCTCACCCTTCTTTTTGGTCTTCAGATGTTTCTTGTGTGGCAGCCATAGGGTTTTTTTGTTGTTTTTTGTTGTTGTTGTTGTTTTGTTTTTTTAAAGGCCGGTGCACAAAGCTCAATTGGTAGAGTGCTCGCTTAGCATGAGCAAAGTCCTGGGTTCAATCCTCAGCATCCCATAAACGAGGCGTGATGGAAGCCTGGTGCTTCTAACACTTGTGAGATAGAGTCAAGAGGGTCAGAAGACCTAGACTGAGTCATTAAGGTGGTACAGTGGATAAAGGTGCTTCCTGCTAAATCTGATAGCTTAAGTTTGATGCTTGGGACCTGTGTAGTAAAAGAGAGCAGCGGCCCTTGCAAGTTGTCCAGTGATTATTCATGGCACATGAATAACCAATAAATGTAATTTTAAAATATCCTCTACTCAGTGACTTGTATCAAAGTCTGGGATACGTGAATTTCTATCTAGAGGAGGAGGGAAGGCATAGGTAGGTAAGAGAGAGAAATGAAAAGAAAAAAAACCCAGCCAAATCACATCCATATTGCTTAAAACTTTTCTTTGGCTCCTTCTGTCTTTTGATGCCAAGCTACTTCCTTTGGCTTCTTGAGCCCAACCAAACATGCCTCCTGCTCTCTACCATCTCCAACCCCACTTACCATGTTCCTGACAGCTGACTGTGGTTCAGCCAGGCTTTCCCTGTTCTTTAAGCAGATTATGCCTGTCCAGAATTGAACTCTTACCCTGGAGTGGTCTTTGCCCAGAAGGCGTTTCTGCCCCACCCCCACACTCCTCACACTTTGTGGAAGGACCTTCGACATTAAATTGGGAAGATTGTATTTGCCTGAATATTACTCAACAGCTGCCTCCCACTGTGGAGTAAACTTCAGAGGGCAGAGCTTTGATTCACTACCACAGCCCCAACACCTAGTCTAGCAACAAACTGTTTGACTTAGTATTGGCATCATTATTAGACAGCCCTCTGTACACAGACCCAAGCCTATCACTGCTCTGACCTCAGGGAAGTTAGCTTGTAATGATTTCCACACCATTTAACTACTTTCATTAGGGTCAGAGCTTGAATTTCCTCTTTTCGATATTATTCAACTTTTCAAAGTTGAGTATGCACGTCTAATAAAAATTTTCTTAAGAGCCTTGCATTTTAACAGTATTGGTTTCAGGAAGTTGGTCTGCTTCACAAAGTTTTCAAAGATTCTCACTAAGAAAAGAAAAGTCAGCTGCCAAACCAACATTCTGATGACTTATCAACAGCTTTGATCAGCAAAGGAAATTGCCTGACACTTAGGAGGACAGGGGTGTAAAGGACTGTCCTCTTAAGTAAAGGTTGACCAGATGTAAATAATACACCAAACTGAAAAGAAAATCTTCATGTGCTGTCTCGTGGGCTCACGCTGATGGACTACATAGTCCCTGACCTAAAATGGCAACACAGTATCTGTTTAATGTAACTTCCTAAAAGCCGGAGAGGCCACCAGACACATTCATACTTTGGAAAAGATCACAGTTCATGCTTTTTTTGTTTGAGACTTGGAACTACGGAGTTTCTCATGCTGACACTCAAGGGCTTTGCAAAGTGTGTGGATGGCCCACAGCCAACCTCATACACCTTGTACTGAGCCTACAGACGTGACCCCAGCTCTTTT
Source organism: Arvicanthis niloticus (assembly GCF_011762505.2). Taxonomy (NCBI): domain Eukaryota; kingdom Metazoa; phylum Chordata; class Mammalia; order Rodentia; family Muridae; genus Arvicanthis; species Arvicanthis niloticus. The sequence continues at coordinate 137,362,959 of NC_047658.1, forward strand.
TTTCACTTTATTTTGTCTGGAGTATTTTAATTGGTCATCAAACCGGTCTTCCTTACTCTCTGTTTCTTTGGATGGTACTTTACCAGTCAGAAAACCATGCTCACAAAGCGCATTGAATGTTTCTCAACATTTTAAAAGCTATCGTGCTCTGATCCAGGCATGGTGGTACACACTTTGATCTCAGTACTTGGAGGCGGAGGTAGATGGATCCCTGTGAGTTCAAGACCAGCCTGGTCTACATGGAGAATTCCAGGCCAGCCAGGGCTACATAGTGAGACCTTTGCTTCAAAAAATAAAATGCTGCTTACTGTATTCATAGCCGTCTGCACACTGCTCCCAACATAACAGATAACACACTAAAGCTTTACTCTGTCTAAACTGAATTACAAACATAATTGGAACAAGCAGTTGAAAACAACAACATCATATATATATATATATATATATATATATATATATATATATATATATATACACACACATATATATGTATACATATATACATACATGCATACAAATACATACATTTTTGAGACTGGTCTCAAAATTACAGATATATTGATTTCTGCTTCCAGTGTGGTGGGATTAAAGGTGTATGTCACCATACCTCATTACAACTTACAATTTCTATGCTAATAGTAATCATGAATCAATCAAAGATCCGATTATAAAATATCAAATAATATTAGAAAATAGCTTAAGCAAATCTTCTTTTAGTCATAGATGTGAAAGATATCCTAAGGCAAGATATGAAACCCATGATTATTAAATGAAAATATTATTTCCTTATGATACTTTGAAATTAAATATTTTCACATGAGATTTATAACTTAAAATTTCATTTAAAAATCTAATAAATAACACCAAGAGACAATGTTTCAATAAACATTACTGATGGGGATTACTTTTTTAACTTAGAGACTATTGCTCATTGTTGTGATAAAATACCTGATAGAAGCGACTTAACAAGAAAAGGTTCATTCCAGTTCACAGGTCAGGTCGTACAGCCCATCTTGGTTGAGAATGCATGGCAGCAGGAATATGTATCTGTATCTGTATCTGTATCTGTATCTGTATCTGTATCTGTATCTGTATCTGTATCTGTATCTATATCATCTATATTTATATCTATATCATCTATACATATATCTATATATATGCATATGTATATTATCTGTATATGTATACTATATGTGTATGTATGTGTGTATACATATATATACATATATGTATGTGTGTATATATGTATATATGTATACGTATATATATATATGTATACACACATACATATATACATATACATATGTATACACACACACTATATATATATAGTCACATGGCAGCCTCACCCAGCAAGCAGAAAGCTATGAAAACTGGTGTTCAGCTCACTTTCTTCTTTTTATTCAGTCCAAGACCCCAGCACACGGAGTAGTGTCTACAAAATATTTCTATGCTTCTGAAAGATAAGTGTGTCAACAACTATTGTAGCCTCATGGCGGGGAGGAGTGAATGGGAGGGGGAGGAAACTCATGTAGACTGTTGACCAACTACAAACCAACACACACTTTTGGAAGTAGCATGGAAATAACTATTAAATCATGAGGTGCGTGCACCTCTTGATCCAAAGGTAAATTGCACTATTATAAAGTTAATGTTACCAACAAACTTTGACACTCTCTAAGAATTGTGTACATGCACCACCACCCCCCTATGGCTGGAATATTAATGTTAAGGGGACAGAAAAGAAAAGCCTAGGGAGAGCCAAGTGTTAAGCAAGAAGGGACTGGTTAGAATAAGCTTTTAGGATTGAAAGCAGAAAACGCTCAGGATACAGTGTTAATTTTAGAGAATGAAAACAGTGGCTTATGAAACATTTGCATCTCCTTCGACATAGATACCCGTGTGACATTTCCCCATTGAGGAAAGAAAAAAATTGGTAGCATAGATACTTTCTAGACATTTACATATTTTCTAAGGGCACACATATGTCCTTTTTACAATCAGAAAAATATTTGCCTGGAAAAAAATATACTTTCTACGTAAGAGACAATCTGCTCTGTTTTCTTAAATGTTCTATATTTCAGAAAAGGCATCACGGAGCATCTGTTTTAAAGATTACGTTTAAAAGACAGTAATTAAGTATATCTCTGAAAGGACTGCTCTGTTGGGATCTGTCTGGAGGGAAAAGCTACACACCCACACATTCCATTCAGATCACTCCATTTACATAACTTCATTCATCAGCTTCTGTCACCAATGTTGTTTAATCTGAGCTACCATATAAATAGAACTGAAGTGTGACTGTGTTAGCTATCCACAGGAGCTCACTGCAGGAAAGTACAACGTTCAAGACCAGCTATTTCCTGCTGATATCAAGGTGAGTGCCGAGTTGGTCTAGGAGAAAGCTCGCTCTCTGTTATGCAGGGGAAACCACAGTAGCACCTATCGACTCTCAGATGATTCTGATAGAAAGAGAGAAAAGACTTGTTACTAGATAAAGTGGTTTGTTTTTCCGAATGGGATTTGAAAAGAGTTCTGGATAATACTTTTAGTTTTGCAATTCTAATAAAGATGCCGACATTCTAGGTCAACAGCAAGTCTGTCCATAATGACCATTCCTTAGCTTCTTATCTTGTTCAACCATGCAAGCTAAGGGTCCTTTAGAGCAGAGTTCTTCCACCAGCGTTTGCTCAAGCAGGTCCATGGGAGGAAGGAAGGGAAGGGAAGGTTATAAGATCAAATAATTGCTGAAAATAGAAAAAAGCAAAGGCAGGCAGGTCTCCTCAGTGAGGAGCTACTGGTACCGTTACTATGCTAACAGGCGTGAACTCTGAGTCTCCAAGAAGCTAGGCTATGGACTGCAACACAGGGATTTATTTAAAAGACAGTTTTAATGACTAGAAAAACATTGTTTCTAGGACACTTGCACCCTTGGGTGAAAGAGAAAACAAAAATCAGCACTGTGTTTGAAGCACTTAGAAGCGCAGTGTTCACAGTACACTAGGGGCCTCAACTCCTCCTGGTATAGGCAGGCTTTGTTTTAACTGTTTCCTGCCCAACTGAAAATCTGACCTTGATATGGTTACCTAATCTCATTATCCTACACAGAAGGGTTAAAAATTAACTACTCTGTAAAAATCACAACTCTGCTTTAAAGGAAATCATTCATTCTGAGCCAGAGTAGCATGGATTCAAGTTACACTAAAGAATGCATTCCTAAGCGAAAGGTGTTACATGAAGGTTTGCAGGCAAAGAACAAAGGCAAGCATACGCCAATGCCAATGCGTTCAACAACTGCAGTAGTCTTCATTCACATTCAACAAACAGAAGGCACAGAAAAAGGAGGAGATCTCTCTTGTCGGTTTTGAGTGCTTACAGCTTCTTAGCTTTGTACTAAGCATGAACTGCACAGTCTGAGGGCATCAAATCAGATGCCATTATTAAAAGAAATGGCTGTTTACCCAAAAAGTCTCAGACAGCCAGAGATAAATTTTGGCTCTTGATCATAGGCCTCTTCACAATGACAATAATTTTACTCACTGAACGAGAAGAGTACATGGGATTATTTAACACAGTTGCAGCTTCTTCAGGGAACGCTGCCTTATGTTAGGTAACATCTTCACAAATTTATTATTACTATTTCAAAGAAGCTGGCCATTTGCTTTGAGTATAAGAAGAGCTGAATGTTTGAAACAAAATACCAAATTCTAATCCACCCTCCCTGCCCTCGTACCTCCTCGAAGTTGTTCATTGATGCAGTTGTTGAATGAATTGGTGTATGCTTGCCTTTGTTCTTTGCCTGCAAACCTTCATGTAAGTGCTTTTGCTTAGGAATGCATTGGTTAGGGGAACCTGAATCCCTGCTACTAAGCCGTAAGCAGTCATCATCATTACTCAGAGAAAATGATATCCTTTAAAGCAGAGTTGTAACTTTTATAGAGTAGTTAATTTTTAATCCTTCTGAAGAAAGGAGAGAGATAGGATGGTAATGGAGAGAAAGAGAAGAGATAACAGTTTGAGTTTCTTTTTTTTTTTTTTGAGTACAGGATAAGAGATAAGTTTCTACTTTCATTCTTCTACATGTAGATATCCATCTTTCCTAATTTTTTTTTTTTAAAATTAAGGCTATATTTTTCCAATATGTTTTTGATGCCACTAACAAGAATTAGATGGTTCTATTGGCCTGTGTCATGATGTAATTATATTTTAATTTTTAGAAAATTTAAAAAGAATAAAAGACAACGTGTTAAGATTGAAACTATGTAAGGAAATGAAGAGATTTAAAACTCAAATATAAAAGAAGTAGATAAAATTAGACAGAAGAGGGATAAAAAATGTTTAAAAATTCAAAACAATAAGTAATAGTTTTAAATGAAAGGAAAATTAAAGGAGAGACGGAAGCGCCTTTCCAGGTCTGTGAGGGGAGAACAATGGGTTAGACCTTGTTCCCACTAAGGAGGCTGACGTAGCGAGGCCAGTTGAGGACACCCATCATCAACATCAGGGCTGTGTATACTTTAGACTCTGTAGTTTTCTTCCTTTGCGTTTTTTGGGGGCTGTGGCATCCCACAATGATTTCTACATTCCTTAGGCTGAGCAGGGGTCTCAGTCACTGTCTGTAGTCCGCGAGTGTGGCAAAGTCCACCTAGTTCACGTCAGAGTGAAGGGCGCAAACAGCGCGCCTAGGTATGTCCAGATGGAAGAGCAATCAGCCTGCCTCGGTTTATAAGTAACCTGAAGCTGCACGCTTGGAGACCTCAGTCAACCTCAATCCCAGGAGCTGAGTAGTCCTCGCCACCAGAGGGCGGGAGCACTGATCACTGTGTCTTCCTCAGCCCAGGCTCCCGGTAACTGAAACTTCTCATTTGGATACCCTCCCTTCCATGATTGTCTTATATCCAGTCACTATGGCAGCGTTCCCAGGCATCCTGATTTGTCACCTGTCTGTATTTTCTGATCTCCAGAGTCGCTCGGTCTCAAACAATAGCCCCCGCGCCCCGCCCCCTTTGAAGACAGCTCCTAGTCACGCACTCTTTTTTAAGTAACTGGAGAGTGATGGTGCAGCTTCTTTACTCTCCCCAGCAGTGAACAGGAATTCTCCCTCACACCAAATTCTGCCCTGGATTTAAGGCTTGTGAGAACTGTGCTGTTAACCACGGGTTTCTCCCTCTGCGAGCAGTGCAATTCTATTCTTATGGCTATCTAAACCCAGGATGACCGAGTGATTGTTGCTCAAGGCCGGGAGCCAGGGCTGGAGCTCCCGACTGCTTTCTACTTCAAGTTATCTTTTTGTTTCTCCATGAATTTTAGCTACCCTGTTGGTATTGTTGTTGTTTTGGGTTTGTTTGGTTTTTTCCCCCCTTCGTCCCCCCTTTATTCTGTCTCCTTGGGCTATAGTTTGTCCTTTGTTACCGTGGTCTTCGAACTTGTGAGTGAACAGAGAAAATCGGCAATCTTACTCCATTTATTCTTGAGACACTATGCTCAGCTATGGTCACTGTCTTTACTCTTTTTAATATTCAGTTGGTGACAAATATGACACAAGAGCCCTCCATGGTGGCTTCCGTATGCTTTTGACACAAACTCCTTTAGCTTTTAATAGCTGTGTGTTTTCTGTCATAACATGTTTTATGGTCATTATTACTTTCCTGGCCCCGTATCTGGAGTCATGGTTCCTTTTAGTGGAGAAAATGTGAACACACACTGCTTGGCATTTGTTTAATACTGACTCAAATTTAACATCACAGGGCATTTGCCTTGGCTTCTGAGTTTATATTATTTATATTCATATTTATATTCATATTCATTTATATTTTTATTTATTTATATTTCTTTTCACCTACAGCAAAAAAAATCATTCAAGATCAGTATGGCTACTTTTTTTTTTTTTAAACTATGTACTACAACAAAACAGTGCTGAGATTTCAATACAAACACGCCATTAACAGTAAGACTGCTCAGACTCAGACTTCTCTGTGCTTTTATTTTTATTTTACTTTTGTGATTCTATGGCTAGATTCTAGACCAAGTGTACAATCAGAATACTATGCTCAAATTTATTCTTTTTTTTTTCACCCGCATGGCTATCAGTTTCATGGTGAGATAGCCAAGGTGGTTTCTGATGATTTCAGGTACATACATATAGTTGGACTAATATTATATTTTAATCCCACAGAAACCTGAAAAATGAGACCTAGAATGAAGTATTCCAACTCCAAGATTTTCCGGGCAAAGTTCAGGAGCACAACCCGCAAAGCCCTGGTCCCACCCTGCAAAATAAAAGGTAAGAGCTTAGGCATTTCCTCTGTAATCACCATTAAACGGACTCTTCAATGTTTATTACTTCCACACAAAGACTGGCTACCTTACCAAAACAAAACAACAACAAAAAACCCCCAAAACCAAAACCAAACAAACAAAACAAACAAAACAACAACAACACCCTCCCAAGAATATAAGAGCTGAAAAGAAAAAGAGACAGCTTGTGGGATATATGATAGAAGCCTTGATGTTTTCTTAAACAGACTACATCATCACTGTTGGTATTTGGTACAACACAGGTCTGTGACCCTCAGATCACTAGGGACCGTGAATGAGTGTGAGCTTAGTGGACACTCGTCTTTCCTGTCAAGCCCTTCCCAGTCCTCACAGTTCCTGCCATCAAACTCACAAAACCTCACCCCTGATTAACCGACAAACCTCTAAACGGATCCACTTTCGCCCTGCACACCTGTCAAGGACCTTTGGAGTGTCGATTTAATGTTTATCTATAAAGGAAAAAAAAAAAAAACTCAAGTGAAAATATCCAGGCCACAAATAAAGAACAAACCAAATATAATTATTTAATTACAAATGCAAAGTTTGGAATACTATGAAAGAGAAATGAGGTTAAGTAGTAGGTCCCTACCTGTAGGAGGAGCTAAGGTGGGAGGAGTAAGGAGAGGAAGAGGAAGAGGAAGAGGAGGAGGGAGGGGAAGGGGAAGGCAGAGATGTAGCAGGATGAAGTGCCACACAGGTATGGAGAGCAGTCGTGGGTAAGAACTTATATTTAGGTTAGCTAATCGGGAAACATCTCTAATTGTATGGGCATATTGTTATTGAACATTACCAAACATATAAAGCCTTTGATTAATATTTAAGCATTAGAGTCTCATTTCCTACTGGGCCCATATGGATGGCAGGATGGTAGGATGGTCTGGGCACAGCCCAGCCTTGCAGAGACAGCGTAGAAGATTGGCAGAGCCATCTCCCACGCTGGCGTCTAGTGGGTGGCAGGGATGGTGTCTCTGGCCGTCTGAGCGGATGGCCCGAGCAGCAGTGGTACACCATCGCTGTTGCTTCTGGCTACAGGTCTAGGCTTGTCGGGAACATGGCGGCTGATTAAAAAAAAAACAGATTGAGCCGGGCAGTGGTGGCACAAGCCTTTAATTCCAGCACTTGGAAGGCAGAGGCAGGCAAATTTCTGAGTTCCAGGACAGCCTGGTCTACAGAGTGAGTTCCAGGACAGCCAGGGCTATAAAGAGAAACCCTGTCTCGAAAAACAAAGAAACAAACAAACAAAACAAAACAAAAAAAAAAAAAGGAAAGAAAGAAAGAAAGAAAGAAAGAAAGAAAGAAAGAAAAGTCAGATTGAATGCCAATATCTCCCGCAACACCCACCTGAGGTACACACCTCTGAGGAGATGGGGCTGAGGGATCTTAGACTCTTAAAATCAACAACATAGAGAGGAATCATGACTATTTACATCATAGTGTTTGTATTGCAGTAGTAACACCAAGGAGGGTAACAGAGCTCTGGTGGACGGGAAGGTTAGTGGATGATGGATAGCCTGAAAAGAAAGCAGTGTCCCCTCTGCCCTTCCCGAGGTGCTGGACCACCCACACACTTCTTTGACAGTCAGGATTTTTAAAAACATTTTTTTGACAGTGGTTTCTGAATGGCCAGAAAATCACAGTTAAATTAATCCTTTTGTTTGTAGTTATGTCAAAATGCTCTGTGCAGAAATAATGACTCAGTGCAAGTGACTTGGCATTCCCGAGTTTTCTCCTATTAAAGAATGCACTGTCTTCATATCCAAGAAACTGAGGCCCTTTATCAATGATGCCTTGTGGAGTAGGCACACCAGAATGTCAGACATTGGTGGCAGAGCTCGCTTTGAATACTGAGATCTTACAATTCACATGTTCTAGTCTTCATCTCCATCTGACCCTGGAAGGCTATTGATGATGTCCAAGACATGATGAATTGTTCTGCATGGAACTTAAATTTTTCTTGGGCTAAGAAAAATGAGAATTACTGAATAACTGGTTGACCTTTTTTGTTCAGTTGACTGAATTTGCACTTGGCTAGTCCCTCAGGTTGCAGAGCAGACTTCTTCCCTTACCAAATAAGACTCTATGTAGCTCACTGGTCTAGAAATTTGCAACCTTCCTGTTTCAGCCTCTTGAGTATGGGGACTAGAGGCAGGGCCACATCTGGCCAGTGTTTTGTTTGTTTGTTTGTTTGTTTGTTTGTTTTGTTTTCGGTGGAGGTAGATTCTAATGAGCATCTTTGATATGAAACATACTGCGCCACTTAACTTTACATCTCTATGTCCAAATCAAATACCCAGGAGAAACAATGTAAAGACAGACTATTCATTTTGCTTCATGGCTTAGAAGGTACAGACTTATTATATGATATGGCAGGAATGCTGGCTGGACCAATTTGGTCTATGATAGCCATAGCTTCCAGGGGCTTCTCATACGGCACCAACCAGGAGTGGGAGACTAAAGGACCAGGCTAAAGTCTGAGACTGGCCCCCATGGTCTATGTATATCAGCAAGACCCCAGAGGCTTCACAAACTCTCAAACAAGTGTCACTAGGTTGTGAACAAGTGCTCAAGCACGAGACTCCGTGGGAACATTTAACTGTAACACACTTCTTAGCACAATGCATGAGCTGGGTAACCTTGGGCAGTGTCATGGCTCCTAAAAGCCTCAGGTTATCATTGTAAAACTAAGATAATACTTTGCAAGATTATCATGAATGGCTAAGTTAAAAGACACATAAAAGTAATTAGCAGAGTGTTGATGTGTGCTTCAGTGACAATTATTTTAGTATCAATAACCTTTATGGTTCACAGCCATCCTTCAAAAATTATGAAAAGTTTATTCTAGATGAGCAGAAATCTCCTACGGATGTTAACATGCCCCTCAGTTAGGCAAAGGCGGGTCCATGCTGAATGTAGAGCTATGGTCCTTCAAATGCCACTATGAAAGCAACAACAACAACAAAAATTTCTAAAGACCTAAAGTGCTTCAACAACCCATCTGGTATCAAAATACAACTCCAGCCTATTGTCTATTAAATCTCAAGGTCCACAATGGTTAATTTTAAATGTCAACTTGATTGAATTAAGAACCACTTAAGGCATTCGTGAGGCATGTCTTTAGGTATGTGTCTATGACAGCATTCTCTGGAAAGGCTTAGCTTAGACCCACCCTGAAAATGGGCAGCTGCAATATCCCATGGGCTGGGTCCAGAACTAATTAAGAAGGATTCAGATAAAGGCACACCTTTCCTCCATAAAGGACCTGAGACACAAGCAGAACTAATTCCTTTCTCCTTTAAGTTGCTTCTGGTCAAAGACTTGGTCACAGTAAGGAGAAAAGACTTTATTTGATTTTGCATATCCTATCTAAGGCTTGCTATAAAATTAATAAAGTTAATTTTTAATTAAGTAGTGCTATTCCAGTCTCTGTTGGAGGCACTGTGTATATTATAGAATAGGACCTACATAAATCTACCTTTTTATTGCCCCTATTGTTAGGATCCCAACAGAAGAACAAAGACGTCTGCCATTTCTACTGCATGAGGCTCCGTTCTGGCCTCACCATAAGAAAGGAGACTGGTTATTTTGAGAAAGAACCCACCAAAAGATATTCACTAAAATCGGGTAAGTACATTCCTGGATAGACTGATGGGCATCTATTTGCTTTTCTACACACACACACACACACACACACACACACACACACACACACACACACACACATTTTCCTTATCTAAATTCTCCTTGAGGAAAAGAGTACAAATGATAATGTGTTGGCCATTTTAGAAAGGGTTTTTTTATTTTAGAATTTCTACATAAATATTCTAAAACTCTATTCTAGAATCCATTTTAGAAATGGATACACTGGTGGGTAAAAACAGAAGACACAAGACTATGTGTAAATATGCAATTATGTGAGATGATATTTTGTAATATAGAGGAAGCAAACTAAATTGTTCCCAGTGGCTGCTTTTGAGGGCAGTGACTGTGAGCAGTCTTCTGTTTGTTTCTCACTTTGGAGTGCTTTGCTGGAGTACGAATGGTCTTTACTTTTTTAAGTAAAGACCTTGTCATTAAGGAGGAACTGATTCCATCAGACCTTTGGGTGACCACTGCCCTGAGATCACTTACCACTGTCACCACACTGGCCATCAAAAAGGATGGCATCTTTGCAGAATCAAGATTGATGGCTCACCCCCAAACCCCACTGCTGTCTTGCAGGTAGCAAGAAGCATGAAGAGAGCTTCTCTGCCTATCCAAAGGCTTCTAAGAAGAGATCCCTGCTGGGCGTAAGCAGACTCCAAGCATTTGCTGCATCAGTTGACACACTGGGTAGTATCCAAGGTGTGACTTGGTCAGAGGGGACATGTGGGGTGAAGTGGGAGATAGGACACCAGGCCTTGGCAAGCAATACTCCATGGAGCAGACTCAAGAACGTTGTTTTCACATGTATCAGAAACGTTTGTTTCCTGCTTGGGTGCCAGTTTGGTGGTATCCAAACTGGGTGTGGTAGAGCTGTGCCTATTCGATCTATGGTTAGCATTCCATTGGTATTTTGAAATACTTGTTGTAGGTTGGAATCATGTCTACAACAGTCCCGATAAATGTATTATCCTTTGAGAGAGAGAAAATAAAATCCACACTCCCCGAATTTCAGAATGTTCACCGTGAAAGAAAATTTAAAAACAAACAAACAAACAAACAATTTTTAAATGCAATTTTAACATGATGTGACTTGAAGAATAGTTTTAAGTTTTTATCGTTTTGGCTGAGTTCTAAGTAAAATGGTGATTATCAAGAAGCGAGGAGAACCCAGGGAGTGTAGTTCAGTGGTAGAACATTGGCCTCATGTGCCAGGCTCTGCACATAGTCACTATCAATGTGGGAAAAATTCAAAGTGAGGGCTGGGCATAGTGGCAAGTGATGTCAATCCCAGCATTGAGGAGGTAGATACATTCCTTGGGATCAGGTCTGCCTGGTCTACACAGTGAGTCCCAGAACAGTCAGAGTTGTATAGTGAGAAACTGTCTCAAAGACAAACAGACAAAAGACCAAATTAAATAATTAACAAATTAAGAACTCCATCATTGAGGAAGTTTGATTAAGAATCACATATTGCCATTTTAATATATATTTTTATATGTGACATTATATAAAACACTTAGAATGTGTCTTATGTATGGTATATGTTTAGTATGTGTATTTAGTATATGTTTAATATAAATATATTTACCTCCTGGTCAATATTTAAGTTTTTCACAAACTGGATTTAAATGACTTTGGCTTAGATGTTCACATGCAAATTCTTTCTATTTTGTATATTATTTCTGCAAAGTTCAATTACATGCAGAAGATACAGTAAATTTTAATGTAGGATCCTCATATGGGTCATGTCTGCTTCAGTTTGCCCACATGTGCTTTTAAAATGTTATCACGTGCTCTGTATGTGTCTCGATTGTCCAGGAAAAAGCAGAACTAACTTACATCTGCGTCCCCCTAGACCAGCGGCTCTCAACCTTCCTAAATGCTGTCGCCTCTTAACATAGTTCCCCATGCTGTGGTGACCCCCAGCCATAAACTTACTCTTATTGCTACTTCATAACTGTAATGTTGCTACTGTTATGAATCCTAATGCAAATATCTGATATATAGGATATCTGATATGCAATCTCTGTGAAAAAATCAAGTAACCTACAAAGGGTCTGGACCCACAGGTTGAGAATCACTGCCCCAGAGCGTTGGAAATCTCTAACTGATCATGCTTTATAAAGAGGCATATGTTCACCCATGTCTTCCAAGACATGACCATTCTTTTCTGCTGTCCCCTAGACTGTAGGAAGGTAAGAAGGGGAGCTGTCCTTCTCATCCCCACCCCCACTGTGCAGGAGGGTAACGCCTTTAATTCCACCATGGTATCAGCTATGGTACTTAGCTTTTGTCTATGTTACAATGACGAAGAATAGCTCACACTAAAACCCAAAACTCTTCAGAGGAAGTAATTCGTGTAGATAGCCAAGCGAATGGTTCATAGAATCATTTGGTTTTTATTCTTATTGACAGAAACTTCACCTTTAACACAATCTTGTGCCTCCCTGACCACGTACGATGACCAATGTGTTAGTTTTGTTTTGGAGAATGGATGTTATGTCATCAATGTTGAAGACTCTGGAAAAGACCAAGAAAAAGGTAGAGTATTTCCTCACATGTGTACTTAGTAACAATAACTGGCAAGGCTTAAAAACAGTCTACCAAGTTATCAACAGTGGAGTAACTGAGATATTCAACAATAGTGAGTTTCACCATCTATGGTAATTCTAGTCTTTCCTATGTCAAGAAGGACTCTGTGTAGTCACATTCTTTGGGAACTAATACAGACATTGAAAAATACAGAAAGATGGGCCACATTGTATTTATTAATGCTGAATAATAAGATGTTGCCCACCTTTTAAGTGTCACCAAGGCAGAGTCTTGTGTGAAAGACTATTCCTCGGTCATAAACAATATCACCTGCATATTGGAGAATTCATCTGAGCACAACGTGTTTTGAGATCTTTCTAAGAACCACCAAAGTTCTGCTTTTTTGGAATATGACAAAAGGAGGGGATGTTTGTGTTCCCGGCCCTGAGGACCGGATGGAACTGAAACCTTTTGATATATTTATCTCTCACCCAGTGATACCCAATGTTGTCTTTCAGACAAGGTGCTACTTCGTTACTACAAGTCTTCCTTTCCGGCAAGTCAATCAGGTAATGTGGAGGCAGGGAGAAGGGGTGGTGTTTGGATTCTTGTTCAGAACAAAGATGAATCTGAAGTAGCCCATGATTATCATGAGCAAGAGGTTCAAAGGGTTATCTTCAACCCCACACTCATTGTAAAATCTTAGCTTCTTAGAGCATTATTCCACCTCATCTGCTTCTGGGTTAGTAGGATAAAGGCTTAACTACTCTTGGAATAGTACAGCCCATCTCAGCCGTGGCTGGAAAGACTCTGCTCAAAGGTTATCCAGAAGCAGTTCCTTCTACATCATTCTGTCCATGTGGAATGGCTCGACACTATGCCCAGTCAGCAAGAGAGAGGAAGGAGAATGAATGCATATTTTCCCCTTCATGGCACAACTTGAAGTTGTGTATCACATGTCTGCGTATCTTCAGTTGGTCAGAACTTAGTCTGAAAGCAACACTGAGCCATGAGAAGGCAGGAGGGGAAATGTTCTACTGTCGTCTGTTAGAGGACAGCTCTCAGAGGCTTCACATGAACAAAGGGGATGTCCAAAGCAGCATCCATTGGCATCAGTTCAATTACAAAAGGTCAGAACAACAACAGAAAGTAAACACTTAAACCTCTCCTCAGAAAGATTTAGAAAGACTCTTGGGCTGGGCTTGGTGGTGCACACCTTTTATCCCAGCACTCAGGAGGCAGAGGCAAGCAGATCTCTGAGTTCAAAGCCAGCCTGATCTACAGAGTGAGTTTCAGGACAGATAGGGCTACATAGAAAAGCCCTTTCTTGGGGGGAAGAAAGAAATAACAGAAAGGAAGATAGAAAAAGAAAGGAAGGAAGAAATGAAGGAAAGAAGGAAGGGAGGGAGGAAGGAAAGAAGGGAGGGAGGGAGGGAGGGAGGGAGGAAGGAAGGAAGGAAGGAAGGAAGGAAGGAAGGAAGGAAGGACTATCTGCTTGATATTTGGGTGCAAATACTTTTAAATGGATTAATGAACTTTTTTTTTGAAACTTGGATTCTTTGGGTTAAGTTAAATTAAGATGAGTTACAAAGCTTAGGTTTTTTGATTTATAATTTCTTCTTTTTGTTTATAATTGATAGGTGAAATTGTATTAATCATGTACCACAGATTTTTTTTTGAGCAACAGATTTTTTTAAAAAATGATTTTATTTTATTTTTATTTTGTGGTCTGAATGTTTTGCTTGCGTGTATGTAAGTGCTTGAGAAGCATAGAGGGCTGGAGAAAGCTAGAAGGCAGCACTGAATGTCCTCTCACTTGAGTCTCAGGTAGCTGTGAGCCACTCTGTGGGTTCTGGGAACTGAATGCAGAGCCTCTTGCAAGGGCATCAAGTGCTCGTAACAAAGGAAGCATCTCTCTAGTCCCATAACAGGAGTTTTGAAGTATCTATTGTCTCTAACAGAGAGGTCAGATGTGGCCAAGTGGCAGCCATGTCACTTCACCTTATCATTTTCATTTTAAGGCGATGGTGTGGATGGGAAGAAGCTGATGGTGAACATGAGTCCTGCCAAAGACACAGACATCTGGCTGCACGCCAACGACAAGGACTATTCTGTGGAGGTAACAGAAATATGATTGCACAACAGGCACATTTAGTCCTACCTGTTTATGTGCATTTAGATGTTAGTGAAGTGTTGAAGGCAGAAGGACATACTGTGTAAATAAAATGCAGTCACGTCTAACGACTTGCTTGGGAGTAGGGAAGGGAGAGGAGTGTGAGGTGCATGGCCTTGTGGCTACAACTCTGGTCTTCGGCAACAGCACAGAATCCTTGGAGAATTTGTTAGAAAGCAGGTCCGGATCAGACCTAACGTCTGACCAGTCCTTCAGGAGCTTCATTCCTTTCCCACAGTTTGAGAGGCACTTCTGCAGAGTGAGCGCACATCTTTTCCATTTGGCCGTATTCTCCCAGAATTACTTATTTTATGCATATGAATATACTGTCTATTCAGACACACCAAAAGAGGGCATCAGATCCCATTACAGACGGTTGTGAGCTGCCATGTGGTTGCTGGGAATTGAACTCAGGACCTCCAGAAGAGCAGGCAGTGCTCTTAAGTGCCGAGTCATCTCTCCAGCCCCAGAATATTTTTTATATATATACAATCATTTCTGGCGCAAGTCTGTGAAGGGGAGGGCAGCAAACATGCCCATACATCAGCAGTTGGGGGCAGCATTACATTCTACCTCGGATCCATTCTTGCTTAGCAAACAGCAGGTGTACATCAGCCATGACAAAAAAAATCTGATTATGTAAAGAACAAACATGCCAGAGTGAAAAGGAAGGACATGGGAGAACATAATAAAGATGATTTCTGTAAATATACAAAATTTCAAAGTGATCCAGCCATGTAAGACATCAACACAAACAGTGGACCGTGACCAGTGTTCTTCTCAGGATAATACTCTCAAGTGTATGTGATGTAAAATCTAGCATAAATAAAACCTCAAAAACAAAAGTGGGCTGCCATGGCATATCAAGTTCTTGCTTAATATTTCATAAGCCCTGTGTCTTTAATCCTCACAGCAAGTTTATATGGAATTATTGCCTTGGTCGGCTACTGCACAACAAACTATTGCAAAACTCATTGGATTAAAAGAATAATCACATATAGATCCTCAGCAACTGAGAGCTCATTCTGATGACATGAATTGGCTCCCCAGTATTCATTGTCATGTGACTCACGACACCTGTAATTCCCGCTCCGAGCCAGAAGCCTCTGGCCTCCACAGGCATCTGCACTTACATGCCCACACCCACACACAGCCATAGCCACATACATGTAACTTAAAAGAAATTCTTTAAAAATAACATAAATAAAACTAACAATCTGACTGTATTTAAATTAGCTTAATTTAATTGAACAACTTAATTTAACAATCAACTTAATTAAAATATGTCTGTATTTAAACTGGAAACGAACCAATCTATAGGGAATGCCGAACCAATCCACAGAGAGCCCTGGCTAAACTGAAAAGTCAAGGTTTACTAGATACATTACTAGACATGTTCTCTATATTAAAGGCAATATGTGGCAAAGGAAGGGGACAAATCCAGAAGTTTTTTGATAGTTTGTTGCATGGTAGCTGACCAAGGTAATTATTCCACATAAACATACTGTGAGGATGAAAAGAGACGGGGCTTGAGAAGTATTAAGCAAGTAGATCTGGTCAGTCTATGGCAAGGTGCTTATCCAAATGTATGGACTCTCCATGAATCAATATCACCTCTGCCACGCAGCCTCTGTGTTCTCCCCAGTGCTCCTTTTCCCATCCTCGACTCAATACAGACTTGCTAGAAAGATCAAGCTATAAATGATCAGTCCACCATGGATCCTGACCCAGGTTTAGGCAATATTAGCTCTGGACTCCCCATTCACACCTGTACTTCTTCTCTTCTTTCCTCAGCTCCAAAGGGGTGATGTCTCGCCTCCAGACCAGGCCTTCTTTGTTCTTCACAAAAAGTCCTCTGACTTTGTTTCATTTGAATGCAAGAATCTTCCTGGCAAGTACATAGGAGTGAAGGATAACCAGCTTGCTCTAGTGGAAGAAAAGGACGAAAATGGAAACAGTATCATGTTTAAGCTCTCTAAAATGTAATGTGATGAAAAACCTGTGGGTTCTGGGTTGAATGACTTAATGTTTCCAACTGAAGAAAGGCTAACAGAAAAAGAAAGCCATTCTTGGTTTAAGATGATGTGGAATTATTATATAGGAAGATTCTTTTATTTCCTTTTTTACAGCTACACGTTTAGTAAACACGTGAATATACGACATAGGGCATTGATAAAGAAACTGAAAGAGATTCAGCCTTGCCCTTTTTTCTGCTTTAAGATTACACTCACAGATCTCTTCAGAAGAGCACTAACCACAGATCATGTTTCGCTTGAGACAGGGTCCATTCCAAAAACCTTCATAAAAACAAAACAGAAAACCAGCAAAACAAAAACAAACACAAACAAACAAAGTAAATACCTAAACAATTTTCCCTGGTTCCAAACAAAAGATTGCAATACTAGAGCAGTTAGTGGGAGGACCAGCTAGGGGGAGGACCAGTTGGTGGGAGGATCAGCTAGAGGGAGAACCAGTTAGTGGGAGGATCAGCTAGGGGGAGGACCAGTTGGTGGGAGGATCAGCTAGAGGGAAGACCAGTTAGTGGGAGGATCAGCTAGGGGGAGGACCAGTTGGTGGGAGGATCAGCTAGAGGGAGGACCAGTTAGTGGGAGGATCAGCTAGGGGGAGGACCAGTTAGTGGGAAGATCAGCTAGGGGGAGGACCAGTTAGTGGGAAGATCGGCTAGGGGGAAAACCAGCTGCTGCAGAGACTGTTTCTCAGAATAAAATACCAAATGTATCAATAGATGCCCTAGGCAACCCTCAGATCAGCCCTTTCTGTCAAGAACCCAAGCACACCAGATGCTTACATGCCTAGACAGACAGGATAACTGTATGAGAGAGAAGACAACTGGAAAACAAAGAAACAGAAAGTCTGTGTTTGTGAAGTGGAGTGATGTTACCTGTGCTTCTTTCTTTCTTAAAATTCCCATTTTCTTTTAAAAACATAGCAGTTTAACTTTAAGCAAGCCAGCTTTCACTAGGAAACAAAACACATGTTAGTTCACACCTGTAACTGAAATCACTGACTATAAGTCTTCTGACTATAAGTCTTCTGCCCCTTCTTTGGTTCTTTGGACCAACATATCCATAACAGATCTTCTACTCCCTGAGCCTTGTTTCTGTTTTCTCTGACAGCTACACACCAACACACTTACTCCGCTGTATTTAATCTGCACTGCATTGATTTGTCACAGTCTTACTCTAGAGGAAAGTAAAAACAGAATCTACATCATCCCCCTGGAAACCACCATGTTGACTCTATGAATCTGTACAATACCCTTAAAATAGTCATTAAGAAGTCAAATGTGTTCTTCTTGTTGTTCGTAACTTTGAATAAACTATTTTTCAAAACCACGTGTGACCTCAAAACACTCCAGCATTCTGAATTCTTAAATGAAAATGAGTGTACATCAGTCCATCACTGTTGACAAATGAAGCAAGTGGCTGTTTGACAACTTAGGGTATTAAAGTAGACTTTTCGGAACATGGAAGGGATTGTGTCTGTCTTACCTTCATCCTCCCAGTGCCTCTTTCTTTCTCTCAAATAGGAGACTTTCACACCAAACCAAACATACACCTCCATGTTCCTGCATCAAAAATTAACCTAAAATCCCTGATCCTTTATTTCTTTTCTGTTTTGTTTTCTTTTAAAACATATTTTCAGAGCTGAGGAAACTTTTGAGAAAGATGAGGACCGGAGTTCGGATCCCAAGCTCCCATATAAAAGCCAAGAGTGGCTGTAAACCCCAGTGCTAGGGAGGGTGATTCTGGGCTGCTGCTGGCCTGTTAGCCCAGCCAAGCTGGTAAACTCTGGGTTCCGAGACTGTCTCAAACAGAGGAAGAGTCCTGATGTTGATCTCTGGTCTCCACACATGTGCACATGTGCACACCTCACACACACACATTTTCCACATTATTACAATCAGTGTTATTTGATTAAAATATTTAATGTTGCACTGGCATTTTGTCTTACATGTGCTGTGATGGCTCATAATAAATATTGCTGGAAATAATCTGTCCGTTCAATTATATCAGAAATGATCACTTTATCTGATATCTAAAATTTTAGTCATGTAATATTGTTTATGTTTTTTAGGTCTTGCTGTATTTGGAGAATTTTTGAGAATTTTTATTTAAAATTTTTATACAATGTATTTTGATAGTATTCTTTTTTTCTCCTCCAATTCCTTTCAGGTTTTCCCCACCTCCCTACACATCTGCTTTCTTTGGGGGGAGGGGGGTCTCTTTCTCTCAAGGAAAAAAACATGAAAATCAAAGCAGACACATTAAAAAAGAGAGAAGGTAGATAAGACAAAAATCACCAAAATGAAACAAAAAGAACACACAATAACATGGTGTCCATTTTGTGTGGCTCAGTACCCCTGGGGTGAAGCTTCTTCATCCCAGTTCTTGTGTGTGCTCTCACAGTCTCTGTGGCCTCATCCATTTATCAGCACTGTTGTGTCTGGAAGACAGTTTCCTTGGAGTCACCCACTGCCTCTGCCACTTACAATCTTTCTGCTTCCTCTTCTGCATGGATCCCTGAGTCTCAATGGGAGAGGTTTTACGAAGACATCCCCTGTAAGGCCGAGTGCTCCAAACTCTCCCCTTCTCTGCACATTGTCCAGTTGTGGATCTCTTCATTAATTCCTATCTACTATAAGAAGGACCTTCTCTAATGAGGATTAAGTGACACTCTGCTCTATATGTACAGCCATATGTCATTAAGAATCATTTTCTTGCTCTGTTCTTTTAACAGAAAAATAGATTTTCCCCGAGGCCTTTGACCTCTCTAGTCCTAGGTTCTTGGCCACTTGAGCAGTGTCAGGTATGGGCTCCATCTCATGAAGTATGCTTTAAATCCAATTTTTAAAAAAATGGTTGGTTATCCCATTAACATTTGTGCCACTACTGCACAGGTATATCACGCAGGCAGGTAGATCGATGGGTGAAACTTGATCATTACTTTTCTCCTCCAGGAGACTGCAAGGTACCATTCAGAACTATGAGCACTTGTCAGTAGGGGGTGAAATTTTCAGCTGGGCACTAGCTCAATTTCTAATGTTCAGGGGCATAAAGAAGCTGTGTCTTCATAGTAGGGCCTTACCATCAGGTTATGGAGAGTAACCAATTGCCTTAAGCAACAGTTTGTGATGTTAGGGGGTGGTTATCCTATGGGACCCCTTTGGCCAACAACTCACCAAGTTTTAACCCTTTCTAGGCACAGAAAGTTTTATGTGGTGGCAGAAGTTTTATGTCTTGTTGGGGGCATTGTCTCCTACATTATGTGGTGATTCCATTTAAATTCCTTTCATATATGTATCTATTTTAGAAAGCTTCTGTGGTATTAGGTGTGCATCTGGCTTTTAAAAATTTCTTTATTCTGAGTTGTCTGTCTCCCATATTTTCTCCTTTCCCTGCCCTCTCATCCCCCTTTCCATTTGCTTTTTCTTCTCTTGTTTCACTGTTATCTCTTTATAACACTAGATTCTACATCCCCTTCCCTGTAAGGTCCTCTCCTCCCCACTGGTCCCTTACAAGCTATCTAACCTCTGTTGTTATTCATGTTATTCATTCATATGTTATGGTCTTACATATGAGAGACCCTATCTCCAAAAATAAGTTGGATGGCTCCTAAAGTGTAATAGTCAAGGGATAACCTCTGACCTCCTTGAGCAATGCACACACATGTATACCAGCACGTGCACAAATATGTGCACACACCTACACAGAAAAAAAAACAAGTCATAAAAGACTCACTGCTGCCCAGCAGTGGTGACGCACGCCCTTTGATCCCAGCACTTGTGAGGCAAAGACAAGCAGATGTCTCAATTCAGGGCCAGCCTGATCTACAGAGTAAGTTCCAAGACAGGGCTACACAGAGAAACCCTATCTCCAACGGGGGAAAAAAAAAAGCAAACCTCATTGTTTTCTATGCTTACAAAAAAATTATCGAATAAAAATCACCTGTGTTAAAACAAAACTGTGCTGTTATTATTTTAAAACTTCTAAGACATTGAGAAATGGTTGAGATTAAGAATCTTCGATTGTGGTTGCTAAAGCTTTTTTCCTCAACTGTTTACTACGTAAATGTGAAGATAATAAACCAAGCCAGCACTCAGCCTCGACTTTCCCCACTCATAGGACTATCTAGCAGGGACGCCCTTTTCCTATGTGTGGCACTTGGAGGAAACTAATTTGGCAAGCTTTAAATATTTGTCAAGATACACTGGGCCCAACCCTTAATACAAAGTTAAACACTCAGCTTGCCTGTGACTCCCCAGAACTGATACCTTGTCACCCAAGTCACTGCCTTGACTTCTGGAGAAATTAGGCAAGACATTCTTGCCAGGCCACAGCCAGTGGAGGCCAACTTTCAGAATCATATTTGCCACTGGTCCTTTAAAAAAATATTTTTTTTATTGGATATTTTCTTTACTTACATTTCAAATGTTATCCCCTTTCTCGGTTTCCCCCCCAGAAACCCCTTATCCCATCTCCCCTCCCCTTCCTTCTATGAAGGTGTTTCTCCACCTACCCACCCACTCTCGCCTCCCTTCCCTGGCATTCCCCTACACGGGGGAATCGAGCCTTCACAGGACCAAGGGCCTCTCCTCCCATTGATGCCCAATGGCCATCCTCTGCTGCATATGCAGCTGGAGCCATATCATGTCTTCAAGAATTACCAGAAAAGCCAAGAACCGTGGCCACCTTACCTACCTCCTCTCTCCTTTCTAACCTCGACTGTGTACCTCTCCTGTCTATTGCCAGGGCATGGCTCCCTCTTTCACACTAGACGGTATCTCTCTATGGCACTGAAGCAATCGCATCTGCCATTTTCTCCTTAGTACTCAGCAGACTGTAAGACTTCAGCAGATAGTCCAAACTTACCTGTTTAATAAATAGTAATATACGAACAAAATAAATCTATCCTCCGTGTACTTAGCAGCAATTCTTGGAAACAATATTTTCTGCACATAAGAATCTGGTTTAAGCATCTATTGCAAAACCATAATCGAGTTCCAATTTAAAATGCTTTCCTGAAGGTCAGCCTGATCTGAGGGTACGAAGCCAATTTTCTAATCCCCTGAGGTATTAAACTGTATTCTCTTGCTATTGTTATTCTCATCGTCATCATTATCAACACCATTTTTATTATTAATTATCTTTTCCAAGAACACAAGGACAGCATTAACAACTTGGTTATGCTCTTAGGTGAAAATGGTCCAGCTCTGAGATAAAGTGTCTCAGAGCCCCGATTGACATTTGGGTCGTTACTGCTCTTTTCTGTTTACTTTTATTTTTTCACGTGGAGGTCAGAGGTCACCGTATGTCTTTCCCAATTTATCATGCTCATTTTTCTGTGACAGGGTCACTTACTGAACCTGGAGCACATTGATTAGGTAGGCTGTCTGGCCAATGAGCTCCAGAGTCCACTTGTCCCTCCGCCCTGCACCTCAGGCTTACAGATGTACACTATCATGTCTGGCTTTCTATGCAGCTGTTGATGCTCCAAACCCAGGACCTCATGCTTGTGACAGAGTGACTGGCAGGTGACTTACTGACAGGTGACTCCTCAGCTCCTGTTTTCTCTCTTTATCTTTAAGGAGACTCTAAACTCACCCACCCTGACTAGGACCCACTGCCCCACCACAAGACCTAGAAGATTCCTTTTGAGTCTCTCAGCGAGCTTCTCCTTGAAGAAGAATCCATTTGAGACAACTTTTGCCAGGCAGTGGTGGCGCATGCCTTTAATCCCAGCACTTGGGAGGCAGAGGCAGGCAGATTTCTGAGTTCGAGGCCAACCTGGTCTACAGAGTGAGTTCCAGAACAGCCAGGGCTACACAGAGAAACCCTGTCTCGAAAAACCAAAAACCAAAAAACAACAACAACAACAACAAAAAAGAATCAAGTTGAGACAACTTTTAAGACACCTCCCACTCAAGCAGACAACAAAAACATCTACATATGTCAGGCAAGAGGTGGCACTAATGGCCCCTTGCTCACTCTATCGCTGACCTCCAGCCCATCACCTCTGTAAGAGAATCTGTGTGTTTGCATATTCTTTTTTCAGATTTAATTTTTTTTATGTGGATGGGTATCCTGCCAGTATGTGCGTATCAGTAATGGGTGCATTCCTAGTGCCTGTGAAGGCCAGGAAACAATATAGGATTCCCTGAAACTGGAGTTACAGATCGTTGTGAGCCACTACATGGGTGCTGGCAATAAATCCAGGGCCTCTGCAAGAGCAGCTAGTGCGCTTGGTTGCGGGGCCATCTCCCCAGCCCTTCTGTGGGTTTTGTTAATCATTGTCCTGATCTTTCCTCTGAGGTACCGAGGCCCCATAGGGTATAAATATAGGGCTTGGATGTAAGTATTTGTCCAGGTTTTCCATAGAGGAAGAAAAGTGCTCCATAACACAATCCTGTGGCTCCCAATCCCCAACATCTGACACTTCAATATCTGAGCTTCCTTTCTTTATGATTTCCTGTCAGTGCTGAGAGTCTTCATCTCACAGGAAGACAGTGCACTAGCTCTAGCAAAGGAGGTCTAAAGGAGACCGGGGTCTTAGGTCCAGGTTCTGCGTAAACCATAGGATTTCTCTCTGAGCCACGAGCACAAACAGCATCTCAAACTGTTTCTACCCACAGCATTTTTGTTGTGGCTGCTGACGGCTTCTCTAGCCAGCCCCATCCTTAGTTCTCCAGATACCAAGTGTGCATTCTGCAGTTCAGTTCTGATACAAAAGCTCAGTTTTACAAAACCACCATACCTCAGATTCTAGATACCACCCCCGAGTTGGCACTGGGACTCTGCCTCAACTCTCTCCACCTCAAGTACTGAAGATGGAACCCAGGGTCTTCTGTATGCCAAGCAGGTGGTCTACCAACAGCTGTGCTATCCCGAGTCCCATCCTCTGCCCTTCTGACTAATGTCTGGAGTTCCTGAGATACCCTGTGATAGTTTGCTATAGTGATCTACAGAACTAAAACAAACAAAAAACAAAAAAACAAAAAACAAAAAAAACAAAAAACAAAAACAAAAAACAAAACAAACAAAAAAAACAAAAAAACCTGCCATTGTCTTTTTATTATAAAGGAAACAACCCAGGAGCAGGAAGAAGGAAAAGATACCCAAGGCAAGGCGTAGACAGGGCTGTGGGTGTTAGCATTCCTTCTAGGCTTTGCCCCACAGTTACCTAGCAACAGCCAGGTGTGCCTGACTCAGTATAAAAGAGGATGTTGGCCCCTCCTCACTCTCTTACTTTCTTATTCTCTTACCCTCTCTGTCCCTTCTCTCCCCATTCCCCTCCCCCCTCTCTCCATGTACTCATGGCCAATCTCTCTCTCTCTCTCTCTCTCTCTCTCTCTCTCTCTCTCTCTCTCTCTCTCTCTCTCTCTCTCTCTCTCTCTCTCTCTCCTCCATCCTCAACTCCCTTCTCCATGTCCTAAATAAACTCTACTCAACACTATACCTGTTGTATGTAGGACCCTAAAGGGCTGCTATGCCCTGGCTGAGACTTTCTGTGTGCTGCTGTCTACAAAGTAACATTCTGCAGTTTTTCTAAGAACAAAACATCCTGTTGAAGGATGATGCCCCAGGAAGGGAATTTACACTTGACACCCTTTGCCCCCCAGTTGAGTTCCTGTTGTTTCCTGAGTTTGTGTTTTTCCTTCCCTGGCTTGGTGTATATATTGAACCTGCCCAGTAAAAGCATTGGCATTCTCTCACAGCGAATGACCGGAGTCTGAGCTGTTCTTTAATCCCCCCAGACCTTACACTCGCTCGATACCCGCCCTGCACCTCAGAGGGAAAGGATGCCGCAGCATGGGCCCGCAGAGGCACCCCTTCCACCTCACCATACCATGCCTCTACCAAACATATTCTGGTTCTTTTTTTAGTTTTCATGAAACACAACATTGGTGCCAAGACCTACTCTCTGGGAATGCTGATTTTCATGAGTTTAACAGGAAGCTCTTTGAAGTCCTTCTTTCAGAGGTTTTCAGGCCAATGCCATTACAAGGAAATGACCAAGCCAACATTTGCCAATGATTGAGCCCACTTCAGCCCTATGGCCACTCCTGGAGATAAGGCACATGACGTGAAGTGGGTGTCTGACTTTTTGGCTAATCTAATGCTTTCTGTGAGCCCTTTGAGGTGCCGACTATTTTGTTAGCATACAAGAGATACCCTTATCAAGAGTTTAAGGAGTTATGCAAAATAATCATAATAGAAGCCTAGATATTTGTTTATTTTTATTAAGCTATAGCACCTTATCTCCTATTTCACAGTAATGCCTGGCCTCAGGGTATAGATAAATTTCAGGCACTCATCATTAATATTTATAAATGTACATTCAGACCTATTATTGTTAGGTCAGTGGTATCCATACTTGCCTAAGAGGTGAACAGCAGTTTGTCATGTGGGTCCCACCCAGAAGGAAATCATTAACTACTCTCAACCTTGCTTCCCTTGCCTGGATCGTAAAATAGGAGAGAGCTAATTTAGCCTACATAGACCTTCTGTAAATCCTGAATAAGACCATGAATGTAAAGGTGCTTGGCTAACTGAGTAATGAAGTTTACAAAATTAATGTACAAGCTGGGTGTAGTGTTGTACACATTAAGTCTCAGCACCCTGGATACAGAGACAGGCCGATCTCTGTAAGTTCGAGACTAGTCTAGACTAGATAGCAAGTCTGGATAGCCAGAGCCATACAGGGTGTGTGTGTGTATATGCATATATATATATATATATATATATATATATATATATATATATATATGTGTGTGTGTGTGTGTGTGTGTGTGTATACATATATATGTATATATCTGTGTATGCATGTATGCATTATATAGATATATATTTGTGCATTATCTATGTATGCAATACATACACACACACACACACACACATATATATCATGTGAAGGACAGAAGTTCACCTTGGTTTGCAGTAGTTGTTAAAGTTCTATCAGGATTACATTAGGAAGAATCTCTTTCATTATGCTCATTGAAAACCTCTAATCTCACTTTTTTCTTCCTCCCATTTGTCTCACTTCTGTTTTTAAAGACTTGCTGAAAGATTTAAAGCATCCCTTGGCTGTAAACGCCCTTCTGAAAAAAACAGTGGGCTTTGGGATGTTGAGACGCAGATTCTTGAGTTATTAAAGTGTTTAAAAGCATGATTTCATTTCAGAATACATGAACAGAGATGGGAGATTCAGTTGGCCTTTACTCACAGTTCTGAGGAATTACGTTCCAAATTCTTAGAAATTCCTAAGTGCTACACCAGGTTAACAAGCGATGGGCAGGAGGTTCTGACGAGCAGTAAGGCTCGTTCATGTCACTCCTAGATCTAGCCACTGCCCTGCACAGCTCAGACCTCAAGCCAGGAAAACCTATCATCAGCCTCCTGTTCAGAAAGGACTTTGCTCTCAACTGAAAATTCAGCATCAGAAAGGTATAGATGGCAGAACAGAAAATACTGTGTGGTTAATAAGCAAAAAGATGTGACATGGCTCTAGTGAAGGAGCCATCTGCTTAACTGCTTCTGGGAGATGACTTCACAAAGAAGGGCCTTAAGTCCCCATATGAAGAAGATCTATCGGGAACTAGAACATAAAACAAGAGAAGAAATCCTAAGAAAATAAGTTAGAATGGAAGAAATGCCAAGGTGATGTGGAAATCTTGAGATTGGCATTTCCTTATTCAGGTTCAAGTCATGAAGCACATTCTTGTCCCAGATGTAGTCACGTCAAACAAGACCGGCAGTGCTCTGTGTTATGTCTTTCTGTATTCGATGCATGTTCCGTAACCAGTGATGGTTTGGGGCTGTCCATGCTGACCAAGGAGATGAGAAACTGTTGGTTTGCCCTGAATTAAGGTGTACTACAGAGAAACGCCTACAAATGGCTCATTATAGGAGGATGTTAGAAGTCAGGGTAAAGAGGGCCCAACTGGCTGGATTCTGAAAGTCACCAACAACCAGACAAAAACAAAATTTCTTGTGAAATTAGATACACTTGAAAAGAAAGGAGACAGGACAGGAGGGAAGGAAAAGAAGGGCAGGAAGAGGAGGGAGGAGAGGGGCAGGAAGGGAAGGGAAGAGGGAGGAGAGGGGCAGGAAGGGGAGGAGAGGAGGAAGGGTACTAAAAAGAAAAGCTTGCAGAAAAGCATAATTAACTCACATACACAAAACTTATGAAAGCAAACCCTTCTCATCTCTATTTCTCCATCTCTCTACTGAGACATCAGGAAGCACCAGTAACAGTAAAATCTCAGAAAATACGGAAAGGAAGGGGTGGGAGAAATCCCTTTAGGAAGTAACAGTGACTCTGAAGAGTGAAGTCTGAAAGAAAGAAACCTTCATGAAGAACTTTCTAGCGCTAAAGAAAATTCTTCTCTCCTTCCTCCCATCCCCCCCACTTCCTTCTTCCTTCCTTGCACTTGGGGTTCAGCGCAAGGCCTTGAATGTGCTGGGGAAGGGGTCTGCAGTTAAACTATAGTTGCAGTGCTCCTTGGCTTTCTAAAACCAAGATAATTCTGGGAGGACTAATAAGTGGAGCCATTCTTATTATTACTATAGGTTTGGAAGCCATCAATGTAGCACAGAGAAGAGGGAACCTGAAAGCAGAGCGGGGAGCAGGAGCTTTATTATGGTGTAAAGAAAGAAGTCAAAGCAGAGGTCCCAGGAACGCTCGCAAAGGGAGATAAGCAGAGTCTCAGTGGAGAGTGGAAGACATGGCACAGACACAAACTGGGGAGGAAGGACTTACAGGAACTCGAGGAGAGAGACTTATTAGGTGAGATACATAACAATGCAAGAGAAAGCCAAGACCAGGTGAAAGATTCACCTGGATATCTTCAGCAAGGACTGCATTATGTACCGTCAACTTCCCAATACGAAAAACTCTATTTTAAAAAGGGATACCTCTAGGGAAGTTTCTGCTTGTAGGAGATGGCAGTTAACATGAGATTCTCACCTGGTCATCATTCGAGGATGAAGAAGCCCTGGAATGCTCAACCCTGAATCGGATTTATACATCACACTCTCCACCCAAGTTCAAGGATCTTCAAGGGAGAGGAGTGGGAAGACTGTAACAACCAGAGGCAAGGGAAAACTTCCAGGAAGGTTGTTTTCAGGACATAACAGGGCGGTTGTACATAAGAACTCACAATTGTGAGAGCACCTTACTTTAGAAGGAAGCCACACCAAATACCACCATGGGAGGGGTTGAGATGGGCATGAAATCCCACCACTAGCAGCGGGACTATTGGCATTTGATGCTTGCTGGGATAAGGAGAGTCTGTTTTCTTAAGTGGTGTGATCCGTGATCACAGGACTCTGTCTATTGTCCTGCGTGTTCTTTGACTATTTGTGTTTATTGTCTTCCTTGTTCCTTGACTATTTGCATCTATTGTATTGCTAGTTCCTCAACCTAGAACTGACCTTAATACTTGTATATAATTTAAACGATATAAAAGCAAAAAAGGAGGAGGAGGGATAAGATAGGGGATTAATGGGGGTGGGGGAAATGAGGAAAGGGGACAACATCTGAAATGTAAATAAATAAAATATCAATTAAAAAAATGGTGTGATCCATAGTAGGTTGACCACATCCTAGGGCAGGCCCCACTCCCAGGAGTAGTTATGTAATACAAACTGGTTTGGGGAGTTGCAAAGAAAAGCAAAAAACAAAAAGAAGAAAACTTGAAATGGGAGAATAGAGATGTAAGAACAGATCTAGGAAGAATTGAGGGATGGGCACATAAGATCAAAATACATTGTTAGAGATTCTCAAACAACTAAAAAATATGATTCTTTAAAAGGGACTGAGTGCCTTGGAGGTGATTCTTACATTTCTGGCTTGCACATCTGGATGACCAAAAACATAGTTCTGAGAATGAGAAAGAACAAACTCATTGATGGAAGAGCTCCAATTTGGAGCTGCATTAGAAAGGCCTGGCAGACCCAGCTCTGACGTCATACCCACCTCTGACGTCAGACAAGTTCCTCTGTATAGGATGCTGGAGTTCAGAGGTGTCATTCACAGAGACTTTATGGATCACTTGCTATCTAACCCATTTCTAGTGGCAGACTCACCTCATTGCTGTCTCTTCCAGACAATCATCATAAACTTGTGGCTTACACACAGAGCAAGAACTTGGCCGTATAATGGCTCATTAAGAGACACTTCTAAAGCAATCTTCGATAAATGAAACAAGTCATTCGACTCGGAGCCCAGAAGCCTCTCCTAAGGTCATCGTGCACCTTCCATGGAAGAGGCCAAAAGTGACATGGGCATTAAAATATTCTTGAAACTCTGCAAGGTGGCTTTACTATTTTGTCTAGTCTACAAATAAGGGAGCCACAGCATAACATTTTAAGCATTCCTCAAGACTGCGGAGCATTAGAATTTGGCTAGTTAGCAACACCCAGCGCTAGAGACCAGATGTGTCTTACCCCTCTGATGTTTTCACTATTTGCTTTGGGAGTATTGTTTTGCATAATAAGATAATCCAAGAAGCTAACAATGCTTTCTTGCCCTAGAATATGAACAGAGTCTCTTCTTTCCCAAGAGGTCCTTCTTCTCTTCCTCCTTCCATCCTTTCTGTTCCAGAGAGATGGAGAGAGATAGGATACCGTTCTTAACCCGAATGTTGCTTTTCTTGAGAGCACATTTGGTATTCTCATAACTGGGCTTTGTGTGGTAAACAGACTCCTTGGCATGGTTACCTTCCCTGAGAGAGCCATTCTCAAGCACTGAATGGGAGGGAGAAGTCCTCAGGCAGCTGCTGTTCTCATCAGTGACTGACACTGCCTCAACTATGAGGAAAGGGTAGCCCTCAGGCATTAGCTCATTACTATTGCAAAAGGAACTGACCACATCCTCCCATGGCTCCTCTAGCTCATTTTATTAGGGTGTGAGCAGGTTTCAAAATGAAGACAAATTCAGTGTCATAACTTGCAGGCAGCTAACCACTATAATCTCAGGGTTTAAAGCTGGATTGATGGTCACCTCTCTCCTCTGTGTACAGAGTACCTTACAGTACTGTGAATAAGCTAGTAGGGGCAAAACCTCTAGTTAGGCACTAGCATGACTTCTCTGTCCTCTGTGTTCAGTGAGATCTGGAAGTGCTGTCTTCAGCAAGAGCGTCACCATCGGCTTGTAGAGAACGGCTGATAGCCTTGGCAATTGTCTGAGGTGTCTGGGGTTTCCCTGGTGCTCTTTTGTCTTTATTCAACTAGATGTAACGCATTCCCGGTTTCACTTGTGCATAAGGTGTTAGTGGAGCATCTTAGCCACTATTTGAGACTCTATTTAGATTTCTCTCGTGATTTTTATATTTTAGGAAGTTTCTACAATAGTAGGCTACCATATGGCCATCAAATAGCCCTCAGTCTTACTTATCTCTCCCCATATTCCCTCCTTTACTTTCCCCCATTTTAGATACTGCTCTACTGTTGTGAAGAGACACCAAGGAAACTCTTATTTTAAAAAAGCATTTACCTGGATGCTTGCTTACAATTTTTGAGGGCTAGTCTAAGACCACCATGGCAGGAAACAGACAGGCATGGCTGATCTGCAGGCAGCAGGATGAGGAATAGAGACTAGGCCTGACGTGGGTTTTTGAAACCTCAAAGCCCACTCCCCAGTAACACACCTCCTCTAACAAGGTCACACCTCCTCCAACATGGTCACACCTCCTCCAACAAGGCCATACCCCTAATCCTTCCCAAATAGTTCCAATAACTAGAGACCAAGCATTCAAACCTAAGAGCCTATGGGGGTCATTCTCATCTAAACCACCAAACCTCCTTTTCCTTTCCCTTCCCCATTTAATCCTCCCACTCCAGCCCCTACCTTGTCTTTTCATAACAATACATTGTATTTTTTTTTTCCTTGAAGGATCCTCTTCTCTCTTACCCCACCTGGTCCTTACTAAATAGCTAACTTCCGTGGTAATATAAATCCTAGCATGCATATCAAAGGTTTAAAAGCCTGTATCCACATATAGGAGAAAGCCTGCAGTATTTGTACTTTTAGGCTTGGGTTCACCACACTCAGGATGCTTTCTCCCCCCTCACCTTCAAATTTCATAGTTTCTTTTTTTAAACCGAGGAGTAATATTCTATTTTGTAAATGTACCACATTTTCATTATCCATCATTATCCATCAGTCATCCTGGCATCCGTGTGTTATCAGTTGATGGGCATCTAGGTTGCTCCCAGTTTCTGCCTATTATAATAAACTAGCAAAAAGCCCTGGATGGACAAGTGTCTCTGTAGTAGGATGTAGAGTCCTTTGGGTATATGCCCAAGTAGATCTATTCCTAGCTTCCCAATGACCTGCCACACTGATTTCCACAGGGACTGTACACTTTTGTGCTCCCACCACCAAGGAGTAAGTGTTCCCCTTCCTCACACCCTCTCCAACATCATCTGTCATTTGTGTTATGGATCTTCGTCATTCTGACAGGTGTGTGGTGGAGTCTCAGAGTCATTTGCATTTGCATTTCCCTGACTACTGATTTGAACATTTCTGTAACTGTCTCTCTGTTATACGTGTTTCATCTTTTGATAATTCTCTGATTAATTCTGTATCCCATTTTTAAAATTGGGTTATTTTACGAAACACAGTCTTTCTTTTGAAAATGATAGAGTTACTATAATTGTATCTCGCCATCTATTTAGACCTTCTCCATTAAAAGCAATTATCCCATAATAGTTTCTCCAGGGCAGGAATAATTCTCAGCTTTCCTACACAGTAATACCAATTTGGAAAGATAGGACAGGGGAGCAGATACAGATTACAAATGTGGACGTAGCTAAACTCAAGAGTGACTCAGCGTCAGAAGAGTTTACACTGCCATCTCGTGGAGCATGCAGGGAAAAGACATTTGTGCCCTTCAATATATTTTAACAAAGGGAACAATCTAGTCAACACAAATAGACCCCTCCATACTGGGAAAAAAAACTGGCTGGAATTTATAAAACTTTTTACTATACAGTGGGGCATAGTGGAAATACCACTGAATTAAAAGTCTAACCTATGAGTGCTAGCTTTGAGGTCCACTATTCCTAGCTACATGATTTTTAGATGAGTCCTGTTCCTTCTCTAAGCTTGTGAATATTTGTGAAATGAAGCAGCTACATTACACATTACATTAGTGTAATGAATCATCTGAAGCAACAGGTTTAGCACACTAAACCTGGTGCCATGGGATGTTTCCAGACTTTGAAACATCTGATTATAACAACAACAAATTCGGCGTATTACAAGTTCTGATGAACTTTGTTTTGCTAAAATATATGTATGAGTGTGCATGCGTGTGTGCATGTGTGTGTGCATGTGTGTGTGCATGTGTGTGCTTCCTGAGACACCCTGTAAATGTGCTTATTTCCATGGGATCTATAGAAATCAGGGAGTAAACAAATGCTCTCAGGCTACAGTTCTACAATCTCAGGATCCTGTGAATTTTGGGTAATGCCAATTTGTGTTTGCCAGTTTTACAGAGAGATGGCTGGGAGACCGTCTGCTGATGGGTGGATGCTATCTCTTGTTTTTCTCTTACTAAAACTCAAAAGGCTGCAATTGAACAGATGGTAATATTTGCCTGTTTTTCTTTCTTTTTTTTTTTTTTTTTAACTTGGCCAGAGGTGATTGGCCATCTGGAAATTCAATGTTTCTCAAAACAGTGTGCAAGGCTATAGGGGAGGTGCTGATACTAACATCTGGCTCTCTAATTGGTTCTTGGTTTAGTCAATAAAGGGGGGGCAATTGCTAGGTGGAAGGGACAGGTAGGACTTCTGGGTTCCCGGAGGAAAAAGAGATGTGGGGGAAGAGAAGGGGCTTTTTGGCCAGGCTTTGGAAGGAGAAAAATGAAACAATCATGTAAGATATGTGGAAGTTAGAACTAGCAGCCTCTGCCACCTGTGGATAGCCCAGGAAGTTGGCAGAGGCTGACTGATATAGGCTAGCTGATAAGTCTAGGGCAGGAGATTCTGTGCCCAACAATTGTGCTAGGTGACAAGTTCTAAAGTAATAAAGCTGTCTGAGTGATTTTCATCCACAGAGCAAAGGTGGAGGGGGGGAGGAGAGACAGAGACAGAGGGAGAGACGGAGGGAGGGATGGAGAGACAGAGACACAGAGAGAGACAGAGAGAGAGAGAGAGAGAGAGAGAGAGAGAGAGAGAGAGAGAGAGAGAGAGAGAGAGAGGGCATGATGGCTGGGCAAATGTAAGCTGAGAGGAACAAGTGGAAGCTAGGAGGGGCCAGAGCATGGACAGCAGCTCCAGGCAGCTCCAGGCTGGTGATCCCAGACAAAGGGTAAGCCCGGAAGAACAAAAAAAAAGCTGAGAGTGAACCAGTGCCCAGAGTGGGGCTGGTGGCAGCCCATCTGGAAGCTAACAGCTGGGACCACAGTCCTGGGCAAAGGCGGGAGCGTGTTTTTATTATTACATGCCGCACAGGGCCAACTGCGCCAGACTCATTTAGAGTGCCTCTTCAAGTGCATTCTTTAACTTCCCCCACTGCTAGTGCTAACATATCAGAACACAGCCCCTCAAGCAGCTGTCCGGCAGGGTCTTCAAGCATCTTGGGTGGCTGTTACAGATCCTAAAGTTTGAGAAGTATTTTTCATGTTCAGAATGGTGTAGCCCAGGCTAGCTTTAGACTCACTTGGTAGCCAAGGATGACCTTGAATCTGATCTTCCTGCCTCCACCTTCCGAGAACATGGACTAGAGGCACTGCCGTGTCTGACACAGTAGAGTTTTAGGGCAAAAGTGAAGCTGATCCACACCTACCAACATTCTACTATCCTTTCCTTCTAGCTCCTAACGTCTTCCTTAAAGAGAGAGTCTTTGCTCATTCCCATCTCAGAAGGAAAGAGAATCAGGCATGTGAAAGTGCTGGTAAAGTTTGGGTCTAAGATCTACAACGCCTAACACACTGTTTGAAACCGAATAAGATTTTAACATGCTAAGTCGTATTTGACAGCCATTCCTCTTATGCATAATTTATGCTTATGTAATTTATACATATACTTTATATCTAAAGTGGGTCTTATAAAACAAAGCTCAAATTCTTTCCCTTCTATGTTTCCATTATTAATGTTTCTGAGTATTTGTGGTCTGTGCCATAGCTACTGAAGATACAGTCCTCAGGACAGCAACAGCAGCTCTGCCTAGAAGGTTAGAAGCAGATTTTTTTACCTGGCTTGGTAGCTGACGCTTGTAACCCCAGCCTTTGAGTACTCAGTAGTAGAGACAAGAGGATCATGATTTGGGGCAGTATAGCAAGTTCCTGGCCAGTCTGGTATACACAGCAAGACACTATCTCAGAAAACCAACGACTAATGGTGTATGTAGCTCAATGGTAGAGTGTTCTGAAAGGCTTAGTGTTTGTTCACAGACACAGGGGAGAAAGATGGGAGGGAAGAATTCTGAGGATCTACATAAGGATGTAAATTATCTTCATTACATGAATATTGCTCCCAGGCTAATTACATATCTGTTAAAGTTTAGGAGACACCACTCTTCAACTGCTTTACAAATGTTAGCCATGATAGCTGAGAGGAGTTAACAGACAACAGTCCAGGTTACCTTACATGGATAGTTGGTTTTCAAAACATCAGAAGTCCACAAAATTGACGTTACAAGCATTTCTATATTAATGTTCATTTTGATTAGAGACCTGTCTGCTCCTGACAGCTTCCTGTCGTGGATTCTAAGAAGAAATTGAGCATCTTTGGAGATACTCCAGCTTTGGGGAGACAGACACTAAGCAAAAATTGCCTCTTTCCATCCACAAATTACTGTCAAGAAAAGGACACATTTGCAGAATAGTCGACTGATTATATCTGCCTAGACAGAGTAATCAGTCTTTAATAATTCTGCAGCACTAAGGTCTGTCAGATGATCCTGGGCCAGAAGGCTGACGATCAGATGCTCCAACGTTCGGTAGTATAGGGACTGTTCAGGTGTTCAGCAGTCTCTATAAATTGGCTAAGTTTTAGAAGCTATACTTTGTGCTTCCCATAATTTCAGTTAACTCAGTCATTCTGGATTTCTTGAAAACCTATAGTCTCATAGCCAATCCTGGCTATTCACTTTGAGAGAAAAGATCTTAGTGGATGGTCTTCATCTGACATTCATTCTAAAGCAAAAAAAAAAAAAAAAAAAAAAAGCCAGATTCAGAATTAAGTGTGTTAGTTAGGAGAGATGACAGAGGTTCTGGTTAGTCAACAAAATGATGGACTGGGTATTAGGACTATCTTGTACCTCACTGATACAAATAGGCATAATTATGCTCTAATTGTATTTAGAGAGAAAAGTTTTATTTTAACAGGAAGGGTGATATGTAGGAGGAGCTAAGGGGAAAGGAGTACCAAGAGGAAGAGATGGAGTAAGGAGAGAAGAAGAAGGAGAGGAGAAGCTAGGTAATGAGAGAGAGAGAGAAAGAGAGAGAAAGAGGAGGGGGCATGGAGGCAGATGTTTCCATGTCTCCACCAGTCAAAGATAGTTTATATATCTAGGTTGGGTATTGGGTTACACTTCTGACTGAGCATTACCAAACTTATAAAGCCGTTGATTAACATTTTTAAAAAATTGTATAAAAGGAAAAGGGGACATGGGATAGGAGTTTTCTAGGGAGGGGAAATGGGGAAAGGGGGTGGCATCTGAAATGTAAATAAAATATCCAATAAAAAAAATGTTAGCCATGAAATAATCACCCAGTGGCTGGAGCTAGGATTTCCTATGGACCTTAGGCTGGGCAGAGACTTCTATAAGCGCCCAACATTTCTAAGTTGAAAGCCTAGTTTGCAATGTGTTTGGAGGCAAGGCCTTACGGGGATCAGTTTTATGGTTTTCATGAAGGTATTGTCTCAGAATGAAATGCTCATCGTGTGTTTGAGGCTTAGTCCCCAGCTCTGGTGCACTATTGTGGGAAGTGTTAGCAAACCTAGGAGGAAGGATGTAGTAAGAGGAAGTGGGTTTCTGGTGCTATACCTTCAAACTGCATAACTTGACCTTGGTCCCTCCCTGGTCCTTCTTTTCTGTAAGGTAGCAGCCACCTCTACCACATGCTCCCACTACCTTGCTGTGCTCCCTTGCCTCAGGTTCCCCCAGGTTTGCTCACTGTGTTGAGAAGTTTGACTTACACGTGAGGTCCTGTGGTGAGGAAGAGATGCCAGAAGACTATGGCTATAGGAGGACATGAAGAGAAGGTAACAAGCCAGGAGAAAGGTCTTTACCATGAAGCAAACTTTCACCATCTTTATAGTTCATCTATAACTATAGCTGTTTAAGGAACCTTGAGAAGTGCCTGTTGTTTGAATCACACACTCTATGGTGCTTTATTATAGAAGTTTGAGCACTAAGCCAATTGCAAGGAACCATCCTCTTCAAACCACACTGTTCTTTCTCAAAAAAACATGGGGTGGAGTCTAATTCTCCTGTGGCCTGGGTAGAAAAGCTCAGAGGAAAACACAGAAGGGAAAGTGAAATGAGGAAGAGGGAAATTATTTTTAACAATCTATGTAGTTATCATAAAGGTTCTGCACCAAATGAAGTGCCTGTATGTGAACTTTGTGTGGAAAAAACTGAGAAATAGCTCAAATGAAGCATGAAATGCTCAAGACAAGGAAATACATAAATCAAGTTGAGTAGAACCAGACAAGGAGAACCATGAAAGGCCCAACCTAAAATGAGAAGGACTCTAGGACAAGTGGTGGCATCTTCCTAATTGGTGATTGGAGAATCCATCAGAGTCACCAACATAGATATTGTCTAACATTGTCATACATTATGATGTCATAGCTCACCCCCAAAATGTCACCACTGTCCGTGTCAGGGAAGCTGGAGTCTACTCGGGGAGTTGTCTAAATACATAGGCTACAATGTAAGCCTTGAGGCCTGAGAGAGATTGGTATATTTGGTCCACATGGAAAAGACAGTAGGATGAAAAATTATCTCCTTCCGGTCTGGGCCAGAGCACTGAGCAGATCTTGGGTGGCAGCTCTGCCCCCAATCTCTAAGAACCCAGAGGAAGCAGGGATCCGAGGTGCTCTAACTCAGGCAGTATCTTAGGTAAGCAGACAGCAAGGCACGCCCCAAACAGGGAGTAACTGGGTCCCACAAGGACCCAGGAAGTCACTCCCAGCCCAGAGCACTGATTCCTTCCAGTCTGAGCCCAGGAACTGAGCAGATCTTGGGTGGCAGCTCTGTCCCCAATCACAGAGAACCCAGAGGAAGCGGGGCTCCCAGGAACTCTAACCCTGGCAGTATCTTAGGTAAGCAGACAGCAACGTTCACCCCAAACAGGAAGTAACTGGGACCCACAAGGACCCAGGAAGTCACTGCCGGCCCAGAGCACTTGTTCCTTCTGGTCTGGGCGAGAGCACTGAGCAGACCTGGGGTGGCAGCTCTGCCCCCAATCTCTAAGAATCCAGAGGAAGCAGAGATCCCAGGTGCTCTAACCTGGGCAGCATCCTGTCTGTGCTTGAGCACTGAGCAGATTTTGGGCCCCAGCGCTTACCCTAGTAGTTACACCCACCCCACAAAGTTCTGATACAACCAAGATAATAGGAAAGACAGGCTTCAGTCAAAGACAGCGCAAGTAGCACTAAAGGAGATCCAGATGGCAAAAGGCAAATGCAAGAACATAACCATCAGCAACTCAGGGTACTTGCCATCATTAGAACCTAGTTCTCCCACACCAGAAAATCCTAAATTCCCCATGTCACCAGGAAAGCAAGATTCAGATATAAAATCACTTCTAATGATGATGATAGGAGACTTTAAGAAGGACGTAAATAACACTCTCAAAGAATTTGAGAACACAGGTAAACAGGTAGAAGCTCTTAAAGAGGAAACACAAAAGTCCCTTAATAAATTACAAAAGATAACAACCAAACAGGTGAAAGAATTGAACAAAACCATCCAGGGCATGAAAATGGAAGTAGAAACAATCAAGAAATCACAAAGGGAGACTACACTGGAGATAGAAAACCTAGGAAAGAAATCAGGAGTCATAGACACAAGCATCACCAACAAAATACAAGAGATAGAAGAGAGAATCTCAGGTGCAGAAGATACCATTAAAAAATATCAACACAACTGTCAAAGAAAATGCAAAATGCAAAAAAGTTCTTAAAACAAAATATCCAGAAAATCCAGGACACAATGAGGAGACCAAACCTAAGGATAATAGGTATAGATGAGAGTGAAGATTCCCAACTTAAAGGGCCAATAAATATCTTCAACAAAATTATAGAAGAAAACTTGCCTAAACTAAAGAAAGAAATGCCCATAAACATTCAAGAAGCCTATAGAACGCCAAATACACTAGACCAGAAAAGAAATACCTCCCATCACATAATAATCAAAGCACCAAGTGCACAAAACAAAGAAAGAATATTAAATGCAGTAAGGGAAAAGGCCAAGTAACATATAAAGGCAGACCTATCAGGATTACACCAGACTTCTTACCAGTTACTATAAAAGCTAGAAGATGCTGGACAGATGTCATACAGACCCTAAGAGAACACAAATGCCAGCCCAGGCTACTATACCCAGAAAACTCTCAATTACCATAGATGGAGAAATCAAGATATTCCACAACAAAACCAAATTTACACAATATCTTTCCACAAACCCAGCATTACAAAGGATAATAGCGGCGAAAGCTCCAATACAAGGAGGGAAATTATACCCTAGAAAGAGCAAGAAAGTAACCCTCTTCCAACAAATCCAAAAGAAGATAGTCATATAAAGATAACTTCACCCCTAATAACAAAAATAACAGGAGACAACAATCACTGTTCCTTGATATCTCTTAACATCAATGGACTCAATTCCCAAATTAAAAGACATAGGCTAATGGACTGGATACATAAATGGGACCCAACATTTTGCTGCATACAGGAAACCCACCTCAGTGCGAAGACAGACTCTACCTTAGAGTAAAAGGCTGGAAAACAATTTTTCAAGCAAATGGTTCTAAGAAACAAGCTGGAGTAGCCATTCTAAAATCTCCAGTCCGAGAACACAAAGCAGGGGGACTCATGGCCCCACCTGTATAGGTAGTTGAGGGTGGCCTTGCCAGGCATCAGTGGAAGCGGACAGCCTTGGTACCTGAAAGTTTGGATTCCCTAGTGTTGGGGAATTGCAAGAGCAGGGAGGTGGGAATGAGAGGATGGTGGGAGCACACCCTCATAGTAATTGGAGGGAGGGAATGGGGTAAGGGGTTAGGCATCAGTGGAAGTGGAGGGCCTAGGTGCCTGAAAGTTTGGGTTCCCTGATGTTGGGAAATTTGAGAGCAGGAAGGCAAAAATGGGAGGATGGTGGGAGCACACCCTCATAGAAACTCCCAAAATTATATGGATTAGACATGACAGAGGCAGGCCGCCAGAAGACTAGATTTCAGAATTCAAACAAACAATTGTCTTGATACTAAAATTTGTTTTGAGAATTGTATATTGCAGAATACATAGCCTTGGTGTATCTACTCATCAGGTAAGCTGAGCAGACTTGCTGGAACCTCTGATGTCCTGGAATTCCAGCTGGATGCAGTGAAGACACAGACATCAGAGGCTTATCAATTTACTCTTCCCCCAACCCCTCTTCTAATATCTCAACACCCACAATCAGCTTGAAGAAGTTAATGAAGAGTCGGCACCCCTATTCCCTGGGCTTGGGGACTGAGGTGGTTAATATTGGGCTGTCTTTCTAGGGAAAAGTAGTGGTTTTGGTGGAACAGGGAGGATCAGCTAGGATTTATTGCATAGCCATACCTAGTGGTAGAAATATGTATAATTGTTATTAAGATGAAGTTATAATTTCTTAAATGGTACAAAATTTACTTTGATTTTAAATTTA
Organism: Arvicanthis niloticus; assembly: GCF_011762505.2. Taxonomy (NCBI): domain Eukaryota; kingdom Metazoa; phylum Chordata; class Mammalia; order Rodentia; family Muridae; genus Arvicanthis; species Arvicanthis niloticus. The sequence continues at coordinate 137,402,512 of NC_047658.1, forward strand.
AGGTTTTCATTGGTATGAGCTTCTTATTAATATAAAAGTGAAATGAATATTGTTACTATCATAGGCATTGAGCCTGTACAACACATTTAGGAATACAAGGCTTAGACCCAGTCCTTCTTTAACTTTTTTAACTTATTTGAGATGGTTAGCCTGTGAGTTAAGGGCCTATAGCAAATTCATGGCTCTGAGTTTATTGTTAGGGTGTTTTCTATATTTTCTTTAGAAATAGCTGAGAGGATTTAACAGACAACAGTCCAGATTGCCTTACATAAATAGTTGGTTTTCAAAACATCAGAAATCCACAGAATTGATGTTACAAATGTTTCTGTATTAATGTTCATTTTGATTAGAGACCTGTCTGCTCCTGACAGCTTCCTGTCTTGGATTCTAAGAAGAAATTGAGCATCTTTGGAGTTATTCCAATTGTGGTGAGTCAGCCACTAGGCAAGAATTGCCTCTTTCCATCTACAGACAAATCACTGTCCAGAAAAGAACACACTTGCAGAATAGTCGACTAATTATATCTGCCTAGACAGAGTAATCAGTCTTTAATAATTCTGCAGCACTAAGGTCTGTCAGATGATCCTGGGCCAGAAGGCTGAAGATCAGATGCTTCAACGTTTGGTAGTATAGGGACTGTCCAGGTGTTCAGCGGTCTCTATAAATTGGCTATGTTTTAGAAGCTATGCTTTGTGTTTCCCTTAATTTCAGTTAACTCAGTCATTCTGGATTTCTGATGGGGTTGAAAACTTATAGTCTCATAGCCAATCCTTGCTATTTACTTTGAGAGAAAAGATTTGAGAGGATGGTTTTCATCTGACATTCATTCTAAAGCTAAGGGGGGAAAAAAAGCCAGGTTTAGAACTAAGTCTTTTATTTAGGAGAGATGACAGAGGTTCTGCTTAGTCAACAAAATGATGGACTGGGTATTAGGTCTATCTTGCACCTTACTGACATAAATTAGTATAGCTATGCTCTAACTGTATTTTGAGAGAAAAGTTTTATTTTAACAGGGAGGGTGATATGTAGGAGGAACTAAGGTGGGAGGAGTAAGGAGAGGAGGAGTAAGGAGAGGAGGAGGAGAAGGAGAGGAGGAGCTAGGTGATGAGAGAGAAAGAGATAGGGGGGCCAGATATGGAGGCAGATGTTCACGTGTCTCTGCCAGTCAAAGATAGTTGATATATCTAGGTTGGGTATTAGGTTACACTTCTGATTGATATTGAACATTACCAAATTTATAAAGCCATTGGTTAACATTAAAAAAAATTGTATAAAAGCAAAAAGGAGAAAAGGGTATGGGATAGGGGTTTTCTAGGGAGGGGAAATGGGGAAGGGGATGGCATCTGAAATGTAAATAAAATATTTAATAAAAAAAGAAAAGTAAAAATAAAAAATAAAATAAAAAAAGAAAAATTATTATGTATATGGAAAACCATTGAAGACCCAAATGCATGTTTGGGTTTTTTGTTTGTTTGGTTGGTTGTTTGGTTGGTTGGTTGGTTGGTTTTTGGATTTTAGTTTTTTGGTTCTTTTCAGATAGGGTTTCTCTGTGTAGCCCTGGCTGCCTTGGCTGAAACTCATTCTGTAGATCAGCCTAGCCTGGAACTCACAGAGATTTACCTGACACTGTTTCCGGAATGTTGTAATTAAAGGTGTGCATCACTGCCTGTCTGTCTTGAATATTTTACCAATGTATAGAAGAATTAAATCAGACCTGAATCTATCATTTTACAAAATTTAAGTCCAGATGGCTCAGAAACCTCAGTGTGAAGCCTGAAGTGCTGAAGTTTCTAGAAGAAAACACAGGCGGTACTCTACCACAGACACATGTTCAGGAAAGGGCTTCTTGAATAACACTCTACTTGCTCAGAATTAAGGCCAACAATTGACAAATGGGACTTTGTAAACCTAAAGGAAACTAACAGTAAAGGAACAACCAATAGCATGAAGAGGAAACATAAAGTAGGTATGGATCTGCAAAGAATTCTCACAAGAAGGAATAGAAACTAATAAGAAATATCTTTTGAGAAATATTTTTAGGAGTGTTTACTCCTAAATTTTTTATGCAATTGGGGTAGCACAAATTAAAAGGATTTTGGGGGATTTCATCATACCCCAGTCAGAAGACCATGACAAGAAATGTTGGCAAGGATGCTGAGAAGGGACCCTCACTAACTCTTGGCTTAGCTGCAAACTGGTGTCGTAGCCACTATGGAAGTCAGTATGGAGAATTCTCAAAACCTTCTGTTATGTCCCAATTAAACCACTCCTTGGCAAAGGCCCTAAGGACTCAGTCTCCTAATACAAACATAAAAATGCAAGATCATAATTGTCTTTTGTAAGGAACTAGGGTAGATACATGTATGTAGGTTTGCATATATGTGGGATGCACATGTGGGTACCCATACACACATGTGTGCTTGAGGGTGCCCAGAGGTCAACCTCGGACACCACTGCTGAAGAGTCATACATCTTGCCTTTATCCTTTTTTGTTTGTTTTTGAGACAGAGTCAGAGACAGGCTAGGCTGAGTGGCCAGGGAACCCCAGGAATTGCCTGCCTCTGCCTCCTCAACATTGGGATTACAGGAATTTCACTCATGCCTGGCTTTTTACATGGATGCTGAGGATCAAACTCAGGTCCTCACACTTGCATACTTACCAACTGAGCTATCACTTCCCCAGGCCCACAGTTTGTCTTCTCCAAATTATTTTAAATTTCTATATATTTATTCAATGAGGGTGGGCACAAGTGGGGGTCAAAGGACAGCTTCCAGGAGCCAACTGGCTCCTTCCCCATACAGTTTCCAAGGATCACTCACACTCAGGTTGTTGGACTTGGTGACAAGACTCACTCAAGCAAATTTCCAACCTGCAAAATTACATTTTTAAATTTCAGTCTAACTGTCCAGGCCCCAATGAAAGACTCTATCTCAAAAGAAACTAAAAACAAAGCTCTTCAAGGACAATATCCAGGGTGCTCAAGGATGACCTCTAGGCACCCACAAGCATGAACACACACACACACACACACACACACCTTTATACATGTATCCACCCCACTGCCTTACAAAAGACAATTATAATCTTTCGTGTGTGTTTTGTCACCTTTCAGCGAAGCTTTCCTCAAATATCTGATTGTCTTTGTTCACCTGTTCCTCAGTTAAAGCAAGGCTCTAAGGCAGTAAACAGAGCTATGAGCCGTGAGCTTCACCAGTAGACATTAGGAGGCCCCTTTCAGCTGGGAATCTCCAGGACCATATGTGATACGGTGTGCCAGGAACAACTTGATCTTATAATTTTAAGTAAAACTAGAAGCCAAAGGCATACCGATTGAAACAAGAAGACATAATTCTCCTCTATTAAACTGGCAAAGATTGATGCTAATACCTACAATTAATGAAGACACAGGAAGACAAGACAGTAGGAATGCAGTTCGTGCTAGCTTCCTGGAGATTGTATCAGCCACACTTGTGGAAAGTAAAATAGGCATGAAAATATTTAGCTTAATGACTTAATAATAAGTAAAAGCTATATGGGCCAACAAACTAGCTGCATGATAGATGGCACATCGAATATGCATGTAGTCCCACAGTGATTGAACATGCATGTAGTGCCACAGTGATTGAACATGCATGTAGTCCCAGAGTGATTGAACATGCATGTAGTCCCAGAGTGATTAAACGTGCATGTAGTCCCACAGTGATTGAACATGCATGTGGTCCCACAGTGATTGAACATGCATGTAGTACTACAGTGATTGAACATGCATGTAGTCCCACAGTGATTGAACATGCATGTAGTCCCACAGTGATTGAACATGCATGTAGTCCCACAGTGAAAGTGCTGAGCTGGACATTTGGTTTGCCTCCATGATTGAACCTTCTCGTCTTTCTCCACTCTTTCCGTCCTACTGCGTTACAGACCACATCAAACAGGTTTCCTGGCCCTCTGGTTTTACTTAGGTGAGGCAGATAAAAAGCATTAGCAAAAGACAGATGGCTTCTTCAAAGTCTGGCTCCTCCTTCTGGGGACTTGCAGCCCAAGCACCTTGCTGGGCTGTAGCTGGGAAGCAGTTATATTCAGCTACTGAGCAGAACGTCCTTCAAGGAGATTCTCTCCCCATCCTCTCCCATTCTCAGTCAGATCTAGGGACAGTAATGGCCTCTGAGCTGCTAGCCAGGCTGCCCTCACATTCCTTAAAGCCTACACTCTCTTCAATCATTCATTTCAAGAAAATCATCTATTTCCAACCACTTTATCTCCCGATCATGTTGCCTCCAGAATCAGGTTTCTCTGCTTCAGGTTTTCTGTAAAACACTGTATGGGTCTGCCATAGTCAATACCCCGGTGAGGAAGATTTAAATTGTTTCTTAGTGAGGAGTTTGACCTCTGCCCAAAACCCTGTGTGTGATCTCTCAGGCCTGACCACAGGCAATTACAGAACACATGGGAAAAATCTGCCCTCCCACGCCAGGCTTGGGGTGCAGCCAAGGTACTGAAATCTCAGACAGGGGTCACGGTCAAGGACTTCAGCTGGGCGCTTTTGCATCTGCCTTCTTTGCGCAGGCACCTCTTTGGGGCGGGGCGTAGGGTGGCTCCACCCACAGAGGCTTTTCCCAGTTACCTGCAGGAGGCATGCGTGGGGATCCCTTTCTCCACTCTAACCCAGCACTCAGCTTCTCCTACCTGCATCTTCTTTCTGGCCCCCAGATCCTAAAAGCACCAGAACCCCTAGTTCAGGCTGGACCCACTGAACCCCAACCCAGCACTGTTTGGTGGCAAAATGGGACCATGGGAAGCCTGAGCTTTCTCTTGGTTCATATCTTGCTTATGCCACAGGAGGAATTTTAGGACTGCTACTTTACTGAGAGGCTCACCTCTCTTCAGTGGCATTTAATTTTTAAATACTTTGTTACAGGCACATAACAAGCGTACAGAACAGCTTCAAGATATTGAAAGACATTATGTTCAGGAAACTTTTACTTCAGTCAAGTATCTCAAGATACCTTGAGAAGACTCTGGGACAGAAGAGTATCGCTGTGCCAGAAGAATCGGCTTTTTTTTTTTTTAAGTCTTAAAATAGCTTCTAAATTTTTCATAGTTGGTGTGTGTGTGTGTGTGTGTGTATGTGTGTAGTGTGCACACATATGTGTCCAGGTATGCACCCCATGAGTATGCTTGCAGAAACCAGAGGAAGGCGGCTGGTTCTAGCTCTCTCCACCCTATTCCTTAGAGACAGGCTGTCTCCCTGAATCTAGAGTTAGGCTGGTAGCAGCAAGCCTCAACAAACCTCCTATCCCTGTCCCTGACAGTGCTAGGAGTTACAGGCTTACACAACCATGTCTGGATTTCAAACTCAGCTCCTCATGCTTGAACAGTAAAAGATCTTCTTCACTGAGCCTTCTTCCCAGCCCCCTTTGGTTTGTCACCATCACCATCATCGTCACCACCATTTTCCTCTTCCTTCTCCTCCTCCTCCTCCTCCTCCTCCTCCTCCTCCTCCTCCTCATCATCATCATCATCATCATCATCATCAGATTTTATCTATTTACCTGGGGGAAGGGAGAGTGGCACATGCCACAACATGCATGTGTGGGTCAGAGGACAACTTGCTGGAATCAGTTCTCTCCTTCCTTCAGGTGGGGTTCAGGGATCAAACTCAGGTCTTCAGACTGGTCAGCAACTGTTTTTACCTGCTGAGCCATTCAGCCACTCACCTGGATTTTTTTTTTTTTTTAGATTGATTTATTTATTTTATGTATGTGAGTACACCATTACTTTCTTTAGATATACCAGAAGATGGCATAGGATCCCATTGCAGATGGTTGTGAGCCACCATGTGGTGCCTGGGAATTGAACTCAGGACCTCTGGAAGAGCACTCAGTGCTCTTAACTGCTGAGCCATCTCTCCACCCCCCTCACCTGGATTTTTAAAATGATGTTTGTTTCTAGTGGTCTTCACAGAAGCTAGAAACATTCATTCTTTAACAGCGTTATACTTGTAACCTTCAGGCTATGAAAAATATTTTGAATATAGTTTTCAAAGTTTGAAAGTCTATTAACCAGTGTTTTTTTCTTTTAAGACACTGAAATGCTGTCCTTGCCTGGCAGGGGAGTACTGTGATCATCACGGTGGTCTTCCCACTCTGAGGCTCACCCCATTGCACTCTAAATCTGATACCTCTGCAATTTCCCCAAACTCGTGCATTGTGACCACATCTTTTGTGGTACCACGGATGGTATTCACACCTTTCTCTGTGCATTTTGTTGTCTACGTTAGAAATTTTTGTGTGGTACTTTGTTGCTTTTCAAAATAAGATGTTGAGCACTGTGACACATGTCTGAAATCCCAACTCTTGGGGACAGGAAGATTGCCAGCCAGCCATCTCAAAAGAAAAATCACATTGAAATGTGTGAATGCATTGAACAAGGCTTTGTACATGTATGATTTAATATTTCTAAGGGAAACAAAGGTAATACAACCCATGTGTGGACACCATGTTACATGTCGGGGTGGTACACAGGGAAATAGGGTCCTGGATGTGGATTGGTGGCCAGGGTGCATGCACACTTTGATAAGCACTGCCTAATTTCTCTCTGCAAAAATAAAAGCAACCTACCACCCCTCTGTCGTGTGAGCACTGTCATTGACGAGGAAGAACAGCATTTTGGTTTTGCCGATTGGATGAAAAATGGCCTCTCAATGAGGCTGCACTCTGTACTCATGCAAGCACTGAATTATATGTTTAAAAACAGAAAGCTCTTTAAATACTAATACAAAGCATTCTCCCAGAAGCCACGAGCAAAGAAAGCAGAGGGCAAAATAAGCTCAGCATGCTCACATTTGCCCGTAAGGAAGAGAAAACATTTTGTCCTCGTATCTATTTATATCTGCACAGAATAGCCTCAGAGAGGAAAGGAAGGCCTCAGTCTTTGGGGAGCCTGAAGCTGGGGGAAAGACAGGGTTTTTGTAATGCTGTTCTGTGTCTGGTGACTGCTTTACATGTTTCCCTACAATCAGCATTTTTTAAAAAAGAATAATTTTGAAAATAAAATTATGTAAAATAGTCATAAATCATTACAGAAGAATAATATTTCATGGACATGAGGAATGTTGGTATGAACTACTGGGAGAAAATAACGGCTTATTTTAAAAAGCGTCCATATAATTCAAAGCTAGCGACCGCATGCTCATAGGAGAGCATCCTGGAGGGTAGACTCAAGAGCGTTAATGATTATCTCTGGGTAGCAGAATTCCTTTGTGAGCCTCTCCTCAGTTTCCAAATGTTCTGCTTTTAAAATATTACTTTCAAAGCCAAAAGGGAATGCCAGCTTTGAGAAGCTATCCCAAATGGCTGGGGAGGTGGCTTGGCAGCAGGGTGCTTGCTTGGTATGCCCAAGGTTCTGGGTTCCGTCCTCAACAATGACAGAAACATGTCCCCATCTCTAATTATAAATGTACAGAAAAGCTCCAGTGGAGCAACACAAATAATCTCCACAGGAATTGTTTCGAATAAAAGAAGCAGGGTCTGTGAGAACACTCAGCCGGTGACGTCACTTTGCTGCCACGCTTGACAACCTGAGTTCAATCTGCAGGGCCCACACGGTTAAGGAGAGGCACACGTCTTATAAGTTGTGCGTGTGCACGCACACACATACACCACAAACACACATACACACACACATAAGAATGTAATAAAAATTTTCAAAAGAAGCCACAGAAGAGTGCTGATTGCCAACTCCACACACGCTCACAAAACAGAACAGTTGTGTGTTGCTATGAAGCCAGAAAAGCTGCTAGTTCGGTGTGCACAGGGGGCGGGTTATGATTGGAAAGAGGCATCGAATGGTGTTCTGGACTGCTAGAAGTGCTCGTGCCTTGATCTGGGGATGTCGAAGTGAGCATGTACATATCTCCAAGTTTCTCATCTTCCAAACTTGAGTAGGCACTTTACACACATCTTCCTTTTCAAAGTACTTCTTGAAGGATTTATGCCCCCCCACATACACAGAAAGGTATTATGAGAGTTATACAAGCATCTCAAATATCATACTGAGATCAGGCAACAGCAAAGAGATGACTCTGGACTCAGGCCCGGTTTGAATTCCAATCCTGCCATTTACTAGCGCTGTGAATTTGAGCAAGCTGTTTAACCTGCCTGGCTCTGCTTCCTTCTCTGTAAAACTGGGTGCAACAACAGACCTCCCTCACAGGAATATTGTAAGAATGGTGTATGTGATATGCTTTAAAGTATCTATGGGTTTCAGTAAGTGTTCAATTAAAGTTCCTTCTGCCAAAGGAAAACACGGAAATTCTCCTTGTTGATTCAACATGTGAAATGCTCATCTGAGGCATCCTCTTGCACATATATGTACACATGTGGAATACATAAGAGCCTTCACAAATGCCTCCATTGTAGCCACTGGCCTGGTTTACCAAGAGACAAACAAAAAGAATTGTAAAAGCCAGAATTAAAAAAAAAACAATAAGGTAACCTTTAGACTAAAATATATTAATAAATGCATGTTTTTCTCAAGCATAGTGGTTCATACCTGTAATCCCAGGATTTGGGAGGCTGAGGCAGGAGGATCACCTTGAATCTGAAGCCAGCTTGGGATAGATAGTGAGTTTAAGGCCTGCCTTGGTTAGACAGTGAGACTTACATCTTTTTTAAAAATCCAAAAGACAAGCATATTTGGATTTGCACAAACATTTTCGTGAAGTTTCTAATGGAATTTTCAGAAACCCAAACAGCTAAGGAATGTTTTCACACTGGGAATGAGTATTTCACACAACCATTTAGAATTACAGATGGAAAACCAGGAAAGCACATTGGAAAACAGACTGACTTACAGATGCACTCGTCTTTCTTCTTTGGGGTGTCCACACCAATCAGTACAATCAGTGAACAGTATTAAGTCTGTTTCCAATACTAGTAAATTCTGATGATTCTTCTGCTTGGGCAGAAAGGGAAGAAAGTAGTAATCGCTTGATCATAGATTATTAGTCAGAGATGTTCTCCTGGCCTAGGCAAGCAAAGCATGCCAATGGATCAGTGGCTAAAAGAGCCAGGATTCTAAAGTTGAATCTGCAAATGGTACCATGTGAACTGTCTGGAGTAACAGTGAGAATCCACAAGGTAGCCTCTGCAGAAACACCCAGTGGTACATGGTACAGACTTTCGAGGAGTGTGTGTGTGTGTGTGTGTGTGTGTGTGTGTGTGTGTGTGTGTGTGTATTTGTGTGTGTGTCTGTGTGTCTCTGTGTGTGTTTGTGTGTCTGTCTGTGTATGTCTCTTTGTGTGTGTCTGTGTGCATGTGTGTGGTACATTTGTGTGAATGTACACACATTTGTGGAGGGAGCCATGCCTGTGAGCGTATGGAGGTGAGAAGAGAACATCAGATCTCTCAGAGCTGGAGTTACGGGTGTTTTCAGGGTGCCTGGATTGTTACATGAGTCCTGGGATCCAAACCCCAGTCTTCATGAATGCCCAACAAGCATTCATAACTCCTGAGCTGTTTCTCCAGTCCTGATAACACAGCTTGTAAGGGAAACTATTTGAGGGAAAATTCAAATTTCTCAGAAAGAGCAAGACAAAGATCTTTCACAGTCACTGTTTACAATTTAAATTTTTCATCACTAAATAAAAATAGCTTACTTCTCTGATATAAAGAGAGCCAGTAGCTGTGCATAATAGAATCATGTCAATCTCATGCCAGTCAGGAACATTAATGACTTAAAGTTTCTATTGATGTGGCAAAAAACCATGACCAGAAAGAAAGTTGGGGAAGAAAGGATTTGTTTGGCTTATGCTTCCACATTGCTGTTCATCACTGAAGGAAGTCAGGGCAGGAACTCAAACGGCAGAAACCTGAAGGCGGGAGCTGATGCAGAAGCCATGGAAGGGTGCGGCTTACTGGTTTTCTCACCATGGCTTGCTCAGCTTGCTTTCTTATAGAACACAGACCACCAGCCTTAGGATGGAACCACCCACAATAGGCTGGACCCTCCCCTCCCCCCATCAGTCATTAGCTAAGAAAATGCCCTACAGGCTTACCTACACTGGATCTTATGGAGGCATCTTCTGAATTGCTATTCTCTCCTTCTGGGTAACTAGATTGTGTGTCAAGTTGATATAAGATTAGCCAACACAATTAACAAGGGCATGCATACATCCACACACATACACCATATTTTCCACTCACCAAGCACTATTCTAAGTGCCTTTCCTACACCAAATAACTTAATGAATTACTTACTACCTCTACTTTATAGATCAGAACCAAGAAACAGAGAGTTGGAGTAACTTTCTAAAGTTGTACAGATGATAAATGGCTGGGCTCCTGTTTGAATCTGGCCTTCAGGCTCCTGTAGGCTTTCACTACCAGCCTTTTAACCCAAGAAGTAAACCCAGTGCAAACCGTGCTAACCTATCACTCTGATCATCTCCAAAGCCCAGCACCCCTGTCTTCACATGAGAGCATCAGATAACTTCAAACTGACAGACATTCTACAAAAAATACCTGATGTGAACTCCTCAACACTCCACGGACATCAAAGATGAGAGAAGTGTGGAAAGCTGTTGCAGACTTGAAGAGGTCACTCCAAGGGTGCATGTGTTGAGGTACAGTGGGTGGGATTTAAGAACACAAACACGAGCGAGGGCCTAAGCCATGAATCTGGAGCTGGATGAACAGCAGTATCTGAACTGTTCTTGAGCTGTGACAAATGCCTCTGGTAGATAAGACACCAATTAAGTGAGAAAGGGGTTCTCTGCACTCTTTGAGCTCTCCTGTAAGCCTTACACTCCTCAGGAAGGGAGGAGAACTTATACCCACCACTTAACTAAACCAGCATAACCCCTAAGTATACTCTAAATACTAGACAGCATTGAAAAAATGAAACAACCAACTAACTTGGTTTTTACTTTCTGTCTCCACCTATCTTTCCAGCATGTCTCAGAGATGTCCTGCAGATGGACAGCTGGCAAAGGATAACACCAAGGAAGCCAAGTTGGGGGTTTCCTTTCTAAGGCAATCAATCTAACTCCTACATAAGGATTGAATTTACCTTGTTATTTGGAGAAAGTCTCCTGGGAACTCCTTCTCCTGAAAGGAAGTAAAAATAACAAGTGATTTGTCTGTCTCCTTAAAGAAAAGAAAACATTTTTTTGAGATTATCATATAATTTTATCAATTTCCTCTCCCTCTTCCCCCTCCCTCCCTTACCAAGTGTCCTCAAACCCTTGTTCATGGCCTCTTTTTCTTTAAACTTTGTTGTGTGTGCATATTCTTAAGTATAAAAATACAACAAAAATCCAACCTGCTCAGTCTGTATAAGACTTCTCGTACGTATGTTTTCAGAACTGACTCTTTGGTGTTATATAACCAGTCGGTGTGCCCTTCCCTAGGGAAGGCGATTCTCTTGCCCCAGCATTCTTTAGTTGCCTATAGTTGTGTAGGGTTGCTGCCTCTTGCGTTTCCCCCACTTCCACTGTAGCATGTGTATGGGAGTCCTCCTTGTCTGGCACATGTGTAGGTGGCCACGTTGGTGAGACATGGGTCTAGCTTCTGACATTCCTAGGAGATGCAATCTCACAGCAAACTTCCTGTTCCTCCGGTTCTTAAAATATTTCTACCCACTTTTCCAAAATGATCCCAGAGCCTTAGGAGCAGGAGCTGTGCTGTAGATGTATCCGCTGGGACTGGGCTCCACAACTCTGCATTTTGATTGGTTGTGGTTTTCTGTAATGGTTTCCATTTGTTGTAAAGAGAAGGATAAATATTTAGAATGTAGTCAGGGATTAAGTTGGCTTAGGAAAGTGGTGGTTGTAGGGTCTCCTCCAACCATGACTTCACCAGCCCTGGGTAGCTGGCTAAGTTTCCAGTACAAGGCATGATTTTTCTATTGTTGAGTAGGCCTTAAGTCCAAATAAAGATGGATCTCCTTCTTAACTGACGAGAATGCAATTGGTGTCCTTACGCTAACTAAGAGAGTTTGCAAAGATAGATAATGGACAATGTTCAGTGGTGTTTCCATAGTTCCTGCCCATCACATTTATAACCACACAAAGCGGAGCTGTTATGTCTTTCCAGGCACTGAGAACAGCTGTGGGGTTTTATTTCCTGAGATAGCTGACACTTCTGAAAGCCAAATGAATACAGTTTGAGATGCTGACAGCAGGAACTCAGCTAGGTCAAGGAGAATCCCAAACTAGAAAAGGGCTTCACTACCCAGGAGACACCTGGGTAGTGGAGAAGAGGTGGGAGAGCAATGGACTTTCCAGGCAGAGCAAGTGGAAGTCACAGGCAAAAGCTCTGAGGCAGGAGAGTGTGAATGAACTTACAGTTTTGTAGAAATCCAATCAGCCATAGGCCAGAAGTACAATGTAAGTCCTGGGAAGGGGTAAGAAATGGGGCTAGGGAAGGAATATCTTAAATGAGCGTCAGGACTTAGTTCAGGAAAGGGAGTCTAATTGTGAAGGTATCACTTATGCCCTAAAACGTTAAGTGTATTCATGAGGATATACTGTAGATGGGTCTGCTTTAGGGTGACACATAGCAGACAGTGAACTTTGAAGCAGCCAGTGCCTCAGTAAACCTGTATCAATGATAAAGGTATACATATATTGAGATTTGGGCACATGATAAAATACCATACAACAGGAAAATTGAATAAGCCGCAGCTACACTATCAACATGGATGGATCTTAAAAACAGTGGGCAAATCAGGGAAGAATACATAGGTCTGATTCAATTTATCTCAGGTTCAAAATCAGACATGATTAAATAATACATTGTTTATTGCTACATAGGTGGTAACATCTATATAAGGTAAGGACAAAAAGGAATTGGTTGATCTAAAATGTTGGTGGCAGCTAACTGAAGAGAAAGAAGGGACATGAAAGGCGAGAAAAGAACTGTGATATCCTTTATATGTACATCCATATCTTACTTCATTGAAACACACCATTTCCTTAGACAAACAGTAGCTAATTTCTTGGTGGTAACTATCAAAGGGACATGTACACGTTGTATGCATGATACATTTCAGAAAGTTTACAAAAAGTTTTTTTTTTTAAATGAAGGTGTTTTTCTTTCTTTTTAAAAGAAATCTGATTTAGGGGATTAATACCCTGAGACTGTCACCTCAGACAATTGTCCTCAAGGTAACGCCACATCATAATCAATCAAACTAGGAAGACTCAGCCTCACAGAAGTTAATAGCTTTTTGTTTGTTTGCAAGGCTGGACTTCAAAACCAGGGGCCTAACCGTCATAATATTCATTTCCTATTCTTAGCTACCCAAATCCCCCCTTCCACCCCATTGTGTGTGTGTGTGTGTGTGTGTGTGTGTGTGTGTGTGTGTGTGTGTATGAGAAGAGAGAGAGAGAGAGAGAGAGAGAGAGAGAGAGAGAGAGAGAGAGAGAGAGAGAGAGACTTGGTTAGCCTTGTCAACTTGACATTATCTAGAATTAACTGTGAAGAGAATTTAGAGAAATGCATTGTCTAGATCAGATTGGCTTGTGGACATGTCTGTGAGGGATTGTCTTGACTTATAATTGATGTAGGAGGACTCAGTCCACTGTGGGCAGCCCCATGCCCTAGGCAGGTGGTCCTGAACTGTATATAAATGCTAGCTGAGAATAAACCTGCCTGCCAGCTGGCCAGCATCACCCTCCATGAGTCCTGCTGTACTCCTTTGTTGTAAAATGAGTTTCTTGGTCAGAGGTAATGTTGTGTGAAGTCAAGCAGGCCTGCCTTTGAGTTCTGCTTTAATTTCCTTTAATAATATACTGTGACCTGGAATTGTAAGCCCTTTTTCCCACAAAGTAACTTTGGTCATGGCATTTGCCACTGCAACAAAAATAAAACTAGAAAAGTAGATAACCTATATTATGCAACTAAGTATTATATATATATATATATATATATATGTGTGTGTGTGTGTGTGTGTGTGTGTGTGTGTGTGATATATGTATATGGTATATGTATATATGTATGTGGTATGTGTGTATTCGTGTGCACATTTATGTGAGTATAGGTGTGTACATGCCAAGACACACGTAGCAGTCACAAGACCACCTTGGAGGTCAGTCTTTGCCTTCCACCTTGTGTGACACAGGGTATCCTCTTTGTTGCTCATTATTGCATATAGCTGGCCCACAAACTTCAGGGCATTCTCCTGTCTCTGTCTCTCATCTTGCTATAGGAGCACTGCTTTTACATGGGTTCTGGGGATTTGAATCATGTCCTCAATTTGTTCAGCAAATATTTTATCTGTTGTGCCATCTCCCTGGAAGCCTAATAGTGTTTCTGTACTTCCCCCTCAAGAATATCGAGGTTGAAGCAATGTGAAAATACTAATGATTCCTGGGACACAGTCAGTAAACGCTAGCTGTCTCGTTTGCTGTTGTTTTCATTTTTAAGTTGGATTTCATGGTGGCATTTCCATACAGAAATATTAATATAATCTGTTCTTCATCTATTAGTTTCATTATTAGAGAAGATCTCAACAAAAAGCTAATTTCTGATCTGTCTTCTCTCTCAGGAATAAAAATGAAAGTCTGATCTACATTGTAGTAGGACCCAAACAAAGGTGCTGATGACCCCGTGACTGCAGACAGCTGCATCACTACTGTATTTTGCCATTTTGAAAAGTACACGTTTTGTGGCATTTTAGTGTTCCTAAAATTGGAATTTCATCTTTAAAAAAAAAAAAATCGATGTGCAGTTTAACATTGTTAGGCTTTCCTTCTAGAAACCTCTAATTAAAATGAAGCTGTGTCTTGTAACTGTGCCTCAGGATTGAGGAAGTAAAGTAATTATTATGCTGTTGTCATAGCATGCACGACTGTTTTAAGACAAGAATAGCTAAGCTGCTAGGGACTGGAGTCCAGGATGTGGTGGGGTTTTGTCTTTGTTTTTTGCATTCCAGCAAATCCACTGCAATGATCATAGCGTTTAAAAGGTTTGGAAGTTCCATTAATAACCTTTATATCTTCATGCACCTGCAGCCTTAGATATAAGGAAGTCAGATTGCTTTGGCCCCAATTTGCTGGCTCTAACCCCTCAATGCGAAACCCCAGGACTTAAGCATGCAGGCATAATATAAATGCTGTTCACGCATGCACGCACACAACCCCCACTCGGAATCTCCTAGTTACTTCTGGGAGTCCTCTCCACTCAGGATTAACTCTTCCATGTCCACTAACCCTTTCAGTTCTCTTCTCTAGGCAGATAAATACCCCATACCCAAGTCACTTAAAGACACCTACGGCCACTCTGAACCCTGCCCTGACAGAAACCCAGCCTCCTGGTATTCATAGCCCTTAGATAAACTTTTTTCTTTAACTAATGGGTCATACATACAGAAACATGCCACTAGCTCCCTTGAATGTCTGGCCCTCTGCAGGCATTCCAGCAGCATGGACTGTGCCTCTGCCTCTGCTGGAAAGGCATGCTATTCAGGCAGTGTTAGTCAGAGAGGATAGTGAGAACCAAATAGCAATTTCAACACGTCCAATTTCCTGCTACCTCCAAGGTGTCCTCTGGATTTCAAGATCTTAAATAGAGAAACATGTTATGCTCAGTTTTTTCCTTGTCAGGGGCAGGCCATCTACATCTATCTGCATCTAATAAAGCCAGTCTTTTCTGACTCACAGGCCAGCTTTATCCACAGCCTTCTTGTATTATTCCCACAGCTTATTTTCAACAATACGATCTGCCCTTTCCCAGTATGTAAAGAGGAAACTTGGGTCAAGACTTCAGGGTAGGCAGGATCTCTAGTTGAGGGTATTGCTTTGCATTTATATTCAAAAATTTTATTAATAAAATGTAGAAATTTCTACACATGACAGAAATTTTTCCTTAAAGTTTCATTAACGTTTTGCATTTGGAGGGGCTTTTATAAACCCATTCCTCTTACTGGGTAAATAGTTCGAAGTGTTTTTCTTTAACAAATGTAGGTCATTAACAGCTTCAGCTTTGTTATAAACAAAAGATAGAAAAACCACAAGTTCCTGAATTGATTTTGTCGTTGCCAAAACAGACTTAAGAATCTTGCAGTTTCTGGGGAGCTATTTCATGTCTTTTTATGTCATATAGGTTCATTCATATATACTATATGAATATATACTTCACTGTTTGGAATTTTTATACCTTAAAAGAATAGCTTTTGGAAGCAACTGACTAGGATCCGTGTAAATTAAATACATTTTTGTTTAATAGATCTATTTCAAAATGTAAATGTTTTCAATATGGTTAAACATAAGCCTGATAAAACAAACTGTTCTACGGTGCCACTTATTTATCTAGGTTTAGATTAATAAGGTGAGAACACTCCTACTAGGAGCCCTCTTTTGAGATGCCATGTCTTCATACGGGATCTGGAAACCAAAAGTCAGAGATGGACCAACTCAGTTTCGATATGAGGAAAAACAATACTGCATCAAACAGAATCAAAACCAACAAAGAATTCATGTTTTTAATTGAAGAGCCAGGAAACATAGATGCAAGGAAATGGACAGCAAGGGTAGTGGTCAAAGCAATCCAAAGAAGGAATGTCAAATGGCAGCTTTGACCCAGTAATTTGAAATATCAATTCTTTTTTTTTCTATTTTTATTTTTTTATTATTAGATATTTTATTTACATTTCAGATGCCATCCCCTTCCCCATTCCCACCCCCCTTAGAAAACCCCTATCCCATACCCCCTTTTCCTTTTTGCATTTATACATTTTTTTAAAAATAATGTTAATCATAAGCGTTATAAGTTTGGAATTGTTCAATCAGAGGTGTAACCCACTGACCGACCTAGATATAACAACTATCTTTGACTGGTGGAGATTCATGAATATCTGCCTCCCTGTCTCCCCCTCTTTCTCTCTTTCATCACCTAGCTTCTCCTCTCCTTCTTCTTCTCCTCTTCTTACTCCTTTTCTTCCTCTCAGTACTCCTCCTACCTTAGCTCCTCCTACACATCACCCTTCCTGTTAAAATGAAACTTTTCTCTCAAAATACAATTAGAGCATAATTATGCCTATTTGTATCAGTGAGGTACAAGATAGTCCTAATACCCAGTCCATCCTTTTGTTGACTAACCAGCACCTCTGTCATCTATCCTAACTAAAACATTTAGTTCTGAACCTGGCTTTAGGATGAATGTCAGCTGACGACCATCCACTCAAATCTTTTCTCTTACAGTAAATAGCTATAAGTTTTCAACCCCGTCAGAAATCCAGAATGACTGAGTTAACTATAATTGAGGGAAGCACAAAGCATAGCTTCTAAAACTTAGCCAATTTATAGAGACCTCTGAACACCTGAAAAGCCCCTATACTACCGAACGTTGGAGCATCAAATCTTCAGCCTTCTGGCCCAGAATCATCTGACAGACCTTGGTGATGCAGGATTATTAAGGGCTGATTACTCTGTCTAGGCAGATATAATCAGTCAACTATTCTGCATGTGTGTCCTTTTCTGGACAGTAATTTGTCTGTAGATGGAGAGAGGCAATTCTTGCCTAGTGGCTGTTACCACACAACTGGAGTAACTCCAAGGATGCTCAATTTCTTCTTAGAATCCACGACAGGAAGCTGTCAGGAGCAGATAGTTCTCTAATCAATATGAACATTAATATATAAATATTTGTAGCGTCAGTTCTATGGACTTCTGATGTTTTGAAAACCAACTATCCATGTAAGGTAACCTGGACTGTTGTCTGTTAACTCCTCTCAGCTGTTTCTAAATAAAATATGGAAAACACCCTAACAATAAACTCAAAAATATGAATTTGCTATAGTCCCTTAACTCATAGGTTAACCGTCCCAAATCAGTTAAAAAGGTTAAAAAAGGGCTGGGTCTAGGCATTGTATTCCTAAATGTGTTATACAGGCACAATGCCCATGGGCGTATCAATATTCATCTCATTTTTATATTAATAAGAGGCTCGTACCAATGAAAACCTTAAATTTGAGATCAAAGTAAATTTTGTACCATTTAAGAAATTATAACTTCATCTTGATAATAATTATACAGATTTCTACCAATAGGTTATGGCTATGCAATAAGTCCTAGCTAATCCCCCCTGTTCCAACAAAACCACTACTTGTCCCTAGAAAGACAGACCATTATTAACCACATTAGTCCCCAAGCTCAGGGAATAGGGGTGCTGACTCTTCTTTAACTTCTTCAAGCTGATTAAGGGCGTTGAGATTTTAGAAGAGGGGTTGGGGGGGAGAGTAAGTTGATAAGCCTCTGATGCTGTGTCTTCACTGAATCCAGATGGAATTCCAGGACATCAGAGGTTTGGGCAGGTCTTCTCAGTATGCTTGATGAGTAGATACACCAAGGCTGTGTATTCTGCAATATACAATTCTCAGAACAAGTTTTAGTATCAAGAAAAAAAAAATTTCTCACCCCCAGGGGGCTGACATTTTTTTTTAAAGATGTTGGTTCTGCAGACTTTTTTTTTCCCCCCGCTTGTTAAAATTGGTTGTAGTATTTACGTTTCAGATTTTATCCCCTTAGCCTACTTCCTCCCACCACCCAGAAACCTCCTATCCTATCCCCCTCCTCATGCTTCTATGAGGCAGTGACCGCACCTACCCCCCCTCACTATCCCCTCCCGCCCTCACATTTCCCCCCCCCACTGTGTGTTCATTTTTTTTTATGGGACCAAGAAACTCCTCTCCCACCTATGTCCGACAAGGCCATCCTCCCCTACATATACCTCTGGAGTCTTGGGTCCCTCCCTATGTGTTCCCAGGCTGGTGGTTTAGACCCTGGGGGGCTCTGGTTGTTTGGTATTGTTGCTTTCCACCTGGGGTCAATAACCCTTTCTGCTCCTTCAGTCCTCTCACTAAGTTTTCCATTGGGAAACCCCTGATCATATCAGTGGTTAACTGTGAGCATTGTCCTCTGAGTGTGTTAGTCTTTGGCTGACCTCTAAGGAGACAGCTATATCATGTTCCTCACATTATGCACTTCCAGCCATCCACAACAGTGTTTAGATTAGGTGGCTGTACATGGGGTGAATACCCAGGTGGAATGGTCTCCTGATGGCCCCTCCTTCAGTTTCTGTTCCATGTTTTGTTTCCCTATTTGCTCCCTTGAGCATTTTTGTTTCTCGTTCTAAGTAGAACTGAGGCATCCCCTCTTGGTCTTCCTTCTTCATAAGCTTCATGTGGTCTGTGGGTTGAGTATTCGTTAATCCAAGCTTTTGGGCTAACATCCGTGGAGATATGTTTGTGTAACTATCTTCTTTTGGGGTTTTTGGAAGATTACTTTCTTGCTTTTTCTAGGTTGTAGTTTCCCTCCTTGTGTTGGAGTTTTCCACCAATTATTCTTTGAAGTGCTGGATTTGTGTTGAGATACTGTGTAAATTTGGATTTGTCATGGAATATTTTGGTTTCTCCATCAATAATGATTGACAGTTTTGCTGGGTATAGTAGTCTGGGCTGGCATTTGTGTTCTCTTAGGGTCTGTATGATATCGGTCCAGGATCTTCTGGCTTTTATGGTCTCTGGTGAGAAATCTGGTATAATTCTTATACGTCTGCCTTTATATGTTACTTTGCCTTTTTCCCTTACTGCTTTTAGTATTTTTTCTTCGTTTTGTACATTTGATGTTTTGACTATTATATGGTGGGAAGTATTTCTTTTCTGGTCTAAACTATTTGGAGTTCTGTAAGCTTCTTGTGTATTTATGGACATCTCTTTCTTTAGGTTAGGGAAGTTTTCCTCTATAATTTTGTTGAGGATATTTACTGGTCCTTTTAGTTGGGAGTCTTCCCCCTCATCTATACCTATTATCCTTAGGTTTGGCCTTCTCATTGTGTCTTGGATTTCTTGTATATTTTGGGTTAGTAGCTTTTTGTATTTTGCATTTTCTTTGACAGTTGTGTCAATGTTTTCCATGGTATCTTCTGCACATGAGATTCTCTCTTCCATCTCTTGTATTCTGTTGGTGATACTTGTGTCTATGACTCCTGATCTTTTTTTTAGGTTTTCTATCTCCAGGGTATTGTCCGTTTGTGATTTCTTTATTGTTTCTACTTCCATTTTTAGATCCTGCATGGTTCTGTTTAATTCCTTTTCCCGTTTGGTTGCATTTTCTTGAAATTCCTTAAGGGATTTTTGTGTTTCCTCTTTAAGGGTTTCTATCTGTCTACCAGTGCTCTCCTTAAGTTCTTTGAGAGTGTTATTTATGTCTTTCTTAAAGCCCTCTATCATCATCATGAGAAGTGATTTTAATTCTGATTCCTGCTTTTCTGGTGTGATGGGGTGTTCAGGGCTTGCTCTGATGGGGGAGCTGGGTTCTGATGATGCCATGTAACTTTGGTTTCTGTTGCTTACGTTCTTGCTCTTGCCTTTTGCCATCTGGTTAACTCTAGTGCTGCCTGTACTTGCTGTCTCTGACTGAAGACTGTCTTTCTAGTTATCTAGCTTGTGTCTGATCTCCTAGGGGTCCAGATGTCTCTGTGATCTTTTCCAGCTGCACTGATTACAGTGGTACCTCTAGGATGCCTCAGGATATGGTGCCTCCAAGGTAGTAGTCCAGCTAGGTGTCTGCTGTTCTGGGTGCAGTGTCTCCTCTAGAATATCTCAGGATATGTTGTCTGAAGCTCTGAGTTCATTTGTTCCTCTGTGGCTCTGGATTGAGTAGACCTTCCAGTATGTCTCAGGTGGAATCCGGGGTCCACACAACAGCAGACCTGGCAGAGGTCTGATCCAGGCCTCAGATCTGAGAACTAGTTTCTAAGACACTGTCCAAGTTAGAGTGCCTGGGATCCCTGCTTCCTCTGGGTTCTTGGAGGTTGGGGACAGAGCTGCCACCCAAGATCTGCTCAGTGCTCTGGCCCAGACCGGAAGCTGAAATATCAATTCTAAATCATCAATATATGATCCACATTAGTTACTTAATCCAGGGGATTTAAAAAAAAAACTGTTAATTATCCGTTTGAAATGCACAGAGTATGGCCAGAGTCTGGATGTATTCTTGAAACCACTGGAGTTTGAACAGGCAAAGAAGGGAAAGTCTATCTAGGAACAAAGTGGCATTTGCACAGGTGTTGCTGTGCTTTTCATTTTCATTTCCTTTATATATACAGCCAAATCCCACACCAGCCTTCATACTCCCAATAAGAGCAATTATTAATTTTAATTTACTATTTATGATTTTATATACTTACTATAATTTATAATTACCTCTGGTATAATACAATAATAAGCACTGCTGGGTTGTGAGAAAGGGTTATTAAATACAAACTTGAAAGAAGGCTGAAGTTGCTTTGGATGCAGACACACAGACATGAAGATAACCAATTCCTGAAGTGTGTGGAGGGTTGTGTTGTGGTCCACAATGTAAAGCTTGCAAAGATGACAAGAATATCCAAGAAGATCACTAAGTCTAAGATCTCACCAAGGATATTCCCCGGGGACAGGCCACCTTCTTATACAACCCAAGACTGTCTGCCCAGGGAAGCCTGGGAATTTTGAGCTCCACACCCCATCTAAGTATTTATTTATCTTATATTTTGGGTTTCCTCCTAAATTTCTGTTAGAGTAACCACTTACTGATCTCCAAGGGTTTGAAAACCACTCATGTGGTAGAAAAAGGGCGCCAGACAACTTGGTGTGACCACCTGGCCTATGTCCTTCTGCTAGAGGATAGAAAATGTCTCTCGATAATAATCTGGGCTCTGCCTGCCTCACAAGATCCTTGTGGTGCAGAAATAATCTCCTGAAACACCTCCATAGAGCAGTCAGAAATGGAGAAAGGTGTCAATGACCGCGAGCCCTTTGGGCCGGAAGTCCCGCCCCTGAGGCGTGTGTCTAGTCCACGTCCAACCCCTACCACCCGGAAGTGGATCCCCATCAAAAGTGTCCACTCCTCTCGACAGGACGTAGACTCATCAGCCAGTGCCTGAATTTTGCTGCCAAAGATATGGATCCATCTCACCTCGAATCCTATCCCACTGGCCAGAAGTCTGAGCCTGCAGGCCTAGATGTCAGCCTCACCAGCCCCAACTGTTTCTCCTCAAACCAAGGACTGGACTCTGTCTACCAAGAACTGGACCTGGACTCCCTGAATGAAGATCTTTCCTTGTCTTCTCCAGATGCCATGACAGAGACCTTTGCATCCACAAGTGAATCCCACCTAGCTTCAGAACCAGATCTGACGGAAGCTGAGCAAATGGAGCTCAAATCTGAGCTTACTAAATTGGAAGAAGAGATCTTAAACTTACGTGACCTGCTCGCAGCCAAAGAGAAGCGGTGTGGCGAACTCAAGAGGAAGTTAGGCTGCGTGGCCTTGGTCGGACTGAGGCAGAATCTGTCCAAGAGCTGGCATGATGTTCAGGCCTCCAACACCTACATGAAGCAGAAGACTTCAACTGCCCTGGCCTCAGTGGGTTCTGCTATCTGCAGGAAGCTTGGAGACATGAAGAAGTCGTCCACGTTCAGATCTCTTGAAGGGCTAGTGGGAACAGTCAAGTCAAGAGTTGCAGGTGCCAGAGAGCTCGGCGGTGGCCTTCTTCCTTCACCAGCGAGTGGCAATGATCCACACGCAGTTCTGGGGAGTGGATATGAAACTGTTGCAGGGCTTGATGAGCAACTGTTTTCTGTCCTGAAGCCAGAGTAAGCCCTTTGTTAGCCTTGCTTGGCTGCCAATATATATATATTTCTTCTTCCGTCATAACACTTGCCAACAAAAACAAGCAAACAACCAACAATGGTAAAGCTATTATAATTCTAGACATAGATACAGTTCAGTTGTGATAACAAGAAAACCCATTTCTGCATAGGTATTTGCTGCTCTTAAGTGAGAAAGAAGTCCAAGTTTTATACTAGTTATTAATACTGAAGTTTGTAGAAGAAACACATCTCTATGTTAGCTTTTTTGTGGTTACTTTTAATGGACTCAGTCATGGCTCCAAGGGGTCTTAGACCAGATCCCAAACTCTTTGAAAGATTAGTCAATTAGAAGGCCAATGAAATTTCTATCTGACATTGGGAAAAGGTGTGAAGCAACCTGGCTAGATATTCTACAAGCACCATTTTCTACAAATACCACTTGATCTACAACCTTTATTTTATTACAGTGGTGGTGATGCAGTCCAGTGACTCACATTGTCTGTACAAAGCCTCCTGTGCTTCATCCCTGTCATGGCAGCTTTTAAAACAATCAAGAAAACTGTCCCATCTTAAGGCTGGGGCGGGGGGAGAAAAAATATTAACCACTAATTGTTACTCTAAAACTATACATTTTATAAAACTCATTTTTCAAAGTGGCCAATTCAGCAAATCAACTTAGCTTTAATTCGGAAGGTTGCTATTTTGGACTCAAAGTGAAAATGCTAATTTACATTGCCTGTACTTTTGCTCTCTTTGGATATTAAAGTTGTGGTTTAAAGTTTAACCTTTGAGACAACATGTCTCCGCCAACAGATGCATCTTATTCTGCAGCAGTTGCAATTAGTAACCACCTTTAGCTAACGGACAGGAGAGACACAATGTATCCAGATTTAAGAAATATAAGCCTCCACCCACCTTCATCTTAAACATTTGAAAAGAATACCAGTCCCCTGTAATTCTGACTGCTATGACTGAACTAGCCTTGCTGAATATACATCACTCTCTGGCTGACTCTAAACCTGCCTGTTTTTAACCTAACCTAAGCAGAAGAATCTAACCCTCCCAAGATCAATAGGAACCTTTGGAACTTGGTTTGAGTTTGTTCAAGACTTCTTATATCTGATTTTCACAGGAACTGTGTTTTGGTTTTGTTTTATGTTTGTGTTTTGTTCCTTATTTTCCTTTTTTCAAAATCCCCATCCCAGCAGTTTCCTTCTTTCCTCCCACCACACTGAGTAGGAGCTGGTATAACCGCGAGTCTCAGCAGCCCACTGTTGGCTTAAGTACGTTTCAGTAACCTGTCATTGCCTACAAGCTGGCCCTTGAGTCCGAGCACCCGATCATATTTTGCTGTTTCTTGAATGTTTCTCTTACATCCCTTTTGTTATCTAAACTGAAACTAAATACTGCTGTCATTGTAGAAGCTCTTGGCAAACTGTAAACCCATTGATAAATCCCAGCCCTTCACAGAGTCCCAAAGGCTACGGTTTGCTTGGATTAAAACAAGTTATACAAGTCTTTTGCATGTTTATTCTTTATTTATTATAATTATCAACTGAGATGGTTCTCAGTGCTGGAAAATACGAGACAAATCAAAACAAGAAAAAGTGAAAGTTGGTCAATGGGCAGCGATCCATATGACAGAAAAGCTTAAGTTGTGAACAGTCTTATCAATACTGTGGGCCAAACCTAAAATATATTCTCTTTTACTTAATAGCTCAAAAAAAAAATGATAGAATTTTTTCCCAGATAATTTTTCTTTGAAATGGGGTCTCACTATATAATAGCCCAGGCTATTCTCAAACTTGTGATTTCACCTGCTCTAGACTTCTAAGTACTGGAATTACAGGCATGAGCCTGCTGTTCAGGCTTCTCTTCATAGCAACCTGATGGGCCATGGATCCTGAGAGGGGAAGCAAGGCAGAAATTTAGGCAGGACCTCAGGCCAGTGAGTGCTGTGAGAACAGAATCTCAGGAGGCAGCTTCAGTGAGACAGCTCACTTTAGTTGGGGAAATAAAGTCTATTTAAACCTTTGTGGGATGAGTAGGGGCTATCAGGGTGGATGTATATCATTGGCCAGGGCCAGAGTGCTTGGGATACCTCATTTGCATAAAGAGGAACTCCAGGCGTTGCTGAACATGACCTTAGACTGGGAGAGGATGTTTTACCTGGCTACCCAGCTTTGTGACCTTCTCTGGTGGGCAAAGGCAGGAGCACAGCAATCCTACTTCTGCTGATCTCAGGACAAGATTTCTGGAGTTTGGACATGCCTCCACCCACTCTTGTTCCAGGTCTGCTCCCCTGAATCCCACAGGTCCCCAGGTCCACATGTACTACTGTGTCTGAACACCTTCAAGAAATTCTCAATTCTAGGACACCAGTAGAGCATATTTCTGATTTTGACAATGAGTCATCATCCTACCATGTTTAAGTTAAAGTAAATCTTCAACAAATTCTTATTGAAGTAATGGAAGAATATTACAAGTTTAGATATCTGGGGTTTTTTTGTTTTTTGTTTTTTGTTTTTTTGTTTTTTTTTTTTTTTTTTTTTTGTTTTTGTTTTTGTTTTTTTTTTTTTGTTTTTTTTGTTTTTTTTTTTTTTTGTATTTTAGGCTTTCAAAGACAAACAGGCTTTCCTGTGTGTTAGGAGCTGTGCCCTGGAGATACAGAAGTTAAGTAGATATTGTCCACATTCTTTAGGAACACTCAGATTCTTGAATCATTGGATTAGGATTACTGGGATTATACTCTGGTAAGTGCCTAGAGATGTGTGCCACAGACGCAGGAAAACCTCTGGAAGGCAGTGTTCAAGTCTATCTTGGAAGGTCAGTAAAGATTCTATAGAGGCAGCCACGATGGCTAACGTACTTGGGAATCTGAGGCAGGGGATTAAGAGCTTGAAGACAGCCTGGACTATGTCTGGCGTCTAGAGGGAAAGGAACAAACTTCACAAGAGCATAAACTCTTGAAAAGACTAGAAGTTTGCCAGACAAGCACAAGTAGCATACTCACATGGTGTGCAGAAGAACTGAGCCATGAAGGATTGCACCAGAAGACATATTTCAGGAAATAACTGTAAGTCATGGAGGCCAAAAAAGGAAGAGGCTGGTGAGCGCTGAGTGTAGGGAGGTGGGCACAGAATCATCAGCATGTAGTCCTCTACAGTGCTTCAGGCAGTAGTACTTAACCCTGAGGAAACAAGGCAGGAGCAGAGCACTTCAATTGGAAGGTATCAGTCACCAGAGAAGTACATTAAGAAATATTTATGAGATAGAATCTCGCAACTGAGGTGCCAACGTCCTGGAAGAAACAGATGAATACATTTGCAAGAAAATAAGAATTTATAATTATAAAATAGAAGTGGCATCTTCTTTTTGAATGTTAAATGGATTTCAGCATAGCTGTAACAGTGTGGGGAGCCCTGGTATAAAACACCTTCACAAACACGAGCTCACTTTATAAAGGTTTTTCTCCACTTCCATTTTCCCCCATCTGCTTCTGCCACATGTTTTGGGGTCCCCTCAGTTCTTTGTCTTGTGCACCTTCATAATCCCCTCTTAGGCTTTTGGATTTTGTAGCTTAAGTATATTCAACTTAAATTGAATTTTCAACAGTTTCTAGAATATATATGTGCACTCAACGATGCTTGTTGCTAAGTTTACTTGACCCTGGAAAGCACTGGCTGCAGAATACTGAACAAAATCCCCCAGGGCCTTCCACTCTCTGGGCTTGCATCACCCATAGAAGCGGAAGTATTAGATTAGAAAGTGGAGATTAGAAGGTGGCCTAAGCATCATGGCCTCCTCCATCATATGTTGAAACCCTGACCGACATAAGGATGATACTGTAAGCCATGACCTGTGGGGAGGTAATTAACTCTCATCAATGTCTGGTAAGTGGGAACAAGGACACATATTTGCACTTTCCACTGTGAGAAAACACAATAAAAAGGCACCATCTATGAATTAATAAACAGCTTGTCTTCTGCCTCAATCTTGGATTTCTTGACCTTGAAAACATTGAGAAAAACATCTCTGTTGTTTATAAGCATCTACAATGTTTTGATAAAGCAGCTTGAATAAATCAAGACACAAGAGCTGAGTGTTCTGTCTCACGGGCCACAGGCTCCATGCCGACGGCAAAGACAGGGCTGGATTGCCAAGCCGCACATGCGGTGGCATTATACATGCTCTTCATACCACAGCATCACTTTCAGAGAAATTCACCAGAAATTGCTGGAGCCTTCTGTAGTGCTCACTTCTACTACAGGATCCATTAAAAATGGTAAATCCCAGATTTGAGGAAAACCTTTCATCAACACTCCAGCTTTATATAGGTACTGAGAGGTAGGCAGTGACCACTGGCCCAGAGCTACACAAATGTTAGGTCATGGATCTGATGGCTTTACGCACTGAGGATGTAATGATGCCATGCATTGATGCTGCTAAGGAGTAGTGCCAGTCGCACCTGGGTTGTAGAATTGCGATCCTTGCAGGAACTTGAGTACAAGAAAAAAGGGCAAGCCATATGTTGTCAAAATGACTGTAGAGAGATGATTGGAAGGTAAGGTGTTTAAAGGGTACAGCAATTCTGTCTTCTGGCCCAGACACAAACTTCATTGACAAAATCAGTCTGATGACATGATTCAGGGACTCTGGAAACTACTAAAGTACTGCAACCTTAAGAGCAAGACTTGGACTGTAAATTGTGGTTAACTTTAGTCAACTTTAATTCCTAATGTCTGTGCCTTAACTTTGTGTCAGGCAGCTATGTGTATGTTCATTGAGTGTTCTGAATACACTTCAGAGGAGCCGGGTTTGGCAAAAAGGATGCTATCTCCTGAATATTGAATACCTGTAATTTGATTGTTGGTTGTTTCTAATCACAAATGTGAGTGTGAGGAAATGGGTAGCCAGCCTCATTTCCCCTTGTTGCTCTGGCCTCCTCTTCTGGCAAAGTGATATCTGGGGTGTTTAACAGGCTAATGCATAGAGACCAGAGATGTAGCTCATTGGTGGATAAGTTGACAGACATTGTCAATACCCTAGAGTTGATCACCAGCACCACAAAGAGAAGGAAAGAAAGTGAGAAATGGTAGACTTAAAGCAAAATATGCAGAAAAATTAAAAATAAAATCACCAGAAAATGTTATTTTTTACCTTGTGTACTGGGAAGAGTACCAAATTATTGATTGTATGTGTCCAGGAAAAACTTAGTATATTAGGCTGGTCAATAAGACAGGCTATGAGAATCAAAAAGAAAAATAAAGTGTCAACAACCAAGAAAGAAAATACACACACACATGAGAGAGAGAGAGAGAGAGAGAGAGAGAGAGAGAGAGAGAGAGAGAGAGAGAGAGAAGAAGAAGAAGGAGGAGGAGGAGGAGGAGGAGGAGGAGGAGGAGGAGGAGGAGGAGGAGGAGGAGGAGGAGGACGAGAAGAAGAATCTGATTTCCACAGCTATCATATTATGCAAAATGACTACTTTTCAATGACAACCAAACAACAGCAAGCTGTAAGGCATATGACAAAACAAGTAACTATAGCACATTCAAAGGGTGACAATAAGCCAAAAGAAACTCCCTGAAGAAGACCCAGTGGAGGTATACTAAGCAAGTACTTTTAAGACAACTTTTCAAGATGCTCAAGGAAGTAGAGGGAGCTTGGGAGGAAGGCACAAGGACACAATGCAAGAAGTAGTAGGAACAGTGGGAAAGCTATAGAAAACCTAAAGACAAGAAATCTGGAGTTGAACTGTTCTGTAAACAGAGTGAAAATGAATTGCAGAGATTCAAAGGAAGATTTGCCATTAAAAAATAAATCTATCTGAATACTGAAATTATTACTGACTCTAAAGGGAAGTGAAGAGAGCCCAAGGGTGGGATGTCACCAAGTAAACCAATACACATGCTACGGGAATTCCACAAGTAGAAAGGATGGCAAAGGAACAGAAGGGGGAAGAAAGCAAAGGAGGAAATGCCATGTTGAGGCAAAAATCCTCAACAAAGTAATTGAAAAAAATTCAAGAGACCATTGAACACCGTAATAAAGTTGGTGTTATATTCCAGGGATTCAGAGATATTCAACATAAAAATAACAAGCATGAAACAGCATGTAAACAGAATCAAGTATAAAACCACAAATCATCTCAATGCATGCAGGAAAAAAAAAAACATCAGAAAGAAAGGAACAGAAAGAAATGGGCAGAGAGAAGACAACAATCAAATAATGTTGAAAAGCACAAAAGCGTGTATCTAAGAACAACAAATTTCAAAGTAGCTGAATCCTAAGAAGTTCTCTCCAAAACACATTCTTTTCAAAAACCCAGAGAGTGTTGAAAACAGTAAGTAGGCAGCTCATTCCATATTGGGGATATAAATAAAACCATCAGAGATTTTTAATCAAGAGCTCTAGAAGTCAGAAAGCCCCTGCTTTAAAAATAATATTAAGGGCTGACAAAACAGCTCAATGGGTAGCAGGGCTTGCTGCTAAGTCTAATAACCTGAGTTTGACTCCCAGAACCCACGTGGTGGAAGAAAAGAACCCACTCCCACAAATTGTTCTTTGACCTTCAC
Source organism: Arvicanthis niloticus (assembly GCF_011762505.2). NCBI lineage: Eukaryota > Metazoa > Chordata > Mammalia > Rodentia > Muridae > Arvicanthis > Arvicanthis niloticus. The sequence continues at coordinate 137,431,723 of NC_047658.1, forward strand.
ATGCTTCCATGGAAATTCATTCACTTACATACACCCACACACAAAATAAATAAATGTAATTTTAAAAATACAGCAAATTCCCAACAAAGAAGAGCTCAGGAAATAATGGCCTCACTGCTGTTCTCTACCAAACATTTAAAGAATAAGTTGCAATTCATCTCAAATTTTAAAAAGCTAAGAGGAGCAAACAGTCCTTAACTAACTCCTTAGATAAATGCAATCTTGGTACTAAATCCAAACACACACACAAAACCCAAAACAAACTGCAGACCAATATCTTTGTTGACACTGATGTAAATATCCTCAGCAAAATTGTGGCAAAATGAATTAAATAGTATATTAAAGGATTATGTACTATGATCAAGTGGGATTTATTTCTGAATTACAATGATTTGGTTCAATATGTAAAGCTTTGTCAATAATCACCTCAAATGATGCCAAAAAAATGCATGTGACAAAATTCAGTATCTTTCAGTGGTTTAAGAAAAAAAAAAAAAAACTCAAAAAATATTAGAACTAAACTCAAATCACCCAACAAAGTAAAAACATATTTGAAAAAGCAACAGCAACAGCGTGGAAGACTGAGCACTTTTCTTCAAAAAGCCTGTAGCAGAGTTTGAGGGAGTTATGGACCCTTTAAAGGTAGCTCACCTGTTCACCATCAGAGAGAGAGAGAGAAAGAGAGAGAGAGAGAGAGAGAGAGAGAGAGAGAGAGAGAGAGAGAGAGAGAGAACACCATGATCAAGTTAATGTTATATTCCAGGGATTTAAGAGATGAGATGATGAGATGTTTAACAGAAATATTACTAAGCATGAAGAGGAACTGGTAAATAGAATCGAGTATAAGACTGCAAATCATCTCAATGTATACAGAAAAAAAAAACCAAAAACATTAGAAATTGAAGCAGAGGGGGTGGGCAGAGAGAAGAGAGAGTGCGCTGTAGTTTGTACTTAGAAGAGAACAGCAGAAGAACAAATATCATTTCAACAAGAATCCAAGGTCGCCAGATCCAAACTAAGGAGGCGTCTGGAGTCCCTTCACACATAAGAGCCTGAAGGCCGAGGAGGTCTGACCAGCGAGAGAGCAGGTGGGTAAGCGTTGTAGCATCGACTGCTTGCTTCATTTTAGGTGGTGCCTTTAGGATGTTTAAGGCCTCTTTCGGTTCTGGCACGATCTTCTCCTCACACAAGACTGGTGGGGACTGGGCTTTGATAACTAAGCCTACTCAGCACCATCAGAAATTCCCCTCCCTCTTAGGCCTGGGAACCCTAGAAAATAATTCTATGCAACCCGCTTATATCAACCAGCACCTCGTCAAAGCAGCTCAAGGAGTCTCCCTATGCTTCGCTTAGAAGGGGCGTTTGAAGGAACTCGCCCCCGCTGTCATATATCTCATTGTCTGCCTCTTGAATTTTCACCAGCATCCCCTGCATCTTTTGGTGGTGTGTTTTGGGGATGAGGAAAGGTCTCATTGTGTGGCCTTGGGGCGGGGCTTGAACTCACAGAAATTCACCTGCCATGCCCCACCCCCCACCCGAGGGCTGGGACTAGAGGCGCCACAGCAGGTTTTTGATGGTGTCTTAGCTGTGGATGGCGCCTCTCAGGCGCCTTTAAGTTCTTTCCTTAGACGTTTTGAGCAGCTGTTCCCAGCCCTGGAATTCCTGGCCCTCCAGGAGGGTCTTTGGAGCAAAGGAGAGCCCAGAACAATCTCTTAACAGTTTTTCTAGCCACTGCCTCAGCTCAGCTCCATCGCACTAGGGGAGGTGACGACACATGAACTCCTGCCTCGTCCCCATCATGTTCTTACCCCAAACCTTTCTCTATCAGCCAACAGATCTTGAAGAAATGTTTCTGAGAGCTCCAAACTAGGTTTCCTGGAAGGGTGGACAAAGCAAGCATGGATTACCATTAACTGGAGTCGACTTTAGGCTGTAGACCCTACTTGGAATAGGAGGTTACTAGCACATTAATGCTGGAACATGGAGAAAGTTCATATTTCACCTCAAAGGCCAGGGAACTATGGATGGCTCTGTTTTTGTCTAAAATTAGAAGTTGGAAACTCCTCTCTGGTGGAAGAGGTTGTGGCCAGGTTAGGGAATACATAGGAGTTTCTAAAACTGAGCAAGAAAAAAACTATTGTAGCTTCTCAGGGTGCTTCCCACCCTCGCTCTAAAATTAGAGCTTTGCTCCCATGTGTCCCCCACCTTCTTTCCAGTTATTATTTTTTGTGGGGATGAGGATGTGCCTACATGACAGAAGCTCAGGGAAGGCAGGGAAATGAAGAGTCTCCCATATCTTGCATCGTTGGCTGGATTCTTCGAATGTATTTCTCTGTTAAAATGTTCTTCATTAGGTAGCTAGGTCCTGTTGTTGAGTTGTGAATCTGCTACAGGATACAATGGGTTGCACATACCTAGGCCAGTGTGATTGGGTTGAAAAAGTTGCTAGAATCTAAAGAGAAAGATACATTGAATATTGTTTGGTAGCACTGTTAGGTTCCTGGCACAAGGAAAGTTTGGATTATTCTACAGATCAGGAATGCTCCCTGCCTGCTGGCAAAATCTAAAAGGGACTCTGAGGCCTCTGGTCAGTACCTCCATTAGTTCCTAATGAGGTAAAGAAAAGGTTTATTATCATTGCAAATTAGAGATTTAAGTGTAGAAGTTTGAGTTGAAAGGAAGGTTATTTTGTTTTTATTTGGTTTGGGTTTTTAAGACAAGTTCTTGCTGTTAGCATAAGTGCATCCCTGGTCAGCTAGAAACATTTTTACAGCTAGCTCTCAGACTCAGCGATGAGACACAGAATCTCTAGGCAACAGCACAAATTCTGTGTCCATCACCATGGCACCCGCCACATGTCCCTTTGTGCATGTGTCACCTATGTCAAGGCCCGTATAAAAGAGTCATCCCTCCGACCCACAGCACCCCTTCTTCTTCATCCCCTTCCTTCTCCTTCTCCTTCTCCTTCTCCTTCTCCTTCTCCTTCTCCTTCTCCTTCTCCTTCTCCTTCTCCTTCTCCTTCTCCTTCTCCTTCTCCCTCTTCTCCTCCTCCTTCTCCTTCTCCCTCTCCTCCTCCTCCTCCTCCTTCTTCTTCTCTTCTTCTCCTCCTCCTTCTTCCTCCTCCTCTTCCTCCTCTGTCTTCTCTTCTCCTCCTTCTCCTTCTCCCTCCTCCTCTTCCTCCTCCTTCTCCTCTCCCTTCTTCTTTTTTCTTCCTCTCCCCCTTCTTCTCTTCTCACCCTCCACCTCACAGATGATACCTCTAGCAATTAAATCTCTCACTTGAGACTAGCCCCTTGTGTGATTTGTTCAGAATTGTGCAGCATATTTTAACACTGGTGCTGAGACTTGGATTTAGAAACTTTCTGGTTCACATCTCCTGCCATCACATTGAATTCCAGCCATATCAGACCTATCTACCCACTGGTCTTTGTGAACCTCCCCTGGTCCCAAAGGAGGGCTGTTGAGATCCCAGCCACCCTGTGGTGTCCATAAGGATGGAGACATTCACAGTCACGACTGGCCTTCTCACTGACCCTTCATTCTAGGATCTCTACCCTTGGATGAGTGCTCTCTCTCTCCCACCTTGAGATGGTTTTCTCTCTAGGCTTCTCTCTAGAGCACTGTTGAAAAAAAAAAAAATCCTAGGCCAGGCCTAGGTAAACCGTTCTCCCTTGGACTCTGAGTGCCACAGCTCGGGCACTGGTCCCGCAGCTCAGTGGCTAGTTCTCCATGTGACGACCTGGTGAACTGTCCTGGCTGTGGCTCCTAGCTATCATATTTGTCCCCAGAACACCAGAACGGGCAAGTCTCTAGGTCCTACTCTCACCCAGAAGGGAACATCTTTGCCGCCATGCCTTCCAGTCTAATTCACAGGCTAAATTCGGCCCCATTATCCACAAACCAATAACTCTGCATGACCTCTCATAGGTGCTTTTACAACTTGCTGGTAATCATAGACTCTCACACCCATCTCCGCCCCATTCTCTAGATGTTGCTCTCCACTCCCGGCTCCCTGCCCCGTGACTCTGCCCCTGCCACACACTTTCACCCTGCTCCACGTCCTCTCGCTCCCTGCCCCGTACTCTGTTCTACCAAGCCTATACTTCCATGCTCCTGCGGCCACTGCTCACCAACAAACCACACTCTGCCCTGAGTGCTTGTATGGGGGTGGGGTGGGGGTGGGGAGAGCTGTCAGGCCTTGGGACAGAGGCTCGGGGCTCAATGTACAGAGCTTCAAAGCCCCAGACTGCGACCTCTCCTCACCTCAGGGACCCGGCAGCCACCTCCCTCCCCCTCCTTCATCCAGGGCTTCTTGACTTTGAGGAATTTCTAATATCAGGGGCTAATTGATGTGAGCTGCTTCCCCATGCCACCACCTGCCACCAAGCTGCCCTTCACATCTCTCATACTGCACTGCTTAGATTCGTCTATATGTTTGTCTCTGCCATCTTCTGCTCCTCCATTCTAAGTTATAACAGGTGACTTTCAGCACCATCTTGTTTGGGGTCAGTCCTATGAGTGTCCACCATCTTTGTTGTAGGGAGAAAAGGATTTCCTATGCTATTGCTTCAGCACCATCTTAGCTAAGGGCAGTCACATGGCTGACTATAGCTTCAGCACCATCTTAACTAAAGGTAGATCCAGGACCATCCGCCATCTTTGTTATGGGCAGTTCCCACCTCACTGCCTCCTCACCTTAAGACAGCTTGATGTAACATCTCCAAAGACACTTTCCAAATAAGATAAACTTTTTTGTTCTATCCTGACTTGGTAAATAAAGGTAAATAAAAGTAAAAAGGTTAAAGTCTACTGCCTTAAAGATATGTTTAGAGTTGTGGTTTTTTTTTGTTTTGTTTTGTTTTTTTTTTTTGCTGCTGCTGCTGCTATTAAGTTACAATGTGCTCTCTTTATTTGCTATATACACTCTAAAACAAATAATTAAATAGACACAGGTTGTCTAATTCAGATATGCTTAATAGATATCTTGTCAGATACCTGCTAAATGTAACGTTAAATATTTAAGCTTATTATGATAGACAGAGCCTCCCAAATTCTGACAGTTTACCACTCCCCAAGGTCTCCAAGAAAAATATGGGCACAGCAACAAGATTCTACCTGGATTGTGGTATGATAACCACTGAGAAACACTGCTTCATTGCCTTGCCCACAGTCAGGGCTTGTCCTAAACTGTGGACAGAGGATACCACGGAGAGTTAAATGTCTCATATTGTCTAAGTCAAGGTGAGTCACTTCTCCCACATTCCTACTCCACAGGAAAAAGCCTGATGGCCAGACTAATTCTGCCCAAGTTGCCATGGAGACCACAGGGTCCTGGAAACTGTTTAGGTAGTGGAGTACATATACACCAACCTCTGTCATTTTAATTAATACATGGCACCTAGATTATAATTTACTCTTTCCAGATTTCTGACTACATTGTCAGCTAAGCTAACTGTAGCTTGACAGCTAGAAAACAGACCTAGTTCCATGTTAGTCCACCACTATAATTAGCTCATTAATCAATTTGTTAACTAGTTAAGACTACCAGATCTCTTATCAAAAAGACAGACAGGTTTGCCTTGCTCACAGGCTTCACGATAAGGGATACATACGTTCAGATGTGAGCTTTCACAGGTGTGACCTTCCATTTGCTTTCTTATCTAAACTCGGTTTCCAGTGACTAAATGCTTCATATTTCCTCTACCTGCTATGTCACTGTCTTAACATTAACCAACCAAATTCTTATAATTTAGCCTAACCCTAGTAAAACATTCCACTATATGATCCAACTTTTATAATCACAAGTTCAATGTTAAGTTTCTTTCGGTTGCCTTTTAGCTATAGACTTAGTGTTTTTAGTGCTAAATCTTAATTATCAGATATTATACTCAAATATAAGTTTCCTTTGGTTGTCTTTTAACTATAGACTTAAGGTGTTTCTCATTCTAAATCTATATGATCAACTATCATATTCACCAGGTCAAGGTTTTGAGTTTCCTTTAATTATCTTTTAAATGTAAACTTAAAATAGTTTCTCATGCTAAATTATATATATATATATATAATTATATATATAATATATAATATTATAATATATTAATATAATAGTAATTATATATAATATTATATATATATATATATATATATATATATATATATATATCAGTAATTCCAGCACGCAGGAGGGAGACAGGATGATCTTTATGAGTAGAAATCCAGAGTAAGCTACAGTGTGAAACTCTATCTCAAAATGGCTGGAAAGATGGCTCAGCAATTAAAAGTACTTGCTGTTCTTGCAGAGGATGTGAGTTTGGTTTGAGAGGTTCCTAAGAAATAAAAACCTTGGAAATGGAAAAGTTTCCATTCAATAGGAAATCCAGGGAAGCAGATTGGGAAAATGGGCTGTTAACCATTGATGACTCTAAACTCTGAGCTGAGTCAGTCCCTGGAATTTCCTTAAGGCCTCGCCAAATATAGTAAAACTAACATAGCAGCCAATCAGAAACAGACATATGTAATTTTCCCGGCACCCGCCAATGAAGTTTTAGATTACCTAACCCTAAGTAAAGTTCCCTTAGTTTTCAATAAAAGGCTTGCACACCTTTATCTGGAGGTAAATGGCCTCTTAAATGGCCGACCCCTGCATGCTGGTAATTTCTGCAGAATAAACACTCTTTGCCTTTGCATACTGTTTGAATCTGGGGTCTTCCTTCCGATTTCTTCTTGGACCCTAACAGGTTCCTAGTACTCACATCAGGTGACTCACAACTACCTGTAACTGCAGTTCCAGGGGACCACACACCTTCTGGCATCCGCAGGGACCTGCACTCGTGTACACATACCCCTATATAGAAACACATACTAATTAAAAGTAAAATAAACCTTAAAAGAAAAAAAATAAGCACATCATTTTAGTAAACTAAGTTTATCTAAACTTAGATTACAAATGTCAATTTAGCACCTTTACTATTCTATCCACATGGAAGAGTCACAGACATACAGTGTAAACAATACAGCTGAAAGTCTGGTCGATTCTGAAAAGATGCCACTGTTAAGTGAGCTCTAGCCTCTGTTTCCACACAGGTTAGCAACATACTATACTTGTGATAGCTTGGGATAATCTTTTTGTGCACTGTATAAAGGTTGTCTTTGTATTATTCAGATGTTGATTTCTGGCAAAGAGTTGAGTACAGGCTGGACTTTGAGATTGTTATTTTTACGAAGCATCACCTGTCTCAGTGTTTTGTAAACATTCTTCTTTATACCTTCTGATAAGTCAATAAAGAACTGATCAGCCAATTAGCTGGGCATAAAAGGTTAAGATGGGAGAGAGGGGGAAGGGAGAGAGGGAGAAGGGGAAAAGGAGGGAGAAGAGAGAGTGAGAGGAGGACAGTGAGGAAGGAAGAGGAGAGGTGGCCAACAGAAGGTCCAGGTGGAGTTGTGAGGAGCAGGTCACTGAGGGATTTGACATGAGGACACACCTGGAGCAGATCTCTAGAATGAGACTAGATACAAGTGACAAGAGCCCTGTGGCTGGGTGATAAACAGCTTAGAGAGTTAGGATAGCTCACAACCTGCCCATCCCATGCTTACAGCTTGTTCATAAAATACCAGGTCTCTGTGTCTATCATTTGGGAGTTGGAATGGGCTAAAGAGGACATAGAAATGCCTTGCAGTTATTTGGTAGCAAGAGGGTTATACAACCCCCCAAAACACTACTGCAATCCCTCTCTTTTTGGTGTGCTCTTAGCAGAACTCCAGTACATAGAAATATTTGTACACTGAACTTTTGCCCTTTGTTTTGTTTGTTTGTTTGTTTGTTTTTGTTTTTCAAGACAAGGTTTCTCTGTATAGCTCTGGCTGTCCTGGAACTCACTCTGTAGACCAGACTGTCCTCTAACTCAGAAATCCACCTGCCTCTGCCTCCAAAGTGCTGGGATTAAAGGAGTGTGCCACCACCTCCTGGCTTGCCCTTTATTTTAATGTGCTGGGTATGGAGGCCCAGAGCCTTGTACATGCTGGGCAAGCTGTTACCACTAAGATATAGCCTCAGTCTTGTAGTCACTGGGGGAAAAGAAACAAGAAAGAGAGACTACAATTTGAAAATAGCAAGAGATGATACATGTTTTCTCATATGACACTTCTGTAATATTTTTATGCATAAAATATGTCCTGGAGACATCTAAAAATTATTAAGAACAGTAATAAAGCCCAATAAATTTGCTGTGTGTCAAGGAGTTCACATATATTACTGTCTTCAATCTTCAATAGTATTCTTTAGAAAAAATTAATATTCTCATTTTATAAATCATAAAAATGAAGCATAAAGATAGAGGGCTTCATTCAAGTCTTCACAGCTTATCCAAGACAATGAGAACATTTGAATATAAGACCATGTGATTCAGAACCACACTGATATTGTTATGATTAAACAGTAGCCACGATTACCAAGGACTTCCCTGGGCTATCTCTGTAGTACAATGCACCATTACCAAGGACTTCCCTGGGCTATCTCTGTAGTACAATGCACCATTACCAAGGACTTCCCTGGGCTGTCTCTGACAATGCACCTTTCTCTGTAGGACAGTCGTTTACTAGAAGATGACATCCTTGAACATTATTGTCAGCACAGAAACAACCCTTAAACTTAAAATAACACATGTTGTACAACAGTTTTTATGAAAGTAGCTTTTAGAAGCAAAGAAAGAGCAATGCAGTCTACATAAAAGACTGGTCTTACGGGGAGCTAGATTTCATGGGTGATGATACAGACAGAAGAGGCTGGACATATACACGAACCCTCCTACACACATAGTTACTACTCAGGTTCCAGCCAAGAAAGACAGAGGAGGATGGGTTGTGTGTAAACTTCACTTCTATCCTTGTATAGAGGCTTGTTAATGTTGAAAGACTCAAGCTTGCTGACCTGAGCAGGTTGTCCCAGACTCCTTTTTTGAGGCTGAGTCTCAGGCATGGACCATAATTCTTACTTCCCCAAGGTTAGCTAAGGTTCTAGAAGGTAAACCCTTCCTCCCAACAGAGAGTGATGACCTCTCCCGTCAATGTGCCCCCATTTCCCCTATTTAAAAAAACTATTGGATTCCAGGAGCTGAGCCATTATGTTCCATGGCTCCTCAAATGAAGTCTATTAGAAATAGAATCTGTTTGTAACCCCTACTTCTATTCCCAACCACAGTATCGGTTGGTCATGAATTGTTATGAGTTGTTTTGGAGACTTATACTGAATTGTGCCTAAATTCTCTGGATGGGTGAATAAGGATAGATTTAACTTCCCAGAGCATCTGCTGTCCCCAGCATCTTTAAAAAAGGAATCAGGCTTGTATTTCCATCCCAACCTCAGAAGATTGAGGGAACCCCACAGGAATCTGCTCTTAGAACTCTGAACTCTAGTCTTTAATGTCATATTCCTTAGGCTCAGGGGGATTCATGGAAAGCATCAAGAAGTCACATGGATCAACTAAGTCATTATTGGTGAGGAAAAAGTCTTACATTTGAAAGCTGTCAAGACAGACTACTATCAGATGGCCCAAAGACAGAGCACGAGATTGCAGGAGATTAGTTGGGAATCAGGAAAAGTGAGATCCAATTTATTCAAGAGTGAGAGTAAGTGAAGGTAGCCAAAGGCAGTGCTGTAAAGACTCTCAGAGTGTTCATGAGGAAGGTGATGTCACCTGATGAAACAAGAGGTTACGTGGACAGATTTGCGTGTTCTCATAACAGGTATGAATGTTTCTACCTCCTCTTGCATGGATGACTTAGAACAGGTATGGTATAATTTTCTCCTAATTAATCGGTTGGATAGTAAAGATAAGAAGAAGCCAATCACTGGGCAAAAAGGAGGAGGTGGAACCTCTGGTCTGAGAGAGGAAGAGAGGACGCAGGAGGAGGAACTACAGTGAGGTGGGACCTAGAGGAGCAGGTGTAGACCAGGTGATAGATTCCGCCACCGGAAGATTTCCAACATAGAATAGTTGATGAGTTTAGGATGATAGATTCCACGCCCAGAGGTTGTGTTATCTGTTGATTCTAAACTAACATTGTCTGGTGTTTTCCATTCGCGGAGACTCAAAGAGGGTAAGAATTTAGCCATGTGGAAATCGGCCAGGCTTTGGAATGGGTGTTAGATTGGGCAAGGACTGAGCCCCAGGGGAGAGGTAACCAAAGAGGAGAGCATGCTGGTGAGAGCACTCCCATAGCTGGCCGCGGGGACCAAGAGAACGATCTCAGAGCCCCGGAGAGGCTGAGCTGGCATTTGTAGGAGAGGTGTTGGCTAGGAGAAACACTCGGTCTCCATCTCAAGCTATGTACTGGGCTGGGAACTGACCGAGACCACAGATGCCTAGCTGGCATAGCGTGGATTGTTTTTTATAATTACACGCAACAAACAGGTCCTGTTTCAGTTCCAGGCCCAGGTGTGCACTTCAGTGAATAGTGGGCTGTGATGTCATTTTGGCTGACTCATTGTGTCCTTTACTTGACCAAGTCTAGTTGGAGTCTCAAACTTCTTGCAGAACCTCTTTCTGTTCCAAAATTCAAACAAAGTCTTACATTAGCTCTTTCTTATGGTCTGAATAACCACACTAAAAACAAACAAACAAACAAACAAAACAGTAATCCCAATACCATGCCATGTTCTTCAGTGCTTGGCTCAACAGTTTATTTTATCACAACTACCTCCCACGCCTACCTCTATCCAAATTTACCAATCCTTTTATTCCCTGATGGTGCTAACCTCTGGTATCCAGGACTTGCCTAACCTTCTTTTACCAAATTTCCTCTCCATAGAATGACAGCTATAAGATAAAGAAATTCTCAATAAAACTCAATTATTCAAAGGCCATTTGGGATTTGGGGGCTAGAGGGTAGCTTACTAGAGTAGGTTCAACACTATTTGTGAGCCTTTCAGGACTTCTCTTGGCCCATCCTCCTGAGGAAACCATGCTGCTGTATGTGTATCTTCCACCTTTGTTCTACACAGCACATCATGTCACAGAGTAAAATTGAAAAGAATTATCGAACAGAGAAACAAAAGTACTCTGCATGTTTGGAACACTCTGTCTAGGAAAAATTCAAAAGAATTAAAAGCAGTTGACCTTCTTGAAAGGTCAATTTTCAATACTTTGTTAAACTTTCGATACTTTGTTAAACCCGGAAATCAGCTGAACACTGTGGTTCACTGCCTTTGTAATCTCATCCTTTGGGAAGCCCAGTCAAGGGGGTCTGAAGTTTGAGGCCAGGGTGAGCTACACAGTGAGGACTTGTCTCAAAAACAAGGCAGAATCATTCAGGGAATCTCATACCACAAGTGAAGCCTTTAGTTCCAGTTTTGTTGAAAATCCAGGACTTTGATGTTGGGGTTAGTCTTGTGCTCTGTGTGTATTCAGAAGTTGACTTAGCCACAGTGTCTTTTAACAGCAATAGAACACAGTAATTAAAACAATGGTCTCCTTCCTTAAACTATTTACAAGTCAAAAGATCAATTATAATTATAAGTCAATTCTGGTGCAGAGAGTTGAATATTTACTACTTGTTACCTTGAAAAGAATGTTCATGAATACTGGATTGCTGGTGATTACTAAAGATAAGCATAAACTAAAAAAACTAGATATGGTAGTTGATCTAGTTATAACTAGATTTCTAGGTACTTAAAATGTCTATTACTCCAGGCAATTTTCAACACTATTTAGTTTCTACTTAATTTTATTAATATTTATATAAACGGTGGAGAGAAGCTGTCTTCCAAAACTGATTTTTGCTAACCTATGCATTTATGTTCAATTCTTACATCTATTTAGTTGGATAGAGTGTGTGAAGACCATTTTCTAAGCTGAGATTTCCAAGAAAACAAAACACAAAGCAATCTTGTTGCTAGTTCATTGGAGATTCCATACCAAGCAGTCAAGAGGTAGGGGTTCTTCCAGAATTATATGGATCAGATTTGATAGAGGCAGACCACCAAAAGAAATAGATTCAGGAGAATCAAAAAAAAAAATATTCTTTGTGCTATTCCTTACATGGCACAAATAAGACTTGTGGTTGGAGCAAAATTTCATTCTAACTAGTCTGAATACCCTATACAGACTAATACAATCCATACAGATATCTTGATGATGCTAAAATTTTGTTTTGAGATTTACATATCACAGAATGTATAGCTTTGGTGAGGTTCATCATCAGACATGCTGAACTGACCTGCTTGAACTCTTGATTTCATGGATTTTTCCTTTCTTTCTTTCTTTCTTTCTTTCTCTCTCTCTCTCTCTCTCTCTCTCTCTCTCTCTCTCTCTTTCTTTCTTTTTATTTGTTTTTTTTTTGTTTGTTTGTTTTTGTTTTTTTGAGACAGGGTTTCTCTGTGTAACCATGGCTGTCCTGGAACTCACTCTGTAGATCAGGCTGGCCTCAAACTCAGAAATCCGCTTGCCTCTGCCTCCCAAGTGCTGGGATTAAAGGAATGTGCCACCACTGCCTGAAGATCTCATGGATTTTCAATAGGATCCAGTCAGGACACAGACATCAGAGACTATAACAATCCTTAAGGCCAACCAATTCCCTCATTTTCCCTACTCCCCCTTCAAGATATCTCAATTCCCATATTTAGCAGGAAGAAGTTATGAAGAGTCTTCTTCCCAATTCCCTGGGCTTGGAGGCTGGAGGTGGTTATTCTAAGGTTGTCTTTCTGGAGAATTTAAAAATGATCAGAATTTAACAGAGAGGATATAGCTAAATTTGATTATATAGCCATAATCTCATTTGGTAGAAATCTTTATAATTATTACTAAGTTGAAGTCATAATTTCTACATTGGTACAGAATTTATTTTGATACGAAATCAAGGTTCTCATTGGTATAAATTTCTTATTGATATAAAATTGAGATTAATATTGTTATGTTCATATAGGCATTGTGCCTATACAACACATTTAAGAATATGAGGCTTAGACCTAGTCCTTCTATAACTGCTATTATAAACTGTTTTCATTTGATTAAACATATGAGTTAAGGGCCAGATAGCAAATTCTTGGCTCTGAGTTAATTGCCAGGGTATTTACATGATGTTTTATTTAGAAATAGCTGGAAGTAGTTAATGGACAAGAGTCCAGATTACTTTACATAGACAGTAGTTTTCACAAACGTCAGAAATCCACAGAACATGACATTTAATGTTATTTATTCATTTGTTGTTAAGACACATCTGCTCCTAACAGCTCCCCAGTCATAAATTCAAAGAAGAAACTGAGTGTCCCTACCTCTAGGCGAGGTTGTACATTGTGGCAAGAGCCACTGGACAGAAATTGCCTATTTCTTCTACAAACCTGTACTGTTCATGGGAGGACACGAGTTACAGTATAGGACAGCTTAGTTTTGCTGAGGAAGAATAAGCTAGTCCTTAATATTTCCTGTTTCAAAGGTCTGTCCGCGATGATCCTGGGCCAGAAGGCTGAAGACTAATGCTCCAACTTCCTGATATACTGGGGCTGTATAGCTATGTATGGCTGTGTAGCCAGGTGTCTCTACAATTTGTCTCAGTTCTGGAAGCTATGTTAGGCTTCCCATATTTTCAGATAATATTGGTTGTTCTTGGCTTTCTGATGGGGTTGAAGACTAGTTTTAGTCTCGTAGCCAACCCAGGCTATTTAACATTGAGAGAATATATTTGAGAGAATAGTTTTCAGATAGTATACAAGATAAACCAGGACATAACAGATATAGAATTTTAAAGTTAGGATATATAACAGAGTGCTCTATTTAATTGACAAAAATGATAAACTAGGTGTTAGATGTATCTCATACTTAATAAATTACGTAATGGTAATAGTTGTGCTCAATTTATATTTAAGAGGAAACGACCTTTTAACTGGACAAAAAGGAGGAAATGTGGATTGCTGTCTATCTACAAGTGAGGGCAGGCACGAGATAAGGCTAGAGCCTGTGATTAGGCAGTGGATAAAGATGGCGGACTGAGAATTTTAGAGACAGAACAGATAGGGACACACCAGGATAAGGAAGGAAGATGGAGGAAGAAAAGGATGAACCCAATTCGTGTGGTTTACATAGCCACAGGTAGCTATGAATATCATAGAAGGGATACAGGACAATTTGTCCAATCTAGGTGGGCAGCTTATATCAGTATCAATTGGCTCTGAGTTCATTGTGTGGGCATTTTGAGGGTTGAGAATTTACTGATATAAATCTGATAAATTACAAGCCTCTAGAGTTTTGATTTGTCACAGCTAACCACAGGGTGATGGATGGCTGGGAATGTGAGTAGGATCTACCACAAAAGAACAGCTAGTTGGATGGCTGCATGGGGATTGTGGAGACCATGGGCATGGGGAAACTGGGTTACTAGAGCATAGCTGGTGCCAGCGTGGGTTGCTTTTTTATATTTCATGCAACAGATGTGCTCATAGTTTTTAAAGGGAAGATGTGAACGGTCTTCCCAGACTTAAGTGTTTGAACACTAGATTCCCAAGTGGTGGCATGTTTTGGGACATTGTGGAACCTTTAGGATATGGGGCCATGGCTATTCAGTCAAGAAGGTAACCAAAATCCCATCTTGGAAGTTTGCCGTTTAGGACTAATTCTGTGTAGGAGGAGCTAAGGTGGGAGGAATAAGGAGAGGAAGAGTAAGGGAGGAGGAGAAGGAAGAGGAAGAGCTAAGGGAGAGACAGAGAATGAGAGAGGGAGAGATGGAGGCTGATGTTTGTGTGTCTGTAGCAGTCAAAGGTAGTTGGTATTTCTAGGTTGGGTATTGGGTTACACCTCTGATTGTAAGGGCATCTTGTTATTGATCATTACTAAATATATAAGCTTTTGGATAATCTAAGCATTAGAGTCTCATTTGTACTGAGCCCATGTGGTTGGCGGGATGGTCTGGGCAATGCCCAGCCTTGCAGAGACAGCGTGGAAGACCGGCAGAGCCATCTCCCATGCTGATGTCTCCTGGGTGGCAGGGCTGGTGTTTCTGGCTGGCTGTTTCTAGCTGCAGCATGCACGTGGCCTCTGGCCATGCAACATGGCTGCTGAGCTAGGCAGAGCTGCCGCAGCTTAGATGGTTGGCTTGACCAGCAGCTGCTTTTAAAATAATTACTACAACAAAGCTGTATTAGCTTCAACTACCCCCCACTGATGCCACCAAACAGAACCCTTAATCCATATATACACTCAAAGACTAGGAGAACAACCCTAGCACAAACTGGCAGACCCTAGCACAGTTATTCTTGCAAATGCCCAGAGTTTGTTTAGGAACAGTTCAGAGTACTTACTTGGGAAACACTGTCAAGATTCTTGTCAATGGAATTTTGTTCTCTCACTTGGTCAGTAGACTCTGGGTGTGTGACTTGGTCTAGCTCTTGAGACTAGGTTGTGTCCCCAATGCAAGTCTGATATCAACGTTCTTCTTTCCACCTCTTAATTTCTTTCATTTTACAAATCAAGTAATATACTGTTTTCTACTTGCCTTTTCCCTAAAATAGCCAAAAAAAATCCATGTAGATTAAAATCCTCTAATTGCTACTCTGGTATTTCTACCTGTTATAATAATTACAGCTGTTTTGCCTATCGAAATTAGGTGCTAACACTGGTCTCTGGCATTCTGGAACCCTATCATCCTGTTGATATTAGGCAGCCTAATCCCATGGACACATCTATAAGCCTATCTTGCAGAAAACAGGCATTTTTAGTGTTTTAAATAAATTAACGTACCTAGCACTAGAATATTTTCCATTGCTTCAGGGATGAAAATGCCCCTCTGTTCCTTCCAAGGGAACATAGTAATGAGTTTCCCGGTAAATCCATTCTGATGTTGCGATTTCCCTGATCCAGGTCCTTTTGGCTCAGTGTTATGTCAAGATGTCTGGTGATTTTAGTTCACAGACTTTAAGCTACTGTCATGTTCGAGTGTCAATGACTAGAAACTAGAAACATTTAAAGAATCTCTAGGTCCTAGGACATTGAGTCCTTAGTCACGGAGACCATCCTCACTAGGGAACTCCCCGCTTTCCAGGGCTAAGATCATCCCCCAATCTGAAATCCTCAAAACCCACTCCCACACTTTTCTGCTTCCCATCACACATAACTGCCAAAGTCATTACTTGTTTTATAGGTAAGCTATTTACTTCTCAGGCAGAACCTGCACCTTCCCGCTCAGGCTGTACTGTCCTGATCCAGGTTATCAGCCTGGAAAGAATAAGATTTGGAGCCAGGCAGTGGTGGTACGCACATTTATTCCTCAACACTTAGGAGGCAGAGGCAGAAGGGATCTTTGAGTTAAAGGCCAGCCTGGCCTACAGAGTTTTGGGATAGCCAGGGCTATGCTAAGAAACCTAGTCTCAAAAAACAAAACAATAACAAAAAAAATTTACCAGATTTAGTGGAGTCAGTTTTTGAATAGTACAGTTGAGTACCTGCCTCAGTTGGGGTTCACAGTGTCAAGGCAAGGGGGCTCTGCTCTCCGTTGATGAGAGGGAACAGAGAAAATCCACTAGCCAAGAAACATTCGAGGGCATTTTCAATTCACCATTCTTGGTTTTATTCATTCAGATATCCTCACCCCAGGTCTAAATGCCCTCCTCACCATGCCGATGGCAGCTTTCATGTGGGATATTTATTTACGGTGCAAATGTATTTTATACATCGACACTATCTTTAGAATTAAATTTGGATATGATTTCTAGCCCTTCTACCCTGGGGCCTGACTGCTATTGAGATTTAGTTTCCAGGGGGTATTTAAGTAGGCAGTTAACTGTGCTTAGTGTACTGTTTTCTTTTTTTTATAAGACTTACAAGTGCAGCCACCCATCTCATAAGCCTTATAATTAGTATTTCCCACTAATGGATCTCCTTGGTCCTTGACTCTCCTTCCCAGATAAGCACAGGCTGAGTAGCTGTGCTTTTCCTGGGGTGGAGGGTGGGGGTTGTAAAGGGCTCACGGTCAACACTGAACCTATTGCCTTCAGTCTAAAAGGTAATGGAAATCCCAACCCAGAAGTCTGCTTTTCAGGGCTAATTCCTGAAGCCATTTTCTTAACTTCAGTTCCTCCCACTGCTGCCACCACCAAACAGTGGCTGATCATCTGTAGCGATATGAGCAGTGGGGGAAGGAAGCAGGAAGGAAGAAAAACAAGGGGAGCAGGGAAGGAGTAGTTGTGACAAAGCTGACCACTAAGCTGAGCAAGGTGCCCAGCTGCCCAGTGCTCTGGCCCTCTCTAGGACAGACACCATAGCTTGTGTCTTGGAGTTGTGGTCAGGAAAACAAAGGATAGGAAATGACTTGCAGGTTCCCTCCTGTTTTCCATGTCTCCTTAGTCATCTTTGCCTCAACGGTACTACTGTACTTCCTTATCCACTGGATCCAGAAAGTCAGGTGGGACCCTAGGGTTCCTGCTATAAGCATCTGAGAACCCTGGGATTCGGGGAGCAATATGCATGTATGAAGGTGTGAGAGCTAGGTTTGGTATGGCTATTAAAACAAATGGGGAGATGGTGTTATCTCTATTACAGCTGTGGAAATTTGGTGGCAAGCTTGTTTACCCACTAAGCCATCTCTACACACACACACACACACACACACACACACACACACACAAACACACACACACGTCCACAGATTAACTTTAAAAGATCAAAACAGATCTTTTAAAAAGAGGGTGTTGCATCCAAAATATACTCCTTGTGGGCTGCAATTATTGTGAATTGTTCGTGGGAGAAAAATCACAGTGAGAAAGGGAATGTAGTCCAGGAGCTGGGGATAGATGCAGCTTAACGGTGTAGAGTGAAAAATTATAAAGGCCATTTTATGAAATATGTGTAGATTTTTTGCCTTAGACCTGAGCAGAAAAGTGCAGATTCCAGAATGAGTAACTGAAAATAAGATTTCAGGCCTTCACTTCCCCGGAGCACATTCTGGATGGGAGGACATTATTCCCTGAATCAAGCCTCAAACAATAGGCCCATCTATGGGTGAGAGAGGCCCAAAGCAGGAAGACACATTCCTGACTACAGATAAAGATGCTGCCACCTAAGTGGGGCTGTAGCCGGAAAAAGTAAAGATAGTTAATCTAAAATGGCAGGATAGGACACAATGACATGGTAAAAACCACATTTTTGAGAAGAATGAGTGTGCAGAGTAATTTTCACATGATTCTAGATCATTTGGGCTGGATTCCTCTGAAATGTTCCACTGTTCTTGGTTACCCCTCCCTCCCTTGGTCTTCCCAGTGCTATGTTCAAAATTTGTAAAACAACCAATCATGTGTAGCCGTGAGAAAGTGCAACCAATCATATGTAACCACGCCAAATTTTCCCGCTCTCCCCAACCCCTACCCACAAATATCCCAAGTTTCCTGGGTTCGGGGTTGGAACCGCTATCTCCTTCGTGAGATGTGTTCCGGCCCGAGGGCCCTCGTCATTAAACCTCCTCTGCAATTGCATCAAGAAGGTCTCTCGTGTGTCCTTGGGGTGTGCAGGCCCAGACTTGGGTGAGGGTCCCCTTGCGGGGGTCTTTCAAGGGTAGAGCACTGACATGCCATAAGGACCTGGAGTCCATCCCAGCACCACCAAGGGAATAAAGTTGGTTGAAATTGATACTCATGTTACTCAGTGCCAGGGAAGATGCCAAATGAAATTTAATTGTCAAAAAAAGAAAAGAAATTCAGAGAGAACGTGTGTTATGTGGCAGAGAGCATGCCCTTGTCAGAGGTTGCTCAGTGTGTGAGGTTGTTATTTGCCACCAAGCTTGATGACCAGAGTCCAGACTCACATGTTGGAAAGAAAGAGCCAACTCCAGGTGGTGAGGACGGATTGTCCTCTTACTTCCACATGTATGCTATAACAAACATATAAAATAAAAAATGTAGAAATAGAGTGATATCGGACAGAATGGCCTTAGAAATCTGATGTGGACTTATTTGTGGCCTCTGTTTACATATTTACATAGTATATTGTCAGTCCACATCTGCTCTGTCACAGGGCATGGCTTCTTGGGGAGGCAGAATGCAGGGAGTTTGACTATGCTTACCCCATGATGTTGTTGGGGTGGGTGCTGGGCTATTCAGAAGCACTGAGACACTGCTTGGGGTGGGAAAGCACAGTCTTATGGAGAAGCTGGAGCTGGCTGGGGGCCCTGGACCTGCGATGAGGCCAAGGCCATGGTGTTCTCAGACTCTTGGACATTCAGGAGCTGCTGGGAGTCGTGGAAGATTAGAGAATGGAGTTGGGGGCCCAAGGACTGGAGACAGGATGTAGTGGGCAGTAAGGGGAGCCCTGGCTTGTTCCAGTGGGTGATTGTCTTTAGCTTAGTGGTGGCAGGGTTGGTGGTTATAATGGCTGGGGGGTGCAAAGAGGCCTTCTACAGGAGATTAAAGCTGCAGCTCTGTAGACAAAGGCCCAGGTTCTTCATGGCAGATTTTGACAAAAGAGATGGTTCATGCTTCCAAACAGTCTTGTACCATACCCACTTCTCAGGGTGGGCCTGAGATTAAATACCTTTTGCAGGGAGGAATGCCTGGGAAGGGAAGCTTATTGGCTAAGCCCTCAGGGCCTCTAGGTACCTCATTAGCATGGAGAACTATGTGACCATAGGATATGTTTCTTTTTATGTGAGAAGCATGGCACATGTTCCAAGTCAGGAGTCTGGCAGGGAGCTGGGAGTCGCCTAAGCCTCGGGTGTGTGCCCACCGAGTCTCCGGGTCTCTACCTGCTCCACCTTCCAAACTTCCTGGCATGGTTTTATGTCCCACGATTTATGTCCCACAGTATATTGAAATTCATGCTTTGAAACCTAGCTCCTGGTATGACTATGTATGGAGGTAGAGGCTTTAATGAGACAAGGAAGGTTGCATACGGTTATTAGGATAGGGCCCTAATTCAACATGACTGCTATCCATGTTAGAAGAGGACAAGATTTAGGAACCATACTGTTTTGAACACAACTAACCTATCACAGAGAGGTGGACATATGAGTGATGTCTTTTTTCAAAGAAAGGTTTATTGTTCTCACATAAAATGGGAGGGGTAACAAAATAAACTAACAATCTAACATCTAACAATCTAACATTCTAACATCTAACAAGTGAAACCACTGATATTTGGAGAGTTCCTTCACAGACGGCAGGCAGGGGTGACACAAGTGGGTGTTGTAGTTAAGTCCTGATCTCTCTACAAGTGGTCCATAAGTCTGCCCACAGACAGCAAGCCACACATCCATATCCACTGGTCGGAAGGGACAGCGAGTGGGTGCTGGGTTTGATGTTCCTTGAGAGCAACAGAGGCTAGCTGGTTAACCTCTGTTGTGTTTGGCCAAGCCAACCAGGGAGTCAGACTCTAAGTGGTCAACAAGGTCAGAGGCAGTCCAGAGGCAGGAGATCTTAGTAGAAGATATGGTCACCAGAAGGGTTGGTCCCTTGTTGCTAGTGTGTGACTTGTGTGCATTGACGAACATTGGAGACCAGCAAGTGCTGAGCTGCTTGGAGCCTGGGTTTTTATAGTCCTTTAGAGTCTTACCTTGTCCTTGCAGACTTTTTAGTCCCTGATACTAACTGGTGCATAGGCTCTTGCTTCCAAGGTGATACTGGTTACACCCAGTTGCTTGCTTCTGATGTCAGTACGTTGTGATGTCCAGATATTGAGTAGAGTGCTTCTATTTTGTTTCTTAGTTTTGTTCTAAGTATTCATTACTGTGAGGCAGTGTACCATGCCAGGAAACTTGGTAAGGTCGAGTGGGTTCAGAAACCCTGTACCCTCAGACCTGAGAATGGTAGGCGTTTCACCTACTCCTGACCCAGTTCCTGTCAAGTAACCATGGCATCCCATGGAGAGGACTTTGACAATCAGTCTCTTGGGGCAATGCCCTGAAGCCCCTCCACATGCAGATGAGGCATACCTAACATTTCAGACCAAGCCAATAGAAAGCATCTGCTTTTAGACCCCATCCCACCCCAAAATGTATAAGACCCTGTCCACAAGGAATGGTGCATGAGAGTTACTTCATCAAGGAATGTCTGAGAACATCTAAGACACTTTTAGGGAAGAGAGTTCTCTTCCAAAGCTTTCGCGGCTGGGAGCCTCCCGCAGTCACTTCCTGACCTTGGCTCCTAGCCTCACGCCCTACTGGCTAGCTGAGCCACCTCCCTCCATCCTCAGTCCCACTAGCATCCAGGTGCTTGCACTGACTCTGGAGCAGCAGAGGAGGCTGAAGAGACCTGGCAGATCACCCCCATCCGACTTCCCCTCTCTGCTTGAGCCAGTTTGCAGCGTAACATCTTGGAGCAGCAGCCTTGGAAAAGCGACTCCACCTGGGCCAGAGCTCCACAGATCTCCACAGATGGCATCTGGTACACAGACGGGCACATTATAGAAACACAGAAAGAAAAATAATGAGCTGGTCAAGATGGCTCAGCTAGTAAAGGCACTTGTAGGAATGTTGCGGGCCAGAAGGCTAGAGTTAGATCCCCGGAACCCATTCAAATGTGCAAGGGGAGGGAGGACCAAAAAGTTGTCCTCTGGCCTTCACACACACACTGTGGCACACACACACACACACACACACACACACACACACACCACAATAATAAAAAAAAAAAAGCACATGAAATTGGGAGAGAGATGTATTAGGGAGAGAGTGTCTCAGAGGAGTTGGAGAAGGAAATGGAAATGTATATGATCAAAATACATAGTATATATCAATGAAATTATCAGAGTAAGATTACTTTAAAATATATAATTAGGGTCTGGAGAGATGGTTTGGTGGTTTAGAAGTACTTGCTGCTCTTAGGACTCAGGTTTGGTCCCTAGCACCTCTGTGGTAGCTTACAACTATCAGAACTCTGGTTCCAAGGGATCTGACACTCTCTTCTGATCTCTGAGGGCACCAGACACTCATCTGGTACACATACATGCATGAACGCAAAACACTCAGAGACAAAAATAAATTAAAAAACAGAAAAATTTTAAAAAATAAAATGTAATAATAAAATAGAAAGAATTTGGCGGCTGTGGTGGCATACACCTTTAATCCCAGCAGAGGTAGGCAGATCTCTGAGGCCATCCTGGTCTACAGAGTGAGTTCCAGGACAGGCAGAGCTATACAGAGAAACCATGTCTGAAAAAGAATTTCAAAAAGATGTGACTATACCATAAAGTCTTATATAACCAAAAGTTGGCTATTAAATTATTTATAAAAAATAGAAATACTGAAATTATATTTTAGTAAGGTAAATAAAGACATAAAAATTTAAAAAGAGAGCGCCCAGGTGTGGATGTCTTGATGACAAAGCTGGTTCAACTGACTGCTTGAAGACTAGTCCTTGTGCGGTTACCATCTTACATCTCTGTGTCAGGACTGAGTCTGACCCCGGAAAAGAGAACAAGGCCACACTTCCTCTGTATCTTCGTCGTTTCCAGTGCGAGCCTGGCTAGACTTCCTGCTTCAAAGGAAACAGTGTGGGTAGTAGGGTGAGGCTCTGTTCTGTCTGCTTACAGACTAAACCATGAGACCTATCAAAATCGTTTACTAAAATTTTGATAGCGAAAACTACTGAGCTGAAACTGTGGACCACAGCATCTCACAAGGGCAAGCTCTCTGCCACATCACATGCACTCTCCTCCGAATCAACTTTGCAGTTAAAATTCATCCAGCATATTCACTGGCGTTATATAAGATGTGTATCAATTTCAACTACACTCTATTCCCCCAGTGGTGTTAGGGAGACTCCCAGTCCTCATGACAGACAAGGACTCTACTGTTAGACTACAGCCTGAGTCCCTGCACCACACACAGGACTTTTTACCTATAAGTCCACAAATAATTGAGAATAACTGTAACTGTCAAAGAATGTGTTTTTAAAAAATTCTGTCTTTTGTGTCTGGAAAGATGTCTCATCTGGTAAACTCTCTTTCCACCAAGCCTGATAACTGAGTTCAGTCCCCAGAATCCAATCGTGGAAGGGGAGAACTGACTTCTGCAAGTTGTCATCCCACCTCCACGTGAGTGTCTGTGACATTCAAGTGTAAACACACATGCACACATGCACACATGCACACACGCACACATGCACACACAGTGTAAAACATTTTTTAAAAATTGTCTTGTCCAGTGGTGGTGATGTACACCTTTAATTCTAGCACTCAGGAGGTAGAGACAGGGGTATCTCTGATTGAGGTCAGCCTGGTCTACAAGTGAACAACTGAGTCCCAGGACAGCCAAGGCTACACAGAAAAACCCTATCACACACACACAAATATACGTCTTGAGCTGGGGATGTGCCTGCCTCGCCTTTAGGAAATCTGGAGTTCAGTTCCCTGCACTCCATAAAACCGACGGTGGTGAGACATGCTTCAAGTCCCAGCATTGGCAGATACAAGTAGAAGGATTAGAAGTTTCAGACTGTCTTCAACCACATAGCAAGTTCAAAGCCAGCATGGGATATATGAGGCCATATCACACACAAAAAAAAGCTCTAATTTG
This sequence comes from Arvicanthis niloticus, assembly GCF_011762505.2. Lineage (NCBI taxonomy): Eukaryota > Metazoa > Chordata > Mammalia > Rodentia > Muridae > Arvicanthis > Arvicanthis niloticus. The sequence continues at coordinate 137,455,207 of NC_047658.1, forward strand.
TCTCTCCAATCTTAGCTGTTAGATGAATAGGTTTTGGAGCAATTAAGTGAGTTCCAGATTAGCTGAGGCTATAGAGTGTGGCCCTACTTTTGAATGGATCCCTCTGGGTTAGCAACGCTTCTTGAACTTGCTTCAACATTCTCCCTTCAAAGTACACAGTACAGCAGAGAGGACGTTCTTTATTCTTCACAGTCAGATTCTATACTCTCTCTATGTATTTACTCCATATATTTTACAAATAAGCCCCGGCACAGGAGTCATATACTTGTCCCAAGTTCTAAGCCCTGTACCCTATCTTCCCCTAGAACAAACTGCCTGACACCGAACATTTCTCCAGACCTCATTGCTCTAGCTAGTCCAAGAGAACACAGAAACTCCAGCATAACAGTTCCATTTTGTGACTCAAAGCTTTACCCTTTTGTGAAACCTTTGCTAATTTGAAGTCTCCCTGTGCTCAACAGACACACACACTCATGAGTACACATGGGCACCCTCAGGTACAGGTGTACATACATGCATTTTATACAAACACATATGAACATGTTTGTACAAGTGACAGGTAGAAGAGTATCTGCATATCCATCCACGTGCAGGCACAAACACTACCATTCCAAAGCCACTAATCTTTTGTCAGTCAGTACTAAGTGTATAACCCATAGACTTTAAATTGAGCTTCCCAAGCAGAATAAGATATTGGGTACAATCCCAGCAGTACACAATGAATTTGAGGATAGTCAGGGCTACATAAGATTCTCAAATAAGCAAAAAAGAATGAAAAACAAACAACAACAAAAGCCTTTCACCAGATCAAAGTCTTACACTGAGATCTCTTCCTAATTAATCTCTAAGAGAGCAGAAGAAACTTCTTTTGTGGTATCTCTGTATAGATCAGCCCTAAAAGCAGAGATGAGATCGATGCTTTCATTTATACCATCAATAGGTAGAAGATAAACCCCTACTTTTTCTTTAAAAGGATCTCTATATAATTACATAATTGTAAGCATATTAAAATATAACATATGAGCAAACAGTTAATGTTCAACTCTCCAGGTTATAACATTCCCAACCAATATAACTTCCCCTTGTTCTCTTCCCCATCCGTACCACCTGTTTCTCTCTATTCGCCAAAATGTAGGCATCTCTATCAAGCCAAAAGACTGGTCCTCTTCTCAGAAACTCCCTTCTTCCCTTCACACTCTTAGTTCTTTCAACTATCAGACATCTCTATCTTAGGTATATTTGGTATACTTCATATGCCACACAACTCAAATGGAACTCAAGCCATTTATTGTCTTCCCTTTTCACAGTCACAAATTTTCGACTTTCAGGAGCTTGGTTTCCTAGAACACTCAAGAATAAATTCTTCTCACTGTCTCTAAACTTTCCAAAATGGATGACAGTTGCCTCTTGGCTAAATTTCACCTTGCTCGCCTTTTCACAGCTTGCTCTTTCCCTAGGGCCTCCTTCTACACTCTTTCTATTGTCATTCTAAATACTTGTAAACACATCAACGCACAGTTCAAAAAGCCCTGGTTTCCCCCTGGGGCCTACAAAAGTCTTCTTTAAATGCTAATGTTCACACCTTGCCTTTCATTATTTAGCCAACCTCAGATGTGTGGTGTCTTCCGACCTGTGAAAATGCGTACTCCCATTCTTTGCTTAAGCACCCTCTGTTCTTTGAACGTTCCCAGTTTATCTAAATTCTCTTAATAACAAAAGCTCTAAAAAAAAAAGCCTCATTGTGTACTACTAACGGAACGTCAGGAAGCTAACATTCACTAGGTGTTTATGTGCACTATTTTAACCGGAGGAAATTGAAGCAATTTGTTCAAGATCACAGTTTCAACTGAAAAACTACAATTCTTTCACATCCCAACCCCTGAGCCCAAGACGCAAGGCTTCAGACTGCAGCACACCGTTTAACAGCCCGAGATGCTAGCATAATCTCGTAACAACAAATAGCTGATCCCTTCATGGGTCAGATTAGATGTTCTCAGGTTTATCTGTCGCTTCATCTACTAAATGTTTTAGTTAGGAAGCAGGCAAGGTGACTTAGAGGCGCTAGGTGAATATATTTTGCAAGCTGACAGAGACACAGTATAGAAGCACATTTCACTCTTCCTGTATTTCCTCTTAGGCCATCTTGACTAATTAATTTGGTTGTTACAACGTTGCGCCTCTTATCTTCACGGAAATATCCACATTACGGATATCGGTGAGTGTAAGAGATGCGTTTGCGTTGCTTTCTCTGATAAGCCTTTTGGATGGGTCCCCTGAGTGAGTGGGGCCGTATCCCGCCCTGGGATCCTCGGACTTTTGGATCGGAGATGTATATAGTTCTGCAAACCCAGGATCCCTGCGGCCAAAGGCGCCCTTAGCGCAGAAGGCCCACTCGGTCGAGTCCAGTTCCCGGCTTCACGGTCAGGAAGTGGGAGTGCGAGGCCTCTGCCCTGAGGCCTCCCGGAAGCGGGTTTCCGCGGGAGGGCCGCGCGGGAAGCGGGTCCACGAAGCCGACTTGCCCCGGGAGTGGCCCCGCCAGGCCGCGTGGCGGGCGCACATCCTTGTGTGAAGTCTCGGAAATGAAGGCTGCGCCCCCATTTCTCGCTCATGCCAGCGCGCGCATGGGTAGCTATTGTTAGTGTGGTTTTGGGAACACAAGAGTCTAGGCCTCAAGCGTCTGCAGGGTGACAAGAGAGGGCAAAGGGCGAGCTGGACCCTGCGAGCCTGCTCCGCCCCGCCCTCCCCGGAGTAACGGCTCTGGAGGCTCCGCCCCTTCGTATATTAGCGCCTTGGGCTGTGCGTGGGGCGGAGCCCCGCGTGGATCTCGCGAGATCCGGGTTGGCGCCGTGACCTCCATGTGGGAGCTGCATCTCTATAAGTAAACACTCCGCGCCCCCGAGACATGGCTTCTTCCTATTTGTGAGGCGCCGGCTGCGCTAGCACCTCGGGCGGGTTCCGGTTTCTTTCCACCGAGGAGGGGTGGGCGGTCGCGCGGTCTAGAGCGTCAGTCCTCACCCGCAACCGCGTTCGCCGAGCGGCCGCAGAGAACCGGATCCTCCAGGGGAGGCGGCAGGGGCCGGGCGGGGCGCGGCGGCCGGAGCGCACGGGTAGACAAAGGGGGTCGGTCGGTCTCCTGTCCCCCGTGCCGCGATGTGGATCCAGGTCCGCACGATCGACGGCTCCCAGACGCGCACCATCGAGGACGTTTCTCGCAAAGCCACCATCGAGGAGCTGCGCGAGCGGGTGTGGGCGCTGTTCGACGTAAGGCCCGAGTGCCAGCGCCTATTCTACCGGGGCAAGCAGGTGAGGTGCCCCGCGAGGAGCCCGGGCACGAGCAGCGGGCGCCCCGGGACGAGGCTAGGTGTCCAGGGCTGCGCTCGGCATGGGCCACTGGCGGAGCGCGTGATGCGGGGTTGGGGGCTGCGTTTGTGGGGGCCCCCACCTACAAGCGCGCCTAGCGGGTCGGAAGGCCGGGGTGCAGGGCGCGGGGTTGTAGCGGGGCAGCGGTCACCGGCACAGCCTCCGAGGGTCCTGGGGGCTCTCTTCCCGCCTTTGGGGTTGGGGAATCGGAGCCTTGGAAAGGCAACAGGCTCCGGCAGCCATGCTGTGGCGCGGGAGGGACGAGCAGCGCAGTCTGGATTCCTATAAGGACTTGCCTCTCCTCCCTGCCCTCGGGCTCCTGCATCCGACGTGGAGAGTGAGCTACCTTAACCCTGTTCCCTCACTAGAAGGAATTGAACACTGAGGATCCGAACGATGGCAGAATGCGTGCCCCTTCTTCTTCGTTGTCTCACATTGGGAATTTGTTCTGTAAAAGATTTAGACACCTTCATTTAAGGAGCGATGGATGTAACCTGAGGTCGGGTTTAAGTTTGTTGCGTATAGGGACAGATTATTTCCCCCTAGACTTTACCTCTCATCTTTGTGTGTTCCCTAAGTTCGGGCTTTCAACTCAAGCCCTTCAGCATAATCAGCAGTAATTCAAAAGACCCAGAAAGTAGTTTGGGGCCACAAGGGTTGCTTGGGGGCATCTCCGTTAATTTTAAGTATGGCCCTGCCTGATCAGGCTAAGACTTTTCCTATCCAGTAAGTCTCAGATTCTATGATTATACACCCAGACCCATATTGTTTTTCTTGCCTTTTGTCTTTAGTGCACTAAAAAAGTTGGCATCCTGCAGTCGATAGACCACAGTTTGGCTCCAGTCCTGAGTTTTGAATTAAATGCAGTTCTCTCTGATTCGGTGGAAGTAGCCTATAAGCCACAAAGGGTTTGGAAGGAATATTTTTGTTCCCTTCACAGATTTACAACTTCTAGGACTGGCCAAAATTTTCTAAGTAACAGATTATACAATGGGAAAGAAAAAGCCAGAGTTTTGTTAAAGTGTTTGGAAGGCCTCTCTCGGAGAAAACCTATAGCACTTTCTGTCCCGGTGTAGCCAGTTGTATATTGATTCTTTAATGTTTGACTAGTAGAGAGTTCACTTGACTGGAAGGTTTGTTTTAAACGCCGTATCTGTATTAAATACTGTGTAGCATTGTGTTGCTGTGCCTCAAGTGGCTGATACCTTTTCCTTTTGGCTATCAGTGAAAGCTATGCAAATAGTAATAATGTTATACATCGATTCCTAGAATTCTTGGAGACTCCAATACAATAGAAATGAAAGATGAGTATATATTAATGGGCAACAGCCCAAGTGTGTTGTATTGAAATTATGTAGACATTGCTTTAAATTCAGGACTTATAAAATAGACTTACACTAATAATCAGAAAATGGTTCCTGGTTGAGGGTAAAGAACCCTAGTGGCCCACCCCTCCCCCCATTGTTAGTGATTCACTACTTCTCTTTCCCCAGCCCAATAATGAAGTATTATGGATAAAAAAAAATAGCACTCCAGTGCCAGCTGTTGACTTGAACACCAAAAAACGGAAAACCGTTTCCTTTTTTATGAATGATAATCAGCCAGGGCAGTAGTTATTATCTCCTTTTGTCTTTGATGTTCTCCAGTTGATGGAGATAGCAAAGTATGTCTTTAGCAGGCAGATAATTAAGTTGGTACCACAGGGCTAGCCATTTCCTGTAAAATGAGTGTATGTTTAATAGAAAAGAGGTGTTGTGCTTTATTGTCATAATATTATAAAAAACCAAATTAAGTTTGAGAAGCAGTGCAAGAAAGTCTACTTTTTTTCTTTCAATGTGTGTGGTTGCTTTGCACACATGATGTCTTTGCACCATATGCATGTCTGGTTGCTGCAAAGGCTGGAAGAGGACTTTAGGGCATCAGATCTCCTGGAACTGGAGTTAGAGATAGCTGTGAGCCACTATGTAGGTGCTGGGAATCAACCCTTGTCCTCTGGAAAAGCAACCTGCGCCCTTAACCACTGAGCCATCTCTTCAGCTAGACATGATCTTTGATAAGACTTGCATTGTTGGATCTTACATACCACACACCGGGCTTTGATCTTGAAATCTTAGAATGTAGAGCTCCTGGAATTTATAAAAGAATTCCAGTTTCCCTTGCCTTCTCTTGTCATCAGTATCGGGAGAGACTTAATAGAGTGTAGATTTGGAATATGAACCACATTGGAAGAAAAACTGAACAATTGACACCCACCTCTAAATTCTTTGTTTTCACATGCAGTAAAAAAAAATGAAAGTATTTGTCTATTTTTTAAAAAAAATGTGTCTATGTATTTATCTCTATTATATCACTGATAAATGACAGCTTCAATGCCTCCACTGGTACCCTGAGCTCTGTCAGTGATTTCCCTTGGCTCTTTTTTGGCCTCTGCCACTTCCTTTGTTTCCCCCTTGGTTTTCTTTGCATCATTGATGCAGCCCTTTCTACTTCCTGGAATGTCTTTCTTAATGCAGTAAATATTCACTAGGATATTCTGACAATGTCCCAACCATTTCTCTTTCTTCAGACTTGAAAATCTTATACCTTGAATTTCTAATGTGGCAGCTCTTGACTCTTTACTTCCATGAGACATTGATGGCCCGTAGTTATATACCTTAAACCCATAGGTATTTGTAATTTTTAGATCAAAGCTTTTAAAACTTTTCCTACTTGTAGATTCTTTGGGCCCAAGAACTTTTTATGCAACTCTGGGTATATAACTATAGAAAATAAGTATGTCAGTCAAATGTACTGATAATGAATCACAATTTATTTTGAAATTATTTGGTATTCATATAAATTTATCATTTTAATGCTTTTATTGACTTTTAAAGATTTATTTATTTTATACATGAGTGCTCTGTTTTCATGCATACCAGAAGAGGGAATCAGATTCCGTTATAATTGTGAGCCATATGTGGGGTGCTAAGAATTGAACTCAAGACCTGGAAGAGCAGTTAGCTCTTAACCGCTGAGCCATCTTTCTAGCTCTCTGAATTTAATGCAAATTTGTATGTTTACAAGATGGATTTGTGCTTATTTTTATATAAAGACTAAATCTGGGTTGACTTTTGTACTTCAGGACATAGAATGAGATTCAACATTTTTTAGAGTCAGTCAATAATTTTGACTTTACAGTCAATGAGTACTGCTTTGCATAAATATGTAGTACAAATTGGTATGTATGTTTAGGACTTTTCCAGAAAATGTTGGAAATTCTATCTTAATCATAAATTCATTCAGTACTTTAAAATGAAACTCAGGTCAGTAATTCAGATAGCAATCTTTAAAATAAAACATTTAAAATAACAACATAAAGATACATTAATTTGATACTTGCTGAAGAAGGACAACAGGAAAACACTGAACATCCCTTTTCTACAGTTAAGCCGTTATGTTTCTAGGAAAGCAGAAAACATTGTAGGTCTACTGGACATGCAGCTCATGACCTGGCTTTGAATCTGAGTGAGGGTCTTCTGGGTAACGTGTGTATTGTCTGTTCTGATGGCTTGCAAAGTGCACACTGTGTAGATTGTGGTTTTGGTACCAAGACTACAGTGGAGTTGCTGCTGTGCAGCATGGACTCCTGCCAGAGACAACTCAAGTGCATTATAGTTTTTATTTTGAATTAATTTTTGGAAATTGTACGTTCAAAAACTTGTTGTCTAGTTTTTTTTTTTTTCCCGGGGTCCCATAATCAGTTATGAGGCCCAGTGTGGATTCACAGTCAGCAGTAAGAAGCAGAGTCCTAGCTGAGCCTACCCCGTCCTCCCTCTTCCAGAGCAGAATTTGAGTGGCAGATAACTTTGGATCTGTACTGTGATTAAATATGGAGGAACTTCAGTGGTCTAGGTAATTTATTCTCCTATTCTTAATGATGTCACAGAATGTGAGGCCTTGCTGAATAAAACTGGCTTTTTGCAGTGAATAATAGTGAGTTTTAGAAAGACTGGAAGGTTTTCTATGAAATAAGAAATGAGCATATAGTGGGAGGGGTGTCATAGCATGAAGAAAGATGACTTCAAGTTTCATGCCATGATATGCTTAGTGTTCTACTCTGGCTTTAGATATTACTTTGCCTATCACAGTCAGTTCAGAAAGCATCACTGAAAGCAAAAATAACTGTCAGGTCATTCTTTTGTTTTATACAAGTGCTCCTAAGGTCTCTCTAACTCTTGTGCCTCAAGCATCAATTAAAAAAAAAAAGGAATGGAAACATCTCCAATTCATAATTATTTATTTCCCCTCCCCCCCCCCCCAACCATTTAGTCTAGGTCTCACTATGTAGCCTAAGCTAACCGTAAGCTTGGGATTCTCCTGCCTCATCCTGCTGAGTCAAAGGTTTATCTGTATTTGCCATAATATTAATTTTACTTTTATGACTTGTCTGTCTTTATTTTGGGGAATGGATTACTAGCATATTTGGATATTTTATGCTATTTTAGTTTTGATTTTCTACTTTAAACACTTAAATTTTAAAGTAATTGTCATAATATTCATTACAATGTTGAGGCTTTTTCAGAATTAGGTTTTTTTTCAGCTGTTGTAGAATGTCAAAGTAAAGGTATAAATGCACATTTTATTCGTTGAGTACTTTCCTTCCTTCTTAGAGAAGGTTTAAGACTAAAAGATACCTTCTTGCTGTTTTAATTATTTTTACATTTATTTGTTTTATTTTATATGCTGTAACATGTTTGGAGGTCAGAGAACTACTTCCAGGAGTTATTTCACTAGTGGATCCTAGGGACGAAACTCAGGTCCCCAGCTTGGCAGCCAAACCGTTGTTCTCTAACCATCTCAAAGTCCTGCATCCTTTATTTGAAAAAGTTTTTAAAATTTAAATATATTTTGATAATACTCATTTTTTCCTCCAAATCCTTCCAGATTTTGTCCCCCTCCTTACCCACCCAACTTTTACGGTCTTTCACAAAGACCTAACATTAACAGCAAACCCTTCACAATCAAGAAAACAAAACCACACCCAAAAAGAAAAAAAAAAACTACGTAAAACAAGGAAAAACATAAAAAAAGAAAACAAAAGCACATAAAAATGCTGTTAAGCCCATTTTATGTTGTTTAGCCACTTCTGAATGTGAGTGAGGCCTGCCCTGGAGTGCTGATACACCCAGTGTTGCTGTCTTGGAGAAAACGGATTTTCCCTCTCACAGCAGTTATAGTTGACAGTTGAGTTGTTAACCTTTACCCTAATGGCTGGGTTTTCATTCATTCATTGATTTAAAAAAAACTAACAACAAAATAAAATATAGACAAGATAAAGCAAAAACTATCACATCTAAGTCAGACAAGACAGACTAACAGAAGGGAGAGGTGGCAGGAGTTAAGAGATCACCCATTCCTACACTCAGGAATCCTATAACGACACTAAACTGGAAGCCAGCATAGATAGGTAGAGCCTGCTGCAGGCCCTGTGTATGGTGCTTCAGACTGTGTTCTTACGAGCTTTGATCTCTTCGATTTAGAGGGCTTTGTTTCCTTGGTGTCCTCCCTCCCCCAGTGGCTCTAAAGTACCCTTTCTGCCTTCTTTCCCCACCTTCTTTTCCACAGGGTTCCTTGATGCTGAGGGGAGGGATTTGGTGGAGACATCCCATTTAGGGCTGGGTGTTCCAAGATTTCTTACCCTGAATAATGTCTGTCTGTGGGACTGTATTTGTTCCATTTGCTACAGGAGGAGACTTCTCTTGAGATAATTAAACAAGGTACTGATCGATGATTATTGAAGAATATAATTAGTATATCTACACTACATTTCCCCCCTTATTTTAGACCAGAATTATTTGACTTTACCCTAGGTCTCTGGGCTATTAGTCTTTGGTTCTTGGTCACCCAAGCAGTGGTGGTTATTGGTTCTATATTATGGAGTAGGCCTTAAGTTAAAATAGGTGTTGTTTGGTTATTCCCAGGAGCTTTGTGCCACCACTGCCCTAGCATATTTTGCAGGCAGTCTATCATTGTTGTTAAAGGGTTTGTGGTTGGGCTGTTGTTTATGTTTTTAATATATTAACATTCCTATTTACATGAAGGTTTATTTGCTTACTGCCTTGGGGTACTGAATACGGTGTGTCTGTTGTTGAGGATTGGACCCAGGACTGCCTGCAAGCTACTTTGAGCCCCTCAGGTTAAATATGTTAACTAAGCAGTGAGATGTAACTGAGGGCCTGGCCTCTTTGTTCCCAGAAATAACAACTCTGAGGCTTAATATTTTATGAGTAAGAGCCTAAGCCAAAAGCTTTGGCTTATTCCCTGACTAGCTCATACTTAATATCTGTTTATTCTATTCTAAGTCTTACCACGTAGTTGATTACCTCTCCTGTTTTTCATGTTACCTTTTCTGTTTTTGGCGGCAAATCTCTCATGCCTGATGATTTTTCAGAATCCTGTCTCTCTACTGAATGTCCCACCTTGTAATCCTGCCTCAAGGCTCATTGGCCATAGGCTTTTTATTGACAGGCGATACCTCTACACAATATGTAAAGATTTACTCTACAGTGGATAGTATCTAATTTAACTCCTCAATTCCTTTACTGGAAAGCTTATAAAATTTTTGATCCCTTGTTCTATTTAACAAACACGAATTTTTATAATCTGTGGAATTGTGCTAGTTATGGTCTTGAGCCCACGTAATAGGTCTCTAGTGAGTTTATTATTAAAGGACAGATGTTTTTCTTTTTTCTTTCCCTGTGGTTGAGTTCTTAACTATGTTACTGTGTCACACAGTTGTGAATAGTGATGGCTATTAGATACAAGAATGGTGAATGCAATGCTTAAACTAGTATTTCTGAAGATCTTTAAGGAGTTGAATTTTCTTGTTACTGTTACCAGTGAAGTAGTCAACTGTTAATGTAATAGAAGATTATAATGTAACAAAATAGAAGATCGGTTTCCTAGGACTGCTGTAACAGTACCAAGATGGTTTACAACCACAGAAATTTATAGCAGTTATAAAGGTTAGAATTCAAGGTGTCATCAGGTAGGAACATGCTCTCTGATAGCTAGCTTTAGGGGAACTGTCTCAAGGCTTCTGTTTATGGGTATTTATTAGCTTGAAGTTGTTTTGGCTCCAATTACATGACTTTCTCTTCTGTGTGTCTCTTCCTGTTGTTCTGTCCTTTCTGTCTCTGTTCACATTTGTTTTTATCAAGACACCAATCAGACTGGATTAGAGGTTCACCTAATGAACTCATTTTAAATTTGTTACTTGTTTAAAGACCCTGTGTCCAAACTGGAGCATATTCTGTGGCATTAGAGGTTAGGACGTGAGCATGTGAGTATTTAGAGGACCCAAGTTAATTCATAACAGTAAGTCTTGGATTAAATCTCAAGACCCTATTTCTAGATAAAATTAGGTCCTGAGGAACCCCATTCCCTTGGTGTTAGAAATGGAATCCCTGGGTCTTTATCATTTATCAGGTAGGGTCTGTACTCCTGAGCTACACCCTCAGCCCTTTGAGCTACTATGGAGTAGGACTTCCAGTGTACCTGATTGTGTCTTTTGGGAGGTGGGAGTAGTGGTGGTGGTAAGCACAGATTAATTAGTCCTATTGCAAGATAGTTGATGTGCTATTTATCCTAGATGATCTTGTGACAGCGCTTGCTAATATTTGAGATGGGTAAAATTAGAGAACCTTAGAGAAATGTAGTATATTTCTGAATTGTTTTTCAAAATCTTACTTTACTTCAAAAGAATTATTAATAGTGCTTCAGAAAGATAAAATGAATGATGACCATTATTACATATGGGTTGTAAAAAAGTTAATAAAAGCTCCTTGCTTTCAAAATTTATCTCCCCATACTTGTGAATTTAGACAGTATTGTGGGTTTGAGGCTAGCCTGGGCTATATAGAGAGAGGCTCTTGAAAGACTAGGAAACAGTAACAGAAAATGATGAGAGATCAGATATAGTTTGGAGGGGGTTATTTTGGGGTGGGGGTGGGTAGCATGATATTGCAGCATCTGTGATATGGTTTTTGTTTTAATAGCAAGTAGTGTTACCTTAGTTAGTTTGGAGTGCTTCTTAAGTATTTATTGGGGTCCAGAAAGGAGGCTGATTTTAAGCCATAAAACATGTAGAACCATTTCAAGATCATTAAGTTGTAATGTTGTCCATTTTAATAGTGTATCTAGGATATTTGGATAAACTAAACATGTCAAAATACAAGTTTTGAGATAAGTACTTCAATAGACTTTCTATTTTTTATTTCGTAGTTGGAAAATGGATATACTTTATTTGACTACGACGTTGGACTGAATGACATAGTTCAGCTGCTAGTTCGTCCAGACTCCAGTCTTCCTAGCACATCTAAGCAGAATGATGTTCAAGTCAAACCCTCTTCCAGTAATCCGCCTAAAGTAAAGAAAACAGCAAGAGGGGGATCTTCCAGTCAGCCATCTACATCAGCTCGCACTTGTCTTATTGACCCTGGCTTTGGACTATATAAGGTATGTTGTCTTCAGACTTCCTAGTTGTGAGAATACTAATGTCTGTTCTCTTTGGCATGCTGTGAGTAAGCAAGCATTGATTTCCACTAAGTAAACATTGCAGCTGTTCATATTCTGTCAGAAGTAGTCTTTGAAAATTTACCCTGAGGCTGGAGATAGCTGGTGAGTGCTTTTCTTATAAATATGAGACTCTTGGCTTGATCCTCAGTGCTACCAGCAAAAAAAATTGTTGTGGTAGAAAAATGTAAATTGCGTATGTTCAGTTCAAAGAATAATAAAACAAAGATATTTGTGTAAATTCCACCCAGGTGAGGAAGTGGAATGATGCTTGCTAGCACTTTTTAAGGGTATTGCTTGCCTTCCCCAACCCCAGGGAAATTACTTACAGTGACTTTGTAATGCAAGTTTTTTCTTACTTTTTATGTATATTTGTCTAAACAATACATTGTTTTATATATAGCTAGATCTCTTCATAATGAAGTTCTGCTTTTCCCCAACGTTGATGTTTCTGGTGTATATAGTTGTATTTTATTCCTTCACATTATTTCATTCTACTTTATTGACATGCTATCATATATATAGTCTGTATTTATTAGATACTTGAACAGTGTTTTACCTTCAGTTTTAACAATACTGGCTAGCCAGTGTATACCCTGGTACACATATTCTAGAATTTTAGAAATTTCTTTAAAAAAAAAAAAAAAAAGGTAGTGATTGTTCATGAAAAATTATGCTGTGAAGGTTTTATGTGGTTTCACAGGTCTGTTTGTCTATCTCTGTGCCCACACTGTTTTAAGCACTGTAGCTCTACAGAGTTTTTTTTAATACTTCCCTTCTCCCATATCCCAAAGTTAACTCCTGTTTTTTTTTGTTTTTGTTTTTTGCTTTATGGCTTTTTATATACTTGCAATAAAAATTGTTAGAATTGTCTTGTATAAAACTACAAATGACTACTGATATTTTAATGAGGATTGTCTCTAGAGATCAGTTTATAGAATTAATGTGTTTATGGCTTTTAAATTCATGGACACTGCTCTCTCCATTAGTTTATGTCTTTGACAATATTTAATGAATATTTATGTCTGACAACTATATTTTTGATGCTATTTAAATGGTCATTATTTACTGATACATAAAAGTTCAGTTGCCTTACTTACTTGTATCCAGAGTTTTTCGAATTCTGTTAGTAAATGGAAGGATAGTTTTGTTTTATCCTTTCTCATCCTTCTGACTTAGTTTCTTGTGGGTAAATGGGTACCAAGACTTAGCATTTTCAAAATAAGAAATTAGTCAGTGAAACAAAGTAAGAAAACACAAGCAGAGATAATTTATGGGAAAAATAATCAATGGGAAAAATGCAAACATTCATAAGAATAGAAGTAATCAAGAAATTAGTGAAGAGATTTACTACCAAGAAGTATGAGGCTTGTGTACCAGGTAGCTGTCCTGGTAAATTGTTTCAGACATTTAAGGAGTAGATAATTCTGATGATGCATGAATTGACCCACAGCATAAGGAAAGAAGGAAGCTCTTTCCTGCTCTTTAAATGAAGTGAAACACTATTACTAAAACATAACCAGAAACAATTTGGTATCCTAATACTATTTGAAACACAAGTTATATTTAACAAGAATTATGATTATGTATTAAGTGATATCTTGACAAAATATGGATTGTCAGAAAGTGGAGATAGTTAACTATTAGAAAATGTTTTTAGCATAAATTCAGTATTATAATAAACTAAAGAAAGTTTAGCCAATATGTAAAATATTTTCTACATCTAAATACAAATTTGAGTCTGTTCATGATTTTGAATAAATAAACTAGATGAATGTCTTAAGCCATACTTAGCATCATTTTCAATGATGGGGGAAAGTTAGAAACAGCCAGTCAGAAAGCCAGTATTGGGCTGGCCTGGTAGTGTATACCTGTAGTCCCACACATGGGAGGTGGATGCAGGAAGTCTAAGGTCTTTCTGGGCTACATGAGACAGGCTCATGGGGGTATAGAGAAAGCACAGAAAGGAAAGCTAACCAGTACTGCTGTTACTTGACATTCTAGAAGTGCTGGATACCATAATGAAACAGGAAAACAAAATCAACATGAGACCGAAGTTACTGTTTATTAAAGCTGGAGAAAATAAATGTTTTAAGCATGAACTACCAATAAGGTAGTCATTTCCAAAGCTAATATTGTAATACTAATAGATTTCTTCCTATACTTTATTAGTAAGGGAAAATAGTGCTCTGTATTATCTTTTCTCCCTTCTTCTACCCTCCCTTCCTTGTGTTGTCTTTAACAAATATTTCTCTTAGAGCATACAGTATAAATTTGCTATTCAGTTGCTACAGTTATAGTGGCAAACAAATGAGTTGTTTAGTTTATGGGAATTTCAAAAAAACTACCTCAGTTGTATTCAAAGAGCTAAAAGCCAGCTTGCAATTTTGTCTAAACTACCCTTTCATTTCATCTCTTGTAGACATCTATCTTAGTTTGTTTTCTTTGCTAATAATATAGTAATGCAGAACAGGTAATGTGTAGAGAGGCTTATTTTGGCTTATGGCTGTGGCCAAAGGTTAACGAGTTACATCTAGTAATGTCTTTCTTGCTAGTGGTTTCATGCAACACAAAAAGACAGTTTATATGTGGTCTTTCTTGCTTTTATAAATTAAGCAGCCACAATTATTAGTGAGAGATGAGTCTTGCTATGCTGCCCAAACTGTCCTGGACCTCCTGGGCTCAATTAATCCTTTTGTGTATCAGCTGGAATAGCTTAGACAACAGACACACCATGCTTGAGTTTCTACATTCTTCATATTTCACCTTAGTGAGGATTGAACTCTAATACCAGCTTTGGAGGGGCAAACCATACTCAAGCTACAACAGTAAGATGATGCTCTGAAATTTTTTCATGTTGTTACTTTTAAAGTAGACTTATTTTAGAACAGGTATTAGTTATGTTTTATTGCTTTGGCCCAATGCCTAACAAACAATGTAAAAGAGAAAGGATTTACTTTAACCTACAGTTTCAGGCAGTTCAGTCTATGTTTGTTTGGCTCCATGCACCTTGACAGAGTGTCATTGCTGTGGGAAAGGAATTTCTTCACTTGTGTTAAGAGAGAGGCCAGAGTAAGGTGGGAAATACGAATCTGGTATATATTATTTATTTATATATCTCTATTATATATAATATATATTATATATGTATATCATATACCCCAAGTGACTTCCTGATTTAAAATCTCCAATCCCTAAAGTTTTAAAGATTATAGTAAAATTACAAAGAGTGTACAGGCCGTTTTGATGTACCATACTCAATCTCCGATTAATGTCTTACAGTATGGCACATTTGTTATAATAAATGAACTACATTTCTTTAGGTTTTACTTAATATTTTAATTTCTATTTTTCCCATTCCAGAATATGAATGAACACACACAAACACAAATGTGGCATCACATCTCCTGTATTTATGTATTTACATATTAATTTGAGACTGTTTATCTCTGTAGCCTTTGCTGACCTGAACTTGCCATGTACCACCATGTCCTGCTAGGATTCCTTCTCCTCCTCGTCTTCTTCCTCTTCCTCCTCCTTTTTTTTTTTTTTTCTTTTTTTTAAACTTTGAAAGCTGTAAGGCCTGGTTAAGCATTTTTTATAGTTTTGTCTCCTTCAGGTTTTATCTCTTGCTTTTCTTATCGATGGACTAAATTTGTTTTGAGACAGACTACAGAGATGAAAAATGGTACTTTCATATCTCATTAAGGGCTGGCATTGTAAACATGCTATTAAATATAACTTGTATTTTGCATCAGGAGTTTAATTTTGCTGATACTGTTAGTGAACCTTTATCACCTGGCCAAGGCGTACTGTTCCTCACGTTGTTCCACTGTTAATTTTTTTGTCTTTTCTTTTTCCATCCTCTGCTCTTTGAGAAGTCACTATGTATAGCCTGTGTTGAAGATAGTAGAAATTGTGTATTTGATTCCATTCAAGGACAGAATATATATAAAAAAAAAACCCTTAAACATGGGACATTTGTCTTTTCTCACCTGTTTATATATTCAGTTATTTATGTACTGATACTTAAGATTGTTCTAGACTTGGCCAATGGAAGCTTTTTTTTTGTTTTTAAACAAAACAAAACATGGCCCTGTGTTTTCTTACTATACTATTATTGTGCCGTTTCTTTCAGTTTTCTGGTATTTTAAGATGTTTCAAAGTCACCTTGCTTATTTCCTACTCCAGTCTGTAATGAGTCATTCTCCATGGGACACTGGTTTCTCTTCTCTCTTTTCTCTCCTCCTCCTCCTCTTCCTCCTCCTCTTCCTCCTCCTTTTAAATTCATGGACACAGCTCTCTCCATTAGTTTATGTCTTTGACAATGTTTAATGAATATTTATGTCTGACAACTATAATGGGTACTGGGGATCTGAACTCAGGTCTTCATGCTTATATGGCTGGCACTTTGCTAACTGAGCCATATCTCCAACCCCATACTGGTTTATTTGATTAGAGAATGATATTAGAAACAACAGCCTGTGCCCTAGGTCTGTGTTCTCATTCTCTCTCTCCCTCCCTCCCTCCACTCCCTCCTTCTCCTCCTCCTCCTCTTCCTCCTCAGAGTGTGTGTGTGAAATTTTGTGGTCATGCCTGTATATATGTGCATTTGTGTATTGAGGCCAGAAGCAGTATGTTTTTCATTTACTTTCAACCTTATTCAGGACAGAATCTCTCACTTAGCCTAGAGCCCAGTGATTGAGTAGGGTTGCTAACTGCAAGCATACAAGATCTACCTGTTGTTACCCTACCCCAAGCATTGTTTAGTTACAAATGCCTGCATACCGTGGGCATGCAGTGTCCCACAAGGCCAGAGGAGAGCATCAGAAACCCTGGCACTTGAGTTACAAACTGTGTTAAGCCGTCCTGTGTATATTAGGAACCAAAGCACGGTCCTCTGCAAGAGCAGGAGTGCTCTTAACTGCCAAACCTTCTCCTTTCTTACTGGTTTTTTGAGGGGTGGGAGAAAGAGACCCTGTAGGCTTTTTTGTTTATTTGTTTTTCTATTTGTGTTGAAACAGGTTGTAGTTGAGGCTGGCCTTGAGTCCAGATCCTCCTGCCTCTCCCTCCCAAATGCTTGTGTTACAGATGTGCATTGTCATACTTGGTCAGAGGCTGCTGCTACGGTTGAAGGCAATGAAGAAATAACTCATTTTCATAAAAGAATAGCAAACTTCTATTTCTCTTTTCCAAGCTATCCTAGAAGAACTTCACAGAAAACTAGTTTTTTTTGGCAGGGGTCTCTTCTTCTTTACCATGTTATAGCTAGCTGTCAACTAGTTTGTTTAGAGATACAGGCTTCACTATTTAGTCTATATTGTCATATTTAGTCTAACTATTTAGTCTCACATATTTAGTCTAACTATTGTCTATATTTAGTCTGACTTGTCATCCTTTTGTTTTAGCACATTCAAGTTCTGGAGTTACAGGTGCCTTGTATTACCTTGACTGGCTTTGTTTAATAGTTTATATATTTCATGTTAATATATAATACAGATGCTAACTTTCTTAAATTTGCCACTAAATGGTCTGGCCATTTGGTATAAAAAAGACTTCACCGTCAAATTCTAGTTAAATTGTTTGTTAGTTGTAAACTTGCAATGGAATTTATTCTGTTTTTTCAATTAGGAATATTGTGGACCTGACACTTAACTCTAAAGAATCTACTGTGTTATTCACATTGTAATTTTTAAAAGTGTATTTAATTAACTTTATTTGCTGCAGAGGCTATCATGGGCTTGTTTCCATTTTCAGTTTAAAATGAAGTTACTCTTACTGAATTTTTGAGATTTTATCTAATACTTTAGAAGTGCTTTTTTTCTGGATAGTTAGTTCATTCCATGTATCATTGTATATTTAGTGCACATTCACTTACGTATTAATATTAGGGACAGAGAAGTAAACATGATATTCTTTCCTGCCTCATTAGAACTTGTGGTAATTTTGAAGGTAAACTCAAAATACTTTTAAATGCTACTAGTTTTGAGTTTGAGGGATGGCTTAGCAGGTAAGAGTGCTTGCTGTTTTTTCAGAAGACCTGGGTTTGGTTCCTCGCTTCCACATGGTGGCTCCAATTCCAGGAGTTTGATGCCCTCTTTTGGCCTTAGTGAGAACTTTGTGTACATGGTGCACACAAAAACAAACAGGCAAACCATTCATACATATGAAAATAAACAAAAACTATTGTCTTTATTTCTGAATTTCCTCTTTCATGTAATGAAGTTTTGACTAATTAGCATGTAAAAATTTTGTTTTTAAAAACTGTAAAACATCTGGGCATGGTAGTCTACACTTTTAATCCCAGAGACAGGGAGAATAGAGAGGCAGCAGCAGAGGCAGGTAGATCTCTGTAAGTTTAAAGTCAGCCTAGTCTACATAACAAGTTTCTGGATAGCAAGGGTTATGTAATGAGACCCTGCCTTCAAACACAAACACACACACACACTTTAGAATTTTCCCTTTATTTTGAGTTTTGGAGGAATCTGTCATTTTGTTTTGTAAGGGTTTGTTTGGGGGGGGCGGTGGGGGAGAAGGTGACAGTATTAGGAATGTAACCTAAGACCTTGTGGATTTTAGGACTTGATCTACTGCTTTGTGGCTCAGAAACACATCTCTGTCGTCCCCCCCCCCCCTTTCTTTTTGACTAAAATATTGTTTGGACAGCAAAAAAGCAGGTGAATTTTTAAACTAATTTTAAAGCTGGTATAAAGTTGCAGTTATTACCAATCCTATTTGAAGAGCCTGGAGGTCTTTGAGCAGTAGCCAGGTTTGTCCATTCCCATTGTTCATTGTAAATATAGTGAATTACTGAAACTAAATTATGAAGTAAATTTATTTTCTGAAATGTGAACTTTTGATACCTAAATCAGTGCTTTAGTTTGGGTTTCTGCTGTGAACAGACACCATGACCAAGGCAACATAAAAACAACATTCATTTGGGGCTGGCTTACAGATTTGGAGGTTCAGGCCATTATCATCAAGGTGGGAACATGGCAGCATCCAGGCAGGCATGGTGCAGGAGCTGAGAGTTCTACATCTTCATCCAAAGGCAAATAGGAAAAAACTGGCTTCCAGGCAGCTAGGAAGAGGGTCTTAAAGCCTACACCCACAGTAACACACATACTCTAAGGCGACACCTTCAAATAGTGCCACTCTCTGGGCCAAACATATTCAGACCACTAGAGTTGATTAATTCATTTTAGTTTGTGAATAAGGAAACTTTCTGTGATTCAAGTATGTTTTTATCTTTTAAATAGTTGCCATCCAATTCAAATGATGTGTTTAAAATGCTAAGCATTTAAATTTAGCTGAATATGTAGCAGCTAATTTTTCTGTATGCATTGTATGTTTACTGGGGAATACAAGAAAAAGAAATGATCAGTAACCCATGTAAAGTGTTGATATTTTAGTATGTTCTGTCTCCTTTGTCTTCAGTACAATATAGCTTAATAATGACATGAAGAAAACAGCTTAATGAAATGCTACAAAGTAAATATTTCTAAGCACCAAATTTTCAAACAGAATAGCAAACCCCCAGGAATTCTCCCTGTTGCTCTTCCTGATTTTACATATACATGTATATGCATTTGTATGCTTGTGTTTGAAGTGAGATAGCTTGTGTCCTTGGGAAGAACAGTAAGTGCTTTCAGCTGCTGAGTCATTTCCTTAACTTCATATTCTTTACTTGAAACTATTACCTAAACATCTCTAGTAATCTTTTCTGTGCTCTTTATACAATTTTTTCATTTATTTATTTGACTTTACATCCTGATCACAGCCCCTCCCCCAGATTCCCCTCTCCTCTTCCTCTGAGAAGGAAGAGCTCCCCCGCCCCCATATCACCCCACCTTGGCACATCAAGTCACTGCAGGACTAGAAACATTCTCTCCCTTAGAGGCCGGACAGAGTGCTTCAGTTAGGGAACAGGATCTATAGGCAGGGAACAGAGTTAGAGACAGTCCCTACTCCAGTTGTTGGGGGACCTGCATGGAAAACTTAAGTCGCACATCTGCTACATATGTGCGAGGGACCTAAGTCCAGGCCATAGTTGCTCTTTGGTTGGTGATTCAGTCTCTGGGGAGCCCCCAGAGATCCAGGTTAGTTGACTCTGTTGGTCTTCTTGTGGAGTCCCTGTCCTCTTCAGGTCCTTCAGTCCTTCTCCCAACTCCTTCAAAAGACTTCCTAACTATGTCTGATGTTTGGCTGTGGGTCTCTGCGTCTGTTTCTATTGGCTGTTGGGTAGAGCCTCTCAGAGGATAGTTGTGCTAGGCTCCTGTCTGCAAGCATAACAGAATATTATTAATAGTGTCAGCGATTGGTTCTTGACCATGGATGGGTCTTAAGTTGGACCAGTCTTTGGTTGGCCATCTTTATACAATTTTTAACAACTTACTAACATGTAATCTGTTTATGCAATCCAAATTTAGCTGTTTCTGAGTTTTATGTAAACGGAAGCATATTGCATTTTTAAAATTTGTGTTTACAGTGAAATAACAAAATAGAATGAGTCATGTTTAGAGTTGGAGAAACCTGTGTTCCGAGTTTCACTTGATATTTTAGCTATATGTGTTTTTGTGTTATACAGGATGGCAGGTATATATGTACATGTATGTTCATATACCTGTGTGCATGTGTGGAGGCCAGAGCACACCTTCGGGTGTTGGTCTTTCTTTTCTGTCTTGTTTAAGACAGTCTTATTGTTTGCTGTTGTATACCCAAGCTGGCTGGCTTACAAGCTTCTAGGAGTTCCCTTGTCTCCTCCGTTTCCCCTGTTATCATAGGTGCACTGGGATTACAGACCTGTGCTACTGTGACCAGTTTTATGTGGGTTCTTGATATTCGAGCTCAGGTCCTCATGCTGGCTCACTGAGCCATTTCTCTAGTCCTTTACTATATGTCTTCTGAGGATAGATATGTTTCATATCTTTACTTTTTTGGAAAAATGGAAATAATTTTGTATTATAATTATTAAAAGAAGTGATTACATAATCAAAACCTGCTAATATTTACTAAGCAGACAGTGAAAAATAAGATTGCTGCATGAAGTGAGTCAGCATTAGATATGCTTGGTGATGCTTTTCACTGATGTTTAGTGAAAAGACAAAGTTTTCAGTTTGTGCACATTACACGCTTACTAGGTTGGATTTACTCAATCATATTGGTAGGTATGTTTTAAAACCGTAAAAGTTTGAGGCTGAGACAAGATAACTTGTTTAAGATTATATATTTGAAAAGTTTGCATGCTGAATTATCCACAGAGCTGTGTTTTCCACAGAACAAAGGACATGTTTAGAAGCTTGTTTGATGATCCAATCTACTTGGAGGCAAAGGCAGGAGGAATGCAAATTCAAGGCCTGTCTGAATTTTCCATCACAAGTTTCAGGCAGCCTGGACTACATAGAGAGTTGTGTTACCCACCGATACTCTCAAAGACAAAAAAGATAAGAAAACAAAGAGTAAGGCCTGGTAGTTTCAATCTGTAACCTCAGGTACTCAGGGCTGAGGCTGGGAAATTGGAAATTCAGGACCTGGGCACATAGTGAGGTCTTGTCTTAAAATAAAAAGTTTAAAAAGAATGTTAATTTTGTAGTTCAGCAGTCAGTAGTTGCCTAGAATATGTGAGGCCATATGTTCAATACCTAGTATTGGAGCGAGATGGATCCAGAACATGCTTGATAAACAATAGTCCCTCTAGTATTTGCTATTTGATATTGTCTAAGTTTTAGTTATCTTGTTTCTCCTGCTTCAGTTTTTATACCTTTCTAAATGTGCATGACCTTCTCTATATGTGACTATATGTATGTATATGTACATATATGTGCTTACTTATTTTCTACTTTTTAAGACAAAAACTCAATATGTAACTAAGGTGCCTTGCACATTTTGTCACTCAGTATTGAGAGTACTTGTTTTATAAGCATACACCACCACTGCTGAGTTTACATGTAACTTTTGTATATTTCCTTTCAAAAGACAGTTTATTTGTGATCCCTTTATTATACTCTTATTAACGTACATACTCATACTAGCTTTGGTTAGATGAACAAACTGTAAGGGTTTTTTTGTTTGTTCTAATTAAGCCTTTTAAGTCTTTGTCTTGCAAGGTACAAATGAACATATGTGCTTTTTTTAAACCTCATAAGATTACAAGTATATACTACTATACTTGCTTATAGCTATTTTGTTGTTAAATAAAAAATAAGGTCAGATTTAATTACAGGTTCATGTGACTTATCTACTCCATCACAAAATCTAGCCCCAAACCATGCTGTTTATTTTTATATACAAATTTATATATTTTTTAAAAAATTTATGAAGTATGTATATTCTTTGATTTTTGACATCTGTAAAGAAACCTTGTTTTCGAGGAGAGACTAGACTGCCTTTCCTAAGACTAGTGGATTCCTCTTTTGTTGTTCTTGTTTTGTGAATTTCTAGAAATAATACGCTGTCAGAGAACATGTCTTTAATATACAACAGATCAATTCCGAATCCATACCCTAGTCATATCTCTTATCTCTGTCTCACACACTAAGACAGTATTCTTCTGATCATCCGTGGCAAGGATGTCATGTCAAACTAGAGACTTCCCCAGTAGCCTAAAGTCCATTGTGACACATTCACACTGGCTAATATTAGATTGTCTGCCCTGTCCTGTCCTGCTTTGCCTTCCTAGGGAAGACAGAATAATGGCTCTTGGGCTATGATTTCCCCTAGTTTCTTCTGTCTCTTTTTGTTTGTTTGTTTGTTTGTTTTGTTTTTCTCTGTGTAGCCCTGGCTGTTTTGGAACTTACTTTGTGGACCAGGCTGACCTCAAGCTCAGAGACCCACCTGCCTCTCCCTCTTGAGTGCTGGAATTAAAGGCATGCATCACCACGACCTAGCTCTTCTGCCTCTTGACCAAACCTATTGCTTTGCTATGTGAATTGAATTTTTCTTTAAATAACATTAACATCTCCTTTTTGCATTTTAATTCTATAAATTAAAATCATGTGGATATGTATAATTTGAACACTTCCAATCATACATTATTTTCTTTTTGTCAATGCTATAACTTCACAATGACTTTTTTGAAAAAGGGTCTTACTGTGTAACTCACACTGCCATCAAATTCTTATGATTGTTCTATCTTAGCCTCTCTTGGGCTGGTGTTACAAGAACATGCTGCCAGATGTCCACTCATCTGACTAATTCTTTCTGTTCTTAATTCCTCATAAGTTACTTAGAAGGGTACCATGGCAGTATCCTGTTTTTATATTAATTTTATGGTATGGTATTTTTTGTTCTGAGCTGCCATCAAAACCCAGGCTCTACAAAAGAGCTTCATCTCTTACATGCAGTTTAACCTATTTAAATATGTCTTTAGTATGTTCATGTAGCCACAGTTTTACTACTTTGTGGGATATTCTTTCTTCCACCCTTTTTCTACCCTTTCAACCTCCTGACACCAGATAAGAGGGAAAAAAGTATAGAGGGGAAAGAAAAGATATCCCTGTATAAAGTCAGCAGTCGGAAAAAGGAGGATGTTATTGATAGACTACTTGCTACTTACTGAGTAAGGGCATTGAGGTCTCAGACCAAGTTTGATCTTTGCTCTCAGGATATCTCTTTCTACTTGTTTCTTCTTTGCGCAAGACTACTTAACAAACAGCAACCAATAACCCCAAAATCTTTCATGGGCCTAGCATTTATATTCCTTCTGAAAAGTCTCCAGAATACCTAATGTCAAAGAATTGCAGAACAGTATCAGCAGCTGGCAAAACCATGCCCCTCCTAGAGCATGAGGCAAATCATAGCTGCCGTGGACAGTCTAAAGCAGCCCATGTTCCACACTTCAGATTAAAACGAAAACATATTCTTACAGTATTTCTATATTTTTTAAAGAAACAAAAACTTAAAAATTATCACTACATATCTGTATATTTTATAATGTATTTAGAGTTTAGAAGCACCACCAGCCACCTTTCTGTTTGCATTATTGTAAATGGTATGCAAATAAAACAATAGGATAATAAAACTTGAGTTTTAGATTCACTATACTCAAATGACAATCCCTACTTTTATGAACTAATAAATTTTATTTTAGGTTAATCTAAATAGTAGCTCTACATGCTGGCATCTTGCAAATTTCAGCATTTCATTTTGACTGTTTACTGATCCGTAGTAGAATTTATATTTATATTTATATTTATATTTGGGTAGGGATTTTTTTTTTTAACTTTTTGTTTTTGAGACAGGCTGCTGTGCTGTTCCTTCATAGCCTAGGCTGGCTTTGAATTTGTGATTCTTTAGCCTGAGCTTCCAGAGTCCTGGGATTACAGATTATACCCGCCCTCCGCACACTTCAGGCTAAAGGTGTGTTTTCTACTGCTGTTGTTTTAATATCAACCATATATTACATTCCCTGTTACAATGATACAGGTGAAATACTAAATGAAATACTATGTTTTGGCATTCTGTGAGTAAATAGTAACTTAAGTTTATTCTTATCTTTAGCATTGATTATTTTTGTTTTACTTTTTTGCTTACAGGAGATTGTCTTTAAATTTATCAGTTATTATAGTGGAAGAAATAAGCCTGTATTCATTTAATACATAAATCAATTTATTTAGTAGATAGTGTGTTCATTTATGATTCTTTGTTGTACCTAACATATTTGACCATTATTTTATTAGTAGTAGAAGTAGTCGTTGTCTTTCTTTCTCCCTTCTTCCCATCCTTCTGTTTCTCCTCTTCTAAATGCTTTGTTGTGTTGTTTTAAAGCATATCTTTCAAGCTATTTCATTGCTATAGAATTCACTTTGCATACTGCTTTTGGTTGAATGTTGCACCAAGATGAAAGTTAATGGTTTTGACTTATTTGTGCTTTCTCCTTACTGTGTTATTTTGGTGATTTGAAACTTAAAAAAAAAAAACCCTTAAAATATATTTCTGAGTTTATCGCTTACTTTAAGTTTATATTTACCTATCTTGTCAGATTTAATAAGCTTCTTAGTATAATGGCAAAACCCACAGTTTTTCAGAGTCAAAATGCTTTCAGCTCTCTGGATTTACATCTTAATTAGCTTTTGCCTACAACAAGCTAACAGTGCCTTTGTTTCTTCATAAAGAAGTAATTAATAGGCTCATTGTGATTAGGCAAACCTAAGTAAAGAACATTGCATATTATCTGGCACGTGTGGATATAAGTGTTTTAGAACATATTTTCATGCTATACCATCTGTGTTCTAGTTTGCTTTCTGTTGCTGTGATAAAAAACACTCTGATCAGAGCAACTTGGAGAGGAAATAGCTGACTTGGCCCACACTTCCAGGTCACAGTACCCTACTGAGGAAAGGTGGGGCAAGAACTCAAGCAGGAACTGTGGGAAAAGGCTGCTTAGACTCATCTCTAGCATGCTTGCTTTCCTTCTTTCTTCCTTCCTTCTTTCTGTCTTTCTTTCTTAGCTTTATTTTCTTAAATTTTATATATTCACTTTACACTTTGTTCACTGCCCCTTCCTATTCACCCACTCCCACAGTCCCTCCCCTTTTCCTGAACGGGTAGGAGTCCACTTAGGTATCCCCTCCCACCCTGGCACTTCAAATCTCTGTGAGGCCAGGCGCTTCCTCTCCCACTGAGGCCAGACAAGGCAGCCCAGCTACAAGAACTCACATACAGGCAACAGCTTTTGGGATAGCCCCCGTTCGAGTTGTTCAGAACCCACATGAAGGTCAAGCTGCACATCTACTACATATAAGCAGTACATACCTTACAGGGAGGCCTAGGTCCAGCCAGTGTATGTTCTTAGGTTGGTGGTTCAACTCTGAGAAGCCCAAAGGTCCAGGTTAGTTAACTCTGTAGTCTTCCTGTGGAGTTCCTATCTCCTTCTGGACCGCAATCCTTCCTCCCTCAAGCTCCATTCACCATTTGGCTGTGGGTGTCTGTATCTGTCCATGTCAGCTGCTGGGTAGAGCCTCTCAGAAGACAACATGCTCCTGTCTGTAAGCATAGTAGGGATTGGTACTTGCTCATAGGATGGGTCTCAAGTTGGGCCGGTTATTAGTTAGCCATTCCCTCTGTCTTTGCTCCATCCCCCATGCCTGCATTTCTTGTAGATAGGATAAATTTGAGGTTGAAAGTTTTATGAGTGGGTTGGTGTCTCTATCACTCCACTGGGGCTCTTGCCTGGCTACAGGAGGTAGCCTCTTCAGGTTCCATATCCCCAATGTAGTGAGTCACAGTTAAGGTCACTCCCATTGATTATTGGCCACCTCCCTTATCCCAGGTCTCTGTCTCCTCCTGGAGATGCCCCCCCCCCCTACCCCTATCAGTTGCAGACTTCCATTCATTTTCATGGCCATCTATCCATCTCTCTTGTTCTTCCCCACACCTGATTCTGAACTCCTCATCCCCCTACCCATGCCCCTCCCTCCTAGTTTCCTTCCTCCATCTGCCTCTTAGGACTATTTTATTCCCCCTTCTAAGTGAGATTCAAGTTTCCTCGCTTGGGCCTTCCCTCTTGTTTAGCTTCTTTGGGTGTGTGGAATGTAACATGGTACCTGTATTTTATGGTTAATATCCACTGGTAAGTGAGTACATACCACACGTTTCCTTTTGCAACTGGGTTACTACTTTACTCAGGATGATATTCTCAAGTTCCGTCCATTTGCCAGCAAAATTCATGTTGTCTTGTTTTTTGATAGCTAAATAGTATTTTACTGTGTAGATGTACCACATTTTCTTACCCATTCTTCAGTTGAGGGACATCTAGGTTGTTTCCAGTTTCTAGCTCTTAGGAATAAAGCTGCTACAAACATAGTTGAGCAAGTGTCTTTGAGATGTTGAAGTTTCTTATGTATTCAGGACCTACCTGCCTAAGGATAGTGACTCCCACAGTGGGCTGGCCCCTCCTATATTAGTCATCATAGACAGTTCTTCAGGCCAATCTGATTGAAGCAGTTCTTGCATTGAGTTTCCTTCTTCCCAGGTGACTCTAAGGTTGTAGCAAGTTTACAATAAAAATTAGCCAACATCATCTGTTAAGAGTTATATTTATTAAGTATGTTACATGATCTTTGTCTTCAAGGGAAAACTAGATTGATGAGATGATCGATCATGTGTTGATGATTTCAGATTTTGTTGAAAGGGGAAAAAGGTTCAAGAGATTTCTCTCTTTCCCCGGGGGAAAAACAAACAAATAAAACTGTTTTCTTCTTACTTATGTCCTCACATTTTTTAGAAGAATTTTTAAAAACTTGCCTGTTTCTTAATTCTGATATACCTGTGGTCTAATCACTGTTTTCTGCTTGTAAAAGTTGTTGGTTAGGTCCGGATCATTATTGGGCTTCTGTTTTGTATCTTATGCCTCCTTGTTTTATCTTTTGTTCTTTGAAGTGGTAAATGAGCGTATTTGCCCTAGCGAGTTAATAATACATGGCAGAACTCTTCCCAGTTTGTATACATTACTTTCGCTAACCCAGTTGTTCCTTATGAATAATTCCTTCATTTTCAAGTTTTATCTTCACCTAGCGTTTCTTTTTGTTGTTGTTGTTGGTCTGATTGTATAAGTTATTTTTAGGGTTATAAAGAAATTAATAGAACTAATTGTTTCAATTATTTACAGTGTTGGTTTTGTAATGGCAGCATTCTTAACATGATTCCTGCATACGTAATCATTGTTTTTATAAGTAGAACATAGACACGGGTGAGGAAGAACTAAAACATCTACTTCATTGAAGGAAATTGGGGTGAAGTTTAATTATATTAGTAAATACCAAGATTAAAATAGTACAATACAATCTAAAAGAAGTTATGATTTAATCTGTAATCATTTCAAACATGAGTAGCAACAAATACTGTTTAATAATAACTCTCAAATAATTTGAGTTATATTAAAGTTTTTGAAGCAATAGATGAAATTAAGCTTCATTAACTAATTTTAAACTTTTTTTAGGTAAATGAATTGGTGGATGCCAGAGATGTCGGCCTTGGTGCTTGGTTTGAAGCACATATACATAGTGTTACTAGAGCTTCTGATGGACATTCACGTGGCAAAACTCCACTGAAGAATGGCAATTCTTATAAAAGGACTAATGGAAATGTAAATCATAATTCCAAAGAGAACACAAATAAATTGGACAATGTACCCTCTACGTCTAATTCAGACTCAGTTGCTGCTGATGAAGACGTTATTTATCATATCGAGTATGATGAGTAAGTGCTCATATTATTGAGGACTTAATGTTTTCATGTATAGAAGCGAAGCTTTGCATTTCAAGATTATTTTAAATAGTCTTTTTGAAGAAATCATTTAGCGGTCCGGTCATGTTCAGTCTTTGTTTCTGTGTGTTTAGAGATTGTTACCCAACAGTAAAGGCCCTTTCCCTGTCGGTCATCTCTGGCTTAGACATGGCTTGCTTTTAATCATCCTACTGTCAGCTATTTTAGGATGTTCAGATTTCTATTTGTTAGGTTTTGGTTATATTTAATATTTCAGGAAACATAAGATTATTCATTATCACAAAGTTTAGAACTTTTCCATCTTTATCACCCTCAAATAAGAAATCTCATATGAATTGACAGCCATGCCACTGTCTTTGTTTCTAGATAAAGTTATGTTCTCAAATATTATGAGGGATCTTGGCTTTAAGAGCCTAGATTCTAGCACTAAATCTTTGTTATTAAAAATTGTGGAACAAAAGTTTTTGGCACACAGAACATCCTTGCCACATGCTCTGAATTCAAATCTTAAAACGGGCTGTGCATTTGTATAGTACAAGATGGTACTAAGAAAACTTGGTAGAGGGGCTGGAAGATGGTTCAGGTTAGGAGAACTGACTGCTCATCCAGAGGACCCAGCTCTAGTTCCCACACAGTCACAACTTTCTGTAACTATAGTTCCAGTGCCCTCTTCTGGCCTCTGGGAACCAGGAATGCATGTGATGCACAGACGCACATGTAGGCCAAACATCCATATACATAAAATAATAATGATAACAATAATCATAGTAATAAAGAAAAATTTAAAGGAGAAGGCAACAACAAACAACTTGGTAGAAGCTCATTTTTAGGCTGTCTGGAAGGAACAGTAGATACCTTTAATCTTTACTTTTCTGATCTTTGTGCTTTGGGCTAGCTTACTAATTCTACTTACCTCAAATGAATCATTCTATTTTAATCATAGTCCTTGGTAATAGAACCAACAGTGAGAATGCACATAATGATATTGGCCAGGACTAGTAATATTGGTGAACTTGTGTCAGTGTAGGAGGGTCTGGAGTCAGGAGTCAAACGTATTGATGGATAGTCTCTGGATTTAATGAATGCTGGGGCTGAGATCATGAAGACAAGTTACTAGAGTGGTAGACTTAGCTACTGCCAACAAGTAATGTTTAAGCTCTTGTAACAGTTTTATCTTAATAAAAAATGTATATGGATGTTTTGCCTATATATATGTATGCAAACCACTTGTGTGCCTGGTGCCCACAGAGGCCAGAAGAGGGTACCCTTGGAAATGGAGTTACAGACAGCTAGTTGTGAGCTGCAGTGTTGGTGCTGGGAATCAAACCCAGATTCCTAGAAGAGCAGGAAGTTCTCTTAATCACTGAGTCACCCTTCCATCCTCAAGGTTTATCTTTTGATAAAATGGAAAAATAGCTAGGAAAACTGCTGCCCGAGGTTTCATTCTGTCCAAGAAGTATTATCATTTGCCAAAAAGCATGATACAAAATAGCACAGATAGGAATTGGACCTGAAGCTTTAAACACAAAGTAAGCCAGTGCTTATTCAATTGTACAGTTTTAGAAGTTTTTGAAGGTGGTTTAGGAATAACAGTACCCAAAGGATAGGGTCTGTACTTTATTTTGGTGTTAGAAGACAAAACAAAACTTTTCTTTTTTATTTAGCTGAATTTTTTTTTATTAATGTTGAAAACTTTCTTGATTAGAATCAATGCTAGAAATGAGTTCAATCAGTGGTTCTCAACCTGAGTTGTGACCCTTTGGGCTTGAACAGTCTTTTCACAGGGGTTGCCTAAGAGCATCAGAAAATACAAATGTTTACATTATGAATCATAACTGTAGCAAAATTACAGTTATGAAATAGCAACAAAAGTAATTTTATGGTTGTGGATCACCACAACATGAGGAACTGTTAGGAAGGTTGAGAACCACTGGTCTAAATCAACATACATAAGAAATCTACAATACATTTTACCTGATAGAATTAAATGCTTCACCTCTGGCCAACTTAAAGATAATCATATAGCTGAACTTTTTTGAGAAACAATTCTCTTTACAGCATATAAATATGGTATATGCTGTATAAAATAGATGAGCTCCTGTAACAAAATCCTTGGTAACAGAAGGAAGGCTGGTGGAAACATGTCAGATGAGTCAT
The DNA here is from genome assembly GCF_011762505.2 of Arvicanthis niloticus. Taxonomy (NCBI): domain Eukaryota; kingdom Metazoa; phylum Chordata; class Mammalia; order Rodentia; family Muridae; genus Arvicanthis; species Arvicanthis niloticus. The sequence goes on from NC_047658.1 coordinate 137,485,501, forward strand.
GACATAATATGGAGAGGGTAGTAATTTTTCTTAAAGCTTTGTGACCACTAGAAGAATGAATTTTAAAGTAGAATTCTGCTTCTGCCTCCCGAGTGCGGTATTAAAGGCATGTGCCACACCCAGCTTCAAGATCCTATTTCTAAAATAAACGAAACATAGCCAATAAAGCAAAGGAAAATAGATAGAATCTTTGTTGCTCAGTTTAGCCCCAAATTTCTGGTCTCATAGTGTCCTCTTTTTTTTTCAGCCTCCAAAGTATCTAGGGGTACTGACTCATGCCACTGTACAAGCTGTAATAAGTCACTTTTGCTGGACTGCACGATTCAAGGGAGAGAGTGGAATGTGACGTGGCTGTCAAATAGAGGGTGCTGTCCTTGTTCTGGACTGGATGTCCTGTGTGGAATATTGTCTTCCAGCTCCAGTGTCGTACAGCACTTACTTGACCAGGTGCATGTTCAGGGTAGAACCTAAATTGTAAGACTGTAAAACTATCATGCAGAGCTACATCTTTAACTTGAAGAACTTGAATTATGATAAGCTCTTACTGTAAAAGCTTCATCTAGGAGGTTCTGCACAATCATAGAGAAGCACCCAAACTTCAAATCTCTATAGAGAAAAAAAATGGTTTGACTTGAGACATGGCCATTGAATAAACATTGGTCGTTTTTCAGCTCTAGACCAGGATACGTACAGAAGATATGTTGTAAAGAAAATTTGTAAAATTAGTAGTTACACTAAATGACTTTAGTCTTCACTATAATTTTTATTTTCAGAGCACTTAGGATGTTGTAAAGGCTATTAATCATCCTACTTATGATACTAAGCACTACAGGTTTTTCAGTGACCTATTACATTAAGCTTTTTTATTGTACTTTTAACATCAAAGTGCTGCAGTGTAGATTGGACAAGTGCAATAGCTTACATAAGCTGTGCTTAGCACTTCAGAATGGAATTACTCAGAAGTTGCTTTAATTTTAATCAGTTAGTAAGAGGCAGAGTCTTCAAATTCCTGGATTTGTGAACCTCCAGACAGTTTGCAGAGTATTAGGATTACAGTACTCAGATGAACGACTCCTCATGCCCCTGAATTGGATGTTGGGGTTTGAACTCAGGGCTATAGCAAACTAAGCAACTACTCTACTGCTGATGTAAACCCCTAGTCCTTTGAAAAGCTATTTTTATAATAAAAGTCTTATCTTACATATTATTAGACCACATGAATTCTCAGTCTGGAAAGGGAAACTCACCGGAGAACAGAATGACTTGAGAATCAGATTAAGATACATAGGCATTCCTTTTATCAATCAATTCGTTTCTACTTATAGCAGAGATAACAGTTTTTAATCTATATGAAAAATAATAAATGTTTCAGAATTAAGAATTAAGATTTTTTTTAAGGTAGAAGGATTTTAAAAACAAACCAAGAAAACTTGAACTAGGAGTCATTGACACCTTCTCTCAAAATTATAGATACATGGTGGCACATGCCTTTAATCCCAGCACTTGGGAGGTGAAGGCCAGTGGATCTCTGAGTTCAAGACTAGCTTTGTCTATATAGTAAGTGCCAGGACAGCCAAGGCTATGTAGAGAGACCCTATTTTTAAAACTCAAAGGTGGCGTGTTTGTGTGTGTGTGTGTGTGTGTGTGTGTGCGCGCGTGCGCGCGTGCACACAAGAAAAAGAAAATATGTTCATGCAAATGTTAATGTTGACATGTTTTTAAGATGTTAGGTTTTTCTGATGTTAATATATATATCTCTTCTGAAAATTACTTGATGAATATAGGCTCAATTGTTGAAGGCTTCTTGTGAAGAATGTGTAGCTTGTCAGTATCACAGCCTAGGTTAGGCTGTTATCAATGATTTACATCTTATGGCAGCTGATGTAAATAAAGTATGTGTGGTTAACAAAGTGTCTGACACAAAAGTAGTTGTTTTTTTTTTTACTTCTCGATTAGTATCTCTTGTTTTATTAGAATCTTATCAACATGATATTTGGAGAGAAATTTATTATCTGGAGATTTGGATTTAAATTAATTTTTAAAAACACCCTTTGAGGCCATACATAATTTACCTGTGAGGAAAGTTAACTCCCTTTCCTCACAATAAAATCCTAAGTCCTGAGGAAATAGGGGGGGTTGGAAAATTCTTTCGTTTTTTTAGGACAGTCTCATGTATCCTAAGCTGGTCTTGAACTGCTATGTAGCCAAGGATTATCTTGAACTTCTAAGTTTCCTTCTTCCTTCTCTCGAATGTGAATGCTGGCTTAAGAGACATGTGCTATCTATCATGCTGGTTTATGTGGTACTGGGAATCAAACACTGGGCTTCATACCCTACCATACTCTACCAACTGAACTCTGTCTTCAACCCTGAAAACTCTCTTGATGGTGTCATATAAAGAAAATAAAGTGGAGAAGGATTACAAGTAATGATATGTCAAAGGAATATAAGCAATTTCAAATCATTAAGTGTTAAAGGAAAGGAACAAAATGTTCCCTATTTCATTTTGGTAAGCTTGTCCCCGTCTACTTTTATAGCTTCCTGAATATTATTTATTCCTGTCATATATCCTTTAAATAGCCAAGATACTAAAAATTTAAATGACATTTTAAAGGTCATCTAAAAGGTCATTACAAAACTGGGACAGTAATCTTGGGTAATTAGAAGTCCTCAGAGACTCTTGATACCTATAAGACTGACTGGGGAGAGAATTCTGAGGACAGCCATTTTTCCTGTTTCTAGTAAGTAATGTATGGGATAGAATACAGTTCACAGTGCTTTAGAAAATATCCCCTTTGTGTTTGGAGGGGTAGAGAGTCAGTGTATCTCTAGCCCTCTCTTCTCTAAAAGTCACTATGCTCACTATGTATCCTGAACTGGCTTCAAACTTTCAGGAGGCATCCTGTCTCTGCATTTGATTGCTGGGATTATAGGCTTACAGACCTAACATTCCTTGTTAGATAATGTCAAGTCTTTTTTTTTTTTTTTTAATATATATGAATGTTTATATATATATATATGGGCTACATGTGTGGTTTGGTACAGAGGACAACCTTGGATATCATTCTTAAAAACACCATGTACCTCCTTTGATACAGGATCTCTTACTGGCTTTGAGCTCACCATTTAGGCTAGACTGGTTGGCCATTGAGCCCCAGGAATCTCATTGTTTCAGCTTCCCTGGTGTTGGGATTACAACTGTGAACCATCATACCCAGTTTTTTACGTGGGTACTGGGGCTTGAATTCAGGTTCTCATGTAATTTGTAGCATTGTGGTAGTTACATGAACGCATGAGGAAACCAACTCTATTACACAATTTTTCAAAGGTTACATTCATGAAATTGTAAGACTTCAGAGCCTAAGAGTTATCTAATAGAAAAAGGTCATATCCTCTGGAGTTGGAGTTAGAGGTAGTCGTGAGCCACCCAAAATGGGTGCTGGAAACTGAACTTTGCTCATCTGGAGGAAAAGATAGTGCTCTTAACCACTGATTGATGTCTTCAGACTGTTTTTGTGAGTTAGGGTCTCATGTAGCTCAGGCTGGCCTTGAACTTGCTTTGTAGCTGAGCTGAGATTTATATTCCCAGTCTATCCCCCAAGTGCCGGGGTTATAAACATGCACCACATCTAGGTTTAAGATCTTTATCTTTAGAATAATATTTAATGTCTGATGTCTATTTACCAAAATAACTGATATTAGGCATTTTTTGTTTGTGGGGAGTTAGTAATGGGTATAAATATATGTCATATGTATATAGAAATGTCATATATATATAGAAATGTCATATGTTGCTGTTGTGTTGAATTTTTTTCATAATATGTAAGTGGTTATATTGAAATTGGGGGTTGGACACTTGGATCCATAGAAATGTTGCAATCAGTAGAGGGTCTTTCACTGTAGCCCATGTGTTTTGGGAAGTTGGAGGTTCAGCTGCTCGTGAGTACTGGTATCACAGGTATATGCGTTCACTTAAGGCAAAACATGCTGTGGGTAAAAAGGATTGGAAAATTAATTAGAAGTTAATTCTAAACATGTTAAGAGAAGTTGAATTGGTGCTTGTAATTGCTCTCAGTGTAACCTTGTTTGAAGCTATTCTTAGCCTGTGGTACATGTCTTTGAGTAGTCTTAGTTATGTCTACTGCAAATAGACTCTAAAGAGGCAATTGTGAATAAACCATTGGTGTTTTTTGATGCAAGTAGCTTTTCTATAAAGTAGAAAAACGTGGGGCATTTTTGAGAATATTGATATGTTGTAATCTTTTTAAAAATTAAATCTTGTCAAATATAATGTTTTCTAGATTTTGATACAAGGGCTTTTTTTAAGTAATGTTTCTCACGTTTATCTTGAGTATAGGGAGCTAGAATCAGTCTTGCTGCAATGACTTAATTGTCCTTGTTTGTGACTAATGTGTTAACCAGAGATTTCCAAGTATGTTTTCCTAGTGTTCTATGGATTACAAGGCTCTGAGTGGATTATAATCAAAAGGATACTAGAAGGCATTAGATGTACATGTGACATGCAACGTCATTATTGCCTTGAGTTGTAAGAGAACTTTGTACTCAAAAGGGAGCTTTATATATATATGAGTTGATTTTGAGTTTTTAGATATGCATCATTTCTTTACATGAGTGTGTCTTGCAAGGTGGTCAGAAATAATTAGATTTTACCCAAATAAGTTGTTTAAGACTCATATTCCTGAGGTGCTCCTCTCTCAGACCTGTACTAGGGGCCCTTTGGAAACACAGAAGTCTGTTCTTCAAGTAGAGATTCCCAAAGCCTATTAAATATAAAGAACAATATATATCATATTATGCAATAAACTGAGTATTTTGTTTGAATTGCAAGTCTTTAGTTTATTGGTAAGATTTTAGTTTTAATTAATTGAAACTTCTGTACATGCACATGTCTTGATATAATCTACATTCCATTCTTAACAACTTCTTCTCTACCTGTGACACATTTCCCTCCCAACTTCATGTGTTCTTCTCTCTGTCTTAAAGCTCGCGGCCAGTGCTCCCTGTATATGCATTGGCATAGGATCATCTGCTGGGTAATGAATAGCTTCTTGGGGCTACATCCCTAAAGAAAAGTTTCCTTTTCTTTCCCAGCATCCATCAGTTGCCAGTAGTCCTCACTGGGGGGGTGGGACTTCTGTTCCCATCACTGAGTTATTTGCTGGATTGATCTCATGCAGGTGTTATGTATGCATTCACAGCTACTCTGAATTTAGTTGTATATTGGGCCTGTCATGTTCAGTCAGCATATACTGTTTTGCTGTGGATATCTTACTTACAGCTCTTTCTACCATTTTTCCTTCTCTCTTCCGTGATGATCCCTGTGCCTTTTGGTAGTAGCTACATGCATTTAGAACTGGGCAGGCAGTAGGACAGTCTTACACTTTACCACTCAATCAGCTGTGAGTCTCTGTATTAATCACCATGTGCCAAAAGATTCTTTTCTAATGAGGGCTGAGAGATGTGCACATTTATGGGTATAGAAAGGAGAACTTGGGGTAGTTTAATATTGTGTATAAAATTTGCTTGGTTTTTTCCTAGACATTTGTTCTTTTTTTTTTCTTTTTTCTTATTTGTATTTATTTTAGTGTATATTTTCTTTATTTACATTTCAATTTCAGAAGGGGAGTCCCTTTTCAGGACTCCCCTTCTGAAACCCTCTATCCCATCCTCCCTCCCCCTGCCTCTATGAGGGTGCTTGCCCACCCACCAACCCACTCCTGTCTTCCCTGGCATTCCCCTACACTGGGGCATGGAATACCCTTAGGCCCAAGGGCCACTCCTCCCAGCAAGACCATCCTCTGCCACATATGCAACCGGGAGCCATGGGTCCCTCCATGTGTACTCTTTAGTTGGTGGTCCAGTCCCTGGGAGCTCCATGGGGTCTGACCAGTTGACTCTGTTGCTCCCCGAATGGGGTTGCAAACCCCCTCAGCTCCTTCAGTCCCTTCTCCAGCTCCTCCATCAGGGACCCTGTGCTCAGTCCAATGGTTGGCTACTAGCATCCTTCTCTGTATTTGTCAGGCTCTGGCAGAGCCTCTCAGGAGACAGCAAACACGTCTCAGCATCCTGGTTTGTTGACAGAATATGGGATGGATCCCCAGGTGGGGCAGTCTCTGAATGGCCTTTCCTTCAGTCTCTGCTCCACACTTTGTCTCCATATTTCCTCCTGTATTTTATTCCCCCTTCTGGGAAGCATTGAAGCATCCAGACTTTGGTCTTCCTTCTTCGTGGGCTTCATATGATCTGTACATTGAATCTTGGCAATTCTGAACTTTTGGGCTAATACCACTTATCAGTGAGTGCATACCATGTGTATTAGTTTGTGACTGAGTTACCTCATTCAGGATCATATTTTCAAGTTCTATCCTTATGCCTGTGAATTTCATGAAGTCATTGTTTTTAATAGCTGAGTAGTATTCCATTGTGTAAATGTACCACATTTTCTGTATTCATTCCTATGTTGAACAACACCTGGGTTCTTTCCAGCTTCTGGCTATTATAAATATGGCTGCTATGAACATAGTGGAGCCTGTGTCCTTGTTGTATGTTGGAACATCTTTTGGGTATATGCCTAGGAGTGGTATAGCTGGGTCTTCAGGTAATACTATGTCCAATTTTCTGAAGAGCCACCAGACTGATTTCCAGAGTGGTTGCACCATCTTGCAATCCCACCAACAATGGAAGAGTATTCCTCTTTCTCCACATCCTTGCCAGCATCTGCTGTCACCTGGGTTTTTGATCTTACCCATTCTAACTGGTATGAGGTGGAAACTCAGGGTTGTTTTGATTTGCATTTCTCTGACTAAGGATGTTGAACATTTCTTTAGGTGCTTCTCAGGCATTCGAGTTTCCTCAGTTGAGAATTCTTTGTTTACCTCTGTTCCCCATTTTTTAAAATAGGGTTATTTGGTTCTCTAGAATCTAACTTCTTGAGTTCTTTGTATATATTGGATATTAGTCCTCTATCGGATGTAGGACTGGTAAAGATCTTTTCCCAATCTGTTGGTTGCTGTTTTGTCCGATTGATAGTGTCCTTTGCCTTACAGAAGCTTTGCAATTTTATGAGGTCCCATTTGTTGATTCTTGACCTTAGAGCATAAGCCATTGGTGCTCTACTCAGGAACTTTTCCCCTGTGCCCATGTGTTCGAGGCTTTTCCCCACTTTCTCTTCTATTAGATTCAGGGTATCTGCTTTTATGTGGAGGTCCTTGATCCACTTGGACTTGAACTTTGTACAGAAAGATAAGAATGGATCAATTTTCATTCTTCTACATGTTGTCCTCCAGTTGAACCAGCACTGTTAGTTGAAAATGCTGTCTTTTTTCCCACTGAATGGTTTTAGCTCCTTGTCAAAGATCAAGTAACCACAAGTGTATAGGTTCGTTTCTGGGTTTTCAATTCTATTCTATTGATCTACCTGCCTGTCACTGTACCAGTATCATGCAGTTTTTATCACTATTGCTCTGTAGTCTAGCTTGAGGTCAAGGAATGTTGATTCCCCCAGAAGTTCTTTTATTGTTGAGAATAATTTTCCCTATCCTGAGTTTTCTGTTATTCCAAATGAATTTGAGAATTTCTCTTTCTAACTCTATGAAGAATTGAGTGGGAATTTTAATGGGGATTACATTGAATCTGTAGATTGCTTTAGGCAAAATGGCCATTTTTACTATATTAATCCTGCCAATCTGTGAGGAGAGCTTTCCATCTTCTTCAATTTCTTTCTTCAATGACTTGAAGTTCTTGTTGTACAGATCTTTCACTTGTTTGGTTAGAGTCACACCAAGATATTTTATATTGTTTGTGACTATTGTGAAGGATGTTTCCTTAATTTCTTTCTCAGCCCGTTTATCCTTTGAGTAGAAGAAGGCTGCTGATTTCTTTGAGTTAATTTTATATCTGCCCACTTTGCTGAAATTGTTATCAGGTTTAGGAGTTCTCTGGTGGAAGTTTTGGGGTCACTTAAGTATACTATCATATTATCTGCAACTAGTGATATTTTGACTTCTTCCTTTTCAGTTTGTATCTCTTTGACCTCCTTTTGTTGTCTTTAATTCCTCTGGCTAGGACTTTGAGTATTATATTGAATAGGTAGAGAATGGGCAGCCTTGTCTAGTCCCTGATCTTAGTGGGATTGCTTCAAGTTTCTCTCCATTTAGTTTGATGTTGGCTACTGGTTTGCTGTATATTGCTTTTACTATGTTTAGGAATGGGCCTTGAATTTCTGATCTTTTCAAGACTTTTACCATGAAGGGATGTTGAATTTTGTCAAATGCGTTCTCAGCATCTAGTGTGATGATCATGTGGCTTTTTTCTTTAGTTTGTTTACATAGTGGATTACATAGAGGATTTCTGTATGTTGACCCATCCTTGCATTCCTGGGATGAAGCCTACATGATCATGATGGATGATCATTTTGATGTATCCTTGGATTTGGTTTGCAAGAATTTTATTGAGTATTTTTGCATCAATATTCATATGGGAAATGGTTGTGAAGTTCTCTTTCTTTGTTGAGTCTTTGTGTGGTTTTGGTATCAGTGTAATTGTGGCTTCATAGAACAAATTGGGTAGTATTCCGTCTGTTTCTGTTTTGTTGAATAGTTTAAAGAGTATTGATATTTTGGTATTAGGCCTTCTTTGAAGATCTGATATAATTCTGTACTAAAACCATGTGGTACTGTTTTTTGTTTGTTTTGTTTTTTGTTTTGTTTTTGTTTGTTTGTTTGTTTGTTTTGGTCAGGAGACTTTTAATGACTGCTTCTATTTCTTTAGGGGTTATGGGACTGTTTAGATGGTTTATCTGATCCTGGTTTAACTTTGGTACCTGGTATCTGTCTAGAAAATTGTCCCTTTTGTCCAGATTTTCCAGTTTTGTTGAATGTAGGAACTGATTTTTTTTTTAACTTGCTCAGTTTCTGTTGTTATGTCTTTCTTTTTATTTCTTATTTTGTTAATTTGGATACTGTCTCTCTGCCCTCTGGTTAGTTTGGCTAAGGGTTTATTTATCTTGTTGATTTTCTCAAAGAACCAGCTCAGGGGTTTGTTGATTTGGGGGGGGGGGTAATAGTTCTTTTTGTTTCTACTTGGTTGATTTTAGCACTGAGTTTGATTATTTCCTGACATCTATTCCTCTTGGGTATATTTGCTTCTTTTTGTTCTAGAGCTTTCAGGTGTGCTGTTAAGTGTATGCTCTCTCCAGTTTCTTTTTGGAAGCACTTAGAACTATGAGTTTTCCTCTTAGCACTGCTTTCATTGTGACCCATAAGTTTGGGTATATTATGCCTTCATTTTCATTAAATTCTAAAAAGTCTTTAATTTATTTCTTCCCTGACCAAGTTATCATTGAGTATGGCATTGTTCAGCTTCCATGTGTATGTGGGCTTTCTGTTGTGTTTGTTGCTATTAAAGACCAGCCTTAGTCCATGGTGATCTGATAGGATTCATGGGATTATTTCATTTTTCTTGTATCTGTTAAAGCCTGTTTTATGACCAATTATATTTTCAGTTTTGGAGAAGGTACCATGAGGTGCTGAGAAGAAGGTATATTCTTTTGTTTTAGGATGAAATGTTCTATAGATACCTGTTAAATCCATTTGGTTTATAACTTCTGTTAGTTCTACTGGGTCTCTGTTTAGTTTGTGTTTCCATGATCTGTCCATTGATGAGAGTGGGGTATTGAAGTCTCCCACTATTATTATGTGAGGTGCAATGTGTGCTTTGAGCTTTAATAAAGCTTCTTTTATGAATGTGGGTGCCCTTGCATTTGGAGCATAGACATTCAGAATTGAGAGTTCATCTTGGTACAGTTTTCCTTTGAATATGAAGTATCCTTCCTTATCCTTTTTGATAACTTTTTGTTGAAAGTTGATTTTATTCAATATTAGAATGGCTACTCCAGCTTGTTTCTTGGGGCCATTTGCTTGGAAAATTATTTTCCAGCTCTTTACTCTGAGGTAGTGTCTGTCTTTGATACTGAGGTGGATTTCCTGTATGCAGCAAAATCCTGGGTGCTGTTTACGTATCCAGTCTGTGTCTTTCTTTTTATTGGGGAATTAAGTCCATTGATGTTAAGAGATATTAAAGAGTAGTGATTTATTGCTTCCTGTTTTGATGTTATTTTCATGTCTGTGTGGCTATCTTCTTTTGGGCTTGTTGAGAGAAGATTACTTTCTTGCTTTTTTTAGGGTGTAGTTTCCTCCCTTGTGTTGGTATTTTCCATCTGTTATCTTTGTAGGGCTGGATTTGTGGACAGATATTGTGTAAATTTGGTTTTGTAATGGAATATCTTGGTTTCTCCATCTATGGTAATTGAGAGTTTTGCTGGGTATAGTAGTTTGGGCTGGGTTTTGTGTTCTCTTAGGGTCTGTATGACATCTATCCAGGATCTTCTGGCTTTCATAGTCTCTGGTGAGAAATCTAGTATAATTCTGATAGGTCCGTCTTTATATGTTACTTGATCTTTTTTTCTTACTAATTTTAATATCCTTTCTTTGTTTTGTGCATTTAGTGTTTTGACTATTATGTGACAGGAGAAATTTCTTTCCTTGTCCAATCTATTTGGAGTTCTGTAGGCTTTTTGAATGTTTGGGTTTTTTTTTTTTTTTTTTTTTTTTTTTTTTTGGTTAGGGTTAGGGTTATAATTTTGTTGAAGATATTTACTGGCCTTTTAAGTTGGGAATCTTCACTCTCATCTATACCTATTATCCTTAGGTTTGGTCTTCTCATTTTGTCCTGGATTTCTTGGATGTTTTGGGTTAGGAGCTTTTTGCATTTTGCATTTTCTTTGACTGTTGAGTCAATGTTTTCTATGCTATATTCCTCACCTGAGATTCTCTGTTCTGTCTCTTGTATTCTGTTGGTGATGCTTACGTCTATGACTCCTGATCTTTTTCCTAGGTCTTCTATCTCCAGGGTTGTCTCCCTTTATGATTTCTTTATTGTTTTTATTTCATTTTTATTTTCTGGATGGTTTTGTTTAATTCCTTCACCTGTTTGGTTGTGTTTTCCTGTAATTCTTTAAAGGATTTTTGTATTTCCTCTTTGAGGTCTTCTACCTGTTTACCAGTGTTCTGTATTTTTTTTTTTAAGGGAGTTATTTATGTCCTTCTTAAAGTCCTCTATCATCATGAGATGTGATTTTAAATCACAGTCTTGCTTTTCTGCTGTGTTGGGGTATCCAGGGCTTGCTGTGATGGGAGAACTGGGTTCTGATGATGCCAAGTAGTCTTGGTTTCTGTTGCTTATGTTCTTACCCTTGACTCTCGCCATCTGGTTATCTCTAGTGTTAGCTGGTCTTGCTGTCTTTGACTGTGGCTTGTCCCTACTGCAAGCCTGTGTGTCAGTACTCCTGGGAGACCAGTTCTCTCTGGGAGAAATTTGGGTATGGAGAGGTGTGGCACAGGGTCAGCTCCAGTGTACAGATGGAAACCTAAAGGATCCTGTTTCTGGCTGTTTCTTACTTCCTGTGTTCTGATGGCTCTAGGCTGGTCCCTCTTGGGCCAGGAATTTGAGCAGAAGTGGTGGTCTTACCTGTGCTCACAGGTGTGTTGGCACTCCTGAGAGACCAGCTTATTCCTGGCAGTATTTGGGTATGGAGTACTGAGGCACATGGTCCGATTTGCTCATTTTAAACGTAAGCTTTTCTGATTTAATTTCTTCCTGTAAATATCTGCTTGATACGTGTTCTTTTTTTCTTATAACATCGAAAAATATACCTAACAGTGGAATGCTCTGCCTTTTGAAACTGTTGAAGAAACTTGGGTTATTTTGGTAAGTATTTTTAAAGTGCCGTATTTTGGGCTTAGATGTTTTTAACCCAGTTGTCTTTCTAGCTTTATAGAAACAGTAATTCATCACTGCTAGTGTGTTTGAAAATTAGATGTATTTTCATATAATTTGTAAAATCCCCATATAAGCAGTTCTAGGTAACCTGTTTGTAAGTTCTAAGTTTTAGGTGTCATAGGATGTTATAATATTTTCTGTTAGAATATATTTTCTTTTTGCATGCTGCTTGACATTAAAGATTTTCTAAACTAGAACATGCCTACAGATGAATGGTGTCTTTATTTAAACATGTTTCTTCCAGGAAGCAATATTTTGAAAAAAAGGTGGGGGGTTGTTGGTAACTGCCGTATATAATAGTTTTGAGAGTTGGGATTTTTAGCGTAAAAGCCACTCATTAAAATGAAGTTTTAGTATTGTATGCAAACTTATTTCCATTTCCCTGGAACAGAATTCTGTACATGCTATTTCAGTATCTATTAGCAAAAATTGGTTGTTTTTAGTTGATAAAGATGTCATTTAGTTAAGGATAATCAAAAGTACATACTCTGAAGGGTAACTCAAAGAATTTTATTACATTTGGAGCAATACAACTTTTATTGGGAAAATTTAAGCTTTCAGTTTATTTAAGCCTTACTGAGAATCTAAATCTCACCAAAGTGGAATAAAATCCAGGATGCTCTAGCTTGGATCTGTGGAATAACGCCTTGACTTCCAGGTTGTGAGAAACGGGTACTTAGATTCTTCCTCCTACAGGAACAGGGACTGGCCTCTTGGTACAGTATAAAGGAAGATGACCTTGATCCGTGACTCCAGCTTCCTAGGAATACTTTAAGTCTTGTTTTAGAAGTTGTTCAACCTTCCTTCCCAAGAGTATTTGATATAGTCTGCAGTCTTTCTCATTGCATGGTAGAAGTGGCTACTTGGGCTAGATTGCAGTAACTTCAACTGTACGTTAAACTTCATGGGAAAGGGAATGTCATGTTAGTAGTTGCTTACATTTGAGTAGACGATCACATTCTGATATAATTAAAAGTTTAGCTACTTGTGGATATTTTACTTGCTATTTTAAGAACACTGAAGGCAAAAATTTCAAGTAAGTATATACTCTATATGAAATTTTGTTCCTGCCGATAGTTTGGATATGGCTTAAGTGTGTCCCCCAGGGGGTCATGTCATTGAAACGTAACTACTGTGACAGAGTAAGAGGTGTTTTGATGCCTTTAAATGCAGAACTTACTTTTTAGCTCAATTGCAGAACTGCCCTTGAAAGGTATCATGGGACCTGGTCTTTTGACTTCGTATTTCCAGATAGGCTCACCTCCTCTCATACATCCTCCCAACATTATGGTACATGATCTGCTCTATCTACTTTTAGTTCTCTACCAGAGGGAAATCAGTGGAGCCCACCTGGTTTAGGACTATGCATCGCCAGAACACAAACTAGAAATAATTTCAAACAAACAAAACCCCTCTTCTCTTATAGCGGTATGCAGCCTCGGCTGTTTTGTTTCAGTGTTGCAAGATAGACTAATGTATTTGCCACCTAAAAATACTTGGCTTGTGTATTTTTAAGAAGAGACATGGCACAATCAAAATTGGTTTTAAATACAGTAGTTTCATATAATACCTGATTAAGAGACCTTGGGGCTGGAGAAGTGGCTCAGAGGTTAGGAGCACTGAACTGATCTTGCGTAGGATGGATTCTCAGCACTCACATGGTGGCATAACTCTGATTCCAGCCACAGTTGCTCTCTTTGGGCCTCTGTGGACACTGTCTGCACATGGTCCACATACACACTGGCTAAAACACTCATACACAGAAAAAGAGTTTTTAAAGAGCTTTAATTCTATAAAAGCAGATTTTTACTTAATGAGCTGAACATACTTCCAAATATTCTTTAGTGTGTTATAATTCAAATATCCTAAAGTTCACACAGGCTGTCTCAGTGAAAACTTGCCATTTTACCAGGTGAGTGCTGTGATAAAGTATTTACAATTTCACTTAACAGTGCAAAGGTACAGGACGTGTGTATGTGATCTTGAGGAGGAACAGTAGACGATGTAGAATATGGGCTTGAGAGTAGATACATACTACTATATTGTCAAGGGTGTATAATAAGAAGAAAGGACTCTAAAGATGGAGTAAAAACTATAGGCATAGTGGTAATTGGCAGTCCCGCTTCCAGGGCCAGGCATCATTCCAGAAAAATGTGAAATCCATGGACCAGAAATAAACCAGCAGTTGAGAACTTGAGCTTACTGGATAGTTTGGAAGTAGCTTATGAATAGGGGCCTCGGATGATTGATTTGGTTAATGTGTTAGAGAGCAGTTTAGCCACTTGGGCTGTGCTGTGCTCTACCCAAGAACGAAGGTATAAAGTATATAGGCAACTGTATTCAGCACATCAGACAACGAAAGGAGATACCAGCGTAAAATACTGAAATAGTTACAGGCTTACCAAATAGGCCCTTCAGGTTGGAAAAGACAGAAGAACATCCAGGAGAGGAATTCTGAAGATCGCCATAGAGAATCTAAAATGTTTAATTATAGAAGAATTTTATAACTGGCAGAATCTAGAACATTAAATAGCAACTAAGAAGGAAAGTTACCAGAAGGAAAACAAAAAGATGGAATTGGCTATGCTTCATTACTTGGTTAAAACTTCTGTCCTTTTAAAAGCCACATGGTATAATATGCTAATAAGAGCAAGAGAGCTTACAGACTCTTGTCTAAGAGTATGAAGTCTAGAAACATGTGTTTCTTACCACTATCTAAATAAGTTGTTTTACTTCTGAACTTTATCAGCAAAATTAGGATAAAATGACTACTATGTATGTTATAGAATTGTTATAAAACATGTAGCAACTTAAAGTAATTCCTGATAAGTTAGGTATATTGTGAGAGTCATGGGCTTACATAGTCCTTGTCTGACTTCAAAGAACCAAGACCAGCTGCTGGAGCAGCTTCTAATTTCAAACTAGCTTGATTCTGAACATGGCACTCGTACTTTGCTAAGGGTCAGTTTTCTTCTGTTAATTTCTTCCTTATTAATGCTGCTGATTCCCAAAGTTATAATGAATATGTTTATATTCCTATAGCATGAAGTTAACTTGACTGACTGAAAAGATTTGTAAAAGTTTAATGTTGAGCCATTTTCCAGAATTCCTTACTTGGGCCTGAAGTATAGCCTGAAAATGTGATTTTCAGTTGGACTGCAGATGTAGTGATACCCTGGTCTGTACTCCACACTTTAAAGTGCCATAGCAGTGCGGCTCACCTCAGATGATTGAGTGTTATAGGCATGAAAACAACTGCTAATTACTTCTTTGCAACTAATAATACACACAGGGAGCAGGTCCTAGGTTTATAGAAGCCAGGTGTGTTGTTTGCTTGCTGTCTTTGGCTTGATGATGTCAACAAGTTGGGCCTAAAGTCAATCTTTTCATTTTCTTGTTTTGTTGTTGGTGGTGGTGGTGGTGGTTTTTGTTTTTGTTTTATTTTCTCGACAGGGTTTCTATGTGTAGCCTTGGCTATCCTGGAACTTCCTCTGTAGACCATGCTGTCCTTGATCTCACAGAGATCCACCTGCCTCTGTCTCTCTAAGGCTGGAATTAAAGATGTGCACTGACACCATAATGCTCAAAATAAATCCTTAAGGAATTAAGGCCAAGGTTCTGTTAAGTGTTTTTCTCCCATAGTTCTACTCCCTGCAACATATGAAATTGTGAGGGCTTATTTAATTTGGTTTTTGGTCTTAAGCATTACCAGGGAGCATTACTACATTGAAGAATAATGGTTTTATCAAGAATATTTTCCTGGGGAAATGGAACCTATTGGGACATGTTATCTAGGTTTATGAATGAAGTAAATTATGAAACTTGATGAACTAACTCTAAGATCTGGGAAAAGCCAACTACATCCAGGCCTGCTAAAATGATGGTGATGATAGTTAAAACTTTTTTACATTTATTTTTATTTCATGTGTTTGGACATTTTGCCTGCACATTATATGTGCACCACGTATGCACCTTGTGCCCATGATCTCAGAAGAGGGTGTCAGTCAGGCTGGACCATGTGGGTGCTGGGAACTGAACTCTGGTCCTGAGAGCAAGTGCTTCAATAGAGCAGTAAGTGTTCTTCATGGCTGAACTATCTCTCCAGCCCCTATTAACTTTGCTTGTTTGTTTGTGCATGTATGCCTGTGCTGTGTGTATACTGGGTACCAACAGAGACCAGTAGAAGGTGTGGGATCCCACGGGACTGGAGTTACAGAGGGTTATGAGCTGCCATGTGGTTACTGGAAATTGAACCTAGGTTCTCCACTTCCTTTAACTGATAAGCCATCTCCCTAACCCCTATTGATACAATTCTTAAGTATGAAACAAGAATTTGTGTTTTTACTATTCTATATCTTAGCTAACTTGATATCTTCCTCAGCTGTTACTACATTAATTAAAATTAAGTATCATCAAAACCACACAGTCTCATTTCAGATGTTATAACAGCAATATTTGGCAGAATAAATTCATTACATAAAAAAACCAGAATCTGGAGATGTAGCTCAGCATTAAGAGTATTTTTCAGCTTCTACAGAGATTTTGAGTTTGGCTTCCAGCACCCACGCTTTGAATTGTCAAAACTGCCTTCCACTTCAGCTCCAGGAGATGTGATGGCTCAGCAGGCATGGTATATATTCACATACACAGACACACACAGAACAGTTGAGTCTGGAAAGAAATCCCAGCTCAGTAGGATGATGTGTACAGAACATGGAATGTACTTGCCTCACACTGTGTAAGCCATAAGAGTACCTGTGGAGGCCTTACTTTGGTGGGGGAGAGAGTTTATTCGTGTTCACCCGTGAGTTGCGGTATAAGAAATATACCCAGTAATAAAAGATGTTGCTCCCTGTTTATATGTATGTGTATATACTTTTTAAAGACATAATCCAGGCTGATCTCTAATTGCTTCTTTTACCTGCACCTCTTCAGCCCATCTCACCAGCATGTGCTACCTCCACCACTGGAAACTTTATTTTTTTCAACTCTGTAAATTAGGTCTTTGTATATAGTGTATACAGACTTTAGCCTTCTGTGGAAGTAATCCTAAACTCAATCGTGTGGGGATGTTTTCCTGTCCCTTCAGATATCCAGAAAGCGGTGTACTAGAAATGAATGTTAAGGATCTTCGGCCACGAGCAAGGACCACTTTAAAATGGAATGAACTAAATGTTGGTGATGTGGTAATGGTTAATTACAATGTAGAGAATCCAGGCAAAAGAGGATTTTGGTATGATGCTGAAATTACCACACTGAAGACAATATCAAGGACCAAAAAGGAAATTCGTGTGAAAGTTTTCCTGGGGTAAGGTTCTTGTCACTAATGCTATTTACTCCCTCAATTAAGAATGTAATCCCTCTCATTAAAGAAGATGGGGCTGGAGAGAATTTCATCTTAGAGGGGAATATTTTTATAAATTCTGAGAATTTTTATTAAAACTGAATATATCTTCATCTCTAAGGTCAAAGATAATTTTTGGAGACTCAGATATAAAAGTGTCTGACTAGAGAAATCTGTGCTTTGTCTAGTCCTTACAGATAAAACAGTAATACACAATGCAGCAACATATTAACATGTTACTGTAGATAACAGCTTCACCTCTTTTGTAGCCTGAAACATTTCAGGATTTTCCTCAAAGGGTAGCTAGTGGGCATTATCTTACAGAGAGCTATCCACCTGGGCAGTTACTACTTCTACCCCTCTCTCTGCTTCCTCTCAGTTTTAATTGAGTAAATAGTCACTCATTTGCCTTTAAAAAGATATTAGTATTAAAGAGATTCTAAATTTTCATTTTAAATTATTTCTATGTGCATTTCTTTTATATATAATGAATTTATATCAGATTTGTTGTATTGATCAGTGAAGGAATTTAGCATGCCACCAACAGATTCCACTTCTTAAGAAAGAGCCAGTTTATGTATTATTCATGTTGTATTTGACTGCGTTCATGACAAAAGGTGGCAAAATCTAGAAGCAAACATTTATTATGGTTCATAGAAAGCAAGAATAGGTAAACTATAGCCCACTAGCTGCCTGTGTTTGTAAATGAAGTTTTATTGGAACACAGCAGTGCCCATTGATTATTATCTATTGTGGTTTTGTATTTAACAAATGTATAAGACAGCTACTTCTTATGTCTCCAAATGATGATGAGGAAGAGGATGAGGTTGGTGATCACCACAACATGAGGAACTAAAGGGTTGCAGCTCTAGGAAGGACCAGTGGCTGAGGAGCACTTACTGCTCGTTCTGAGGACACGTGTTTGGCTCTCTACACCCATATGGGCATCTCAAAATCACTGTAACTGTAACTCCAGTTCTAGGGAATCTAGTGCCCACTTGTGACCTCTGTGGGCTCCTGTGCACATATGGAGGCTTAGATTCTAATAGGGTGTCTTTAATTTTAACTTAGTTAAGTATCACCATTCCCTGGGAATACAAATATCAAAACCCGAGACTGAGAAGCTTTTGGACAAGTGACTTGTGTTCTTAAGCAGATTGCAATGAAGAAAAAGATAGTGCAAAATTTAAAGATTATAGACCTAATGTATGGTGGAAATTTGCCATATGTTTAGGGAGTCAGACAAGCAATAAGAATTAAGAAAATTAGGTTAAATATAACTCTTGGGAAGATGTGAAGATGTTACTTCCAAGGGGTAGCATGACAGTTCTGTCTACTGTCAGACTGATAATAAAAGATCTCTGCCTCACAGCTGCTTGAGTTATACAGTTACCTATGAAGTTTCTATATTATATTTGATATTAAATTTTTAATAGGAAATTTAAGTGGAGAAAGTCTTTTAAGTAAATGGATGCTACTCTCTTAAAAAAAAATTAAAGTAGATAAAATATCGAATTCATTACAAGAGCCAAAAGCAAATATATTAAATTCTTAAATCCATGTGTACCTAATAATGTTTTTCAAATACAAAAGCAAGTGCTATGACTAAAAAGACAAGCAAGGCTGGAGAAGTAGCCCAGTGGCTATGAGCTTGTTGCTCTTGTAAAGGACCCATGTGACTCCCAACACCCAAGCCAGGCTGCTCACAAGCCCCTGGAACTCCAGCTCCGAGGAGTCAAGCACCTAGCTACTGCAGGCACCTGTATTCATGTGAGCTCCTTGCACAGACCCATAAACATTCACATAGCTAATAGGACTAGCTTGTAAAAGGAGGAACAAGTTCACAGTCATAATAGGAAGTGGAAGAATATGCAAATGAGTATAAATTAAAGTATTTGAGAAGGTACCTAGGCCATCTTGGTTTTGGCTAGAAATATTGGAAATATATTTGAATCTTAATTAATAGGGGTGCACTTATCTAGTCTTTATACTAAATGTATAAGACAGCTACTTCTTACCAGATGATCTAAGTAATAAAGTCTCTGAGTTTTTTTATTTCTGATTATTACTCTGAAGTTATATCTAACTTTGAGGATTAACTACTACTAAAACCAGTAGACCAGGGTAATTGTAATAGCTATAAGTTCAATCAATTTATAAGTGAAAAAAATACAGTGAATTTCTACAATGACTTATTATTTTCACATAATTTAAATGTTGCTTAAAGAAGTTGTTTCTTTCTCTTTTTAAGTAGGGGTTCGGAAGGAACATTAAACGACTGCCGAGTAATATTCATAGATGAAATCTTCAAGATTGAGAAGCCTGGAGCCCATCCTATTTCCTTTGCAGATGGAAAGTTTTTAAGTATGAGTTTTTCTTTTAGGCTTAGACTCAATGTGCTGTGTGATCAAATTTAATTTTATTGACTTTTGGAGGAGTTATGAAATAGACCATACAAATTCACTTTCTAGGATAAGTAAATAGATTTTAGTAAGCTGCTGTTTGTAGAATAGTCTTTCAAGAGCTTCTCCATGTGTGTTTTTTTAAAAAAATAGTTTTTTAAAATTATTTATATATGTGTGTCCCAGTGTCTAAGTTGATGCCAGAGGACTACATTAGGTAATCTCACTTCCACCATGTGGATCCTGGGATTCGAGCTCAGGTTGTCAGAGTTGGTGACAAGTGCTTTTGCCTGCAGAGCCTGGATTGGCCCTCTGTGTGTTTCTACCAACTATTTCTCTATGTCCTTATCCAATCTTTAACATCAGTATGTATATAATGCAATTTGTGGCAATAATATACACTATCCCTGTGTTTATTACTAACACACCCCCACACACTGGTATACTCATGGGCCCAGTTCATAAGTTCTGATTTAGTAAATCTGGGATGAAGCTCTTGTTCTTATCTTTCTTTTTTGGTCTGTCTGTGTCTGTCTGTCTGTCTGTCTGTCTGTCTCTCTCTCTCTCTCTCTCTCTCTCTCTCTCTCTGTGTGTGTGTGTGTGTGTATGTGTGTGTGTGTGTGTGTGTGTGTGTGTGTGTGTGTGTGTGCCACAAGTATAAAAAGTTTGAGGACACTTTTAAGGGTTAGTGTTCTCGGTACACCATTGGGTGGGTGATGGGTATTGAACTTAGGTCACCTGGCTTGGCAGCAGGTGCCTTTACCTATTGAGCCATCTCTGTAGTCGTGAGATGTTTATTAAACTTTACCCTGAAATTTGGGGGGGGGGGGTGCACCTGTTTGTTGTTTTGTATTTAAAAAGTTGTATACTGCGTCAATGGATTTTCTTAAACGTAAATAGCTGGAGAGACGGCTCAGTGGTTAAGAGTACTGTCTTTATGTGCTAGTAGATATAAAACAATAACATTTTCGTAATTTTGTTCTTTATAGGGAAAAATGACCCTGAATGTGACCTGTGTGGTGGAGACCCAGATAAGACATGTCATATGTGTTCTTGTCATAAGTGTGGAGAGAAACAGGATCCCAACATGCAGCTTCTGTGTGACGAGTGCAATATGGCCTATCACATTTACTGCCTGAGCCCACCTTTGGAAAAAGTCCCGGAAGAGGAGTACTGGTATCATCACCAGAGAATTGTCTGCTTCCGTTTTGTTTTTCTGCAAATAATCAAAATGGATCTTCAAAGAGTGAATTTTTCTTTTCCTTCCTTCTTTCCATTCATCTGTCCTTCTGTCCTTTCTTCCTCTTTTTCTTTTTCTTTTTCTTTAGATAGTTTCTTACTGTGTAGCCCTGCCTAGCCTCGAACTTGTATGTAGACTAGGCTGGCCTCAAACTGATTGAAGCAAGGGGTATACTAGTCAAAAATACTGATATCCCAAGTGGCTAGCCTACTGTCAGTGTGAGGAACAGACTGCCTTCTCTCCTGCAATCTTTTTGTAAGCTCATTGCAAACAGGATGGCTATGTTACCACAGGAACTACAGGGGTATAAGGACGAAGGAAGGGGGCCGGTGACATGGTTAAGTAGATGAAGATATGTCAACGGTGACCTCAGTTCAGTCCCTGGGACCCACAGAGTAGAAGGAGAGAACCAACTCTGTTGTCTTTTGATCTCCCTGTGTGCCATGCATGTACACGAGACACACACACACACAAGTGGGGAGGAGGGAGGGAGGGAGGAAGAAAGGAAAAAGAGACACATCCCACTTTTAAAAATTAAAACAACAAAATGAAGAAGGGCTTTGACTCCTTTCTGTTTCACGTGGCTATTAACTATGTTTCCTCTGAAGTCTCTTGTCTCTTACTTATTCCTTGTTTTGGTGGGAGTGTGCATAATGGAAAAACCTTTATTGTATTTGGTGCCTTTTCAGATAATTTTTTTTCAGGTTGAGGGAACTAAAGTATTTACATTTTTCCCCAACAGTGCTGATAATTAGGAGTGACTAGTGGGCATAGATGCCTTCTTTACTCTAAAACTTATATGGAAGAGATAATTATAAAAGAAAAGATACAAATTTAAGATGAATTTGGCAGTGAATTATTGTTTTGTTGGTATGCTCTTGACTTTTCCAGTTTTTGATAGAGAGTAGCCTTATTTTATTCTCTATGCAAGGTTTTTAGAAAGTATTAAAGCAGCTTGTGAGAAAGGACAAATAAGCACATTGAACAGGAAGATCTAGAGATCTGTCTTGTGCACTTACTATGGTGGACTAGACTTTGTGATGTTGAGACTTGAACCCAGGGCTTTGCTCATAGCTCATAGATATGTCCATATATATTCTAATTATTTATTGTGTGTTGATATGTTATGGTATAAGTATGAAGTTCAGAGAATGCTTGAGGAAATCGTTTCTCTCCTTCCACCATGTGGATCCTTGGAATTGATCTCAGGTTAGCCATCTTGGTGGCAGGGACCCTTTACTTACTATACTGTCATTGGCTGCATATAATATACATATATATAGTTTTTTTTTGAGAATTCTAATAACTGGGTTAGATAGGAAGATGTACTCATTGCATTTTTTACTGTTGGATTCTTTTCCTCTAGTTTTATAATGAGAATTTTAAATGTATTATTTTATTATTTTATTGGTAGTAAGATTATGCACTATGTCCGTCCCCCACACTCTAGGGTTTTGAACTGAATTTCAAGGAGGATAATACAAAATCTTGAAATACTTTAGAAGCAAAATAAGAAATTTTTTACTGTCAGCTTTTTTTTATGTGGATATTTTTGAAATGTTTTAGATGTTAGTGACAAATTGGTACTCTGTAGTCTAACCCAATATATTTTAATACTTGTCCTAATATGGTAAGGCCATTATTCTGTTACTGGTCTTAGTTACCAAATATTCTTTTTTTTTTTTTTTTTTATCCCGTTAAGGTATTGTCCTTCCTGTAAAACTGACTCTAGTGAAGTGGTAAAGGCTGGGGAGAGACTCAAGCTGAGTAAGAAAAAAGCAAAGATGCCCTCAGCCAGTACCGAGAGCCGGAGGGATTGGGGCAGGGTAAGTAAGAGCCTTCCTTCTGCTCACTGTCCTGTTAACAGTTTATAGTAAATGGTGTGTCAGCATTGGTAGTGGTAGGATAAAAAAAAAGATTAACAATTTAATTGTTAGTATCAGTGATAATTGTATGAAGAACAGTTTCATTCATCCAGCTGTTCACATTTTATGGGAATTGGAGATCTTGAAAACACTTTTGTACATGATGGATTTCTCAGCTTCTTTTTGTGACTTCCAGGGAATGGCTTGTGTTGGTCGTACAAAAGAATGTACTATTGTCCCTTCTAATCACTACGGACCCATCCCTGGTATTCCTGTTGGCTCAACGTGGAGGTTCAGAGTTCAGGTTTGCTTTTAAATTGGTTTAGTTGGAAGGGCAAAATTCATAGAATTAAAATTCAGATGATGTTTACTTTTGTTTTTGTTTTTTTTTATTATAAATGGGTCGCAACTAAGTAGTACATACCATTCATTTGTTAAAATAAAAGATCTTCTTTGGAATGAGTAACTTAACCCAGACATGATCAGACAGAAGGACACCCTCAGAGTGACCCTTCAGTTCTCTTTGCTTTTTTTGCCTTATGGTTCTGTGTTACATGGTATTGTAAGTGCCCTTGGGAATTTTTTGTTGTTGTTTCTCTGTGTGTAGTCCTGGTGGTCCTAGAACTCAGTTTGTAGACCAGGCTGGCCTCGAGCTCACAGAACTGCATGCCTTTGCCTCCCTAATGCTGTGGTTAAAGGAGTCAACCACCACCCAGCTTCTCAGACAAATTTTTAGAAATTGAATATTTGAAATAATTTTTAAATTGTATGGTAAACTCTTAATCTATTGTCATTAAGTTTTAGGCTTCCTTTTAAAAAATGTTTTCTTTGAGACTTTTCTTGAATGAATCCTAAAATAGTGAGCCTCTTGGAGCCACTTAATCCAGTACTAAAGCTCTTTGCCTTTCCCAACTCTTTTGACTCTTACATTCTTTACGCACCCTTCTCTGGCACTGTTCCAGTGTCTTGGAGTGGGTTATACAGATGTCCAACTTACAGATGGGCATTTCATTTATTTATTCTCAGTACTTTGGCCATTAGGGGTGTGCAGTGAAAAGCCAACAGCAGCAGTAATCTGCAGGCATAAATACGGTTATTTAGAAGGCAATTTGATGAGTACATTGTATCTATGTCGCAAATCAACAACAGCAGCTTCTCTGATAGGCTCTTTGACCTCTCCAACGAAAGGCTTTTGACTTGTTTTATAATATCAAGAATTACTATTTTCTAGTGAAACCTAGGGCTTACCTGTACTACTATTCTTGCTAGCCAGCTTGCTCCAGGGATTCCCTGTCTACCTTCTAAAGCGAGATTACAGGCAGGCCACTATGTACCAAACACTGGTCCTTTTGCTTAGATGGCACTAAGCCATCTCCTCAGCCCAATCAAAAATTATCCATATAAAGACCATTCTGAGCCATGCATAGTACCTTGTGCCTGTGATCCCAGCATTTCAAAGGCAAAGGAATGACTGCAAGTGCCTGATGCCAACCAGGGCTGCTTCCAGAAATAAACAACAACAACAACAAAAGATCATTTTGTTTATGATAGAATGGATTTGAAAGGAAAACTCAGCACCTTCAGAGTGAAGATGAGAAAATGAACTCTAGGTAAAATGTGATTGGGCTTTAAAGTTTAATAATGCATACAAAAGTATTTTATAAATCTGACACCGTTGGTACTCTTAATTATATTTACATGCATACAGAATGTACTTGACCTTTTCCTTTTACCTTATAGGTGAGTGAAGCAGGTGTTCATAGGCCTCATGTTGGTGGAATTCATGGACGCAGCAATGATGGGGCTTATTCTCTTGTCCTGGCTGGAGGATTTGAAGATGAAGTTGTAAGTAATATGACTTTATTCTTTAGAACCTACCTTGATCATTTCTAAAAGTACTAAAGCTGTGCCTGAAATACAGCACATACTACTGTCTCTTTTTAAGCCTAGTTTTGTTGAAGTGATTTGTTCTATTTAAGTTATAAGATTTAGCGGTGTCTGTTTTTTACATATGATGGTTTAGCTTACATAGTTGATAACTAATATAAAAATATATTATCTGGAATTTTTCTTGAATTAAGCTTATTTTGAAATAATTGTGGTTTCACAGTAGTATTAGAAACGATACAGATAAAGCTGCAGTCCATAATTGTATATAGTGTTTATATCAGGAAGTATGATGTCTGGGTCATACAGTATTCCATGAGTGTTTTACAGGCACAGTAGAGAGTGCTGTGAGACAAAGTAAAGCTATATCCAGACATCCTTGGACTAATCATTAGCTGGGGAATCTGAGATGAAGATGCTGGTCTATGTGATTGGTTGATGGCAGGAGTTGGTACAACCATCTATCTTTGTATCTCCTTTAGCAGCTTGTGAGGGAGACTAGAGACTAGAGAATAATGGAATAAGAATGTAGCTCTGTGATCTACACACATGCCTAGCATGCACAAGGGTATCGGTTTGACTGGCCTGGGGTTATGGGAAATTCTGTTACTTGGTAGTAGCAGCTTCATGTCCTTGAGCAGGTATAGCTTCTTTGAATGCACTCTTTCTAGTCAGTGGCAGCAACCTTGCATAAGCTACTTCATGGTGTACAAAACACAACAAATCAAGCTGTTTTTTTTTTTTCTCTGTGATAATAGAAAGCTTTTGTTGGCATAATGATTGAAGTACAGATGTGTTAATGGCATGCTATAGAATTTTAATCATAACTTGGTTGTTTGCTACTTGAAGAATGTTCAAAATTATTTTTTCTTTAATGTTTAAAGCACTGTGTAGGTTAGACCATGCCTGTTCTTTTTAGGTAGACCATGCCTGTTTTGTCAGATCTCTCTACTCTTTGTTTATAGCACTGTCAGGATTATAACTTAAAAACTTGGTGATTTTGATTTTGAGTATTCTAGAGTCAATCTAGATACAGTGTAAAAGATTGTTTCTCATCAAGTAAGGAAGTGTTTTAGTAGGGCATGGTGGCACAGGTCTATTATCCCAGGACTTGGGAGGTGGGGGCAGGACAGGGAGGTCAAGGCCATTTCAGCTACACAGTGAGTTTGAAACCAGCCTGAGCTGTGTCTTGAAACAAACAAGAGACAGAAAAGAAGGAAGGGAAGGAAAGGAAGCAGTAAGGAAGGCAGACAGGCAGGCTGGCTCTGGGTCATTATTGAATATGTTTATTAGAGTTCCTTCAACTGGAATACACACTAGAGAGTAAATTTAACTCCTTATTTTAAAAAACAGTGACCTTAAATATTGCATTTATTCATTTGTTCATTCATTCATCGACAGCATTCCTCATGGTGTAGCCCAGGTTGGCCCTATACTTGAACTCTAGTCTTTTCTTCTTAGCCTTTGAGAGTGCTGGGGTTATAGTGTACACCACCTGCCTGCCTCATACAGGCAGTACATGAGTTTAATTGGGCTCTAATCCAAGGAATGGGAATGAGCAACCTTCAAAGAAATAAGAATTTAGTAGAAAAAGCATTGCCTTAAGTTCTTCCTGATTTCACATTAAAAACAAATACTGGGCCAATGAGTAGAGGCGCTTAGCACTAAACCTGTCATCCTGAATTTGGTTTCCAGGACTCACTGGTAGAGGGGAACAGCCGACATCTGCAGGTTGTCCTCTGACCTCTATATGTGGGCTGTGGCATGTGTATGCCCCATCACCAAGTAAATTAATTAAAATATATAATTAAAAGACCCAAATCGTTAGCCTGCTGGTATTGGTAAATTATGTACTGATGCTTTTCTTGAGTTGTTTTGAGTTTCAAATCAGTTAAGATGTACTTATACCTATATAAATGTGTAGCTGCCACAGAAATGATCACACCGTTGCTGTTTATAACATCTCCTTTGGGCATGTTTATCAGAGTTAGTAGATACCAAGTACTACACTTAATTTCAGTTTATTTTCCAGATTTCTTTTTAATAGTAGCAGTGCTTATTTTTTTAACCTGAGTGTGTCATGGATAATTTCAAAATATGAAATATGGAAAGCTTTACTATGCTATTAGAACTGTACAGTGAAGCTTTTAGGTAAATTTACTTTATAAAATGTATTTAGTGTCCATGTCAAATTTTGAGTATCTATCAGAAAAATTCTGTGTTGTGTAAACAAGAGCTAAGAATCCCATAGTGAAAGTGATACTGTTTATATATAAAGTACCTGCAAGCTAGTGTTGATGTCAGTTCCCATTGAATTAAATGATCCTAACCCATTAGTCCTTGTAAAATGCTATGGATTACTTGGATACATGCACAGCATGAGAATAACTGTGTTGAAGACATTATAAACTATAACTCTGAAGCAAAATTTTTAGATCAAGTGGTAAAACTTGAGGTATACCGTATACATGATTATGTTTTGCTTTATTTTGGCAAATTCTCTGAGAAAAATGTCAATAACATGTCAACCTAATATGTTGACTCTGAAGTGAGAATTGGTGAATTATACTCAGGCTTAAGTATCTTACTATAAAAAATCTTTCCCTGTAGGACCGAGGTGATGAATTCACGTATACTGGAAGTGGTGGTAAAAATCTTGCTGGTAATAAAAGAATTGGTGCACCATCGGCTGATCAGACTCTGACAAACATGAACAGGTGCTGTTCTAAAGACTGTACATCTGGAAGTTACACCAAACTTTAATCCTAGCATTAGGACTTGCTGATGTAAACAAAAATAATAAAAATAAACCCAGATAGCAAAGATCACTTTATAACTTGTCATCGTAAAAATTTTGTGAACTATATAAAAGTTAATTTTATGTCCTATAAAGAACATTTAGCATTGAGTAAAAATGATTTTTTTTTTTTTACTAAATTTTAAATAGTATCACTTTAATTTCTTATTGCTATGTTGAAAAAAATATACTAATATTATTTCAAAACTTTATTGCATACCAGGTTATGTAGAATCTTGTTTTCATATCTTTTATATTATTTCTGACAATAGGATTATTTTTGCTGAACTAGCAGAGGAGACAGGTCAGATTTGCCGGTGAAATCTCATTCCTGAGATAGAAGTACAATCCCTTGCTGTCTTTTTCCTACAAAGAGGGCAGCTCTTTAAGAGGAGTGACCTTAGAAGTTAAAAATAGCCTGATCATTTTTGTCAGTGAATATGCATCTTAAGTTAGCAATGGCTTTTTAAGTTATCGAGTATGAGAATTATATTTTTAATAAGACTAAATTAATAGCTACTAGTTTATTAATAAGACTATTGATAGGTAATAAGACTATTTTACTTTACTGAAATTTCTTTCCTAACTATGCATACTTGGAATAAACATGTTGCATTCCTTTTACGTTTTTGCATAGTCCAATAAGTAATGTTGCAAACTCCTTAGAAAATAATCTGCAACAATAAACATGTTTGAGGGAAATGGTGAAAATGAAGTCGACTGGAAACAACTTAGAATTGACTTGTCTTGTAGACCTGACCATCCAGTTGGTTACTTAAGGCACGCAGGTGTATACCTTGCAATTTTATGTCTTAAAAAGAAATATATCGTCTGATGAACATGAAAGCCAAAGTAAAAGGTCTTTAGCTTGGTCCCAAACACACACCCTTTACCACGTAATGTATGATACAGTTCATTCTTGCTTCTCTGCCAAGAGGAAGTTTGATGCCTTCTTGCTTCTGAGACAGTGATAAAGAGCTGCATTGCCTGTCTTTTAGCTTGTTTCATCCTTCAGACTCCTTTCATAGTTTTCAGAAGTCTGTAAACTTATGAGGTCAAAACTTGAGTTGACAGTGCCATTTAGTGATGGCAGTAGTCATGATTAATGGCACCTATGAGCTTGAGAGCATGTCCCTCAGTGATGTGAAACAAGTAGTTATTCTACTTCTTTAAAACTAGGAGTAATAAAAGAACAATAAACCCTAGTTAGATGGCTATATTTTAATATTTAAAATTTTTTATTTTATATGTATGGATGTTTTTCCTGCATCTTTTTTTCAACCATATGTGTGCCTTGTGCTTGAGGAAGCCATACATGGACATCGGGTGGTTGTGAGCCATGATGGCTATGTTTTATCCTGCCTTCAGGTGTTTTAAAAATCTCCCCATTAGGTAAAAGAGATAACTTTAACAAGCGTAATCTTGTGCACAGCTGGAAAAGTTATCCTCCATTTACTTTAAGAAGATGACTGTGTTTAAGAGATTCCTTGTCATAGGTCAGTCAGTCTATAAAAAAGAAATATACCCAAAAAGGTATTTTATATCATATCTGTCTTTATAAAATGGACTGTTTGTGTGAACTTGTATTTGTATGTGTGTCACTTAGTGGCCTGGATGAAATTCACCAAGTAGGTTAGGTTGGCTGACCGTTGAGCCACGGGGATGGATCCATGTAATTCCATGTAACAGAACTGGGATTATAAGCACACATTACTCACTGGTAATTTTTTAAAATACAGTATTTTTATAAATTCTTTGAGAATTTTCTACATGCACACAGTGTTTGATCATATTCACTCTCCATTCTTTCTATCCACTCCCCTCAGGTCCCCTGTATCTTCTCAACTGTGTGTCCAGTCCCCTTGTGCTTCCCCTATACCCATGGTTATGACCTGGAATTTTATATGGACAAAAGCTTAGGTCTTCCTATTTACAAGGCAGCTGTTTACCTGCTGAGTTAACTCAGGTTTTAACCCTCATGTGTTAGCAATGTTTTCTTTTCCCGAGGTGAGGAAGTTAGTAGGTATTTTAAATAATATCCCAGCTTGGGCAGACTGCTATTTTTAGAATTAGATACTCCTCAAAAGTTCTTAAAACATCTAAATATGCTCACTGATCTACCACTACATGCTTAGGGGAGGCTTCAGCCAGAATGTGCTCTCCTTCCAGCATAGCGATCCTCCTTGGCTGTGTGTCATCAGTAAACCATAGTGATCTCAAGAAGTTAGTTTCTTCATTCTCTTAACTTCCCCAGCATTTTGATTCACTTTTGTGGAAGTCGTTAAAGAATATTCTCATATCATACTTATTCTTATATCCTTTAGACAGAATTTCTGCTGTCTGGAATGTGGAAAACCTAGACATGCCATTTGTACCTTGCTGACACATTTATTTTTCTGGATTTCTTCCTACATTATTCTAACAGTTTACCTCACTTCATCAGAACTTAACTATTAAAGCAGCCAGCTGTCTTAGTTTTCCAGCATCTCCGTCTTCTTGACAAACATTGTTTTAAGCAAATCCCATGGATTGCTATTTGTGTTCTATCATGTGGCACAGATGTTATTACTTTCAGAAGAACCCTACAGGCTCTTTGAGAACCTTTGAGGCTCTTGGCTTGGGGGGGGGGAGGGTGACATCCGAAAACTGATATGTCTTCTCTGTTGGTGGGGGACGCACAGTCTATTGTCTGGAATAATATGGAAAGAATCATAGAATCTTAATCTTCAGGTAAGGCATAATTTACCGTTTAATTGAGCTAAAGCCTCGATTATATACTTGGAGCAAGATTGCTTGGCATAAAGACTTTGTTTTGTCTTTTTTAGGGCATTGGCCCTAAACTGTGATGCTCCATTGGATGATAAAATTGGAGCAGAGTCTCGGAATTGGAGAGCTGGTAAGCCAGTCAGAGTGATACGCAGTTTTAAAGGGAGGAAGATCAGCAAATATGCTCCCGAAGAAGGCAACAGATATGATGGCATTTATAAGGTGCTCTATCTGGCATGACATCTCCTGGGTCATTCTGGGGCTAAGACATGATTACCACAGGGAACTCCTGGGTGGGCTACAGAAAGAAAGGATAGGCTAGTTCATTGGCATTTCTGCTTTTTCTATAAATGTAAGATACATGAACTGAACTTTTAATTTCAATATTTTTTGGAGGGGAAGGAAAGGCTTCAGAGTTCCTAAGGCAGAGTTACATGTAATTTGGGTGCAGGTGGTTTCCCTTTTGTTTGTTTTGTTTGACACTAATGGGGTTCTACCCATGGCTTGTACAGGCTAGGCAAGCACTCCACCCTAGTCCCAAGAGTTCCTTTTTTAAGTATATAGTCTATGTGGTAAAACTGTGTAACTAATTTGATCAGTATATATCTTGCCTACTATGTATCTTTTTAAAATGCTTTTAATGTTAATAATTACAATGGAGTTTTTCAAGGCAGAATACTTACAGTATTAAAGATGGATTTGTGTCCTTGGATAAAAAATAAGCAAATCATCTACTCTCATTTTTCCTATCTAATTTGCAAAATAAAATCTGTTAATTTGTTGCTATGTTAAATTTATGCTATATGAGAAGTATCTTAATAGGAAATAAGCTCATAACAATATGTTAATAATATTCTTGATTTATATACTGTTGTTTATAGCATAGCAACTGTCTTTTGAGGTCACATTAATTATGGCAGATTTATTTAAACCTTATGTTTGGTTAGTCTAAACCTTACATTTCAATGTAATACTGAAATATTACAATATAGGTAGTGAAATACTGGCCAGAGATTTCATCCAGCCATGGCTTCTTGGTTTGGCGTTATCTTTTAAGAAGAGATGATGTTGAACCTGCTCCTTGGACCTCAGAAGGAATCGAACGATCCAGGAGACTGTGTCTGCGATTGCAGGTTAGATCCCCTTGGTCTGTACTGCTCATGTGTTATAAGAATGTACAACCATCTCCAGGCCTTATCTGTATACGGCATAGCAGCTGGTCAGCAGACTGTGAGAGACAATGAGATGCAAGGATGCGGGGGGGGGGGGGGGTTGCAGACAAAAGGTGGTTTCCTGTGTATCATGCTGGGAAAAAGCTGGACTTGCAGTGAAAAGCAAAGTTCTGTTTTTAATTCTGTTTGGAACTTGGTTGAAGGATTTTTGGTAGGAGAAGGTGGAGTGGTGGCTTCTAGAATTGCTCATCCATCATTGTCCCTATCAGTTGTTCTTTTAGTGAAGCCAATCAGCATTGTCCTCTGACTTGCCTCTGTCCTGCTGCATACTGGGACTGAACCGTGGACACTGTCTGACCACTCGTGCAGGGTCAGACACCTTTGAGTGTTTTTCTTGTCTTTAAACTCCTAGAAATGATTGTTTAAATGAGATTCATCAGCTGGAAAATGAGAAGAAGGAGAGAAGTATATCTACTATTATGGCTTAATAGTAATGTGTTGAGGCCAGAAACATGTGAAGCTTTAACATGAGCATTATCACAAAGTCATGCCTTCCCTCTAAAACAGGCATCAATGAAGGTTGGGGGGAGAATGTTTCCATTTAAGTCTAACTTTTAGGTGATGGAAAATTAAGTTCCATTTGGTTTTCTAAAAATCTTCTTCCACCACATAATTTTAGGGGATGAGAAATTCGGTGCTCAGTTTTTTGTTTTGAGATTTGAGCTACAATTTTCATCTTGTCTATTTGAATATCAGTTCTCGGGTTCCATATTTGATCCGTACTTCATGCTAGTTTCTCTTTTTCTTAAATTTTTTTAAGCTACCAACAAAGCATGTGACGATTTTCTTCTCTTAGATCTGAAACTGAAATAATCAAATAATAATGTGGAACATTGTAACAGTTAAGGTTGTAAGGCTTTAAGTAGAATTTGAGATTTCAATTATCTTTTGCCGTTTGAATTCTGAAAGTATATATTTGCTTTATGTAAATTATGTGTGGAGAAAGCATAAACAACTCCCTTCCCCTCTAAACTTTCCTCTGAATCTGGAGCCTCTCACCCTGTGAAATTTAAATCAACGTTATCTCTTTTCATCTCCTACCAGTATCCAGCAGGTTACCCCTCAGATAAGGAAGGTAAGAAGACCAAGGGACAGTCAAAGAAGCAGACCAGTGAAGGCACCAAAAGACCAGCTTCAAATGGCAAGTAGCAGTTGCAGAGCAGCTATACTAGTAACACATTCTGATAAAGACAAATAGAGAATAAGTTGAATTCATAAGCAATTACAGTAGAAGGATTTTATTGGGGGCGCTGTGTTTGTCTCTTTAATAGAGTCAGAACCATATCAACAGCAAGTATAGTAAATATCTGTCTCAGTTAGGGTTTTACTGCTATGAGCAGACACAGTGACCAAGGCAACTTTTACTAGGACAACATTTAATAGGGGCTGGCTTACAGGTTCAGAGGTTCAGTCCATTATCATCAAAGCAGGAACATGGCAGCATCCAGGCAGGCATGGTGCAGGAGGAGCTGAGAGTTCTGCATCTTCATCTGAAGGCTGCTAAAAGACT
This sequence comes from Arvicanthis niloticus, assembly GCF_011762505.2. Lineage (NCBI taxonomy): Eukaryota > Metazoa > Chordata > Mammalia > Rodentia > Muridae > Arvicanthis > Arvicanthis niloticus. The sequence continues at coordinate 137,518,403 of NC_047658.1, forward strand.
GACTTCCAGGCAGCTAGGATGAGGGTCTTATAGCCCACACCTATAGACACACCTACTCCAGCAAGGCCACACCTTCTAATAGTGCCATTCCCTGGGCTGAGCATATACAAACCATCACAGTATGCTAGACTCGAGGGGAAGCGACTACATGTAGACATCTTCCCTCTGAACATTATTGGCACCAGTGAACTTTTATGAGAGTCTACTGACATATTTTATAAATTAACCTAGATGAGTGCCCAAGTGACTCCAAAGTGCTAAAGGCGTCAGATTCAACAGACGCAGTAGAAGCTTTCCAGCTCACGCCTCAGCAGCAGCGCCTGATCAAAGAAGACAGTCAGAACCAAAAGCTGTGGGATGAAGTGCTTGCATCTCTTGTAGAAGGACCGGTATGTAAAGCTTTTCTTAACTAATGATGTTCTGATACTAAAAATGGAAACAATGATTTTCACAAGTTCGAACTTTATTTTATGTAGTTTTTTTAATCCATTTCATTGACCTTTCAGAAATAATAGGAGTCAATAAATTTAAACATCTGTAAGTTTATTTTAAACTTCTTAGATGTTGATTTTAATCCTAAATCAATTAACTTACACTTAGGTGCTCTTTTTAGGAAGAATTTTCAGTTGTAAAACTCAGTCAACTGAGTCTAAAACTCTGCAGAAAGGTCTTGTTACATTATAGTTCAGAGATGAGATAATCTAATAGTGTAAGTTTTAAATAATTTGTATGATTTTTTAAAACTTATATGTTCAGCTTTGAAATAAAGTAAACTAATTATAATCCATTTAAATGTTTGTCATTGGGATTGGAGAGATTACTCTGTGGTTTAGAGCTTGCAAAAGACCCAAGTGTGATTCCTAGCACCCAGTTTGAGCAGCTACAACCACCTGTAATTCCATCTCGGGGGGACCCTGTCACATGTGTTCTGACACGCCACCTCACATACATACAAATAAACACATAATTTTAATTTTAAAGGGTTTTTTCTTTTTTAAAATTTAGATTTTTAAAAATAATGAAAAAAAATCTAGATTTTTTTTCAATTTCTTGATTTTGTAATCATTAAATTTTAAACTAAAGCTGGGCCTGGTGGCACATGCATTTACTCCCAGCACTCAAGAGTCAGAGGTCTCTGAGTGTACAGACAATCTGGTCTGCAACACACTGAGTTCCAGGACAGCCAGGACTACATAGAGGGACCTGGTTTGTTGTTGATGATGATCATGATGATGCTGTTGCTAATGTTTGGATTTCCTGTTGAGTTGTGCTCATCCAAGGAAAAAGCTTCTAATGGAAGCTGTTAGGTCATTTGATTTACTGTGTCTCCTATTTTGTTGTTAATTTTATCTCTTGTGTAATATTTTTATTTCTTTCCTCCTAAAGTAGTATGATGCACAGCTACTGTGAGTCACCTGTATATAAGTCACACTTTTCATCTCGTTCTTTCCTTCCACTGTTGCCTTTATTTCCTTTTACTGCAACAGCTAAAACTTCTCACGTGTCAGAAGTGAGTAGCCTAACTCCTGTGATGGTTTTGTATTTTTGGATGAGAGATAGTTAACATTACCGAATTAAGCTTATTAACTATTATTATTATTATTATTATCATCATCATCATCATCATCAAATACTGTTTAGCTGTATCTGAAATTTACTGAAAAAATTACTAATTAAGCATTTACTTTGCTTGTAAATATGGTATCTTGGGTTGGCCTTGGTAAAGTGAGGTGAGGCTTTGATTTTCTTTTTTTTAATGGCCTGAGTGTACTGCTTTTGTTCTATGAGGATTTTACTTGATTATTAGGCAAGTGACCCTGGATGGATGGATGGATGGATGGATGGATGGATGGATGGATGGATGGATGGATGATGACGAGCTTCTGTTAGGTTAGACTCCACGTAGGCTACACTAAGACACATCAATTGTTAATTCTAACTTAGTTGAACAGTTAGACTTGATGGGAAGGACACGGCTGGTTAATGGTAGATAACTTCACCGAGTTTCAGATAGGGATGGGCATGGAACAAGAAAGCCACCTGAGTACACATGAATGTGTAGGGGATTGATTGTCCCGCTCTTTAACAAGACCTAAAGGCTACATCCAGTTACTCTGACCTTACAGCTGTTGATTACTGGAGATGGTGCATGTGTTTAATCCCAGCACACAAGAAGCATAGGCAGGCTAATATCTGTGAGTTCCAGTCTAACCTGGGCCATATGGTTTTATTTGCTGCAATCTGCAGTGGAGCTTACAAAACAAAACGGACATCCGTGCTGAGTGGCCTCATGATGAGCTGTCTGTTTTCTGTTGTATTTACAGTGCTGAGCAAATGGTATACCACTGAACTGGAACCTTCCTTGCTCTGTGTGTGCATGCATGTATATTCCTAGCACTCCCACACATCAGTGTCCACACCTCTGGCCTTTGGAGGTCAGAGGACAGCTCCTGGGAGCTGGTTCTCTCTTTATACCATGTGGAGAGACTCTCTGTGGAGAGTCTCAGGTTCAACACCAAGTCCCTTTTTCACTGAGTCATCTTGTTGCCCCTAAATCCCTCCAACCCCACTGCTTTAAGTAAAAAAATACCTGCTCATGGTAGCATTCCTGTCACCCCAGTGCTCAGGAGGCAGAAGCTGTGAGTATACACAAGAGGTAACTTTGAGACCTCTGTCTTTCTCTTAAGCACAACACCCAAAATATAACAAGAGCAAACAAAATGAATTAGTTACTATCACTAGACTGGAAAGTCTTAGGAGACTGATGAACTTCCCTTAGTTTCTTTCATTTAAGTCTGTTTCCCTTAAGAAGTTCCTACTTGATTTTCTTACTGGAAAACATCGTAAGTGTAGCTAAGAGGTTGTCTGTCATCACTTAGAATCCATTAGTATATTTTGAACTGCTAATCTTTTCTTCTTTTCTCCTTTTGGTCACTATTGTAGAATTTCCTGAAGAAATTGGAACAGTCTTTTATGTGTGTGTGCTGCCAAGAACTAGTTTACCAGCCAGTCACAACAGAATGCTTTCACAACGTCTGTAAGGTAAATTCAGATCCACTTTCCATTGCTAGGTCTGACAGCACAGTGGGTGCCTCCTGTCAACCATTTTTTCTGAAGGATAGGCATGGGCACTTTTCTTTTTAGAAAATGTTTTAATTACATCTTGATGGTAAGATAGCTGCAGTGTAAAATTGTGTAATTGTAGTTCTCATACATAGAGTTTGATGTTCTGTGCTGTATTTGGAGGGAGGAAAGGCTGAGGTGGAGAATAGGAAGCTACAGTGTCACTGTTCTTCTGTGACAGCAAGCATGTGTTGTACATGCTGTACTGCAGACTGAGAGAGTCACTGCACTTAATTAAAGGTCGGGTACAGTGAGCATTGTGCTGTGGCTGCAGGGAACGAAGACCGTCGAGCTTTAGCCAAGCCAGAGGAGGACGCTTGCCTACCAAGCATCAGTTTATGGTTTCCTCTGAAATGGACACATCTTATGCCTAACCATATGGCAGTAGGCTCTAGACTTAGTATAAGTAAGCATGCTTCAGAGGACCTGTTATGGTTAGTGATTTGATAAAATGTATTTTAATTCTCAGCAGCAGAGTCATAATATTTTTCTTTAGAGTTCTTTCATAATATTTTTCTTTAGAGTTCTTTCAGAACTCTCTAAGACTCACTTTACTAGATGAGGAAATCAAGGCACAAACTAGTTCTGTCATTTATCTGACTTCTCACAGTACACATGAGTAGACAGTACAGAATCGGGCCTTCGTGACTGTTCGTCCTAGACCTTTCTCTTAGAAGGAGTAGTGAGTTTTTATTTTTATTAAGAACAGAATTTGTTGAATGATTTCCCATATAATTGAAGTTGTTTTTCTCCCTCTTTCCTGTTTTCTCCTGTCTTCCTCCCTCTGCCCCCACCCCTTGTGTGGTTTCGTTTGTCTTTACCTTAGGATTGCTTACAACGCTCCTTTAAGGCCCAGGTTTTCTCCTGCCCTGCTTGCCGGCATGATCTCGGGCAGAATTACGTCATGATTCTCAATGAGACCCTCCAAACTCTACTTGACCTGTTCTTCCCTGGCTACAGCAAAGGCCGGTGATCTGCGTGCTTCTGTGTTGCTCCTGCTGGATTTTGGACAGTAACAAGTCTAACAATGAGTGGGAGGGTTAAAGCAGTGCTGGTCCAGGTCTCTTGTCTGGAAGCCGCAGCACCTCTTTCCCACAGCCATCATCCTGTGTGTGTAGTCAGAGGCCCATTCTCAACGTCTTTTAGATAACAGAAGGTAGTTCTTCTCAGTAACAACCCATTTTCATGAATGAAGACGTAAAGCCTCCACTGTAGTTGATTACCCAATTTATGATTTATTTTGCAACTACCTCAGGACAGAAAAGATTTACGGGGATTTTAAAAATCATTGACTAATTATAGTTAAATGAAATTTTAGCTACACACTGCCTCCCGAGTATTAGTTGTGCCTGTTCCTTGTACCTTGCTTTTCCAGGAAAGAAGGCGGATGAGATGTTGGGATGAGTGCAGCTTCTGTAATATGCAGACTCCTGTTTTTAAGTCTATTTCCATCACAGTGCGTGTTTTGCAAGAACATGTTCATTTTTTAACTCATTTGTGATCTCCATTGTGATTTTTTTCTGGTGTTTTATGCAAATTGACTACTAATGACTAATGAGAACAATATGAATGCATTGTTGCTGCATTAGTGTAATGTGGTGTTGCTCTTGCAATGACAGGTGTCCGAAGCTCTAGTAGTAAGTGTTCCTGAAAAGCCGCTCTGTCCTCATCAGCGCGGTCATTCCTCCTAGTGGTCTCCACCTGCAGATAGGAGAGCTGTGCTGGCTTTTGAGAAGATTAAAATTGCTTCACGTTGTGATCCTACATTTTATATTCACTATATTCCTTAAGAGTATACCTTAATAAATATTTTATGATCAGAAAACGACGTATTCAGCTTTACTTGTTTATTTTTCTGACTTCTGTGGATTTTGTTTGTTTGTTTTGTTTTTCGAGACAGGGTTTCTCTATGTAGCCCTGGCTGTCCTGGAACTCACTCTGTAGACCAGGCTGGCCTCGAACTCAGAAATCCTCCTGCCTCTGCCTCCCAAGTGCTGGGACTAAAGGCATGCGCCACCACTGCCCAGCCCTGTGGATTTTTTAAATTTTGGTTTTCATTGTGTCTTATTGAAGCATTTTTACTTTGATTTTGATATGAAACATAGATCAATTCTGACACAGTAAGGATACATTTCACCTTTGGCTTAATTATAAATGAGGATATAATTCAAAAGAACATGTTGACTATTAAAGGTTTTTGCTGATTCTTATTTATGGTTATGTATGTGTTCTTGCATATGTGAATGTATACTGTGTGTATCCATGCAGATACCCACAGAGACCAGAAAAGGGCATCAGATGCCCTGGAACTCAGTTGGTCATATGCCACCTAGTGTGGTGGCTGGGAACTAAACAGCAAGAGCTTTGACCTGCTAAGCCCTCTCTCCATACTTTTATCTTAGTTTTTCTTAGTATTTTGAGTGCTGCTTTATATTTTGCAAATCAGAGTGTTTCAGAAAGTGGGTCAAATACACCCAGGTGTACGCACACATCTGTTGCCAGTAATTTATTAGCTATTATTGAATAGTGTTATTGAATATTCAATGTAAGTATTTAAAGTTTGTATTGTCCTCTTGGTTTTTTGTTGTTTGTTTGTTTTTGAGGCAGTGTCTCACCAGGAAGCCCTGTCCAGCCGGGAACTCCCAGAGATCTGTCTGCCTCTGCTTCCTGCATACTGGGATGTGTGTGTGTGTGTTGAATTTGTGTTGTGTGTATGTGTGTTAACATAATCCTTCCAACCATTAAGAGGCAGATATCAAGCCCATCCTTGTCTGTTGATTCCAGGAGACTAACAGATACTGTTTTATTCCAGAAATCCATAACAGAGTAAGGCTCATCTGCTTTTTTTTTTTTTTTCTTAACATTCTCTTTCATTCAGAAGAATTATTAAGCATTTTCCAATTCCATTTCACTTCTTTTTGCTAGCATGCTTTGTTCAGTGGCGCTGTCGATTGAACCCACATCCTCATTCAATGCCAGATAAAAGCTCTGACACTCAGTTCCCAGCCCAGCCCAGCCCAGCAGTGCTCATTTTAAACAGAAAACAAGGCATCTTCTTTGACTGGCGGCGTGAGTTAATGTTTTATGGATTTGTACAAACATTCCCCTAGGAACAGTGATGTTGAAGAACTGGGTTACCAGTTTATGTACCAACGCCTATCACAGCATCATATAAAAAAAATACAGCTTTTAAGGAAATCTTTTGCAATTTTTTAACACCAGATCCTGCCTCCTGCCACATTTTCTGAACAAACCTTTGTTTGGGTGATCTGAGAACAGAAATCTAATTCTAAGATAGAGATTTTTCATCCTCCCTGAGAAGTGGGAGACATGTTTTTGAAGTTCAAGCTTGGCAGCATGTGGCAACAGCTGGGCCACTCTTGAATAGGGTCTAAGGATGTATCAGGGTTCTCAGGAGGAACAGAACAGACAGAATTATGAAAAGGGATTTATTACATCAGCTTAGACAGGAGGAGCAGGGTAGTCTCAACAATTATGGTACACTCCAGAGGTACAGAACCCAGTAGCTGCTGGATGCCTCTGCCGTTCTAGTTTTCTGTCCACAGTCTAGAGGATTCCTGGAGAACCACTGGTCTCTGGTCAGTCCCCTTTGGAAGGCTGAAAGAAGTGTGAATGGCAGCAGCAGCCATCACCATAGAGTAGATGAGTCACAAGCAAAGGGTAAGCTGGGCAGATGGAGTAGAGCTGTTGACGGGACAGAGGTGTTGCTCTTATTCCTTCCTGGAAAGAAATGCCTTTAATGACCTGCCAGGGACAAGTCTCTTGGTTGAGTTTCAGATTCGGTCAAGATAAATCATGAGGAATGATAGAGAAAGGGTGAGTGGAGTAGTCAGTGAATGGAAATCACAAAAGAAGAAAGGCACCAGAGAGAAAAAAAAAATCACATGATCATGAATCTTACCCTGAACCCCTCCCTAGTATGTACCCTGGGTTTCCATGACAATCCTGCCTCCCCCACCACCAACCCTGCTCTCAGGGATCACTGATCTCTGGATTTAGTTTTCAATTTCAAGCCCCTGAGACATTCACTCCCCTGCCTCTGGCATACTTAACCTTGGCCTCAGATTTGGACTTAATGCTTAGTGCTCTTTCAGTTGCATTACCTTGGCTGGGAGAGAGTGGACCTGGTGGAGGGAGGGGCCCAGGAGCCATGTTTTTTTTTTTGACTTGGTTAAGGAAAGATTGAGCCTAGCAGATCTGAGTACAGAGTAGGAGCACCCCATTTGGAGCAGTTTTGGGAACCCTCACTTAGCCAAGCCACAAGGGTCTATTCTCAAAGTAGTAAGATTAGCCTTGAAGTGCTGGGGGGTATACTTCAGAATTTAGAAGGTTTGCCTAGAAGGCTTAAAAAGGCAAGCCTGCAGCTAGATCCTCAGGACTTTCCTGGCCCAGCCCACCCCACAAATTGATACAACACTGACATTCAGCCTTTGAAGACCTAGCATTCCAGAAAGTTCTCTAAAGTATGAGGAAGAAAGACAGAGGAAGTCTTTTACCCAGAAAGGGGGCATGATGTAAGTAATGACAGAATAACAGTTTCTTGGCCAGATACAGGATTAAAGTGTCCCTTTCTAGGTGTAAAAACCACCTGAGACGAGCAGCTTGAAAACTAGGTCTCCCCTTTGGTGCTCTGCAGGACACTGGGCCAGATAACAGATCAGGGATGTTTCCAAGGCATATGGAATTCATTGCTTCTGCCGTGAGCCCGAGTCCTTATATCCTGTCGGATGAGCGTTCCTGGAAGGGCCCCGGGGTAGGAGGCAAGAGGACACAGGACACAGGCACAAGCCTTTCTCAAAGTCCTAGTTAAAGTCGTTCAAAGGCACTTCTACACAGCTTTGTACTTAAAACAACTATGTTGTACAGCTAAGGATAGCTCGAGAGCTAAATTTAAGGGTTTGTGTTTGGCCAGAATAAGCAAAACTTTTTAATTAGGGGCACATTGTAAATGAAGCCAGGGGCTATCTTCAAGGCTGGGTGGTTTTGCACATTGCTTAAAAAGAGCTGTTTGCCACAAACATCGCAAGTTCCTATGCAGGGTGACTCAGGATCATGCTCCTTTATTCACATGATGTCCTAATTGAACACAGCATAGGAAGCCCTGAGCCTCTGCTGGGAATCCAGTGATCACTGAGATATGGTCTTGTTCTCAGGGTACTTAGTCTGAGTCAGAAAGCCAAAAAAACTGAATAATTAACAAAACTTGGTTTTTAAAAGGAACAAACAGGAGATCCAAAATAAAAAGCCGCCCAATAGCCGGGTGGTGGTGGCGCATGCGTTTAGTCCCAGCACTTGGTAGGCAGAGGCAGGCGGATTTCTGAGTTCGAGGCCAGCCTGGTCTACAGAGTGAGTTCCAGGACAGGCAGGGCAACCCTGTCTCGAAAAACAAAACAAAACAAAACAAAAAAAAAACAAAAAACCAAACTTGCCCATCTCAGGGATGGAAGAGCTTTGAGGTGCTGAAATAGAGCCAACAGGAGCCAAACAGTGGGGGGTGGGGGGAGGGAGAGGCAAGCACTCCAGGTAAAAAATTCCTGGTGCTTCCAGAGAAAGGACCACCTCGTTCAGATGCTGGCCTACACTCCTACTCTTCAGGTTTGCTGTTGCCTGGTTGACTATTATGCCCTGAGCTAGGTTCAAATTCTTACCAGCATGTGACCTCTGGAACCTCTACGTGTTTTGTGACAGGCACATAGCATCTGAGAAGTGCTCAGTAGCTATTAATTTAATTATTCGTGGAGAAAATGAAAACCAGGGGTCCCATTGCTTCAGTACTACTTGTGTTAGGCTGAAACAAGTTGTTCTATATGCTTTTTATGTGTGGTTGTATGGACTGAGGTGAAGAATCTCCTAGGAGCACACAAGCTTAGTGATTGCATAATTGTGGGGTTACCCACCTGCAAGGAAGCAGGTAAAAGAGCCTCACAGCAGCTCTTGGGAACTGTCAGGTGAGAAGATGGTGAGTGATTGCCACTTTAGAGGTAACCACTCTGTGGCAGACAGGCTAGCTGCCCACCACAAACTCATCCTTTCCTTACTAAGTTAACATTTCATCATGGGCAGCAGCATGGCTGAACTCTCCATACCCCCTTTGTAGCTAGAAGTGAGGGTCTCACTAAAAAGCAGAAGTTATGAGGTGGGATTGTTTAGAAAGGTATTCAAGAGGAGATGGAATGGGCCTGTTGCTTTTGGGTTTCCCTCCTTTTCCTGACTAGCTGGCACGTAAGATGCTTAGGATGAGGAGCAGCCATCTTGAAGTCATAGGTGTGGACTGTGCAAAAGATGTGAGAGGGTGTGACTGGAGGATTGCTTGGTCCTGGAAAACTGACTGAGGTGACAAGGGAATGAAGAAAGAACAGACAGGCACACTGGGATCGGGTGGGCCATACTTGTCTGATGAAGTGGGGTCAACTAGTAAAAACCTGGGATTTCAGCAACTTTGTTATTTATGTGAGAAGAAATCAGGTTGTCTCAGTAGGTCTGTGAAGGAAACATTCTCAGGTTGCAGTAATCCAGATGGAGGAGGCTGTGATTTCTAGTTTCTATACACACTACCAACATCTGCACAGGGACCAGGGACTCTGCCCGTTTCCTGAGTTTGATATGGGTAAGGCTTTGCCTATACCACGAGTCTGAAGCACTGGTCCTTGTCAATAGCCCGTTTACTTAGGACTTGATCCACCCCCTCCATGTTCATTCAAGGCTTCTACCTCTCCCCACAAAGGACCATTCACTGATATCTCTGGGCTTAACTGTTAAATAAGTGAAACTGCTATTTGAACTTCTGTAAGTTGTGGCCCATGATAAAAAGGCCAAGGTGGCCTTCTCTGGGAAACAGGGTATACAGACTGTCCTTAGCCAGTCAAAAGCAAGGGTGACAATGTAAAGTCGCTGTCGGACTGAGAGCTCTCGCTGCCCTTCAGCTTCCTGAATCTTGTGTAAAATCAAGTGGTGTAAAATCAAGTGGGAAGGCACTATTCAAACTCGGTTTTATTAGAACACTAATAAAAGCAGATAAAAAAAAAATCCACACAGTGAAAGGAAGACACTCAAATGCTGTGACAGATCAGGCACATTAGTGAGGACGAATTCTTCAGTGTGTACAAAATGTAAACATTTGCCCTGGGGTTTCCCACAGAGGGCACAGTCCACGAGGACTTATTTGGAACAAAAAGAATGTCTGTTGGATTCCCATCATAGGCTCTGACCTCTGCAAATTCTTTAATTAAACGTTAAAATTGCTAGTGCACCCCAAATTTTTTATCTGGCAAACTAAATGTCTCCCAATCAAGGCAACACAAACAGCAACTGCCTTGCTGTACAGCAGGCTGCTGCTACTCACCATGCTAATCGTGTTTGCCTTGAAAGACTATAAAAATACACAGTGTATAAAACTTGTGTAAGCCACGGGAAGGAGAAGAGATATCCTTGCTTGTCAAATGATCCAGCAAGAGACATCAAGTCAGTCCTTTGAACTTAGGAAGAAGGACTAAGAAGAAGCCCTTTTCTGTTCTGAAAATGGAGACTCATAGACCTCCATGGGTGGGCAGGTGCAGACGAGGTGCTGATCTCCGTAGATGTCATCGATCCGAGAAATGGTTGGCCAGAATTTGTTCTCTGGTTTCACAAAAGGCTGAAAAGGAAAAGATGGATGTTTTGAGATGTTCTGAGTCCTTTGGGGGAAATCGAGATGTAATGGTTTTTGGATGTTCCCGCAGCCCATGGCGCCAGTGGCCCAACACATGCCAAAACCCACACTTTGCACAATTTCAACTTAGGAGTCTTGCCTCTATGCCTCTGGGATCAGAAGGAAATGCTAGAGGCTAGAGAGATGGCTCAGTGGTTGAGAGCCTCTTAGAGAGGCTCTAGGTTCAGTTCAGTGCACCCACGCGGCAGTCACAAACCACCAGAAATTCAAGTTCCAGTGAAGCCGATAGCCTCACCTCCAGGTGCTTCTACTCGCAGGGTTCATATAAACTCATACACACTTAATCTCCACCTCCTGCCCCTCCCACACACAAATAATAAATAAATCTTTAAAAGAAATGTCAGATCACACACTAAATCCACCTCCTGCTGATGGAAAGCACGTTGAGCTGTCTGACCAGGACTACTGTTCAGTGTTATTCCCTGATCCTGTGGGTTCCTAGGCTTGGGACTGATGCTCTGAATGAGCTCAGATGACCCTTGAGGGCTAAGTCTGACCCTTTGGTTCCTCATCATAATCTACACCTCACCGGCCATCCCAGATACAGTTTACATAACAAGACTGTGGATGGGAAACCTCAGGGACAATGGGGCTGGGGGGTACTATAATAACACCGTGATTGGCAGAGTTCAGAGAACTTACCAATGGAAACGCTGCTACCTCTCTAGAATATGGCCGATCCCAGTGGGAGGATGTGACACAGGTCAAGGAGTGTGGAGACATCTGGACAGAGAAATGGTGGCAGACAGTCCAGTCAAAACAATGTTCTGCTTTCTCCCACACCTCACCCCAACATCTAACCCTGAATGTGGGGACTACCATTTTCTCCGTGTTTACACTGTGCACACAGTAACACTGAGCAGAAGTTGGCACATGTGACAATGTGGCATCATACTATGAGGAAGATTCTCCTTTTGCTATAATTTTTCAAGCAAGGTCCTAGCCTTTTAGCATCTCCACAGTGCACCTCCAGGCTGGGGGTTCTGAACCTGCCTTGGCACCTCATTCTCTGGCTTATCGCTATGGAGATGTAACAGCTGTCCACGGAGCATTCTTCTCAAGCTGCCTCCTGGTTAATGTTTACCAGAATGGTAGGATTCTAAAAGTAATGTGTTTGGGAAGAGATTGGGGACATGTTGAACTTTTCTCCACATGGGCCATAAGCACTGCTAAACTCCCAGGTTGAATCAAATACCAATTAAGTTGGTATCAGGTTGCTATGCCAACACAAGAACTGGGTTTATAGAGAGAGCTCATGAAGGAAGTAAACAAATGCTATGACACAGTGATAAGAACTCTCCAACTAGGGAGGCTCCTTCCTCCACTCCCTCCAACAATCAGTTGGGTACAGGTGGCGTCTACAGCTCCTACAATCAAGGTCCACGTAAGTAACCACCACAGCCATTCAATAAGATAGAAACCTCTGTTTCTCATAACTGTCTCATTCGGAGCAAGAATCTAATCATCACAGGGTTCAGGGAGGGTCAGCACACTCCCCAGATACCAGTTTCGGTTTTGTGGGATGTGTGCATACTTTCAGGGGGTTGACCCTCGAGTCGATGCGGCCCTCCTCTATGTCAGCAATTTCTTGCCGGATGCTGATCATAGCATCACAGAATCTGTCCAGCTCTGCCTTGTCTTCTGACTCAGTGGGCTCAATCATGAGAGTCCCTGCCACAGGCCAGGACATGGTAGGGGCATGAAATCCTGCAAAGGGAGACCAGAGGAATGTGTATAAGTCAAAAGTATACAAATTTATAATTTATGACATGGCTTTTACAAGCATTGTAAAGTATATATGTGTATTAGCAGGTCAGCATGACAAAATTAAGAGTGGAATTTCCATTTTGCTTTGTGTTTTACAATCTTTCTAGACTGACGCTGACACTTAGCTTCAGACCATATGCTTAGCATCCCCTAGGCATTAGATTCAAGCCATGGTGCCTCAAAAGAAAGCAACAACAACCAAAAACAATGATGACAACAACCACCAAAAAGAACAACACCATCAAAAAACCAAAACACAAACAAACAATAAAAAACCCCAAACAAACAAAAAAATCCTAAAACTTTATGATGGTGTGTTGTAATGATGAGAAACAGCCAATCAGACGTTAAAAGAGAAAGCAAGCAAATCTCACTGTCCTCTTTTCTGTGTGAAGAACCTAGGTCTGGGTTAGCACATGTGAAATCTTTGCCTTTTCCTGTGCACAGTATAAACAGCACTGAAATAAGTTTTTGTTTGTAAGATGAATTAAGAAACAAAAACATGATTGAAAGAGATTTTTTTCTAGATGAAAGCAAACACTGCTTCCCCTCAACGGTGCTCCAGAGACCAGAGGCTCCCAAGGTCTGGCAGACCTCACCATTCCCTGCTGCTGCCCCACCTCCAGTCCTTAACCAACTAGTTTCCCAACATATTTTAATAAAAAATTTTCAAGTCCATGGGTAATTTGAAAGCACTGTAGCAAGGTACCCACATATCCCCTTCAATAACACTGTCCATGTTATTTTTTAATTTGTTTTTGTGTATTTAGCTTATGTGTGTATATGCGTGGGAGCCTTTGGGGAGTTGGCTCTCATTCCATCATGTGGGTCTCAGGGATAGAACTCAGGATACCAAGCTTGCCTGCACTTACAACTGAACCATATTGCCAGCCTCAACTTAGTTTTTATGTAATTCAAAGAACACTGTAACTATCAGAACACTTTATTGTGTAAGCAGTTTAGAATGCCAATCAGTAACAAATATTCTTGTATTTTGTCATAAACCTTAGAGTGAAATACACAGATTTTAGCTAAACCATTTAATGGGCTTTGACAAAAGCATACATCTGTGTAACCTAGCCAGCAAGGAGCTGTTTTGGTCTTTAAAGCACAAACTGATTTCATTGCCCATTAAAGTCTGTCCTCAATGCCTTGTGCGAGCAAATTCTATTCATTTTCTGCTTTAGAGGCTCCCACACCTGGAACCATCCACACCTGGAACCATCCACACCTGGAACCATCCAGGTGCTATTCTAGAAACAGATTCCTGGATCTTGACCCTAAGTCAGGAAGGGGGCACCCAGATGTAGTTGGTTGTAACCTACCACATGGGTGCTGCATGCTAGGATGGAACCCAGGTCCTCAGCAAGGGCAGAAGGTGCTTTTAACCACTGAGCCACCTCCCCACTCCTTAATGGCTTGTTTTAAGAAGAAATGTACACTAGACATTTTTAAACAGTCTTAATAGGAGGCACACACATGACTCCTTGTGAATGGATGACCTATTATGCGGAATTATACACAGTAAATGGAGAACGCCAGAAAAACTGGTTATTAGTGAATTAACAACCAGTTCCACACTGTATCTTCTTGGTACCCCTGTGAGCTGACAGCAGCACCCCTCCCTCCTTCCCTTCTGGCTCACCTCCTGGCCAGGGGCTGAGTAATGGTCACTTGGGACCAGGACATGCAGTTTTTGGATATATTGTCTAGAACTGCATGTGCTTCTAGGATCCATAGCCTACAAGAACAATTGTGTGAATGTCAAAAGCCACTTACCATAATCCTGGAGCCTCTTGGCAACATCCACAGCCTCAATATTGGCAGACTTTTTGAAGGGCCGGGTGTCCAAAATAAACTCATGAGCCACATACCCTGTTCACAAAACACAGTATCAGTTGAAGATGTGTGTTGGCTTGTTGTTTCACTCAAGTGAACAGCTAAACAATTCAGCTCTTTACATAGGTCCATGGAGACCAAGGGGCTAAGTGAACTCATTATGGTTAGAGTTGGCAGTAAAGACTTCATTTAATCTATCACATACTATCTCATCTTACACCTGTACATCTCACATCTTATAGCCTGGCAACGGATGAAGGAAGGATTGGGGGGGTCAGGGACGGGAGTGGGGGGTGTCGGTGTTCCTAGAACAATAAGCAGGAGATCTCTGAAATTTCTGTTCTGAACACATAAAACCTGCTTGAAACAGTTAAATACAATCCTGATCTTTTTATGCAAGTTATTTCTAGAGCTAAACATTCACGGGTGAGTTCAGCACCTTCACATTCAAGGTTAAATAACCTTCATCTTGGGTATCCATAAGCCAATAAATATATATTCACGGGACACATGCAGAATTGAATGTGATGCTTCAAAGGTTGAGATGGCAAGGGTTTTTAATATCAGGCTGCAGACCAAGAATTAGAAGTAAGTGCTGCCAGACAGATGAAGCGGTGCCCTCTTGTGATCCTAGCACTAGGCAGAGTCAGGAGAATTGCACATTTGAGGCTGTAGATCAAGACTTTGTCTCAAAAGAAAATCCACAAAGAAAGGATAGAAACAATAGGAAGAAAAGAAAGAGGGGGCACTGTCAGACAACCTTAGAATCAGTGAGACTGAAATGTGTGGGGGTCAGTTCACATTAATCTAGTTCATTAACAGACTGCCTTCCTAGATCCATCAGGAGCTGTCGAGGACTCGGCTATCAAGACTAAAT
Source organism: Arvicanthis niloticus (assembly GCF_011762505.2). Lineage (NCBI taxonomy): Eukaryota > Metazoa > Chordata > Mammalia > Rodentia > Muridae > Arvicanthis > Arvicanthis niloticus. The sequence goes on from NC_047658.1 coordinate 137,533,738, forward strand.
TAGTGGTGGAGCAAGAGAGGTGGCTAAGCAGTTAAGAACATTTCCTGTTCTTCCAGAGGACCTGTGTTTGGTGCATAGCACTTATGCCTGGCAGCACACAGCCACCTGTAACTCCAGCTCCAGAGGATCTGCTACCCTCTTCTGGCCTCCAAGGGCACCACATTCACATGCAAACCCCATGCCCAGACATTCACATATATTCATAATTAAAAATAATATAAATAAACTCTTTAAGCCAGTGAAAGCAAGTCAGCTTTAATAACAACATTTCTGAGAACTTCCCAAATTTTCTGGCCTACCTGTTGATATGTTTCCTTAGTTGGTTTTACCAGCCTAGGAAGATGGGCCAGTAAGTAGGCAAGAATCTTTACCCTACGAAGATCTGGGTTCAAATCCCTAGCACCCATGTAAAATCTGAGCATAGCAATGTGTACCTGTATTCTCCAGGAGAGAGAGTGTGTGTGTGTGTGTGTGTGTGTGTGTGTGTGTGTGTGTAAGAAAATGGTGTACATACAGTACTCAAGAACTCACAGGCTGGCCAGCCTAGCTCAAACATAGCTTTTCTAACAATGAGAAACACTGCCTCAAGGCAATAATGCAGAAAGCAACCAAGGAAGGAGCAAGCATCTGCTCTGGACCCCCTGGACATGGGCATATGCATGTACACACCTACCCACACACTCACGTGCACACAGTACACGTATACAGCACAGAAGCATGCACACCAAACCAAAGCAAATAACCCGTTTTAACGACTCTCAGCCAACGGTGAATTCACTGACAAACCTCTAGCCTTCAAAACTAACCACAGTCCCTAACAGCCCCTGAAGGCAGCCTGAGCCACTCTGCTAAACCCGAAGACAGTGTGAGACTAAACACGTTAATTTTATAATGAATAAACCTTAATGGTTCTTTATTCTGAAGCACAGGTATGAGAGTGCGAGACTAACTATGTTAAAGCTGCCAGGTCTTAGGATGCTTTCTAACTGATGAGAAAGAAACTGGTTATGAATGAGACTCTAGAAAGGTCTATGTCTCGGGAAGTGATCTCAGAAAAGTGTGTCCAATGGAATAACCATTATAAGGTTTGAGGAAGAAAGAAAATTAATCACAAAAATCCTTGAGACATTATCAACTTCCACTTTAAGGATTCTTAAGAGTCCAGCGTCAGCCTCTGCCCTTTCTCCTCTGAGCTTCTGGCTGCTACCCTGGGCACTACAACCCCAACCCCAGCAGGAAGACAGCTAGTGTGTTTACTGCTCTGCAGGGCCTGTGGCTAGCCTGAGGCTGGGAATGTACGTCAGCAGGAGAGGAGTCATTTGTTGGCAGGCCTGGAGGAGAGTCTTGCAAGCAGGGGGTTGGTAGCAATAGCTTGAAGTCCATCTAACCAGATCAACCCAACACTGCTAAACCTAAGATTCCATCTGCATAGGCACCACCACAGATGAGTGGTTTGGGAAGAGGTCCATTCCAAAAAACTAAAAAGTGATGTTCAGATGTTATTTTCTAAAATGCACACGCCCTCTAAGAGATAGGGTTTAAATTCGGTGGCTATGAGAGACCAGGGCCCAAGATGCTCTTCTGTTTCTAGCTTTTAGGAGAGAGATGTACAAATCTGCTGTGCACGTGGTAAATGGGGGAGTCTAAGACTGCAGCTGTTTCCTCTCTATCCCTAACCAAGACTGCAGCTCAGAGTGTGAACAGAACCAAGTCAGAGGAGTCTGAGAGAGCAGGAGGAGGGGGTGGGAAGAACCACTGGTCATGAAGGACTGTGGAACAGCAGTGTCTTCTAAACACAACAGCGCCACCAAGAACTCACAGCAGCTGTGGATGCCTGCACACGCCTGCAGAAGATCAAGGCACTCAACACTTCTAGCTGACAAGCTATTGACAGTCCACAGCTTCTGGAGAGAGTCAGTTCTGAGGATGTGGCCCTGCTGGGGGACCACGTAACATTGTATGGCACTACACCAATAACCTGAATAAACGAGACTCATCCAGTAAAAGGGGGGTAGAATAAAAAAGGACCGGAAGTTGGGAGGAGGTAGGAAGGTCAGGATAGATTAGGGAGGGGGGTTGGGAGCAAAAATGATCCAAACACATTATATTTGCATGAGTGAAATTCTTAAGACTTAACAAAAATATCATATTAAAAAGGTGAGGAGGTGGCACAATAGAAAGACAAAATGAAGTGGCCAGGCTCATGTGGAATAGCACTAGGTGTGATGATTTGAATGAAAATGGTCCCTATAGGCTCTTAGGCGGTGTTAGGGGGTGTGGCCTTATTGAAGGAAGTGTGTCACTGGGGGTGGGCTTTGAGGTTTCAATTGCTCAAGCCAGGCTCAGTGTCTCTCTTCCTGCTGCCTGCAGATCAGGATGTAGAACTCTCAGCTCCTTCTTCAGCACTGTGCTTGCCCACAGGCTGCCATATTTCCCGCCATGACTATAATGGACTAAACCTCCGAAACCATAAGCCAGCTCCAACTACATGTTTTCCTTATTAAGAGTTGCCTTGGTCATGGTGTCCCTTCACAGCAATGGAAGTCCTCACTAAGACAATGGGGTTATGCTATGGAAGATGGGCTTCTCCACGTTCCCCTGAAGAACGCAGACTGGAGCCACTTCTGCAATATTCTCTCAGTGACTCCCTCAGAATACCTCAGTAAGAGGCTGTGTAAAGCTTGGGTGGGAGACCAAAGGGTCTTCTGGTTCTGTGGTCACCTGAGACAAAAATAAAGAACTCCCAGCATTTTCCTGGGAATGAGGTCAGGCACTCTATGCCCCAGGTCACAGCGTGTACCAGCCAGCCTGCGCGGCCACTGCTCACTTCCAAAGGAAGGACCTGAAAAGTTCTTCAGGAGCAGGAATCCAACGTAACATTGGGCTTGTCCAAGATAAGAGGCAGATAGAAACGTTAGTAAAATTATACTGCCCAAGTCTAAACACAGAAACCACCCCTCAGAGCACATGGTGAACCAACCCAAAAGATGAGGGATCTGGTAAGTTAAGAAATTCCTTCTCTTACAAATCTACCATCTTTTCTAGGTACAGCAAGAGGCCATGCCTGTAATCCCAGCACTGGGAAACATTAAGACAGGTCAATCACAAATTCAAGTCTGCTTGAGCTAAACTGTGAGATGCTATATCAATAGAAACAAAACAAAGCCCCACAAAAAATTCTAACAAAAAGACTGACTGACCAATGCCACCACCAAAATAGCTATTTTACCTAAAGTAATTCCTTTTTTTCTTCATTGTAGCAGAATAAAATATTTCTCCAGCTTCTCCAACTATCTCTTGCCTGTCTTACCCTTGTTTGATTTAAAAGCTCACTAGCCTTTTAGTTTACTTAATATTCAAATCTCAGAAAACCAGCTCATGCTGGCAAGCCAGGAGTTCATTAAAATGATTGCTTCACAGGCATCTGTAATTCCAACGTCTGGTTTAGTGCTGGTAAGTATGATTAAGATAGCATTGGTCTTCTAATAGTGCGACTGGACACGTTAAAATACACTGTGATTATTGAAAACATTCCTATTTTGAGTCCACAAAGCACAGCAGGGCTGGGGTTCCAGGCCCCAAGATAGGAGATTTGAAATTGTGTAATGTATGTGTTTAGTGGACCAACATGAGTCAATGTTTGGTTTGACTAAATCTGGGATTGAGTAATCAAGTCTGCAATCAGCAATCCATTTCAGTTCGGGATGAGAACTGCTACTTGCAATTTAATTTGGGGGAAAGATGTCAAAACAAATGGAAATTCCATCCATCTTTCTGTACTCTCAAGTCCCATAGGATGGTGTGGGGCTCTATGCCCAAAGCCACCACATAAATGCTAAGTGCGGGGTGACATCTGACCTTCTCTCATGGATGCCCACGAGCCCCGTTCCATTTAAGCCACATTAACTCCTGCTTTTAAAACCTAAACTTCGCAATCAGCAAACACGTTAAAAATTGCTTAAATGAGCAAATCATATGAGAAGGTATGCTAATTCTATCTTAGTAATGCTACCCAAAATAAAACACAATGTAAGACAGTAATGGCTGGACAGCTCATCCCTAGCAAGAGAGAGGCCCTAGGTCCAAAAGTGATTACTACCATCAGTAATTAAATTAGTAACTAAAAAAAAAAAATAAAAAAAAAATCAAAGAAAAACAAGTATTATAAATTAAAACAAAATATCTTCCAGTCACGAAATTGGAAAATGTTTTAACTTTTTTAGTTTTTTTAATCTATTCTTCTCACTATACTCTTGGATGATAAGCACTTTCAATGCTACTAGTCGTTGAGAAAATAATTGAAGAAACAGGTATGAGAAGCTCAAAGCCTCCATGCCCTCTTTTATAAGTTATCTAAAGAAATAATCAGATTTTTTTCTTTAAAAAAAAAAAAAAACCAACCAAACTACTGGAGGGGTTGTTCTTATAGCAACGATACAATGCAAATAACTGAGAATTTAACTACAGACTCACAGGGCATCCACACTATTTAAGTCACATGGGGAAAAGCTCATGGAAATAGGACAGGTAGCTTTGGTGGAGCTGTGGGTAAAATGTGTGCTGCACGACCACATAAAGAGACATGATGACAGTGCATGCGTGTGTGCATGGGGGGGGGGGGGAAGGAGGGAAATAGGAGGAAGAGTTTAGAGACTGAGCAACCACAGAAAAAGACATTGGGTGGTGGTTTGTGCTGTGTGTGTAACTAGGTGGACAAAGGCTTGCTGGTCAGCCAACCTAGCTGATAGCTGAAATGGTGTGCTTCAGGTTTAGTGAGAGACCCTGTCTTAAAAAAGAAAAAAAAAAAAAAGATGGAAAAACTTAAAGAAGGCATTCCTATGTCAACCTCTGGCTTCCACATGGACCCATAAGAGTAAGCATGCCCCTTCCTGTATATACCCTCTCACACAGGCACAAAAAGAATTTCCCCAAACTGCATGTGTGATGTTAGCTTAATTGTCCAAGAGAAATAAGAAAAGGAATACAGTAAAATATTCAATGTTAGCTTTATCTGGCTGATGGATGCAAATATCATTTCGATTTTTTCCCTCTCATGTTTTTTTTTTTTTTTATTTCTCCAAACTTCTGAATTGAACAATATACATCATTTATATAACCAGACAACATAAATATTCAAGCCACTCATTAAAGCCAATACACATAGGCTAGATTTTGCAGTGGGGGGGGGCTCTATCTGAACACATTAGTAACTGCAGAAGCACTCGGCTGTGTTGCCTGGAGACGTGTTCCCCACAGCCTTCTCTGCTCTCTGGAGAGCATCCTCCCCAGGGCTCTTGGTTATTTACTTCTTTTTATTTCCAAACTCGCAAAGTATTCCTCTGCATCCGTATTTATAAGATCAGAACAGACTTTAAATTAGAGACTATCAGCAATGTAGATGCAGGGTCTTCCTGGGCTAGAGGAACCAAGAGCCCAAGCGGGGGCCACTGACCATCCTTCTTTATTGCCACTATCAGCTGAGGGGCTTCGCTCTCATTCCTCAATGTTCTGTCCTTGTTTCTCCTTCCATGACTGGAGCAGCCATGTGTCTACCTGGTTCCTTATTCTGTGTGTGTCTGTGTGTGTGTGTGTGTGTGTCCCATGTCTGTGCAGATGCCCTCAGAGGACAGAAGAGGACATCGGATCACCTGGAACTGGAATCATCTGCCAAACGTGGGTGCTGGGAACCTAGCTTGGGTCCTCTGAACAGCAATAACTAACTGTTGTGCCATCTTTCTAGCCCCTCCCTCTTTCTTACTTCTATCACATCTGATCTCTTCTGGGTTGACTTTGCTCTCTTATCCATTAGTATCTCCAATGTAAGCCTAAATGTCTACCTAACACCGCACTAAGGAGTATCTGTGTCCAGTTCGTTATACTTCTAAGAACCTATCCATTCCACTGCCTTGACAACTCTCAGCCTTTTAGTGAATCTAACCATGCCACTCCTGAGGCTGGAAATCTTTAATGGCTATAATTGGCTCAGGAGTTAAGTCTAGATTCTTCCAAGACCTTCAAGGTAACAAGCTGTCTTTCAACCTCATTGGCTCTCTTCCAGTCCACTTCAAGCACACCCTTCAGGCCACTCCTCCTTACCTGGCTGCCTCCTGCATATGTTTGCTCACATTAAATAACTGCTTCTTTTGTCAAGCTACCCGACCTTGGCTCTGCCTGCTCTAAGTGGCTCCTCTATTTTAGACATCTCTACATCACCCTGTGCATGATGGGCTCATGGTGTGTATGTGAACATCTCTGTGTGGTGTAGACCCCTTGCTGAACTAGGCTGTGTAGACTAGGGTGGGATAGCTTTGTAATGAGTAAGTGGGCTTTATTTCCAAGAATTCTACACTTTTGTCTACTCTAAAAAAATTAAAGCATCCCTCTCACTTTTCAAACTCACATCTTCATCTAGCATAGTTATATAGGAACCTGAGAGAGAGAGAGAGAGAGAGAGAGAGAGAGAGAGAGAGAGAGAGAGAGAGATACTTGCCTCTGGCACCTCTGAAGAGGACTCTGTAGTGTTTCTCTAGTCGTTTGGCCATGTAGTTGGCATTTAGAATGGCGATTTCTGTGGCCTCTTTGAGGCCCTTCCCGCCCATCATCTGCAGCAAAGAGAAAAGGTGCCATCAGCCACTGAGTGGGTGAGGTAAAAGTCAAGACACTAACAGATGCCCCCCCAGACCAATTTGTTCAAATGAGCTCACCAGCTCAGCATTGCTGCAGATTAAAAACGAATGGAAAATGGAAAGGAAATCTGTTAGTCTCCTCCATGTTTGAAAACACTTTTTTCTTTAAGTGCTAATTTTACATAGCAAGAAAGCCCAAAGCGGGGCACAGTTGACTGCCCGCTACTGCTCTTCAAAGAGGAAAAAAAAAAAAAAAAGAGCTGTTCTTAGAAATGTTGTAACGTTTATTTTTCATTTACTGTGAATATGAGATGTAACGAGAATTTTAAAGAATCTGATGAGATCTTGGCCAAAGTCCACCAGATCAGTTTTGTGTGGTTTGTCTTTCCATTGTCCGTAATGAGAATGTAAATGTTATTCATGTTCATGTACACCAACTGCCAGCTTCAATCCTTTCTTATTCTGGTGGTGAGTCCTTGCCGTCATACAGGCTGAAGGTCACGAAGAGAGATGGGTTTTTAAAAAAACCAAGATTACATCAATGTTCATGGCCGAAGGACCTCGAATCCAAGTGTACAACTGAACAAAACCCTGGTACAAAGTTCAAAGTGAAGAGAGAGCAATGTGGCCCCGGGTGAGTCAGAGTAGACTTCCGAGAGTAGACTTTACCATGACCTTGAAAACAAGCAACAGAGGGGAGGCTGGGTCTGTAGAGGGGGTGGGGGAAAGTGCCACACGAGAGGACAGACAACATCCCACAGTGGGAAAGGCACTTAACTGTCATCTGGAGGTCACCATAGCAACATGGATTAGGATCTCACATCCTAGGTCTTTGCTTTGACATGGACATGGCCCAGCCAACTTCCTACGTGTCAGAGTCGTGAGCATTCTCTACATGCTGATGGCTCTTAGCACAAGGACACATCAGTTGGGTTTTATTCTCAGTGGGATGGGGCCAAAGTGCATGCCAGGGAGACCAGGCAGTGAAGGTAGTGGGAAGCCAGGAGGGGTTCTGAAGCATCAGGAAAAGTGTACCCACAAAGGAGTGCAGAGGGTAAAGAAGAAGCTCCACCCAACGTCTATGGGAGAAGTAATAGCCTGAAAGAAGATGAGGCTCAAACAAACACTACTTATTTAGCTTTAAAAGTCATGTTCTGGGCATGTGGCCAAAACAGCCTTAGGGGCTTTACTTTCTATATGTAAGAAGCCATCTCCAGCCCAAATATGTTTGTACAAATAGCCCAATTTTACAGAATCCATGGATCAAAAAGAACTGGGGGTTTGGTTGTTTGCAAAGAAGACAATTTTCATTCTCATTGGGCTTGCTCTTCTAATTTGCAAAGGACTTGCATAACATTTCAAAGGCAGCTTCAGGGCTCCAGGGTACAGAACAACTTTGCTTCCAATAAACTTTTCATTAAAAATCATAAATGAAGATGGGCATGCTGGGAGGTGCATGCTGGGAAAGCCAGAACTTGGGAGACAGAGGCAGCTGGATTAGGAGCGCAAAGACTCCTGTTGCAAAAACAAAAACAAAAAAAGGGAGGAAAAAAAAAAAACCGATAGGGACTGCAGAAATGGCTTAGTGGTTAAAAACACTGGCTGCTCTTCCAAAAGACCTGTTTCCAGGACTCCCATGGTGGCTGATGCCTAAATGTGTAACTCCAATCCCAGGCAATCTAATATACCCAACAGGCACTGCATAGATACAGTGCACAGACACATATGCAGACAAAACACCCATACTCATACAATAAACAAAGTCTCAAAATATTATGTAAAAGGGAATCATAAATACCAGGCAGTCAATGCCCATTCATGCCGATAGTCCCACACTTAGGAGGCTAATACAAGAGAATCACAAGCTTGTATCCAGACTGGACTATATAAGGAGACCATGTCTCAAAATAGAAAATAATAAGCTTTTTAAAAAAAGAATCATAAATGTCACTGCATTCAAACAGAGCCAGCCCCACAGTTACCCAGAACAATTTGTATGGCCGAGTTTGGGGTTTTGTCTCACCCGAGGCCACCCTTTTTTTTAACAAGGGCCATTGGTTTGAAAACGCTGCTCTAATTAGCAACCTAGCAAGAGTGCCTATTCACAGATTTGACATCCTAGGAGGTGGGCAGGCCAGTCTGAACAAGAGCTGCATAAAATCAATTCTGGTTTGAGTGTTTCTGTGGAGAAGGACAAAGGAGGATAAGCCTATTCTCTGACAAAGCTCAATTACCCCTAAATCACAGTTCCTCAAGTCCTGAGTGCTGGCTTCTGAAACCACCCCCAAATTCCCAATAAATCTTATCTCATCCTCCAAACCGCCAAGAAATACACCCTATCCTATATCCTAGGATCTCAGCAAAGTGTCATAATGACCATGCTCAGTGAGCTGTCTGTACCCAACAGGAAACCAAATGACGCAGCCAGAACACTTGCGTGACTCATGGAACTTAATCATATCTGGAAAAATGTAAAGCCATCATGAGAACCCAAAGGAACAGATGAAAACAGTTCTGGGTGGCCTTCTAGAAGGTTTTCTCCACCCAGCCAGCCAGTCAGTGTCCCCTGACTCCCATCTCAAGTCACAGATTTCATTTTTAGACGCTCTGAGAAAGTGAGTCTCACCCCTTCACAGTAACACATGTTCTTAAGCTCACCTTAATGTAAGCCCATGAAATGGGCAAGATGGAGCTGGAGCCCCATGGGGCCGCACTGACTGTCCCCACGGGCCAGGTGTCCTCATTTGGTTTTAGGGAAATGATGGGATGACTGGGCAGGAAGGGAACAAGATGCTTCTTCCTGTATTGGATTTAATGCACACATTGAAATGATGCAGAGAAGATGCAATTGAACTAAGTGACCACCTGCTCTAGGAGTTCTAGTCTTAGTAGGGGAACTTTGATGGTGGTAGGGACCTGACACTTATAGGGGACAAATAACAAAAAAGCAGCTCAGGTGGGATCTCTCAATGCCTCCCTCCGTCCCTCCCTTCCCTCCCCCCTCCCCCTCCCCCCAAGCTTCCAAAGACTGTGGTGGAGGACTTGGGAGGGTCAGCCCCACACAGGCCCCTCATAGCAACCTCCATCCTTTAAGCTGTCTGCTGACTGTAGAAGGCTGCTGATCTGATGCCCATGCCCTCCACTTGGAGGCTAACACACAAACACTGCTCCACTACACACACTCTGAACCACCAGGGACACTCATTAGCTATACATAATTAGATCAAAAGGAAAAGACAACCAGGGTCCCAGCAACCCTAAACACTGCCCCTCCCTGATCACCACCACGAATTCTGAAGACTCCAGAAGCTCTGGATAAGGCCGTTACCATAGTGAGGAAACTATCAACAACTGAAAAAACATTCTGTCAGCACAGTGACGTCAGCCAGCTATCTCTGGTAATAAAGTTTGTTTCCTCCTTATTCATCAAAGCAGTAATGAAAATTAAAGCTAAAAGGAGTTCAGTGCCTTCCATCCAACTCACTCCCAACGTTACCATAAGCTATTTTTCGTTTTGGTTTTGTTGTTTTGACAGGGTTTCTCTGTGTAACAGTGCTGGCTGTCCTGGATTCAATTTGTAGACCAAGCTGGCTTTGAAATCACAAAGATCTGCCTGCCTCTGCCTCCCGGGTGTTGGGATTTAAGGTGAGTGTCACTACACTCGGCAATTATAAGCTTTTTTTTTTTCCCCAGAGGAACAGAGTAAAAATAATAAATAAATAATAACACTTAGAAATGTAAAGTCAAATCCATGATATTAACATTCTTCCTCTGACACCTTATACTTTAGAACAGCCTCCTGCTCATTACAGCTAACAAGCATGCTCTGGAGCCCAGAGAGGCTGAGTGGACACCATGGTTACTAAGTAAATGATGTTTTTCTTTGGACCCACTCTAAAACACTCCAGCTGTGCATCCAGCTGCTGGAAGTGCACTACACATGAAGGTGTTCTTGATATTTGAAGACTCTAATAGGAAGAACAACAAGTTTTGGGCCATCTTGCTTCCAACAATCCCTAAGTCAGAACCCTACAACTCACACTCCGATGGGCCCCATGCCAGGACCACCTCCTCCATGGGGAATGCAGAAGGTCTTGTGAAGATTTAGGTGAGAGACGTCAGACCCAAAGTCTCCAGGACGGCAGATTCCCACCTACCCAGAGGGAAAGAGTGAAAGTCAACACCACAGCACAGGGAAGAGCAGCTGTGCTGTTTGTCTCCCCAGGAAAGGCAAGCAGCACAGCCACATCCATAAAGCCCACAGAAAAGGCTTCCTAGGGGCAGGTGAGATGGCTCAGTGGGTAAAGGCATTTGATGCCAAGTTTTACTGAGTTTGATCCCCAGGACCTACATGATGGGAAAAGAGAACTGACTCCTGCAAGCTCTCCCTTTACCTCCATATGCACGTGAGCGCGCACACACACACACACACACACACACACACGCACACACACAAAATATCATTTAAATATCAACCATAAAAAAGCGTTCCTAAAAGGTTCTGTATAGTCAACCTGGCATCCCACAGTCAAAGTGACTGTGGTTCTATGGAAACAGAAACTGACCATTTAGTCCTATTCAGATTTAAAAACACACACTGAGACAGTCCATAGCTAAACGTCTACCTTAGGAGAGAGGAGAGAGGAAGCGCCATTAACCCTGAGTTACAATATGTTCACTCTACTGAATAGGCAACTTTTACAATATCAGCATCACCTTGTCTGGCAAATTCAAGGCTGGGCATTTATTATGTGCACCTAGACTCTAGGCCCTAGGATTCTGAGCTGAGGAAGAGTGAGGCTGCCAGTTTTCCTGAGACAATCCAGATACCCAGCTGCAATATTCAACTGGTAATCCTGCCACATTGACTGTGGGAAGATACATTTGCTTTAGGCTGCTCAAGCAGAATGCAATCCCTAGACTATACTTAAGAACAGAATCAAACTAAATCGGGAAAGAGTTAAGAGGCAGAAGTTCACATCACCCAGACGGGCAGTCACTCCTGCAACCCAGGACGGCAGGACTGAATCTCTTGGGGTCCTGGTGAAGTTACAACTCCAGGTAAAGTGGTTTGTGCATCTATGGGAGTTCAGCATCTACCAGTGCCTGCCCAGAACTTGGTTCTAAACTCTATCATCTAGGGAGAGCTTGCCCGATAGTGTCTCCTGACAATATAAGCTGCTTTGTTTCGACCTAAAATTAACCTTTAAAATCAATCAATAAATAAATCTATATCTATTTCTCAATGGGCACTAAGCATCTGCACCTGGGCATTCATGTTTGCCCCGTCGAGGTAGACCTGTCCTCCATGTTGGTGAATCAGGGCGCACACATCACTGATATTCTCTTCAAACACACCATTGGTAGATGGATACGTGATCATGATGGCGGCCAGGTTCTCCTTGTGTTGATCCACCTGTGGAGGGAGGGAAATTACGAGAGGAAGTGATCTGATCCTTTCTCAGCCAAGACTTTGCTTTTTTCATTTTATAGGATGAGGGAAGGTGAAATCTTGGTGTTTGAAATCTTTACGACATCTCAGTCTACAACTGTGGTGTTGCACAACCTTCATAAAACACCCAAAAGCAGCAGCAAAGACCCCTCAGGATAGAGCCACCAGGCTTTGGGTATGGCCCAGCTGATAGGGGCGTGTTTAGCTTGCAGAGCCCTAGGCTAAATCCCTGTACCAAATAAGAGCAGTACACTCCTATAACCATAGCAGTGGAAAAGTGGGGGTAACCTTGGGTACACTGTAACCATGGGTTACATGAGACTGTGTCTCAACAAAATTAAGCCAAAAACAAGAGGCTGCTCAGAAGATTTTTGGACAGTTTGGGTCCAGTTCTGTAAAATGGTTCGGCCAAGCTACCTCAAAAAATTATCCCAGAATATGTGGAGGGTTGGGGAAGGTGTCTCTGTTCATGGCTAATCTTTCTGCTCATTTTTTTTTGGGGGGGGGGGTGGTGGGGTACATGTTCCTACCTCCCTTCCCACAAATGCTTGATAAGTGTTATGGTTTTCATAAAAATCTCGCTCATTTTTCTTGTTTTGTTTTGGAGACAGGGTTGTTTTGTTTGTTTGGCCGGTTGGTTTGGTTTGGGATTTTTTTTGTTTTTCCGAGACAGCGTTTCATTGTGTATCCCTGGCTGTCCTGGAACTCACTCTGTGGAGCAGACTAGCCTGGAAATCAGAGTAGCCTGCCTCTGCCTCCTGAATGCTGGGAATGTGTCGTCACCACCAGGCTGTAGCTCAGACTGACTCCCAGCTTTCTGTGTAGCCAAGGATAGCTTTGAACTTCTGACTCTCCTTCGAATTGTTGGTGTTACAAGTAAGTGTTGCCACTGTGTCTAGTTCTCATTCCCCTCTGACCCAAGAAAGCGACCGTATATAATAGGGTAACTCTACTTGGTTTTCTTGGCAAGCAAGAGAGAGCAGGGGTAATGAGGGAAGAAAAACAAGTCATACTCCATATATTCTATATCGGACAAGCTTAGTAACTGCTAGTGACCCAGAATATTTCCAGGAAAAGAAAAAAGGTAATCGGAATTAGAGGCGGGAAAAGATGAACAGGGGATGAACAGGGCCATGCATTTTCAGCGTTCTTTCGAGGGCTTTTGCATAGGTTCTTGGTACCCATGCTAAATAATCCTGACAGAATCACGCTGCTATTCCACCCATTTCCCTTCTACTTAAGATGCAGCTTCCAGTCCACTGGTGGAAAACAGATACAGTTGCTAAGCAACCTCTTCCTGGAGGCTGAGCGACTGGGAGTGGGGGTTGGTGTTGGAGGAAACAAGAGAATGAGAACGTTGCCTGGAATCCAGTGCGGCATGGCTGGGGGAGGGGGGGGGGGACTTACAAAATCCGCATGTGTGCGTTAATTCTCAGTGCAACTGTGACTGTCTGATGTGAACGGAAAAATATGAGGGCTGACAGGGAAGCAGCAGTGCAGAGTCTTCATACCATGATATGACAATAAATACTTCATTTGTTATATTCCAAGGGGAAGAAGCAGAACTGACCGGTCGGTGAAAAGACCCTTCTCCCTGTGAGGCAGGGAGGGGGAGAGCAGACATGGCCAGTTTTAATTGGGGACCAAAAATACAATTGCCTTTTATTTTCCTCTTTCCCTTAATGATTGTTAGGGGTTTTTTTGTTGTTGTTTTTTGTTTTTTAGTTTTGTACCCTTTCCCTACAGACTCATTTAAAGAAGAAATCATTGTCTTTCATTACATACATGAGAAGACAAAGTTGATACCATCCATCTAGTTCACACCCCTCTATCCCCACCTCAGTCCTCCCCAACCGTGACATCACCATCATCTGCCCCTTCCCAGCCCAGAGCGCTCTAATCTGTGAAGGGGAGGGCGAGTACCATGGCCTTGAGGTGAGCCACGTCGATGTTCCCGTATCTGTCCACCTCCACAGGCTGGATCTTCATGCCTGCCATGTAAGCGCTTGCTGGATTCGTTCCATGTGCTGACTTAGGAATGAGACACACCTTGCACGCACAAGGAAAGGAAGCAGAAAAGGAGAAAGAAAGAAAGAAAAAAAATCACCAGGATATTTCAAATGAGAGAAAAGTCTCCTAACATGCCTGTCTATGACACACATTAGGCACCACATGTTTTTACTAAAACTGACCGCTGGTGCCTTGGAATCTGCTGTCATTAGGGTTGTTACTGCAAAAAACAATGTCCTGAAGGGGAATTTCCATTTGAATCCCCAAATTCTTTACTAAAGACATCAGAATGCCTTCTCCTAACCCAGAGCACTAAAGCCAGGCCTGTGCCTTTTCTCATCTTAGACACAGCATATGGAAAGTACCTTCTAACAACATGATCTCTAGGACACGAATCCCACCGCTTCTGTGCTGCTCTCGGCTGAACCAGGAGAGATGACAATGACAGACATACCCCAGGGCCTCCATAGGCCAACACAACTGTGCCAACACTTACTGGGTCCTCACTCTGCTTTGAATGATTAGTGTGAGGATCAAAACTTCTGCAAGGAGAATGACCAACGCCTGCCCTGTGCTCCCGTGACTTGTTCGCTGATAACACTAGCACTCGGAGATACAATGCCTGGTCTCCACAATGCAGTAGGTGACTGACAAAATGGGATATGGCTTCATTGGAAAAAAAAATCAAGGGACAGTGTCTCAAGACCACAGATGACACTGTAACCAAAAGACCTGCTGGATTTGGTTTTGGATTTCAGTGCTGGGATGAACCCAGGTCCTTGCTCATGTCTGGTGAGTCCTCTTCACTGAGCTACATCCCCAATTCCTTTATTGGATTTTTTTTTTTTTTTTTTTTTTACTGGAGTGGAGGAGGGGGATAGCTACAAAGCATTGAATCCAGGTCCTCATGTATGTCAGGAAAGCCAATTCCCACCATTGAGCAGCAGCCCCACAAAGGATTTTGTTGAGTATGGTAGGGGCAGGGCTGTAAGCCCGGGTTCTCACTGATTCCTCCACATCAGAAAACTTGCAATTTGCAGGTCTTAGGGAAAAACACCACAAGAGAGGACAGGATAGAAGTTTCCTGATAAAACTCAAACAACCTCCTACCCTGAAGAAAAGAAAAGAAAAAAAAAAAAGAATCACAGAACCAGTATGGTATCTCCTCTGGGGAGGGGTTATAAAAATGGGCTTCCAGAGGAAAAATGGAGCTTCTAAATGTTTCCTTCAAAACAGTGGATTACTGAAGAAAAGCATGACCTAGAAGCTTCATCTGTAGCAGATAGAAACAGATGCAGAGACCCACAGCCAAACATCAGGCAGAGCTGAGGAATAGTGCAGAAGAGTGGGGGGGATAGGATTAACCAAGCCAGAGGGCGCCAGAGTCACCACAAGAAGACCCTCAGAGTCAACTAACCCATGCCCATGGGGGCATGCAGGGTCTGGACTTAGGCCCAATACACGTGTATAACATATGTGTAGCCAGGTCTTCAGGTGGGTTCCCTAACAACTGGGGCAGAGACTGTCTCTGACTCTATTGCCTGTCATTGGATCTCTGTGCCCTAGCTGGTCGGGCCTCAGTGGATGAGGATGTGCTTAGTCCTACTTCGACTTGATGTGCCAGGGAACAGTGGTACCCAAGGGGGGCTTCCCCTTCTCTGAAGAAAAGGGGTGGGATTAATGGGGGGAAGGATTTTTAAGGGAGGAGGAACAGGTTGAGGGGCTCGACTGGGATGTAAAGTGAATAAATGAGAAAAAAAAAAAAAAAAACGTGTGTGCAAACACACACAGGCCCACATACAAACACAGATATACTCAAACATACACACATAAACACACTCACACATAATGGAGGACAAGGCTGGATGGTTCAGCAGTTAATAATATGTATACTCTCAAAGACAGCTGGAGTTTGTTCCCTTCCTGGCTCCAGGGATCTGATATCTCAACTCTCTGGGCACCTGCATTTGCCCATGGACACATAAACACCATCCCATTCAGAACTTTAAGCAAAGGGCAAATAGACTTATTTGACAGTCTCAACTGTCTAAGCCCTTTTTAAATGACTGTGTATTCTCAATTTTCCTTAATCTTTTTTTCTTGCTTAAATACTTGTTTTATGTAGTCAAATCTATCTATCTATCTATCTATCTGTCTGTCTGTCTGTCTGTCTGTCTGCCTGCCTGTCTGTCTGTCTGTCTGTCTATCTATCAGGACCAAGGCTGGAAGCATTATCTTTTCTCAGAAGTTTATTCTACCTCATAGGATGAAAGCAACCCTTTAGGACAGACTATTGATAATGAACAGGAAAGGAGACGATCAAAAACATGAATACAAACTATTCTTAATGGGTCAAAATTAAGAATGTATACCAAAGAGGTTGTCAAAACCAAAATAAGAGCTGAAAATGCCAGGCATGCCTTGTTCAGCTGAGTAACAGTCTCCCCGGTGTTTCCTGTCCAAGGCCTTGGTGCATGGGTGTCAGCTTCTACAGCAAAGGAGACCAAACACCTACAGGTGAGAGGATTAGTCTGGATTTGGATTTTCAGCTGTTCCTACATGGACTCCCAGGTGTCCATCACAGGGATCTGGCTACAGAGGGAACTGCAATGGGCAAAGCAAGAATTCTGTGGGATGATAGAAGAGGGCCTGCACCCGGGAGGAAGAGGAGAGGCAGCCTGTCCTCCCTAGCTCCACCAGAGGAAGGCATCCGCCAGCACAGTGAAGACAGTTTTCTGCTTCTGCCCTCTAGCTGTAAGATGGTCCCTGAGTGCTGTCATGAGACACTAATCATTTGTTAATGCAGCCATGCAAAATCAATCCCACCTTGGAACAGTGGAGACAGGCACTGTAGACACTCTTGTGTCTCGAGAGATTGGACAACTTTAAGCTACTTTCACCCTAAAGTTAATTTCCCCTCACTTTAAAATCACAGTGTTTTGCTGGACACAGAAGTACCAGGACTGATGTACTGGATTCTCTCAGTTCATCCAACTATGGTACTTATATCCTTTAGGGTGATGCCCTAATCTAACTTCCGGAAGCCTGTGTAGAAGCACAGATTTCATCCTGAAAGAATTGTTAATTGTATGACAGATGAAAACTTACGTATTTTCCAGGGATTAAAACCCAACAAAAGCTATGACTGCCTCAGGCATTCAGGGAAAAAAATAGCTCTCAAAACTTAATTAAAAAAAAGTGTAGATGTGTTGATTTGAGAGCCCAGTGTTCCATCTTTCTATAGGAAACTCAGCCTCTCGTCAGAACACTTGAGTTGAAATTTGACCAGCAAAGTGAAAGGCGGATTATAAAGTGCTCTGTGCCTGGCACATGGTAATTGTTAAATGTTTGTTAAATAATTCACATTTTTTTTTAAAATTAAACTGATGAATCATAAACTTGGACCTTCTATTTCAGGAACCTCTGAAACTTACTCAAAGCAATTGTGAAGTCACATCCAAAAACAGCTTGAAGGCAGAGAACCATCAAGAACCTGGGCGGTTGGTTCTGTAGCACGTAACTTCTCTAACTTCTTTTCAAATGAGAGAGGTATGTTTGACTCAGCTCCATTAGGGCTCATTGTGTGGGAGCAGCTGCCTTAGATATCACTAATGTGGAAAATCTTCCCTGGCTATTTGAATAATAAGTCATTCTCTTCTCTAAAAATGGGCTAAAATTAAAGCTGTTTGTCTAGAAGGCAGCCGATGTTTCCAGACTGGCGGGCTCTGTCCATGTTTCTGAGCTCAGCAGCTAGGAGGGCTTCCCTGTTTCTTTTCTACTGCCCAGAAAGAAGTGCAGAATCCTGCATTTCCATATGGAATGGCCTCTCACCCCTTGTGATAGCAGTATGCACAGTGGTGCCAGGGAATGGGGAGTTCGGGAGGAGTACTGGGAGGGAGAGGGAGTGAGAGCCACCAACAGCCAATCACTGAGGATCATGTTCACCCAATCTCTCATCTGGAGTACCTTGGTCCCCAACTCCTATATGAAAGCAACTACGTCCTGGTGTCAGACTGAGGAGACAGGTAAATACTGAAGGTTGGAAAAAAAACAGAGAGTGGAAAAAAACTGAGTTCTGGCTGGCCTATTATCAATGCTTAGTCCTGGGCCTGCCACAGACTGATGTGGTTCTGATGCAGTGGTTCTCAACCTGTGTATTGTGAGTCCTTTAGCAACCCTCTATGTCCACAAATATTTACATTATGATTTACAACATTGCAAAATTTCAGTTACCAAGTAGCAACATAAATAATTTTATGGTTGGGGTCACCACAACCTGAGGAATTGTATTACAGGGTCATAGCTTTAGGAGGGTTGAGATCCATTGGTTTGATGGCTTCTCTGGCAATCAATGGCTGTGCAGTGTGAATGGTCTCACAGCAAGACCTGCCCCTTCTCCAGGTTCTCAACTGAACAAACTGTGGAGAGGCAAGGTCAAGGAGCTTCAAGGCTTACATGCATTTGAGAGACTCATGAGTTGGGTTGTGTAGTGTTCCTTCACTGCACATCTTAGCTCCATAGTTCCCTTTCTGATTCTGTGAGTCTCAAGAACATGCACAGATCTAAACTACCCTTTCCTCAGAAAGCTAAGAGATAAAGGTCACAAGAAACCACGTGAATAAGCCCACATTGGCATTCCTGTCTACTGAATCGTCAGGTCTCTAGCAGCCACACTCTCCCAGGTTTCAGTAATTTCTGAGTTCATTAATGGCACATTTCAAAGATTGTTAAAAATCAATGCAAATGACAGCTATGGTGGAGCACATTTGTGAACCTAGCACTTAGGGTATTGAGGCAAAACAACTGCAGGTTCAAGGCCAGCCTGAACTATGGACTGAGACCCTACCTCAACTAACATACAAACATATCCAAACATCAACACAAGTGGGGCGTATGCTCAGAAAGACAATTTCAGCACCTGGGAGGAGGCAGGAGGTTGAGTAAGGAGCCCAAAGCATTCTTAGCTGAACAGAGAGTATGTGGCCAGCCTGGGCTACATGTCTGTAATAACAGTATAATGGAAAACAAACAAAACCTGTTGATGATGTAGCTCAGGTACACAGTATTGCCCAAGTATAGAAAAGGCCTGTGTTCCCTCTCCAACACCACAAAGAAGGAGGAGGAGGAAGAAGAGGAAAAGGAGAAAGAACAATTATTATTCTATTCCCAGTAGGAAGTCACACTTTTAGAATCAGATGGATAGGCTACAGAGGGAGACAACATTCCTTACTCATGTACTTTTCAAGGAAGATGTGAAAGTTTTAAAATTCTTCATTGCAAAACTCAGACTAGCCAGAAAAAAAAAAAAATCAGTTTCAATAAGCTCAGAAAGGACGAGCCCAGGCTACCACTCACTGACATTACCCACTTAGGTAAGAACCTTCTGGAACTCTCCTGGAACAGTCAGGGCCTCTTTGTCCTGCTCCTGATACCTTCCCTATAATCTCTCTAAGAATTCCAGCTCCACAGCTCAGTAGGAGAGGCTTTGGATAGATCACAGCATGTCTTTCTGGGACAGTAGTGGTGACCAGTAGCACCAGCTGGTCCCCATAGAAGTCACTTTCGCAAACATGACTCCCATGTCCAAGTAGAGCATGTAGCAGAAATACATCTGCTCGCCACCCTCACAGTTGCTTAGTGCTAGGAACAATCCCATGGAGGAACATATTTATTCAGTGGTATCTTCTGAGGGTACATACGGCTCAGACTATGCTTAGGCTCAAAATTGCTACAGTCCTAGGCCCAAGAGCTGGGGCCAAGCCAATGAGGATGACGGCAATGTCAACCATCAGGCTCCTGCCTCCCTCTCCCTAGAGAGCACTTTCATGGCCCACTGACTGACTCCATATGCAGGGTTTGCACAATAGCCTTTTATCTCTGAATGTTTTCCCTAAACAATGATTATGTGGTATATCTTGGAGGCAAGGATCATGATGGTTTCCCTATCCACTTCCAAAAAGATTGGAAAGGTGGATCCCATAGAACAAGAGACCCTGAGATCTGAACCTGCAACCTACCCCAGGGATCAAGCACCACCTGCCCATGCTCACCGTTCTGTGTTTCTCTCCTTTCTGGTCTAAGTACGCTCTGATGGTGGCCAGTCCAGCATACTCTCCCTGTGCTCCGCTGCAGGGACAAGAAGAGAAGAGTCAGGGTTGTGGTCTCCAGGCTTTCCCATCAGGATTCACCAGACACTAACCAAACATTAAGCAGCCAAGGTCCAAGTTCCTATGATGCAGCATCTTTACAGGAACAAAAACTAACAGTCTGGTACTAACCAAAGGTGGGCCATGCTTATCTGATGAGGACCATCAAATCAACCTGGTTTTACTCAGGGGAATTTGACTGGTTTAAAAAAAAAAAAAAAAAAGATTGTGAGAATATAAGAAACCCATTATCTAGCTTTTGGGGGGGGGAATTTGAAATTACATGAAGATATAAGGATAAGTTCGTGATGAGTCTCATTCCTAAACATATCCTGCACTCAACAAACACCTTTATGCTGAACCAGGCAATTATGAAATAAACACCAGGCTCATGTTTTATCAGCTCAAACCAATGAGTATATTTCAAAGGAAAGAAATGGTACGATGGGCCAGCGAGTTAAAGAGGAGCTTGCTGCCAACCCTGATGTCATGAGTTTGGTCCCCAGGGTCCACATGAAGGAAGGAAAGAAAATCAACTCCCATGGGTTGTCTTTCGGCCACACAAACAAGGTACTGTTTGGACCAAAAAGAGCCAGTAATCCAATAGGAGAGCACTATGGGAAAGGTTGGAAATGCTGACTAGTTTTTGCCTTAGATGCTCTTCATATCAGCTTTTCATTTTCCTAAATACTGCAAATATGTTTGAATGCCATGGGAAGCTTACTTTGGAGAAATCATTACATAAGGTGATTGGTGCCACCTGTTGGTGGAAAAGGATTATGAAAAAATGCTTATCTGTATAAACCAGCTGGAGACTGACAGAAAAGTACCTGCTATGGAGGGGAACTTACAGCAGTGGCCTTAACATCTATTTGAAATGAAAGGCTGAAGGTGCAGAGCTGCAGGAGGTGAGGCTAACGGATAGTGGGCCTCAGAACCACTGCTGCTGGGTGAGCAGTGGTGTGAACTGGCTCGCCATCACTCAGAGGAAGGAGCGGCTATGCATTTCACTGCTCACCTCAGGATAAGGGGAAACAAATGGGTGATTTCATCTAAAACTAGTACTTACTCTTCAAAGAATCCCCATGAAATCCAATATGCTTTCAGACAAAACCAGAATGACCAGTCAGAACCAATAAGCTGGTGAGGGGCTGAGTGTATGGACACTGGTGAAGAAGCTCAGCTAGATAATATGAACTGAGAAAAAAAACTAAATAAAAACCAACATTGTATGCCGAGACAGGGAGGTAGCTCATACAGCCAAAGTTTCCTTTCCTTGGACTACAGCAAACATTTAAGAGTAAAGCTCAAAGACTTATGAGAATCTTCTTGCCAGGAATCATGGGTGAACAGCTTGAGTGTCTGCCCCAAACTCAGCTTGGTTTTATCTAGGTTTGTGCATTTAATCCTAGGTTTGTGCCTAAAAAACATAATGTCTAATTTCCAGACACCAGAGAATTGCGTCAAATGAGGAATGCTTTGAAATATTTGGAGACAGGTCTCACCTTATCTTTATTAGAAATATTTCCACGTTTTGCGTGCCCACGCCCACGAGAGCACGTGCGCGCACACACGCACACACGCACACACGCACACACGCACACACGCACACACGCACACACGCACACACGCACACACGCACACACGCACACACGCACACACGCACACACACACACACACACAGCAACATAGAACACTCTTAAGCATCAGCTGTCCTCCAGACCTCCCACTGAGGACATGTTGCCCAGGCTGAGACTGGTTTTGAACTCCTGATTCCCCTACCTCTAACTCCCAATGCTGGGATCATGGGATTGCACCACCATGTCCAACTCCGGATTTTGTATTTGTACAAGTCAAAAGGTCTTATGGGTTGAGAAGTAACTGCTGTGGTAAACTGCACACTTCAAATGCTTGAGGCCCTCAGTCAAACCCCAAAATGACAATAAGACAGGCATGGTATCCCACAGCTTTAATCCCAGAACTCAGGAGGCAGAGGCAGGTAGAGCTTTGTGAGTTAGAGCTCAGCCCGATCTACATATTGAGCCTCCAGGACAGCCAGGACTACATAGTGAGTAATTGTCTCAGTTAGTTAGTTAATTAATTAACTCTTTAATTAATTAATTAATTCAAAATAGTCCCTAAAGAAAAGATTATATTATGGACTATAACAGTTAAAGAGCTGAAGGTAGTTTGGTGACTCAGGCCCTATAATAATCTTAGCATCAGGGAGACTGAGTTGGGAGAATTGCTGTGAATTTGAGGCCAGCATAAGCTTCAGAGTAAGATCTTGTCTTGATTTAAAAACAAAGACAAACAAAGAAACAGATTGTGAGGGTTCTGCCTCCTATCTCTACGTGGGGCCCTAGGCTGCTGCTACCACTTCCTCAAGCATGCTCAACAGGTACTCAAACTCCCTGAGCCACCTCCCCTGCCCACTTGAACTACCATTTGTCAAAAGCAACTGTCTTAGGGTCACTATTGCTGTAATGAAACTCTATGACTGAAAACAAATTGGGGAGAAGAGAGTTTGTTTGGTTTACACTTTCACATCACTGTTAAATCAGGATAAGACCTCAAAAAAAGGCACACATCTGGAGGCTATGGAGGGTGCTGCATACTGGCTTGCTCACCATGGCTTGCTCAGCCTGATTTCATGTAGAACCTAGGACCACCAAGCCCTGAAGTGGCACTATCTGTAAAGGCTGACCTTCCCAATCCCCCATCCCCATACCCCCATTAAATCACTAATTAAGAAAATATCCTATTCTTGCCTTCAGCCCAATTTCATGGAGGCCTTTCTTCTGTTGATGACTGTAACCTGGGTCAAGTTGACATAAAACTAGCCAGTCCAGCAACTTCCTCAACTTTAAAAGCCAAACACACTAACAGCAATTTCATCTTGTCTTTTACTTGTGTCCCTGAATGATATACTTGTTTCTGGCTGCCATAAACCTTGTATCAAAATTAAATTTCTAGAGTGTGTTTGGTGTGTGCTATTGAGTGACTTTAAGAATGACAGAGAGAGTTTTGGAAACAAGTTGAAGCAAGTCACGCTGAGCTCAATGGGAAAGGCAATTAAATATTATTAGGCTCTTTTCTTATCCAGGCTATAAATGTCTTCTGGGTTGATGTTTCTGGAAAAAACTGGGATTAAACAAACAAACAAAAATGGGATAAAACCCCTACATCTTCTTGGCTGGCCTAGAATTAACCATGTAGAGCCATGCTGGTATCGAATTCACAGAGATCCATCTATGTCCGACTGCTAGATACTATGATCATAGTAGATGCATGTCACCATGCCCATCAGGGATAAACTACTTGATATTTTGCATTTAGGATCTAAATATCCCACGGAAGCAGAAAGACCAGTGATGACTTTCTTAACATTAAAGAAGGTTTGTTTACTTGTCAAAATGTATGGTTATTGTACTCACTCATAATTTCTGTAAATAATTCATCTTCATTGAAGTACTACAGTTCATTTCACGTTCAGAGATTCTGGTATAACATAGGAAACTGGACCTGAAGCATTTGTAATTTTGCATGGTTGGGAACATTTCCCCCTTTGAATTCAGGCACCATGTTATCTCTAAGGAGGCCCAAGGAACAGCAGGGGGAGGTTCTCATGGTAGAAAACCAAGGCCCTATTCAACATTCCTAATTTTTCTCCCAGCCCATAAAAGATTATCAAATTTATATCTATGTAAGTGAGGCCACTTTGGAAGTCTGGCCATAACCCCTCCAGAAGAGTCTAAATGCCCAGTCAACTCAGAATGATAAATGGTAACAAATGATAAAAATAGACTACACTGATGGAGCTGGAGAGATGGCTCAGTGGTTAAGAGCTCCGTCTGCTCTTCCAGAGGATCTGGGTTCGGTACTCAGCACCCACACGGCAGCTCTGTAACTCCAGTTCCAAGGATCTGACACCCTCACATCAATGCACATAAAATAAAATTAAATAATTTTTTTAAAACAATAAGATAAAAAAAAAAAAAAACCCAATAAGATACACTAAAAGAATTCTTTGCTTTTGGATGTGGGTGTTGTACAGCACCTAAACCAGAGGGAACGAAGCCTCTTACCTGTTCGGCTGGAATGAGACTCGGTCGTAACCCGTGAGCTCACACAGATCCTTCTCAAGCTCTTGGAAAAGCTGCTGGTATCCCTGGGCTTGGTCCAGTGGCACAAAGGGGTGGATGTTAGCAAATTCTCTCCAGGTGATGGGCTGAAGAACAAGAAGAGGAAAATAAGCATGTGTACAGTATAAGGGGAAACAATGATTTTGATGCCAAGGATGATAATATACTATCACCAAGAATGGGACCAAGGAGCCAGAAGCTGTCAAGGCATTCAGAATACACACTTGGTTTCTCTGCACAAACCAAGGGTAGCAGAACTATTACTTTCTACACTGTACAAGTGGGACACAAAAGCCAAGAAGAAAACTGTCACAGAAACACTATTCTACCTATCCAGGAGCAAAAAGGTCCCAAAACCAAAACAGACTGTTATCCACAAAGCAGTGAGTTTGGTCAAATTCTTACATGTGTACATGTGCATGCATATTCTTTTTACTGAGCAGAACAAGCCATAAACAGAAATATAAATTGGAGAGGCCCTTCCTAACCCAGTCCACAGTCAGTTCTTTTGCCTGAAATGACTTGTAATGTCAGGAGAATCCCAGAAATAAAGGGAATGAATTAACTCTGTTGCAGTGATCTATGTCTTCTAAAGATAAGGATCAAGCACAACACCATGTCAATCAAATTCCTATTGACACGCAGAATAAATTTAAATCTTAAATCTCACCCTCTGACACTGTGAATGGATTTCTAGAAAGAGGTATATTTTCATGTGTCTGTTTGGTTTTTGATATGTGAACTCAAGGTCCTGCCTTTGAATTTCAATGCTGGGATTACAGGCACGTGCCTGTCAAATTTTCTTTGTTGTAACTAAGAAGCAAATCAGAGTGCATGAGTGCCAGGCAAGTATTTTACCACTGAGGCAACCTCCAGCACATGCTTAATGTTCTTCAATCTCCCTCTGAGGCTAACTACAAACTAATAAAAATTAACAAGTTTTTAAAAGTCCAAATTTAAAAATACTAGTCACCTAATTATTTTAATTGAAAAATAATTTTGAAGAGTTGGTAAGATAGCTCAGTGATGAAGTTGCTTGTCACGAAGCCTTATGACCTGGCTTTGACCCCTGGGACCCATACATAGGAGAGAACCACTGTACTGTGTCATAGTAATAATAATCACTTTTCATAGCTGGGCTTGGTGGACATGCTTGTAGATCCAGCTACTTGGAATGCTGAGCCCGGAAGATTGCTTGTATCAGTGGCTTTAAAAATATTCTGAGACAAAACTTTGTCAATAATAACAAATTTTGTCCATAAATTTTGTTATTAGAGGCAGAGTTTGTCTGTACAGCCTTGGCTGTCCTGAAATTCACTTTTTAGAACAATTTAGCCCTAAACCTAGAGATCTGCCTGCCTCTGCCTCTGCCTCCAGAGTGTGCTGGGATTAAAGGCATATGCCACCATATCTGGCAAGCTCTGTAATTAACAACACATATAATTTCATATATATATATATGTGTGTGTGTGTGTGTATGTAAAATATATAAAAAATATATGAACATATAAGTATATATATGAATATATATGAATATATACATATATATCCATATTTATTTCTTTGTGTGTATGAGAAAGAGCAAGAACACCACCACCCTCAGCTTTATCCATAAACTTAACTGATCAAGTTGCGAGAGACATCAGGGTCTCTGCCACTATTGCAGAATGATGAGGTAAAGGATCATTGAGGCACAGAGTCACAGTGTAGGTGGGTTTTTGTCTTCCCCATCTGTACAAACTGGAAATCTGCTATAAATACCCACTTCATAAACATGACCTACTTACTGTGAGTTCGGAGGAGCTATTGAGCTTCATGGTGCAGGATCCCTTGAAGAAGCACACCCAAGGAACATCTCATTAGTGAGTTTCTGCGCCCCCTCTATGAGCCCCCCACCTCCCACCAGGTCCTGCTTCTCCCCTCTTGCATTGCATTGTATTAGATACAATGGAATCTCCACAGGAGGAATAGGGACAGGGCTAGGGGTGAGAAGAAAGGCCACAGACAGCTACCAATGGGATCATGCTGTGAACGAGGGAGATGTCCTTGTTTTCTAGTTTCTTCATATATCGGACAAGATTGGTTTCTGAGTGATAGCTGTGAACGTAGAGCACAAGGGCAGAGCCATTAATTAGAGTCACGAGGGTCTTCATACAAAATAAGGAGTCCCAGCTCTGAAGACTCACAGACAGGGAGGGTAGAGACCCTAATGGATCTCAGAGCACCCCTAGCAATGAGAGACCACTGAGAAGAGGACACAGGGTTCCTGAGATGAGCTTCAGCTTCAGCATCTGTATGTAAATTCTCCTCCCCAGCACAGCAGGAGTGCAGCAGAGAGACCAGGAGACAAGGCATAGGCTTGACTCACATCAGGTCTGGGGTCTTTCTGGCATAACTATATTAGCGAGTGGCAATGACTCAGGACCTATCATGGTCAGCATCAGGAGCAACATCCTCCCCAGGGCTCTCTGCTTCACCGCCAGAACACAAATGCAGAACTCGCTGAAGCCACACAAACCTGTTGAACACCTGATGAGTGAGGAATGGGCTGGTTCTCTTGAATGAAGAGCCTAGAAGACCTCTCCGTTCCTCTCCCATGCCCTCAGCAACCAATTCCTGCAGAGAGAGAGAGAGACCACTGAGGCTGAAGGGATAAGGCTGGAAGCTTCCAGGCTATATTACACAACTAACAAAATGGACATTTATGCAAAGACCAACGTTATTGAACACGCCAATGAAGATATAGGGATGGATACATAGAACCTATTACTTAGCGCATTTTTTGTTCTTTGTTACTATCTGAGACAGGGCCTCATGTGTCCTGCAACTTGCAATATAGATAGGATTTCCTCAAACTCAGAGGTCCGCCTGCTTCTGCTTCCTAAGTGCTGGGATTAAAGGCGTGCATTAACAATGGTTTCTTAAACACTATACACAAATCATGAGCAGCAAAAGAAAAAAAAAAAAAAAAAGCCCAAAAAAACGATGACCGTGTCAGGGGCATGGCTGTCTCTGTGCTGACAGACAGTACTAGAGCAGTGGTTTTTTTAACCTTCCTCACGCTGCAACCCTTTAATACAGCTCCTCGTGTTGTGCTGACTGCCAACAAGAAAAGTATTTTGTTGTTACTTCACACTAACTGTAATTTTGCTACTGTTCTGAATCATAATGTAAATATCAAGATACACAACCCAAAGGAGTCGTAACCCACAGGTTGAGGACTGCTGCATTAGAGGTGCCTGGAAGGTTAAGCCCACAGGGTTGTTCCTTCAAGGGAAGAAACACAAAACCTGTTTTCCACCAGGAGGGCTGGAACAGGCAGGCTTTCTAGCCTGTTGGCTTTTGTGCTCTGTCTTGGGTGTCTTTGTGGTTAGAGATTTTTCCAGCACTGGACCTTCTTCTGGATCATTATCATAACTTTATTTTCTCAGTCAATCATAAATAAATCTGTGTTTCTCAGTCAGACCATACAAACTATTTTTATGAACTTTATAAAGAGTTTTGATGTAGTCTCACCTGATCTATATTTGGCTTACTTTGTTCCTTATTTCACTCACTCTGTTCCTCAGGGAGACTGATAAATGCTTTGTTGTGAGTGCAGGACTGAGTTAATCATCACTAGTTTTTACCAGATGGTGCTGTGCTTAAATATGCCTAAAACAGTGGTTCTCAACCTGTGGGTCAGAGCCCCTGGGGTCAGAGGACCCTTTCACAGGGGTCGCCTAAGACCATAGGAAAACATGTGTATTTACATTAAGATTCATAACAGTAGCAAAATTACTGTTATGAAGTAGCAACCAGAATAATTTTATGCTTGGAGGTGGGGGGTCACCACAACACAAGGAACTGTCGCAGCATTAAGAGAGTTGAGAAACACTGGCCTAAAATAAATCACTCTGGGTCAGACTCCGAAGTTGAACCAACACTGGCTACTGAGTTGCGTTGAGCCAAACTTGCTTCCCTTCTTGCTTCCCTTGGCTCATCTCTCTGCTGCTGTGAGACCCTCGCAGATTTGCATTTCATTAAAATAAAAAACATTTGAGGGGCTGAGGATGTAGTAGTTGGTTGAGTGCTTCTGAGATACACATGAGTTTTATGCACAGACCAGCACAGATTGAATGTGTGACCTGTGACACACGCCTGCAATCCTGGTGCTAGGGAGGTAGAGACAAGAAGATAAAAGTTCCATCTTTATAGGGCTGGAGAGATGGCTCAGTGGTTAAGATCACTAGCTGCTCTTTCAGAGGACCCAAGTTCAGTTCCAGCACCCATGTACTGGCCCACAACATTGTGTAACTCCAGTTCCAGGAAATTAGACACCCTCTTCTCACCACATACATTCATGTGTTAAAACACTTATACATGTAAAATAAAAAAAAAAAAAAGTTGTTAAACCCTTGGCTACACTAGACCTTGATTTAAAACAAACAAACAAACAAACAAACCCAAATTAAACAAATAAATAAGAACATTTGAGTTGTGGGTGTAACTCAGGACCAGATAAGTTTCTTGGCACAAAAAAGGCCTGAGTTAAAACCTAGCACACACGACCAAAAAGACAACAAAAAGCAAACAAACAAACAACTGAGAGCTGTCAATTCTAGGGTATATCTTAGTAGTCAAGTGCTTACTTGCTGGGGGGTGTGTTGTGTGTATGTGTGTGTTCAATCACTAGCACAAAATAAATAAACAAAACTAAAAACATCTATTCATCAGTGATATTATCAAGTGAGCCAAGAAGCTGCCCCAATAATGGAAAAAAAATGTATGCAAATCATAAGGATTTTATATTTAGAACATCTAATTTAATACATGGCCTGTTCCTCATCCCTCCCTACACTAATAGCATGGTGTCCTTGGTTTGCTTTTGTGAACTTGACCCAAACTAAAGTCACCTGGGAAGAGGGAATCTGAACTTAGGAGCTTCCTCCATCGGATTGGCAAGTCTGTGGGGCATTTTCTTGATTGAGGATTGATGCAGAAGGATGGGGTATGCTGTTGCCAGTCTGGGCAAGTGGGCCTGGGTTGCGTGAGAAAGCAAGCTGATAATAAGCAGTGAATCTCCTTGGTCTACACCTGAGTTCCTGCTCTGCCTTCTCCCAATGACTACTGTAAATTTCCTGCCCCGATGTTGTGTTTGGTCACAGTGTTTTATCACAACAGCAGAAAACATATGGAAAAACACAGCTATCTTGAGTCATATTAATGGCTCTAAGAAACGCCCCTCAAGTGCATACAGACCAAGAGTCTTGAGGAAACTCAGTTTGGTGTTCTACAGGAAAGCAGTTTACGTGGTCCTATTTACTTAATAAAATTCAACATTGGGAGACCATTGTGAAACTTCTTGGTAGTGGAGCTGAATAAACGCTGAATAAAAGTCCAGACAACCGAAGATCGTCACTCAGTACTCTGAAAGGTATTTCAACTTCTACAGTAAAAGCTTTCTTTCACTGACCCAGTAAACAAATATTCACTGAAGGAATGTCCATGCAACAAGGAGTGCAGAGTGCTCTGGTTAGACCCTGCACTGGGTCTAGAGCCGCTCACATCTCTTCAGTTCCATCCTATGGGATGGTAACCCTGAGCCTTGCTTATCACTGATAGTTCGCTGTTGTGGAAACCCACTGAGTCACACAGAACTGCTTCAGTGTCACAGGAATATCTCTCTCTCTCTCTCTCTCTCTCTCTCTCTCTCTCTCTCTCTCTCTCACACACACACACACACACACACACACATCATGATAGAATATATATCTGAGCCCACTCTTCTCCTCTCTCACACCATCCTGGTGTATCATAACTCATGCTCGTGTTTCTATCTTCGTAGGGAACTGACCCAAGCCCTGGTAAGAAGCTGACCCACTGACCCATTCTGCTCACCATTTCCTCGCAGACCACACTGAGATTATTTGTCTGGCTCCTCACTGGACTGCATACTTACATAGTAGAGGCATGAACCATGCCCAATTTGCCACCATAACCTCAGGGCATACAATACCTGACACATATTACATCCTTGAGAATTACTTATTAAATGAATGAGTGTCATAACTTTCCCAGAATTGACAGAAACCGAGATGCGATGCCACAAATCTTTGTATTAAAGCCGGGGTTCGGCACCACTAATAACCCACCTAGCCTGGATGCCGCAGGCCTGGCTAGGGTCTGTTAATAGGGACTTTTAGCTATCAGCAGTCACAGGGACAAGGGACAGACAGGCAGTGCCATAATTTGAACAGCAGGATGGCCGTTGCCCCACTTGAGAGCAGAGCCATTCTGGACACCAAATGTGATAACCATGATGGAGACAACCTGTCTTTACTTACTGCGGACGACTCACAGCCAAAGACCCACAGTAAATCATCCAGGTCTTTCTCAGTGACTGTTTCATCCAAAGAAACGCCGAGCTACGGAAACAAAAACCAAACGGAAGTCACTCCAAACTCCAGATCCCAGGAGGAAAAACATCCAAGACACCAAAAGGGAGAAGGTTCTGATCAAACTCCTCATCTGCTCTAGAACATCAGGGAACCCTGAAGTCCAAGCTCATCTTTCAGGGAAAGGGACTGGACCAGTCTCAGACTTGACAAGCTTTGATTTTGTAAACGGTGGACACCTAACAAGCCAGTGAACTTCAGGCTGCTCCCATAGGCACTAAACATGGTTAGCTTCTTCATCCCCCAAATCCTCTTTGTTACTTGACTGAGACCCTTAATCATGAACAAACAGTCCCACGTACAAAGACAAAGAAAAGCTGAGGACAATTTATGCTTCTTCGAAAAGATGACAGTAGAACAAGCTAGAAATTTAAAACTGTTTACAAAAAAAAAGAGACTCTGGATGCCAATGTTTGTTAAGCAAACGGAAGGCTTTTCATGAGAGAACTTGCAGAGTCACAAAGAACTGGTAAAAATGCCGAGCGTCTGACTCACTGTGCCGTCATCGAAGAGTCGGAAGTTGATTTGCCTCTGAGCTGCTCTGCCCAACACCTCCTGCACTGAGCAGCCACACTGAACCTTCAAAGTGTCAAAGAACAGGTCGTGCTGGAGTTGGTGTCCTGCTCGCTTGAGACCTAGGCAAGACCGGGAAGATAATCGTCTCAGACCGAGCTCTGCGCAACAGCCACTAGCATCACAGACATCAAGGTGACCACTGAGGGTTGTTTACTGGCCAACGATGAAGGCTATGCTAGAGAAAAATCATGAAATACATACCAAACAGGAGGAAAAGTCACCAGAAGACCAAACAGAAATCAAGACCTATGT
Organism: Arvicanthis niloticus; assembly: GCF_011762505.2. Lineage (NCBI taxonomy): Eukaryota > Metazoa > Chordata > Mammalia > Rodentia > Muridae > Arvicanthis > Arvicanthis niloticus. The sequence continues at coordinate 137,565,382 of NC_047658.1, forward strand.
TTTGATGTACATATTAGAAATAGGTGCAATCTCATTGTGTGTGGGTGGGTGTGTGTATGCATGAGTCTCTGTGTCTGTCTCTGTGTGTCTGTGTATACATCTCTGTGTGTGCGTGTATATGTGTCTGTGTGTGCATGTGTGTGTGTGTGTGTGTGATTATTCTTTTAAAAAAAGAACATTATGCCTAGAACCCTATAAATTGGGAAGATGAGACAGGAGGATTATACCAAATTTCACAGCGGTCTGGAACTCATCATAAACACCTTTTTAAAAAAATCTGGCTCTTCTTATGTACCCTTGGCTATCTTGGAGCTCACTATAACTTATGACCATCTTACTGCCGCAATTTACCTTAACTATGATTGCAGACATGAGCCACTATATAAGGTCTCATCTTTGCTTGTCTATAGATCAGTTCCCACATAATTATTTTCAATAGCTGAATAGATACAACATAATGTAATTGTGTATTGTTGAGTATTTTATGTGCTTCCAATAATAGCCCAAGGCTGGACTATTTACTGTAAATGAGGTTTCAATGGATGATAACGCTTTCACATTTATCAGGTTATCTCCTTTAGATATACACCTAATAGCAGTGTAGCTCGATACATTGTAGGCACAGTTAAGTTGGGTTTTGTTGTTTTAGCAGCTAGAAGTTGTTAGTCAACTGCCTTTCTCTGTGTGTATAATCTGTATGCATGGGGAGGTCAAAGGTCAACACTGAGTAGCTTCTTCAATCTCTCTCTCTTTTCTCTTTCTTTCTTTCTTTCTTTCTTTCTTTCTTTCTTTCTTTCTTGACACAGGGTCAGAGCAAATCTGGAGCACACCAACTCAGCTAAACTACCAGGAACTGTTAATCAATACCTCTCTACCCCTGGGATTACAGCTGTGTACTGAAATCTGAGCCACATCCCAGCTTCTTAAGTGGGGTCTGAAGATCTAAATTCAAGGCCTCGTGTTTGTGAGGTCATCTTCCTGAATCAATTTAAAATTTTTTCAGACATGTTTAACTGTCATCCATAAAAGCTACCACGATAGGGTACTGCCATTTCTTAATCCTTACCAAAGTAAAAGGCCAAGTGCCGAGAGCCTAACTCTGGTAGACATGCAGAGAGCTCTGGGCCTCGGGCCCAGAACCACACAAAAACTAAAAATTAAAAGTAATAAAACAGTGTGCGTGGTGGCACATGTCTATAATCTAATTGCTTGGCAAGCAAGAACAGGGGATCGAGAGTTTAAGGTTCTCTTCAGCCACACCGTAAATTTGAGGCCACCTTTGTCAAGACAACAATGACAACAAAAATTAAAATAGTTTGTGGATTAATAATGAGGTTGAGATTTTATGGGTCCACTGGTCATTTGTTTGTAGAATGACTTTTGACCATTTTCTCATAAAAATGTTTATCCTCCTTTCGGATTTGGGGTGTGAAAGATTAAGAACTTCATCTATTACAAATATCAACACTTGTGGGCTGGAGAGATGGCTCAGTGGTTAAGAGCACTGACTGCTCCTCCAGAGGTCCTGGGGTCAATTCCTAGCAACCACATGGTGGCTCACAACCATCTGTAATGGGATCCCATGTAATGGGATCTTCTGGGGTGTCTGAAGACATTGACAGTGTACTCGCACATATAAAATAAATAAATATTAAAAAAATAAAACTAGATAAAAATATCAACACTCATTGAGTGGGGTGACACATGACTTTGGTCCCAGTACTCAGGAGGCAGAGACAGGAGTAAATCTAGTGAGTCCAAAGCCAGTTTTTTACATAGTGAGTTGCAGCCCAGCTAGGGCTGCATAGTGAGATGATGTCTTTAAAAAGGAAGGAAGGAAGGAAGGAAGGAAGGAAGGAAGGAAGGAAAGAAGGAAGGAAAGAAGGAAGGAAGGCAAGAACAAAACAAAAAGAAAAAACAGTAGTCTGTCTGTCACCCTGTCATGGATACTGAAAATACTGTCCTGTTTCTTTTTGACCATTAGTTTGTATTCAGTGCTGAGCACACCCGAAAACTTCGTGTCCTTAGACACATGTATTGGTCTTGTTATGCTGGGAACATAACCCACTCACCTTCAGACAAAATCAAAGTAGCATTATGAACCCTTTTGGCAATGTGCTTCAGCCCGTGGGATCCATGGTAAATGGCAAACATGGCAGCCATGTTGGCTAAAAGGGCCTGAAAAAAAAGAAAAGTACATTTACAGAATCAACCATGTGTTGGAAGACAGGTGGTGGGAGGATGGAACTACGGACTTAAGATGCCCAAGCTGAAGAAAAATGAGCCAAAAATAATTTAATTTCCTACATTCTCTGTAACTACTTATATAGCCTGAGGGAGAATAGTGCTTAAGTCTCTATACCAACCCTTATAAAGGGGGTCACATTGGTACAATGGAATCATGTCATCATCCCATCATAAGGGAAAGCAGGCTGCTATCAGCACCAACGAGCAGTATCTACTGTTGGAAGACAGAGCAATAAAGACCTCAGTGGGGAAAATGAGATCTGAGATTTTATACACAATTAACATTTCTTCAAGAATCAAAACAGCAAGCAATGCTCAAACACTCAAAAACTCAGAGATTTAATTCTTCTGAGACTAAAGCACAAGAGATCAAACTTCAGTAACTGACAGATCAGTGAGTCCTGGAGAGATGGCTCAGTGGCTAAGGTACTTACCCAGAAGTGAAAAAGGGCCTGTGTCAGGCCCCCCAGAACCCACATAAAGCCAAAACCAGAAATACAACATCTGATACCTGGGGTTGTCCCCTGACCTCCACACAAGCACCATGACATTTGTGTGCCCAAACTCAGACAGATACACTACAGCAGTGCTTCTCAACCTAACCCTGTGACCCTTTAATACAGGTCCTCATGTGGTGACCTTAGCCATAAAATTATTTTATTGTTACTTCATATCTGTAATTTTGCTACTGGTATGAATTGTGATATAAATATCTGAGATGTAGGATATCTGATGTGACTCCCAAAGGGTCATGACCCACAGGTTAAGAACCAGTTCACTAAATAAATGTAATTTTAAAGTATTCATTCATTTAATTTTATACACATATATGCCTGAGTGTGTGTATGTGCACCACATGCATGCAAGAACCCAAGGGGGTCAAAAAAAGGAATCAGATGCCTCATATCTGAAATTGTAGGCAGTTATGAGCCATCACATAGATGCTAAGAACTGAACCCAGGTCCTTTACAAGATCAATAAGAGATCTTAACACAGAGTCATCTTCCCAGACCCTGTAATTTATTTATTTCTTTGTGTGTTTTGTTTGAGACAGAAACTCTCTATACAGGCCTAGCTGACCTTGAAGTCACTATGTAGACCAAGCTGCCCTCAGACTCACAGAGACCTGACAACCTCTGCCTCCTGAGTGTTGGAATTGAAGGCATATGCCACCACACCTGGCACAGACTCTGCAATTTTTTAAATTAAATATATTTACATGTGGTGTGTGTGTGTGTGTGTGTGTGTGTGTGTGTGTGTGTGTGTGTGTGTGACAGAGAGAGAGAGAGAGAGAGAGAGAGAGAGAGAGAGAGAGAGAGAGAGAGAGAGAGAGAGAGAGAGAGAGAATGCAGAAGTAAGATGACAATTCTTGGGAGCTAGTTGTCTGTCATTACATTTGTGGGCTGTATAGCTGGAACTTGGTCATGAGGCCTATATGCAGAGACCTCTACCCACTGAGCCATCTCGTCTGCACTACTTTTTATTATTGTTAACGGGGTCTTGCTGTTTGCCTCAGGTTGGCCTTGAATTCAAATCCTTCTGCCTCCGTCTCCCTACTGCAGAGATTTCAGGCATGTACCTCCACACCTGGCTCTCAGGGAGATTTTTTTTTTTAATTTCTTTCCCATTTCCTTTTTAAAAAGCTTTGAGTATACATGCACATTCTGATCAGACTGAAAATTCATTGTTTTAGATCCAATCCTCTGGCCTCTGACTTTGTCTATTCTTTGCCTACACCAGTAGACACCTTTGGAGAGGGGGAGGTCAAAGGACTCTTACATAGGGATTGCATAAGATCAGAAAACACAAATATTTATATTACAATTCATAACAGTAGCAAAATTGCATTTATAAAGTAGCAATGAGAATAACTTGGTGGTTGGGGGTCACTACAACATGAGGAACTGTATTAAAGGGTTGCAATTTTGGGAAGGTTGAGAACCACTGGCCTAGTCTTCTGCATCTTGTATAGCAGATATATCATTTTATATAGTGAAAATAAATCTCTATTATTTTTCTTTGGGGATATTGGTCTTATTATGCTGCCCAGGGTGTCTTTGAAATCATGATCCTCCTGCCTCTACCTCCCAAGTGCTAGAGGCTGGAAAGATGAGAAATTTAAGAGTATCCTTAGTTATATAGTGGCTTGAGGGATGCCTGGGATACAATGAAGCCCTGTTTCAAACAAAAAGAAAGGAGGCTCAAAACATGGTGATAATTTTGATATCAGTTAGGTTACAAGTTCATAGAGAGATTTTGAAATATAATCCATTAACTGACTTTCAGAGATTAAAAGAAAGAAGTAGCCATGCTCCATCAATGATGCAAATCTAAGAAGTTCATGGTGAACCACACTCAGGACCAAGAAGACCAAGCAACAGCTGACAGAAGCAGCAGCAGATGGATATCCAAATTCAGGGCAAAGGATAGAGCCCAGGAAAAGTCAGCTGCATCTTGGCAGAAGAGCAGAAGGGCGACTGTGTGCTTTGCAAAGACAAAGGCACTGGAGGACCATGAGCCACCAACTGCTTACAGCACATGTAAGGAAAAGGAACAATGAATAAAGAAGTAGACAATCCACAAAATGAAAAGATAAAAACCAGGGAAGACAGACTGCTACCATCCCCAAGGCAAACATGATTTTCTTTCAGGTTTTTTATAAACATCATTTCCATAACTGCTGTAAAATATACAGAAAAACGATGACATGAGCTATACATAAGCAAGAGTAAATGAAGAAGCAGCCACATAACTGTTCATTGTACACAGCCCCGCTGCACTTGGAAAATGATTTTCAAACATTGAAATAAAAGGACCAGCAAGACGGCTCAGCAGGTGGGAGAAGAGCTTGTTAGCTTGATGACCTGACTTTGAGCTCAACTTCTCAGTGGAAGAAGAGAACTGACTCGTGCAAGCTGTCCTCCAACCTCCACACGTGTGTCATGACACACACGCACCTACACTCACACACATGTTCATATATATACCTACATTAAAAAACAAACAAACAGGATAGGTGCTGGAGAGATGGCTCAGTAGTCAAGAACACTGGCTACTCTTTCAGAGAATCAGAGACCCTCCTGCCCCTTTCTCCTGCCTCCTGAGTGCTGGGATTAAAGGCATACACCACCAAGCCTGGCTTTGCCCATTTTTGATGTTCTGTGTGTGTGTGTGTGTGTGCGTGCGTGTGCGTGCGCGCACCACTCATGCCAGGCCTTGGCTAAGTTTCTAGAACCCAACTCAAATCCTGAAGCAACTGAAGGAGTTCAGAAGCCCCAGAACTGCTACCTTTATTTTGTCAATTTCAAAAACACTTTTCATGACTCTCCCCAAAATGTTTCATGACTGCCAGAAGATGCCAGTCTGGTACTGCCCCTCTAGCCCATCACCTCTGTCCTCCTGACCTACTTCTTGGAGATCTTCCATTGTAGCTCAATATCACACTTCCTCCCATATGGATTGCCCATAGCTAAGAATTCGAGAGACCATGAGGCCCAAACTTCATAGTAAGTACACTCAAAGCATGTGGAAATTATCCTTTCTCTGAACTTAATCAGTTCAAGATGTCAAAGGTGTGATTTTAGGCAAAATAAACACAAATAATGTATTTTCTTAAGATTTATTTTTATTTATGTATAGGTGTGTTTGTGTGTGTGTGTGTGTGTGTGTGATGTGAATGCATGTCACATGTGTTAGGTATACTCAGAGGTCAGAAGAGGGCCCAGCTTGGATCCTCTGGAGAAGCAGCAAACACTCTTAACTACTGAGCCATCTCTCTGGCCCCAGTGTTGTACTTTTTATTGGTTTGTTACTAATGCCAAAATGAATGCCTCGGCAATGTCATGGCATAGAAATGCAATGCGAAACAAGACTGCGTAACATAGAAAGACAGTGAGATACAAGACCACGTGACAAATACTGCGATTCAAGACCAGGCTTCTCTGTCTGTAGTGTACATGCTCGCCAGCAGGTGGCGACTGCTGAGTGAGGAAGTGAGAGAGTGCGTGAGCTCCTCACAGCATTCTGCAGGAGGTTGGCTATGACACCTACCTGAGCGGTGCAGATGTTGCTGGTGGCTTTGTCTCTCCGGATGTGTTGTTCTCTGGTCTGAAGAGCAAGGCGATACACTTCTTTCCCTGTGGCATCCCTGGATCAAGACAACACATCCAGTCAGCACAGATCATCAAAGCACCAGGATTGCCTTAGAACAGCAGTTCTCAACTTGTGGGTCACAACCCCTTTGAGGTAAATGTCCCTTTCACAAGGTCGAATATCAGATTTCGTGCATATTTACATTTATATTATGACCTATAACGGTAGCAAAATTACAGTTATAAAGTAGCAGAGATAATTTTATGGTTGGGGGGGTCACCACCACATGAGGAACTGTACTAAAGGTTGTACTTAAAGGCATTAGGAAGGTTGAGAACTGCTGCTGTATATGGGCTTCTTTTCCAGTTGAAGAGAATGCAGTGGGTTTGTGTGGGTAAAGTTCATACAAACCAACTCCCAAGTGGCCCCCTTCTAATAGCACAATAGGTTGTTAATTTGGACTTTGAGGCACTGAGATATATAAGATAAAGCCTTATATATCTTTATATATAAGGAGATTTCCCAGGAATCACTCTGCCTCACAGGATGTTGGGGACAAAGGATTATATGTCACTCCAGTCTTCATGGCTTATAAAGCAGAAGGGTGATGACCTGAGGAAATAGTGTTTCTTCACTGGAGGCTTGAAGAGACTGGACGGAACCTGAAAGGAATGCTAACAGTCTCACTACTTACCTTGTAAAAATTCTCCCTCATTAATGTAACTAATATATATATATTTACAGGCACATATTTATACATAGATACAAATACAGAAGTCTAAACTGTATATATATGTATTTATAATAATCTGTATATATCTTCATAAACTATATTTATATTTATCATAGTCCCCCAAACTATATATATATATATATATATATATATGTATATATGTGTGTGTGTGTGCATGTGTGTGTTTGTGTGTGTATATATACATACATATGTAGGTATATTTATAATTTATTTAGATAGATATACAGGCTATGATAAATATATACATATGTATGTATGTATTATATATATATATATATATAGTTTTGGAGGACTATGATAAAATTGAGATATTTCCCTAGTAAAAATCCTGGAATTCCTCTAAATTCTTAACTTAAGAAGCACCAGTCAGAGAGAAGCCATTGAGACTAAAAGCCACGTGGCAGGAAACTCCAGAACCCTATTGGGTCACACTAAATCTGTGGTTTTTGTGCAAAAGTGAGTTCTTCCTTCCACAATGTTATATTTAGGACAAAAACTGGTTGGGCACAATGCACTTAAAATATGCAGGTCTCTCCAGACATCTATCAAGCTACTGCCAGTACATGACTCCACTAATACCTTACAAAGGATGCACACGCCTTTACATGCAGTCTGAATAATGGTGTACAGTACATAGCCCAGAGGGATTCCCTCTTCTTAATTTGTATTACATTTGTTTTTAATCTACTTGACATGGACCAATTAAATTTAGAGCAACATCAGAGAAAAAGAGTAGGGGAGGGAAGGGGAAGGGAGGGGGAGGAGAAGGGGTGGGGGAGGAAGCTCAGATGTTGAGCACTTGCTGCTCCTCAAGAGGACCTGCATTCATTTCCCAGCACCCACACTGGGCAGATCTCATCTGTCTGTAGCTCCAGCTGCAGAGGATCCAGTGCCCTCTTCTGGTCTCCTTGGGTTCCTAGGCACACACGGTCTACAGTCACATGCACATACACAAAATGAAAACGCATCTTTATGAACGAGAGAAAAGGAACAGGGAAGGTCGTGATCACAGTAAGGGGGTATGAAGGTTACCTTGTCACCCCCACCATCCTTCCAGGCATCATCCTCACTAGGCTTTCTTTGACAGCAAAAAAGGCTGCATGTGGTCCCCCATAGCCCAGTGGCACTCCAAATCTCTGAGAGTTGCCCAGGGCAATGTCCACTCCAAACTCTCCAGGTGGCCTCAAAATACACAGAGCTAAAAGGTCAGTAGCACAGCAGGTCAGGCTCTGGGGAGGAAATGGAGAAGAGGTCAAGGTTATCACCTTATCCTGAGTACACAGGAGTTATCTCTACTGCAGACAGACTGGCTGCAAATTCCATTTGCTTGTGCTTTCATGCATAGAACAGTTACTCGGTGCCTACTGAGTGCCAGGGTTGGGTGAGTACCACTAATGAAGAGGAAGGTGTGGGGGAAGAGGATGTCATCATTCCACATGATAATTATAAAGTGATTAAACCGTACCAAAAGACAGACAGATATGAAAATGGGACATGGCTTCCTAAACCTCAATAAGGGGCTTACCTACCCCAGTCTGATGGGCTCTTTCTACAAGTTCCGTGAAGTCCTCCACCTTCCCCTCAGTGTCTGGGTACTGGAAAAGCACTCCACTGACGTCTTTGCCACTGAAATCCATTTCGTGGGGTAACTTCAGCTCAACAAGCACCCCCCTATATCTGAAAGTATAAGGGAAAATTGGTCTTTTATATTATGGTGTGTGTTTGCTCGAATGCATGCATGGGTGCGTGCGTGCGTGTGTGTGTGTGTGTGTGTGTGTGTGTGTGTGTGTGTATGACTGTATATGTGCATGTGATGTGTTCACTAGGGCAGATACTCATGTGCCAAGGTACATGTGCAGAGCTGAGAGGATAACTTTGCAGAGTGAGCCCTCTCTTTCCACCATGGGTTGTGTTGATAAAACTCATGCTGTCAGGATGTTGACAGAAGATGTAATCTGTAGCAGCTTGTCCCCAGGGAGACTGTCTTCATTTTCTATTCTCTCCCTAGGTGCCCTTCCAGCCTCACTCCCAGCTATACCTCACTCATACCTGCCTCGTTGTTATGGTAACAGTGCTCCACACCAACTCACATGCATGCTTCACTCTTCTGTCTCTTTCTTCTGTCCTCACTCCCCTGTCCTCACCTCCCTGTGAGAACCTACTCCTGGCAGGAGCATGACCTCCTAGAGCTAACAATCCAGCACCTACAACAGAGCCATCTCTGGGATACTCCAGCTCAGCTACAGTAAATTAAACACATCCAGATGGCAGCACGTACTTCCTTAAATTCTTAAAACCCTCTAACTATGACTCCAATCCCTTCCAAAGGGCAGTGTGGGGCAGAACACCTCACATTGCTGAAGCAGAAAGCAGATGCAGAATGGCTGGGCTGGGGATGTTTCAGTTGCTTACGGGACTAATCGATACAAAGACACATAGGACTACTCAAACTGGTCCTTAGGTGTTGTGTGGTTTCCTTAGCAACTGCATCTGCACAGAGCACACACAAAACCATGGCCAAGGCACGCATGTGTGAGCTCTGCTTTGCCAACTGTCCAAAACATTGCCGAAGTTACTTTATTTTGTCTTTTATTTATATTTATTTACTGTAAGACAGGTCCCCTGACTCTGTTCCTTCATGGTACTGGGGATTGAACCCAGGGCCTCAACTGAGACAAGTGTCCTACCGATGAACTGTCTCCCTAATCTATACTTTGGGACAGATTCATACTATGTGGCTCATTCTAGCCACAAACTTGAAATCCTCCCTCCTCAAGCTGCTTTTAATATTTTAAATTTTACTAAAAGATTACAGAACAGCGTGGGATAGCGCAAAGGCAAATGATGTCACCGCGTGCTTGTCCCTCAGTGCTGACGAAGGACTTAGCAGAAACATCTATGGGAGAAAGTTAGGGATGGGGGGAGGGGGAGGACTCACCAAATTCAGTATAGAGTAGGTTCACTTCCAATCAGACCGGAAGTGAGAAAGAGAGACAAGGTAGAGATAACATGATTATTACCCTTGGCTCAAAACACAAATTAAATCAATTACTTGGCTCGAGTCTGGACAACAGCTATTGTTTGCGGGTGGCAACGAGGATCAACAAAAAATTTCTTCCTCTTGTTGTATCTGTTGAAAAGAAAAAGTGCATTTAAACTTGGAGATTTCCAAAGGCGTTCCCAAATATCAGAGAGGGTTCTTTCCCTCCTCAGGAATCCCAGCATGGCCTCCAACTCTGTAGACCATCTGTTCCTCCTGCCTCCGCCTCCACGGGCAGAGATGAGATGACAAGTGCGAGCCATCACGGCTACTGTAGGTAGTGCCGGGGATTAACCCGGTCACGTTCTCTACCAACTGAGCCACTTCTCCAGCACCAAAATCAGAGTTTCTAAAGGCAGCCAAGCAGCGAGGAAAACTCTAAGCATACTGTAAAGAGAGACCTGAGCGATTAGTGACCCATAGTTCCTGACGGCAACCCAGTGAAATTCAACCCTGTTCCAACATAATTTAACAAAAGCCAATTCAGTTAATATACACCATGATAAGAAAGAAAAGGACAAATATTAAGTATAAGAGGAAATTGAAACCACTACAAAAGGAAAGTAATATATCTTGTTGTCACAAGCGGTATTTTAGCTTAGAGTCTCAACTGGGCCAGAACAAAACAGACCCTGCCTCAACGGAAATGGGAGAATGACTACCAGACCTTCTAGCCTCTACGTGTGCATCATGGATGCGCGCGCGCACACACACACACACACACACACACACACACACACACACACACACTACTCACATACAAAAATAAAAAAGAACGGAAGAAAGAGGATCACTTAGAAATGATCTAAGCAAATGTTTCCACTCAGTACCAGGGGGAAGGACTGAGGCTGAAATCACACAGGAAGACCAGGAGCTGGGTGGGCACTAGGGTACCAGCGCTGGGATAGCCCTCTCCTTCTATGGTTTCAGGAAATAAGACTGATGTGAATAAATAAAAATTCAGGTGCCAACTGTGTATCTGAGCAAAAAAAAAAAGGGGGGGGGCATGGAGTATATGTACTTGTGCTTTATGCTACACAGTTTATATCCTAGTAAATACACAATGTTTATATCCTAGTAAATACACAATGGTTTGTGATATCCCTGTAAAAAAAACACAGGAGGCTTGAAGTAAGAAAATGCTATGTTTTCACTTTGAATTATATCCTATCCAGTTTGAAAAAAAATTATTTTACTAAATACAGATATTATTTTATAATTACATATAATTTATTTTTGTTTGTTTTGTTGCCATTTGTGGGATATGATCTCAGTCCAGACTGGCCTTGAACTCACAGCAAGCCTCCTGCTGTAGCCTCCTGACTGCTAGGATTATACATGTATAGAACTACATTTGGCACAGATATCAATTTAATAAAGGAATAAGTCAAGTTCGAAACTTAAAAAAAAAATAATTATCTTGTGTGTAAAACTTCCCACAGTTTGAATGGAAACAAATGGGAGAAAAGCGTTGGAAGGGACTCAGTGAGCTGAGATGAGAGCCAGCCCCACTTTACAGTGACTTTTTTAAAGGGGAATAGTGGGCACATGCGCAAGTGCATACACACATACACACATACACATACACATACACACACACACATTCATGAGTGCATAAAACAAAACAACAACAAAAAACCCAAAGTCCTATTCCAGAAAGCTACGTAAGAATGAGGTGTTCAAAATGTACTGTGAAATAGGAAGGAAAAGCAGAAGGAGAGGTGAGTGCCTGAAACGCCAGCACTAAGAGGTCAGGCCAGGAAGAGCTGAGTTCAGGTGATCTCAAAAAAGCCAAGGCCTGAGAAAACAACTAAGTGTCAGAGGGTACCAAGGCCCTTGGGATTATGTGCTACACAAGAACTGGAGAGTTGGGAGTTTGGGGTGGGAGGGGGGAAAGGAACGAAAACAAGGCAAACACTAAATATAAAAAATTCTTCCTAAGGAGTGGCTGATGGTGTCCATTACAAAGTCAGCTCCTTGGCCGGGTGGTGGTGGTACACGCCTTTAATCCCAGCACTTGGGAGGCAGAGGCAGGCGGATTTCTGAGTTCAAGGCCAGCCTGGTCTACAGAGTGAGTTCCAGGACAGCCTGGGCTACACAGAGAAACCCTGTCTCGAAAAACCAAAAAACAAACAAAGAAGCAAAAACCAAAAAAAAAAAAAAAACCAAAACAATGTCAGCTCCTCCCATGCCCCACCCCTCCTATACTCCAGATACCAAGGGCAAGGCTATGCCCATACAGAGCGTGGTCAGTGAAATGTACGTAAAAGCTGTTGAGTGAAATCTGTGTGAGGCCTTTAATTGGCTAGAAGCACCCCTGGGTCCCTGCCCTTTGCTTCTTCCTGAGTGCAGATGCAGATGTCCTCCTGGCTAGAAGCCTGACAGTCATCTCCTGGCAAGAGGATAGAATGTAACCCTAAAGGTGGCAGCCAGACAGGGACACCTGTCCTTGATAGCATCTCATGGTTGTCCAATAAGTCACCTTTGAACTTGCACAATGGTTTTCTGTCAAACAAGTAGAGGCTTGAAAATGATTGTAACACATATTATAATGAGCCTATATACAGACATTGCGTGTGTGTGTGTGTGTGTTTGTGTGTGTGTGTGTGTGTGTGTGTGTGTGTGAGAGAGAGAGAGAGAGAGAGAGAGAGAGAGAGAGAGAGAAAGCTTACCCATGTGTACAGCAAGAAAGTGTCTAAGAGCAGGTTTTCACCATTTTCCAACTCATGACTCACTTTTGTCAGATAAACCTTGTCAGAAAGAAAGTGTGCGGGCTGGTCTTAGGTCACCTTGACACACAAACAAGGGCTGTCTGAAAGGAGGGAATGGCAATTCAGATCTGGCTGGAGATAAGCCTGCAGGGCATTTTTTTTTTAATCAATGATTGACCTGGGAGGGCCCAGCCCATTGTACTTGGTGGCATCCCAGGGCTGGTGGTCCTGGGTTCTATAAGAAAGCAGGCTGAGCAAGCCATGGTTAGCAAGCCAGTCAACAGCACAGCACCCCATCCATAGCTTCTCCAACAGCTCCTGCCTCCTGCCCTGTTTCAGTTCCTGTCCTGACTTCCTTCAATGATGAACAGCAATATGGAAATATAAGTCACATAAATTGTTTTCTCCCCAACTTGGTTTACGGTCATAGTGTTCTATAGCAGCAATAGAAACCCTAGCTAAGACAAAAGGCGCGCGCGCACACACATCTTTACTGTTGCCAAAGTTTTCTTTTCAGCTATAAAATTCCTCATGGAGTTGCCACCCACAGTTCAGGATGCTGGCACTCAGGGGTGCCTCTCTTCTGGAGGGGCTCTCCTGCAGAACCTCATACACACACACACACACACACACACACACACACACACACACGTATGTATATAAAATACACATTGAAATCAACATTTGCGCCTGGTAGTGGCGGCGCATGCCTTTAATCCCAGCACTTGGGAGGCAGAGGCAGGTGGATTTCTGAGTTCGAGGCCAGGCTGGTCTACAGAGTGAGTTCCAGGACAGCCAGGGCTACACAGAGAAACCCTGTCTCGGAAAAAAAAAAAAAAAAGAAAAAAGAAAAAAAAAATCAAACATTTGCTGAGGGTAGAACATAAAGACACTTATTTTGAAACAACCTTTTGAACAAAAGCAAATTTGCTTATTGATTGATTGGAATGCCTGGCCCAGCTGCTGAGGAAAATTTGCATATTAATGAGATAGCCTTTATTTTTACTTAAGAATTAAATCTTTCTTATAAAGCATCTTCAGATTTCTTGTTGATGGCTACTTTGGCTTTATGATTGTCAATACTAAGATACCTCTTGATATAAATAATAGTACAATATGGCAGAAATACATCTAGAACTTTTCACGAATTGTTTGAAATTGTCTTTACCCCAAGCCAAAATCCATCTAACATTTTTAAATGAAATTCATCAGCGAACCAAACAGCACATTTTGGAAAGCAAGCATTCTAACATAGTGTAAAACAAAGACATGCTAATTTGACATGTACATCCTGAGAAACTATGGTATGAAACGCTTAAGTATTTGTTTTTATAATGAAAACATGTATGAGAGCAGAAGACTATGTATAGCAAACTGCAGTTTAGTTGGACATAGTGGCTCATGCCCATAATCCTAACACTTGGGACTTAGAAGGTAGAGGCAGGGAGATCAGGAGTTCAAGGTCACCTGCAACTACACAGCCAGCCTATGGTGAAAGAGACCTGACAAAACCAATGAAAACAAAACCCACTCCTGTAATCCATAGCATGTAATAATTTTGAACATGAACTATTTCAGGCAGCATTTATTGGTGTGTGTAACATGGAGTAGGCACAAGAGATGCAAAGTGTGTACACGTGTCATGTGCTTGAAAGACCAATGAAGTCAAATAATACAAGGTCTGCCAGAAACACAGCAGATTCATTAGTGGTCTATTTTAAATCAACTTTTGGTTGCTACATATTCAGAAAATCATCTTTACTGTTGCCAAAATTTTCTTTTGGCAAACTCTGTATATATTCAGCTATAAAATCCTGCATGGTGTTGCCACCCACAGTTCAGGATGCTGCCTCTCTTCTGGAGGGGCTCTCCCCCGCAGAACCTCTCACCTGTGGCACAGTTGCATTGCCTCCGCAGCCGCAGTCGCCTCATCTAGCAGGGAGGCGTTGGCCATGTCCAAGCCTGTGATGTCAGATACCATGGTCTGGTAGTTGAGTAAACTCTCCAGTCTCCCCTGAGACACCTCTGGCTGATATGGAGTGTACTGGGTGACCCTGAGAGGGAAACAGAAGACTGTGTCCAAACCATGCCAATCCTGACCAGAGAAGCTCATGAAATCCCTTTGTTTTCAAATTCAATGCCCAAATCTCTTGAGAATTATATAACACATTGGTAAGACACTGAGATGACCACTTTGATTGGACTTAAACCTGCTTAGGAGATCAATGAAATATATTTCGGAGTGCATCTCTGTGGAAGTTTCCAGAAAGGATTAACTGAGGTAGAAGACCCAGCCAGAATGTGGACAGAGACTCACCCTGAGGTGGACAGCACCATACAGCAGGTTAGAGGTCTACTGGATTGAAAAAGAAGGCCATGTGCTGGTTGCCAGGACATGACCTCCTGTGTTCCCTCACCTTCCCTCCCAATGACACTGACATGGGTGATCTTGGCAGGTGATGCCCACTAAGGGGTTTGCCACTAAGCTGGCAACCTGAGCTCAACCTGAGATCCAAATGGTAGGTGAGAACTGCCTTAGCAGGCTGTCCTCTGACCTCTATGTGAACGCTGGGGAGGTCCCTGGAAAGACCCCCCCCCCCCAATAAATAAATAAGTAAATAAAACCTTAGCCAAAATAAATCTTTCACCGCTAAGTTACTTTATGGGGAAGAACAGAATTGTCA
Organism: Arvicanthis niloticus; assembly: GCF_011762505.2. NCBI lineage: Eukaryota > Metazoa > Chordata > Mammalia > Rodentia > Muridae > Arvicanthis > Arvicanthis niloticus. Next base: position 137,580,910 of record NC_047658.1, read on the forward strand.
TAGAAAAAAATTATCATTCTTTGGGTACCAGTACTTATTGTTCTCCTCTCCCCCCACGCCCCCCCCACCCCACATTTCTTTTGTAGATATATTTATTTCATTTTATAGTCAATGAATGAATGTTTCACCTGCTTGTGTGCATGTGCATTCTATGTGTGTCTAGTGCCCATGGAGGTCAGGAGAGGAAATAAAATCTTGAGACTGAAGTTACAGATCATTGTGAACCACCATGTAGGTGCTGGTAACCAGATCCAGGTCCTCTTCTAGAACAAGTGCTCTTAACTACTGAGCCTCCGGACATTTTATTATTATTTTTTTAAACACATAATCTCAGTATGTAGCTCAGGCTACCTGTCATTCACTTGGTAGATCAGGCTGACCTTGAATTGGCTGTCTCTCCTTAACCTCTCAAGGTCTAAGATTATAGGCATATACCACCATACCCATTATTTTTTGTTACATTACTATTTTAATTGTCTTATTGTACACATGTATTTTGTATGAGCATTGTGTGGGCGTGTGTGTGTGTGTGTGTGTGTGTGTGTGTGTGTGTGTATGTAGGGCAAAGGTTGATGCTGGGATCTTCCTCAATTATTCTCCAGCTGACTTTTTTTTGGAATTAATTAGTTTTGTTTCTCATATGCATTGATGTACATGTATGTCACTGTGAGGGTATCAGATGCCCTGGAACTGATGTTACAGACAGTTATAAGCTGCCGTGTGGGTGCTAGGGATTGAACCCGAGTCCTCTGTAAGAGCAGCCAGTGCTCTCGACTTCTGAGCCACCTCTGCAGCTCACTCCAGCTTATCTTTTGAGACAGGAACTCTCCCTGAACTGAAGTTCATCAAGTCGGCTAGGAACTGTGAGCGCCAGCCATCCACTCTTCCTCAGCACAAGGACTGCAGATGAGTGCAGGCGTTGGCTCTTGCATGGATGCTGGGGATGTGAACTGAGGTCCTCAGCAAACAACTGACAGACCTATTTCCCAGGGCATCCACATATGTTTTATTATAAGCTAGCTTTTAAAATCCATGCCTGCCTGCCTGTTCCCTGCTGCATTCCCAGATACGAGAGTCACAGACTCACCTTCTGAAACTGTAAGCCTCCAAATAAACCCTTCTCTAACTGCCTTCTCCTGCTGTCTTATCACAGCAATAAAAAATTAACTAAGACGCCAAGCCAAAAGAGTAAGTGATGTATCTATGGCTTTGAGTTTTATTCTCTCTCTCTCTCTCTCTCTCTCTCTCTCTCTCTCTCTCTCTCTGTCTGTCTGCAATCACATGCAGGCTTTGAAAGCATTGCTATGTTGAATGCTGCTTTATTTAGAATGATTAATCTTTGAAGACTTTCTTAGCACACAGTACTACAGCAGCACACTGAAATAATTTTCTGACCTTTTTTTTTACTGGTGTGTATGTGCACAACAAAGCACATTGTTACTGCAGTTAATTCTCCCGCACAGCCAGGATTAGCAATTGTAAAGGCAAATTCTAAGCGAGTGGTGGACTGGAAGGAAGGACGCACACAACACAATACGAAGTGCAGGCAAGTGACTGGGAACATGAGAGAAATGAGATCATAGGAAAGCACAGACAATGGGCAGTGGGGATCTCCAGCCGGACAAGACCATCACACACAGCTTGCTGTTAGGAAGACAGGCTTGACACTGTTCCTACCGTATGCTCAGATGGACTGCCCAATGGGACACTTGAATTGTGTTCAGGGACATCATTTGAGATTTAGACAGGTAGACAGACACAAGTTTCTTTCTTTCTGTTTGGTTCTTGTTTTCAGAAAGGGTCTCACTATAGTCTTGGCTGGCCTGGAACTGTCTATCCTGGGCCAGGAGGGCTTTAAATGCAGAGATTAAAATTCCCAGAGCTGAGATTAAAGGCATTCTTTCAGCCGCACCCAGCTACACCCAGGAGACAGAGTTGTTATCTGGAGCAGATATAAACAGGAAACATTTTCAAGATGAGCAGCAGGCCACTAGAGACAGACACCAAAGTGTTCTTTGTCATTCAAAAGCATGAGTGGTCCTACCTGAATAGCTGTTGCTGAACAACAGTGGGCAATAGTTACTATTTCCATAGCAAATTCCAGGCCAGCTGGGGCTAAATAATGAGATGCTGTAAGAGATAGATGTGGTGGCCCATGCTGTAATCACAGCACTGGGGAGGCCGAGGCAGAAGGCTGCCTGGACTAGACAGCAATAACCCTGTCTCAAAAATGAGAGACGGAGGAAGGGGGAAAGGGAAAGAGGGAGGGAGGGAGAGTGTGTGTGAGTTGAGTTTGGGACTTAAAATCTAAAGGACATGGTGGCTCACACTCCAGGGATGCTCACAAACCCCCTGTAACTCCAGATCCCCACACCTCCAGCTCACTGGGCTCTTCCAGATGGCTGCGTAATATACCCCTACAGACACATAATTAGAAATATCATCTTGCTTTGATCCCTTGCGGCAGAGGCAGGGATGTTGCAGTGGTGCTGCTCTTGCAGAGGATCTGCTTTGGGTTCTCAGCCCCATATCAAGCAGCTCACTCACAACCACCTGTAACTGCCATTCCAGGGGCTCTAACGCCCTTTGTCTCTCTCTGTGCAGCGCACATGCAAACACCACTAACTCAGACATACACACAAAAACATGAGAACCTTAAATTCTGCATTAATTTAAAAAGAACAAGGGGGTGGGGGAAAGACCAGGTATGGTGGTGCATGTATTTAATCCCAGCTTTGAAGGGAAAAGTTCAAAGCCATCCTCTGCTACATGTTTGAGGATAGCCTGGACCACTCGAGACCCTGTTTAGACAAAGCCTAAAATGAAATCGCATAATTTAAATCCACATAAGGACCATCAACCTTCCAATGGCATCTGTACCTGCCCAGCCTTTGTTGTGTTTCTCATCTGGCAATTCTTAAACTATGAAATTGCCAAATATTTGAGGTACAAATGTGTATTTTTTCGACCCCCTGATGAGGCTGGCAAGAGGGCTGTCTGAGTAGAGGCACTTGTCATCAAGCCTAAAGACCTAAGTTCGATCCCCAGAACCAACATGGGTGTCCTCTGAGTTCACCACCACACATTCCTACCCATAAATATACCTTGCACAGAAGGGATAAAATGAACAAAATCTAAAGATCACTGCAGCTGCCTACTATCCATGGGAAAAAGCATTAAACTTCCTGACCACAGCTGCTCAGTCTGAGACTGCGATGAGCCCGTGACCTCCACCAGTGGGTTTCCATGACCAGCCTGATTGCTGTTTGCCCCCTTGGATTATAATCCAAGGTTGAGGTAATGTCATCACTACTGCTTTGAAAGTCGTTTCTTTTATTTCAAGTTTTAAAAATAGTTACAAGGTTTTATTTATTTATTTATTTTTAACACTGTAGAAATGTAACAGTCATAAATGTTCTCCTTAGCAATGGCCTGTGAAAGGAAGTAAGGAATAACTCCATTTCATGGTGAAAATTTTCTACCAAGTCAGGCATGGTGATGCTCATTTAATCCCAACCCTCAGGAGGCAGGGGTAGGTGGATCTATCTCTGGGAGGTCCAGGCCAGCCTGGTCTAAAAGCCAGCCAGGGAAATTATAGTGAGAGTCTGTCTCCAAAAAAAAAAAAAAAGAAAAGAAAAGAAAAAAGGAAAAAAATAAAGCCAGTGGCTGGAGAAATGGCTCAGCAGTTAAGAGCACTGCTGCTTTTCCAGAGGACCAGGGTTCAATTCCCCAATCCATCTGGTGGCCACAACCATCTGTAACTCCAGTTCTGGAGGGACTTTATGCCCTCTTCTGGCTTCTCTGAGCACCAGACATGCTTGTGAAACAGAGAGGTACATACGGGCAAACACCCATACACACACAATTAATACATTTTTTAAAAAGTATTTTTAAAAGTTTTTCAATGTTGCTACGAAAGGACTGTTATCATACATACCGGAGTTTGCCTCGGTGAAGGGGTGGGGTGTTTAAAACCATTTGTCTGAGGAAATGCAGATGTTCCTCAGTGGCGTGAACACATGAGTTCAGCATAAGGTAGCAAGAGGAATTAAAAGAGGGAAAGATCAGTGATGCGTGGGTGTGTCGTAATTGACATTAATTCAAATGCTTTCTTTTTCTAGATGTACTTCAATATATGTATTTTAAAAGTATCTACATATCTAAAAAGACTTATAGTTCTGAAGGAGGTTACTTGGTAATATAGTCAACACAACATTGGCATTTATTCCCACATAACAGGTTTCCTCTATTATTTTGTTTATGATTTTCTTTGGAATCGAGGAAGAAAGTAGGGGGCTTTCAGAAGGGCTCATAAAACCCATAAAGCTCATTTTAATCTTACTGCCAAGATTACAAACACCAGAAAGCCACAAGGCAAATGCCAGTGTTATTAGTTATTGACGTTCTCGGCAATTGATACTTTGGGGCAGTGGACCCCACGAAACAAGTTCTTGATCCAGTGTACAGTTTCTTTTAGGAGCCCAAATGTTTGTATTCTTTCCAGTCTATGTGACCCATTTATTTTCACCTCACGTCACCGGAATTTGTTGGCTCCATCACTATGGCAACCATTCAGAAGTGTGATGTGAAGTGTACCACCCACGTGTTCACAGCCTTTCTCTATCAGCATGAGCAGGGTGCAGTATCGCTCTGGGGCTCTGACCAGCTTTTGGAGAATAATGCAAAGCAACCATATTTAAAATGCACCCAAAGCCCGAGGCTGAAAAACAGAGTATTGTCTCCTTCTCAAAACACTGGCTGCCCCCAAATTAATTAGCATAGCAGCTCACAGCCAGGGAGAAATATGGCAGACATTCTGTATGGTCACTAAGAGCAAAGGCCACAGGCCAGAGCTCGGGCAGAGAGAGAATGCTGTAGCCCATTCATGGGTATCAACAGCTTTTTTTTTTGTTGTTGATTTTTTTTTAAAGGGGGAAGAGAGAAAGGCTATTTGCTTTTGAAATCAACCTTAGAGTTGTTTACCATGCAAACTTTTACCAGAGCCACAGTGGAAAACAAGCCCTCAGCTAATCAAACACATTGGCAAGCACATTCATACACTGAAAAACTGAAACACTCTGTTGATGGGCCTACTTTCCCACTCTCTTATTTTAAAAAGAAGTAGAGTACGTAGCCGTGAAAATCTCCACACAGAAGTAGAGAGCAGACATGCGGGTGCCAACAGATCTGGTTCCTGTAAAGATGGGACAAGACCAGCAGGATGGCCTTGTGGGGAAAATGGCTTCTGAGACAGAGACAAACCTGACAACCTGAGTTCCCCAGACTCCATGGCAGAAGAGGACTGACTTTTCCTGAAAGCTGTCCTCTGACACACATAACCCCATCCCAGGAGCAGGAAAGAATTATCTGATTGGCAATGGGTTGTGAGAGCAAGAAGTTGGTCATGCAAAGCACAGGCCTGTCCACAACACACGCTCGCTGTCTCAGTAAAATGGCAGCAATAAATTTCAACTTACAGTCTTCACTTTCTGACACCATGACTTCATTTCTATCAGCTCTGGACCAAGAAATTAGGGTTAAGTGGGACATAAGTATTGACTCTTAAAAACGCTGGCAAAAGACAAAAGTCCGAGATGCAATATTGATTAAGTTCAGACACAGCCTAAAATGCCCCAGGGTCTCACAAAAGAGGAATGAAGCCTTGTCCAAAAACAGCATAGAAATTCAGGTTGATTCAGGAAGAGAGCACCAGATCTGGAATTTATGCAAATTAAAGGGAAAAGAATCTATTTCAACACCCTGCAAGAAATTTCCTAACCAAAGCCAGGTAGGTGGGTTCCTGGAGTTGAGGGCAGCATGGGCAGGTGTGAGTGTGTGAGCTGTGGGATACAGGGACCACATAGCTAGTGTGCCAGTTCTCTATCAAGGAACTACATTACCATCCAGAATTCTCCAGTAAGTTCCGCAAAATGGTCTGGGGCACCGAGCAGTTATAATAGCCCATGCCAATGTACGATCTCCAGATCCGATTCTTGCTTGCAATGGCATGCAGAGTTTCGAGGATTTCGTTCTCACCTGATTGTGGAGAAAAAGAGACAGGTTACTAGAGATAATGCACATCAGGGAGCTCCACTTACTGTTTAAAAGCCTTGTGTTGTTTGAGTGTTTGCTTCAGGAGAACAGCTATGTAGAATATACTATATAATCAAATATAAAATATAGTCATCCATCCAACCATCATTAAATAATACTGAATATGGAAACCTGGTAGGAGGGCCCACAGATTCCTCAATATTAATCGCTCATCATTTTTCCATGTGTATGTAGGTGCACATGCTTGTGTGTGTGAATAGAGGCCAGAGGCTGATACTTTCCTTGATCACGCTCCAGCTTATTTTTGAGACAGGATCTCTTACTGAACCCAGAGCTCATTGATTCAGCTAGACTTCCTGGGCAGCAAGCCCCAGGGATCGGCGTGTTCAGCCATGCTTAGCTTTTATGTAGGTTCTAGGGATCAAACACAGGCCCTCATGCTTCTGTGGCAGGTACTTTACCCACTGAGCCATTCCCAGATGCTCATGATTCTTTTTTTTTTTTTTAAATTTTTTTTTTGCTTGATTGGGTTTTTTGTTTGTTTGCTTGCTTGCTTTGTTTTTGTTTGTTTTGTTTTTTTTTTGTTGTTGTTTCTTGTTTGTTTTTTCAAGACAGGGTTTCTCTGTGTAGCCCTGGCAGTCCTGGAACTCTGTAGACCAGGCTGGCCTCGAACTCAGAAATCCACCACCTGCCTCTGCCTCCCAAGTGCTGGGATTAAAGGCGTGTGCCACCACTGCCCGGCTTGATGCTCATGATTCTTAATTCTTCTTCATTCAAAGGCTCTGTCTCTCTGTCTCTCTGTCTCTCTGTCTCTCTGTCTCTCTCTCTCTCTCTGATCCTCCCTTCCTCCCTCCCTCTTCTCCCCCCTCCATTCAGTCTCTCTGAGACACTATCTCTCTATGTAGCCTCCACAGGCTCGGAACTCAGTATGTAGAGCATCCACCTACCTCCCCAGTGCTGGGATTAAAGGCACCATCATGCTCAGCCTCTTTATTGAACTCTTTAGCAGTCGAATAATTCCATGTTTTTTCTGTATCTTTTAAATTTATGCTTTATTTACTCTAAATAAAGTATTTCTCACAGTAGTATTATGGTATTTCTTTTATAAATGTGTGTGTGTGTGTGTGTGTGTGTGTGTGTATGTATGTGTGTGTGTTTAAAGGTATGCTTTATATACAAAAGCCAGAAGTAGCTCTTTGACACTCTAGAGCAGGAGCTGCAGGCAGTTGTAAGCTGTCCTGTTGCGGGTGCTAGAAATGAAACCTTAGGTCCTCTGCAAGAGCAGTAAGTGGGGCTGGAGAGATGGCTCAGTGGTTAAGAGCACTGACTGCTCTTGCAGAGGTCCTGAGTTCAATTCCCAGCAAACACATGGTGGCTCACAACCATCTGTAATGGGACCCCATGCCTTCTTCTGGTGTGTCTGGAACTAGTGACAGTGAACTCACATACATTAAATAAATAAACAAACAAACAAATAAAGCAAGCAGTAAGTGCTCCTAACTACTGGGTCACTCAGTTGTCTTTTCTGTCTCTAGAGAAGGGAAGGCCTTATATAATATATAGCTTAAATTTCGTTTATAATTTTTCTTGTCATTTGAAGAGCTATTTAAAAAAACAAAACAAAACAAAAACCTAGTATCCAACAACATGAAGTAACAATTATAATGAAAGACTCACATGAACTCTCCACTGGTGTTCCCATAAAGGGACCTAGTTAGTAAGGAATTATAAAATTCTTGAATGCAGGAAATCCAATCACCTCCCAAATAATCTTAGGAACAGAGTGATTCAAAAGCCCAGTAGGAGGGGGAGATTAATTAGCAGTGCCTGGCAGGCCAGCCAAGCTTCAATTAAGATCCTGTGCAAGATGGACAGGTCCCTGCTCCACACTGCACCACCCAGACAAAGGTTCAGCTGTCAAATGAGAACAGTCTGAAAGGATTTGCTAGTCAAATCAAGAGCTTAGCTCTTAGATGCTATAGAGTATTTTCTAGTGGGAAAATATGACTCTGTATTATGGGTAGATTGTTCTATGTAAGGTATGGAGAATCAACAGAGAGAAGATTGTGGTCACCAGTTATCACCAGAGTCCAGAAGGGACATGCGTAAAAGGGGTGATGTCAATTGAATTGTGTTTCCTAAAACAATACATTGCAATCAGAATCCTTGATATTGTTGGATGTGACTTCGCTTAAATATTGAGACTTCTGAGACTTCACAGGGATATAACTACTCACAACAAGGTTATACTCAATTTTCATCTAATAATATGGTTTTACAAGAACATGGGAATTTGGGCACATTTGACATTCACTCAACAAGAACACCATGTTATGCGTACACTATAATGATGTATCTACAAGCCCCGGAATGCCAGCAATGACCAGAAGGCAGAGAGGGATGGAAGAGATTCTTCCTTAGAGCTCCAAGATGGAACAAACCTGTCAGCACCTTGAATTTGAACTCAGCCTAAGAGAACAAACACCTTTTGCTTGAGCCATCTAGACTGTAACCTTTGCTGGCCAAGAGAGACATCTGCTCAGACATTTCCTAGAGAGGCTGTAGGACAGTTGTCCCTTCTGGACACTGAAACCACAGCCACAGACCAAGGTGGTCTCCAGGTCTTACTTTGCCAGACCAAAAAAAAAAAATGCATACAATATGAAGACCCTATCACCCAAAGAAACCAGCCCAGATGGTTTAAAAGGGGTTCATCTACTGGCACTATCTATAATTGCTACTATGTTTCTGAATGTATTAAAAAAAAAATCAAAAACCAGGCATAGTAGCACACATCAGGAGAGGCTAAGGTAAGAGGATGGGGGTCTGAGGCTAACCTAGGCTGCACAGTGAGACTCTGTATCAAAAGAAAAGAAAACTAAAACCAAGAAAAATCCAATCAATGCAGAGGTGCAGTACTTTGCCACGCCACCTCAAGGACAAGTGTCACAGTCAATTATTCAGCCCAAAGATCTGGCCTATCTCTAGCATAAGGATATGTAACTTTAATTCCATTATCCTGGAGGCAGAGCAGGAAGATCGGAGTTTGAGGCCATCCTGGTCTATGTAGTAAGTTCCAGGACAGCCAAGGTTACATAGAAGACCTGGCTCAAGACAAACAAACAAGAAGGCCTGAGCATTAATTACCCATTCATCCTTCCAGTCCAATGCTGGGGCGGCAGGAGATTCTTGAATTCATGTTCTACAAATGGCTGAACGGAGATTCAGTCCACTCCTAACTGGCTCCATGTTTGGTAAAAATAATATAATGTTAATTGACTTGGTTAGAAATAACTAGGATAAGGCTGACAAGTGGGCAAGCATGCTTCTCACACAAGCCTGAAGAGTTTGATCCCCAGAACCCATGGTGGAAGAAGGAGGGATCTGATTTGTGGAAGGTGTCCTTTGACCATCACACATGTGCCATGGCATGCATGCATCTGCACTCATACACAAGACGATGGCCAAGTGATCCATCCCGGTTTCCCTGATGAGTTAGGTTTGACACATTCAGCAAAGACCTGGGCAAAGACCGGCATTACAGCTGGGCAGTGGTGGCACACGCCTTTAATCCCAGCACTTGGGAGGCAGAGGCAGGTGGATTTCTGAGTTCGAGGCCAGCCTGGTCTACAGAGTGAGTTCCAGGACAGCCAAGGCTATACAGATCGAAAAACCAAAAAAAAAAAAAAAAAAAAAAAAACTGCAACAAATAAACTGTTTCAAATGTGACCAGTGTGGTTTCAATCTCAGGAAAACTTTTAGGTATCCCAGTTACTCAGACTACTAACATTCATCAGCGCAGGGGACTCCTTACCATGGGGAGCAGGGCTTCTCTGTGAGGACACAGGAGCCTTACAGATAGGAAAATGGCTACTGTGCCAAGATCCATAATTACGGACCCACATTTCCCATTTAGTCAAATTATCTGAAAAAATGCAGTGTGTGTGTGTGTGTGTGTGTGTGTGTGTGTGTGTGTGTGTGTGTCTGTCTGTCTGTCTGTCTGTCTGTCTGGTATAACACTTAGTTCTCTCCCTTTACATGGGTTCTTGGGAGCAAACAGGCACAAGGGTGCTTACTAGGTCATCTTGCTGTCTCTAAAAACTAGTTTTAAAAACTGATTCAGAGAGTCAGAAGCAGGTCAGGACATGACAGGAGCTTTGGGGTTCAGTATAGAATGCAAGAAAACTGGTAAACTACATCGGCCTGTTCCTGGAAGGAGCCCCACTGTGCGTCTTAGTTACTTTGTGGGTTCTCCTTTTTCCCACCCCTTATCCCCCCCAACCTCCTTTTTCCCATTCTTCACCCCCCCACCCGATTTCACTCCCTATCTAAGAGAGAATGGATAGAGGGGAGGGAGGGAGGGAGGGAGGGAGAGAGAGAGAGAGAGAGAGAGAGAGAGAGAGATTGAGATTCCTAAATCCAATTTCTTTCTTGTTTCTTCTTTACTTATAGCTGGTCTTTGTTACTTTGTGAGTTCTTCTTTTTCCCACTCTTTATTCCCCTTCCTGATTCCAACCCCTATCACTAGATAGGAGAGAAAGAAGGATAGGACAGGACAGGACAGGACAGGATAGAGAGAGAGAGGGAGATCGCTTTGAATCTAATTTTTTCCCTTCTGTTTGTTTGAACACTACTACTACCTAACTGCAACCAATCCCCACGAATAACAATAACCACCAACCTCACCTCTCAGGGCCCTTGTATTTACATACCCTCTGCAAAGTTCCCAGAATTCCAAACTTCACACAACTGCGGAGATTATCTACAGCTGGCTAAACCATGTCTCTGCTAACATGAAAATTCTTTTTAGCTGGGTGTTGGTGGTGCACGCCTTTAATCCCAGCCATCGGGAGGCAGAGTCAGGCAGATCTCTGTAGATCACCAGGGCAGTCTGGTGGTCTACAGAGCCAAGTTCTAGGCCAGCAAGAACCATACAGCCAGATCATCTCAAACAAACAAAAAAACTTGTGTGACATTCAAGTGGGAAAGCAGGACACTACCACAGGAGATCCTGACATTTCTGGAGACTTTGGACTCAATTAGAATAGACTCGTAATTAGAATAGTAGAGGCGCCTGAATCATTCTACAAGAAAACAAAATCTTTGGTATACCTAGATGCAATGGGGGAACATCTACCTCTAGTTGTTAGAGTGCTGTTCCCACCTCCCTTCTGCATCCTCCCAGCTAACCCAGAGGAAAAGCCAAGCTTATGATGTTCATGTTCATTCTGCTCCTATCTAGCTAGGGTCAATCTGAATTCTTCCCCATGGCATTTATGGTTTGTGATGGTTTTTATATGCTCAGCCCAGGGAGTGGCACTATTAGAAAGTGTAGCCTTGTTAGAGTAGGTGTGTCACTGTGGTCGTGGCCTTAAAGACCCTCATCCTAGCTGCCTGGAAGCCAGTATTCTGCTAGCAGCCTTCAGATGAAGGATGTAGAACTCTCAGCTCCTGCTGCACCATGCCTGCCTAGACGCTGCCTGCTGTCATGCTCCTGCCTTGATGATAATGGACTGAGCCTCTGAACCTGTAAGCCAGTTCCAATCAAATCTTGCCTTGGTCATGGTGTCTGTTCATACACCAATGCTGGGTTCTATCCCCAGCAGGGGGTAATGGGAACCTGACACAATCTTGAATCCTCTGGTAAGGGAATGTTAATGAGGCCTGCACTGATTCACTGTTCTCTGCTCTTGAATATCTCTAATGTGAGTGAGTGTCTTCAAGCTCCTGCTGCCTTGACTTCTGTGCAACAATGGGATGTGACCTGGAATTGTGAGACAAACAAATGCCTCTCCCTTTAAGTTATTTTGTCAGCGTATTTATCACAGCATCTGGAAACAAACCCAAGACAGCAAGTTCTTGGTCATGCTTCCTAAAGTGTGAGTGCCATGAGGGGCCGTTCCCACTCTCTCACTGCTGCGCATCATACCTGAACTCCCCAACTAGAAGTCAGGACATTGCTACGATAAAAATCTAAGACCTCAGGCTGCCTCACCCACGCAGAAGAAAAAACTGTTGTCCAAACACAGAGCTCGATGTGCACACAGTTTCAGATGCTTTCTCACTGCTCTTATGTCTCATAGACATTCAGAAAAAGTCACTTGGGTGCATATGCAGAAGGGGCAACCCAGTGTATTTAGAATCCCAGGGTTAGCTGCCTTCTTGACATGTCCACATAGCAATGGAAGGAGAGAAAGGGGGTAATCTATAAATTCATAGTCAGCGATGTACAACTAGTCCAGACCAGTTGAAATGGAACTGAGCAGAACCAGGTCTCCAAGTGTATAATCCCGACCATAATTAAATGCAAGTAAAACTCTCATCGGAAGAACACAGTGCCCATTCGTCACTTCTCATATGCCTTGGAAACTACAATTAAATAACTAGGAAAGAAATGAAGACAGAACCAGGAAGGAGACATCCATTAAAAGCCATGAGGAGGCCAGGCACACTTGGGAGACTGAGACAGAAGGATTACCGTGAGTGTGAGGATAATTTGGGATACATAGTTGAGTCAGAAGCCAGCCTGAGCTGCACAGTGAGATTCTATTCTCACAAAACCAGAATCAGTTAAAGACAAGCTGTCTTTTTTTTTTTTTTAAAGATGCCTTCAGCCCTGCAGGGCCGCTGGCCACCACATGCCCAGTTGTGTACTTCCAACCGTGCAGGAGCTTAGGCAATCTTTCTAACATCTGAGCAGCAAGTTCTTTCCGTGTGGAACAAACACCTGCTTCTGACCTGTTTATTCCCTTGCCTCAGAACATTACATAATGGCCTGGTCCTAATGGGCAGAGAACAGAGTTCAGTGCCCTCTGGGCTCTGGGGCTTCTCAGTCGCCAGGTGGGGAGGGGACTGTGTCTCATCTTCTTGGAATTCACTGAGCTCACCTCCTTCCTCCTTATGTAACTGCACAGGACAAAGACTTTCTAAGAGCAGCTTCCTTACCACATGCGCCTAAAATATCCAGAACCTTGTACCAAGTGAATCTTTTCGTTTTGAGACAGGGTCTCACTATGGAGCCCTGGCTGACCTGGAACTCTTGCTGCATAGAGCAGGCTGGTCTCAGATTCAGAGATAATGCCTGTTTCTGTCTTCAGGTGCTGGGATGAAAGGTGTGCCAACACACCTGGTTCAAACAGATGTTCTATAACAGCATAGGTCTTAAACACCTGCCGTATTGCTGTGGTTATTGAGATTTCTCAGATGAATGAATCTGTATAAGAAACGCCCTGAAATGGAGACAGGCTACCTGAGTCAAGATGTATATTGTACCAAAGCACATGCCTACTTGAATACATGCCCTCCATCTGTAACCCGTGACAAAACCCTATATAGGATGATGCATTTGTGATTCACTGTAACCCCCTAATCTGAAGAGAACATTCCTGTGGTCTTATACAGTGTTCATACACACTGCTTTTATAATGCTAGTTAGTCCTCTTTCTTTCTCCCTCTCTCTTTTTTTTTTTTTTTTTTTTGTGGTATGAGGGATTAAACAACATCCTTGTATATGCTAAGCAAGCATTCTACCCCTGAGCTACACCCTAAATGTTTATCATATATATATATATATATATATATATATATATATATATATATATATACATCTTTTCAGATTTATTCATTTTATTTATATGAGTACACTGTAGCTGTCTTCAGAAACCCCAGGAAAGGGCATCAAATCCCATTACAAATGGTTGTGAGCCACCATGTGGTTGCTGGGAATTGAACTCAGTGCTCTTAACCTCTGAGCCATCTCTCCAGCCCTATTGTTTGTATTTTTAAAGAACAAATACAAGACGGATGTGGTAGTGCATGCCTGTATCCTAGCACTTAAGCTGAGACAGGAAGACTGCTCTGCTTTCAAGGCCAACCTGAACTAGCCAGAGTCTCAAGGAAACAAAACTGGACTGGTAAAATGGCTCACCCAGTAAAGGTGCTTGCTGCCAAGCTTGAGTTCAATCCCTGGGACCCCCATGGAAATAAAGAACCAACTAGCTAGCCTTCATACACATACACACACACACACACACACACACACACACACACACACACACGATAAATGTAATAGCAATGAAAAATAAACATGCACATAGCACATCTCTGAGATGATTCACAGAAAGCTGAGGTCAGAGGGAGAGCTGAGTCTCGATTTCCCTTGAAAATCTTGTGTGTCTGGGTTTTGACAATGCACTTATATTACCTATGATAACAATTAACTAACAACATCATTCCCGAGATACAGTTGGGAAGTAGATGGGGTGTGGCACTCTCTGAATGGCACCGTTTGCCAGCAGCCCATCCAGCAGCATCTGCGCAGAGCAGACAGTGTCATAGCCACCCCCCCCCCCCATTTGTCACTCTCCTACACTTGGCAAGGCACTAAGAAAGTCTCCAAGGAAGTCATCAGGACTGAAAACCAACATGCTCATATTTGAGTTTGCCCAGCCAATGTCACCAGTTGGAGAAAGGTCTTTCTTTGCCAGAGGCTGAAGGGAAAATCTGGGGACAGATTGCAAGGGTGGAAATTGTCTTGGCAGATTTTTCTTGCCAGCATGCATATCCCTGGCTTCAGAGTTGTGTGGGAACCATGGAGGGGTGGGGGTAGGGGTTGGGGGACAGGTAGGCAGGTGTCAACCATGATCGGTGTTTTATGAGAGATAGTTCATGTTACAATTTCCTGAGTAAAAGGCAGAATGAAGATTCAAATTCTGCCTAAAAATAGCCTTTCTTTCACATCACCTAGTCATTTACAACACATATTTTTTTTCCTTTAAATCTTACCCATAACCTCCTAGTGTCCATTCATCAGTCCAGGTACGTGTGGGGGTCAAGTTTCCTCCCTGGGAAGTGGAGGATTATCAAAGGAAGCCAAACCAAACCAAATTCTCTGTCCACTGTGGAGAGGACACTGATGGAAGGCCCTTAGCTACTGGCAATGAATCAATGTCTTAGTCCCATTTCTTGCTACTCTGATAAAAACAAAACAAAAACAAAACAAACAAACAAACAAAAAACAAAAAAACCCTAAATTTTAAGTGCAGCTTTAGGAAAGTGAGTAAATCTGGCCCACAATTCCAGCCACAGTCACTACAGGGAAGTCAAGGCAGCACAGGGACTTGGAGCAGCCATCTCCTTACATCAATAGTCAAGAACAGAGAGTGCCGCGCGGTGGTGGCGCACGCCTTTAATCCCAGCTCTTGGGAGGCAGAGGCAGGTGGATTTCTGAGTTGGAGGCCAGCCTGGTCTACAGAGTGAGTTCCAGGACAGCCAGGGCTACACAGAGAAACCCTGTCTCGAAAAACAAAAAAAAAAAAAAAAAAAAAAAAAAAAAAGAACAGAGAACAATTCAATGACTGCTGCATGCCCACGCTCCCCTCCTCAGGACCTTCAGCTTCCAGTTAACGTCATCAAGATGATCTCTGCCCTGAGCTGTCCTATCCCTTCCCCTTCGACAGCTCTTTCCCGGATGATTCTAGACAGTGTCAAGTTGACAATTAAAATAAAAGCCCCAGTTACTATGTGGCCAGGGCAATGGGAGCAGCAAGGAGTAGGTCTGACTTCCCTTCACCTTATCGCAACTTCCTTCCCTTCTCCCTATCTGGTCAGACCAGATTCCAATTAGCAAGCCACCATAACTCCTCAAATCACCACCATCACCTAAAGGAGTTGAGGCACATCTCCTGTGTTCCAATGGCTCCTTCCTTCACAGGACGGAGCCCAGTGCAGTGGAGCCTGCTCAACTGAAAGACACACAGCTTCAAGATCAACAGATCGGCAGCCACAGTGCTAGAGAGAAGCTTGGGATATCCTATCTGTCATTTTGTTCCTCAAACCCAGTTCTCTCCATTCTTAGGGAGGCCTCAGCAGGGCCTCTCCATTTTACTTTTTAAAAAACAGAGAAACACTGCAATTCATAATATTTACCTAGAAGACCAGATGACCCCCTTATTCGTACTCAGGCCAGATGGTTAGGCTGAAATGAAAGTCTGCGGGTTTGTTTTTCTTCTTTTCTGCCCAGGGCATGCTGTTATGCCCTGCAGAGAAGAGCACAAGGGGAAGTGTATGCTCTAAGAGCTTACCTCACATAGCCTGCCCTGCCTAAGGGAAAGACAGATGACAAGTTTTTATAGATCAAAGGAACAATCTATAGAGAGATCTGTGGTTTCATAATTTATAATCTCCCAAATAATGAAATGTGATCTCTTTGCAGACAGACAGGAACATGGTGGATTGGGAAAAGCATATTGCAGTGAAGACTCCCTGAGGTCTCACATACAGGTAGTTCCGCATGACAAATAACTTACCTACCACAGAATCCACAGCAGGCTACTACAAAAGTTGCTTTTCTAAATGGTTCAGCTATATTCCTATAAGCGAAATCTTTGGGACAACATTTATAAGCAGAAACATGACACTATTGGAATAGTTCTATCAGTGCCTACAATAACTTTAGATTCAGAGATTTCAACTTTTCAGAGTTTAATCAGCATTGAGAATCCATACTTAAACTCTCCATTTGTACTATAAAATATCCTGGGGATAATAAGCAAAACAGGCCTGAGCAGAGAAAATGAGATTTATGGGGTGAGAAGGATAGCTCAGTGGTTATGAGCACCTGCTACTCTTGCAAATGGCCAGTGTTCAACTCTCATCATCAAAACTCAAGTTCCAGGAAATCTTCTGTCCTCCAAAGGGGCACCCACAAGTCCACATACACATGAATTAACAAAAGGGTTTTGTTTTGGTTTTGGCTGTGAGGCAGGATGTCATTATGCAATTCTGGCCGTCTTGGAACTCACTATGTAGACCAGACTGGCCTCAGCTTACTATGATCTACCTGCCTCTGCCTCCTAAGTACTGGGATTAAAGGCATGAGCCACCATGTCTGCCATAACTTATAAATAAGTTTTTATCCTCAATACAACAAACATAAAGCAAGGCACAGCTCCTGGGCCAGCAGTTTAGCAAAGACATGCAGAAGTCAGAAGCCACAAGAACATCATATAACCTTGTGATCTTACTTGCCCCAGTGCCTCTGCCTTCAGAATCGGTGCGCTGCCCCTGCCCTTGCTCCCTGTTCCATGAAGTTGGTCGTTGAACCTCTAGGTGCAAGGTGGATGAGTCTTTCCATCTCTTTCCAAACCCAGTGACCTGAGCTGACTGGCAGACCTTGAAGTCCTTGGCCCTTGATGGTTCCAATCCTCAGCCTCAGCTGTACTCAGTGACCACATTTCTGGTTCTTGCTCCTGGATCGCTAAATGATGCCTGACAGAATCAACACCACTCAACCTCAGCAGGCTCTCTGTGAGGGGTGACCTCCATTTTTACCACCTAGACAGACATGCTGACTCTTTTCAAACTTCACTTTTACCTAAGTCTAGCACGCAGAAAGCTGAAAAGAGACAAAGATAAGGCCACCAGGGGATGAAGGGGAGAAAGGAAAATGTGGTCCATTAATTGTAACAGACCAACCAATCTGGTGGGAGGTAAGGCTGGAGATATACAGGAAATGTGTGGATATTGCACTGAAACCTTTACCAAAAGTTAGATCTACAAATATCTTTAAAATTCTTTTTTTTTAATGTACATGTATTAGTATTTTTGCCTGCACATGTCTGTGTACCACATGCATGCCTGGTAGCCAGAGGCCAGAAGACATCAGACAGACCCTGGGAACTGGAGTTACAGGTGGTTCTAAGTTGGCAAAAGGGTGCTGAGAACCAAACTCCATTTCTCTGCAAAACCAGCAAATGCCCTATCCACTAGTCTCTTTACACTTTTTGGCAAGTAAACACTAAGAAAAAAGAAAACCTGGGGCTGGAGAGATGGCTCAATGGTTAAGAGCACCAACTGCTCTTTGAGAGGTCCTGAGTTCAATTCCCAGCAACCACATGGTGGCTCACAAGGATCTGTAATGGGATCTGATGCCCTCTTCTGGTCTGTCTGAAAACAGTGATAGTGTTTTCATATACAGAAATTAAATAAATAAATCTTTTTCTTTTTCTTTTTTTTTTTTTTTTTTTTTTTTTTGGTTTTTCGAGACAGAGTTTCTCTGTGTAGTTCTGGCTGTCCTGGAACTCACTCTGTAGACTAGGCTGGCCTCGAACACAGAAATCCTCCTGCCTCTGCCTCCCAAGTGCTGGGATTAAAGGCGTGTTTTAAAAAGACTAATTTGTATACTCAGTGTCTATGTGTGTACACTTGTGCACAGCCTAGAACAACCTGTGTGGTTCATTTTCTCCTTCTACCTTGTAGGCTTTGGGGATTGATCAGACTTGGTTGCAACTATCCTTATATTCCCAGTCATCTCACCAGCCCATAAAACTTCTAAAAAATTATATTTATCTTTATTGAGGCTAGATGGATTCCATAATCCTTTAAGGTAAGGGGGCTGGGACAGATGGCTCAGACACTCCCAGCACCCCAGACAAGCAGCCCACAACCCACTAACTCTAGTTCCAGGGAATCTAACACCCTTTTTCATACTCCAAGGGTGCCTGCTCTCAAATACACTCCTGCCTCCACTATTCACATGGAATTATTTAAAAATAAAAAATTATACTTTGCTATTTCTGTCAACAGCGTAGTCAGCATGGTTTGATATGCAAAATATTATATATATATGGTTATTTTTTAAGACAGAGTTTCTTTGTGTCAAGACCCAAGAAACCTTAAGATATTTTAATGCTAAAAATAAATTTTATAAAGACTGGGATTTATGGGCTTCCTAGCAGTCCCGAGGCTGTGGGTTCAAGTCCTAGCATTTCAAATACCACTTGTAGCTCAGGATCAAAGGAATATATATATATATACGCACACACATACACATACATACTCACCTCACCACATCTGAAGCAGCCCCTGGGTGAGTAGCCCCTGTTGGAACCATACCTGCTGTCCTCTCACCACCCACTCCCCCTTACCCCCTCACCCCCCACACACACACTCTAAAGATTTTTTATTTTCCAAAACTCAAGTCTAATTCTTGCTATTGCAAGTTCAGAACAAATAGCTTCAACTTTATCATTTGGCTAGTCTTTAGTCCACAATCCTAGTTATAAATAAGGCAGATTTATCTCAGTTGGGAAGGATTAGGAGTAGTCAGAAATACATGAGAGAGCCTGGAGACTGAGGAGCCTCCAGGTAGGACTGACTTGGAGAAGAATAGCTGCCTTGTTCTGACTGCTCAGATCAGCTAGACTACCTAACCCTCTGGGTGATGAAGGTATCATTAGCATCCTCATTGCACAATGCCCCTCCCCTGACCACTGCCCTCCATTAAACATTTATTTAAAAATTCATTCTGACAACACATTTTAGAACATTCAGTCCCCACGAGCCTCATCCAAACTCATTCTGACAGCTCAGCTCCAGTTGAATAGTTTGAGCATTGGGAGGGTTGCTCTCCGCTCTCCCAAAGCATGCTCAGGAAAAGCAGTGTGTGGGTTTGTGTAAACTTTAATCTCTGTGGCACTTGGTTGGTTAGTTTGGGCTGGTTTAATCTGGCTCCTTTGAGATGACTGGAAAGATTTACACAGCAAAATAGAGCAGCACAACTTAAAATTCATCAGTTTGGTTTCTGAAATACTTTTTAATTAGCTATATTATTAATAGAAGAAAGAAAATAATTAGGAAACAGCTTGTAGCATTCAGAGAAACCAATGTTCCCACTAAAATATAGTTCTTAACTGATTGATTTACCAATTTGTTATTTTAGTGCAAAGTTGTGTCTGAGGAGGGAAATTTATCTGAGTGGAATTAAGCTGTCAGGATTTCGAACTGAGAGGTATAGCTTGCTTCTCTGAATAACGACTTACGGAGAGACTAACTGATAAAAGTATTTTTGGGGGTAACCAGGCAGGGCAGCATTAGAAATGTGAATATTTTTCATTATTTTTCAAGGCACTTTCTGAAGTGTCAGAGAGGAAGTCTCTTTCCAGACTGATGGGACCCTATGCTCTGTCCTTTACTTTCTGGTCCCTCTGTCTGCAGCAGCATCCTCCATTTTTTTTTGTTTGTTTGTTTGTTTTGTTGTTTGTCAGTAAGGGTTTTTTTCCTCACCCTTGCAAGCTCTGGGCCTCCCTGCCTCCATGCCCACCGCACTTCCTTCATCCTGGTGGTGAGCCTGAAGCTCCACACTTACAGCCTCATCATGGTGTTTCATTCCCACAGGGGAAGTTTGCACACAACAAAATGGCTTCTTCAGGATGACTGGCTTGTGCACCTTAGAAGAACTGGGGCAGGAGTTAGTTCTCTGCTTTGCCTGGGACACCATGAAAAACAGCAATGTCATGACTAGAGAGAGGAGATGGAGCCAGATAGGCTGAGTTTGCATCCTACTTCCACCAAAAGGTCATGGTGTAAGACCCTGGCACATTAAAGAGCCTCTGTATACCATGGTTTCTTCCTTTTAAAGGGGATAAGAGCTGTGCAATGGTAGTATGAGCCTATAGTCCCAGGAATCTGGGAAGGGAAGATAAGAGAAGCACTTGAGTCCATGAATGTGACCAGCCTGAGCAATACAATTGAGACCCTTCTCTCTAAAAACAAAGGGCGGAGTGGGAGAGAGACTGACTCAGTTCATGGATTATAATGAGGATTGAATAAATAATACACAGAAAGCACTTTTCCAAAGTGCCCATGGAAGGCGCTACACAGACGTTTAACTTCATATAATTATGCATAAGTGCTAACCCAAGTATCTACTCATTATGTACACGGAGGGTAGTAAAGACAGCAGCCTGCTCCTAGAGCCACCACAGCAAACACGTGTTTGCTGCAGAAGAGCACCAGTCCTCAAGGGAAGGGAAGCATGAGTAAGGCTGCTCCACTCCTAAATGCTTCTGTGAGGAAGCAACAAGAAGCAGCCTGCTTTCCTCACAGAGACCATCCTTAGCCATGACACATCCGAGCCTTGTAAAGGCAGCATCCCTACCCTCACATCACCCTTGCTCCTTAGCATGCTCTGCAGGAAAGGGGAGGTAGAAAGGGAGAAAATTTTGACTGTAAAGTATTTTCTCCAAGGGACTTAAAAGTCTTGGAAACCTGTTTCCAGGGACAAGGGCAAATAAATCTCTTGCTAGAAAAATCTGAACTAAACAACAACAAAACAAGTAAGTTTTAATCCTAGCACTCAGGAGGGAGACAGAGGCAGGTGGAGCTCCACCTTTGTGGAAAGCCTGGTCTACATAGTTCCAGGCAAGCTACAGGGACAAGGAGAGCCTATTTCAAATGAGAGGGGGGGGGGGGGCGGGGGGGGGGGATGAGGGGAGGGGGACGAGGGGAGGAAGGAAGAGGGAGGGAAGGAACTCTGATTAATTCACCAGACCTTAACACCCCTAAAAGAACATTTTACTTTAGAGCATGTTATGTTGTTCAAGCGGCTAATCTAGACATTCTGTTTTTGAAAGTCTCAGTAAGGCAATTATTTGCACAAATATTCATCAATGGCTTCCTTGACAAATACACAACTAGGGACAGATGTGCACTCCTTTAATCCCAGCTGGTCTCCAAAGCTGGCCAGCTAGGGCAACATAGTGAGACCATATCTTTAAAAAAAAAAAAAAAAAAAAAAAAAAAAAAGGAGGAGAAGGAGGAAGGAAGGAAGGAAGGAAAACAAAAAAAAAAAAAAGCCAGGTGGTGGTGGCGCATGCCTTTAATCCCAGCACTTGGGAGGCAGAGGCAGGCGGATTTCTGAGTTCAAGGCCAGCCTGGTCTACAGAGTGAGTTCCAAGACAGCCAGGGCTACACAGAGAAACCCTGTCTCAAAAAACAAAAAAAAAAAAAAAAAAAAAGAAAAAAGAAAAAAAGAAAAAAAAGAAAAGAATCACACATACAAAACTGCTCAAAAATAGTTTTTCCACATTATGGGGTACACATGATATAAACTTGACTCAATGAATAAGGACCAAAGACTCACAAGTTTGAGGCTGGCCTGAGCTGCATAAAAGTCCTTATTTCAAAAAGCAAATAAGCCAACCTCTTTGTTTTTCTCACATTTGATGGTTCAGAATTTTGTCGTCCTGAAGTTGAGATACATACACACTTCCCTAAGTCTCAGGTGGTTTGCTTTGTGAGCAAGCTCCTTGCCATCAGAATTTGACAGCAGCAGGGGCAGCAGCTCTAGGTAGAACTTGAGGTACAGCATTCCCCAGCTGCAGCCAGAACAGGCTCAGGTCATCTTTTACAGCAAAATCAGGTTTGCATCTAGAATTCCTTCTCACAGAAACCAAACCAAAACAAACAACAGCAAGCAAGCAAACAAACAAAAACAATTGCCCTTAGAGAAATATCTCTATGATCTAAGTAACCAGGTGAGGGAGCTTGGTGGTTTTCAATTTTCTTTAAGAGTTCTTCATCTTTTAACATCTAGGTTCTTCCCCGACTCCTAGAAATCAAAGCCATATGAAAATGCCCAAAGTCAGTATTTTGGACCACTAAATCCATTTTTACTAAGAGGGGCTGAAGAGATGGCTCAACAGTAAAGAGCATGTGTTGTTCTTGCAGAGGACCCAGGTTTGACTCTCAGAACTGGCATCATGCCTCGTAACTGCGGGGGACTCCAGTTCTAGAGGATCCAATAGCCACGTGGTGTACAAATATATATGCAAGCAAATTTTAAAAAAATTATTAAAAAGGGAAGCCTATAAATAGCCTGGGATTTCTTAACCAAGCACAAATCGGGGTGTGTGTGTGTGTGTGTGTGTGTGTGTGTGCGTGCGTGCGTGTGTGTGTGTGTGTGTGTGTGTGCTTTTCAGAACCATTCGGGCTTGCAAAGCATTGCTGCCTTCAAGGTGGGTGAGTGTAAGGGGAAACCGGACTGGAGACAGAAGAATTTGAAACTCAGGTGACTTTGAGAAGTCTAAGTCCCCTTCCAAATAAGTCTCTAGCTGCAGGACCTCAAGCGATTCCTTTGTCCTTTCGGAGTCTCACCTGACCTATAGAGATAACAACCCTTCCAGCTCAAAGGAACAAAAAGCCCTTCCGGTGGACTTGCTGAGGTGGAAGAGTCCTAAACCAACACGTGTCTTCTGCATGGCCTTCTTTGAGAAAGCTTGTAGGGGCCTCGCCTGCAACCCAGGGATAAAGACTATGAAAGGGGCTACATTGATTCTTCTCGCGGAAGAAAAATCCCAGCGTTTTAGGGCCTGTCAAGTCCTGAGCAATCCAGCCCCAGAGCGTTTATAGAAGGCAGAGCAGCAGAACCCCAGAGAGTCCTCCCGGCCACTTACAAACAGGGTCTTCCATTTTCAAGGGTCTCTTCAAGCGGATGCTGGCAGGGACCGTTTTCTCGATGAGTTCATCAATGCTCTAGAATTTAAAAAAACGCAAGCTCGTGAACACGACAGGCAGAGCAAAATGCCTAAGAGAGTCACTTCAGTTTTTCATCTTCAAAGGCTGGTAGGAACTTCATTTAAATCGTCTAATTAGGGGTTCTTTTTAAAGTGAAATTTCAGAAAACAGAAATCTTTTGGAGGAAAAAAAATAAAGAAGCTGGATGGTAAATCCGCTACTCCGGGTTCGGAAGCTGCAACTGGAGCTGACCGGATTAATGTACTCTAAGTAGGGATTCTTCCTCCTTTTCCGGCAAAATTGGGGTTCGTCTGGAGTTAGGGATATTTTTTAAAATGCACTTTTGAAGAGCGGGAACAGCAGAAAAGTTAAGAGAGGAGGAAGCACCAAGATTAAGAGCGAGCTCGCTTCCAAGCTGAGGCCCGGGACTCAGGAGGAAGGCAAGGTAGGAGCCCGGAGGCCCGGCAGGCAGAGCCCCGGCAGGGTGGAAGGTGGAGGGCCTTACCGCCAGCCCCAGCGCCTGCAGCATCTCCCTCCGGTCTTTGTCTCCCGGGCCGATGTGTCTCCGAGCGAAGTCATCGTGTCTGGGCAGGAGGCGCTCCAGGAGGCGCGAGGCCCCAGCCGCGCCTCGGTCCCCGCCACCGCCTCCGCCGCTGCTACTGTCCCGGCTCCGCGGCGCCCAACTCAAGCCGGTGCCCCGAGCCGGACGGTGGCCGCCCCCGGCTCCGCGGCCCAGGCGCAGCCCCCATGCCCTGGCACACAGCTGCATGGACGCCGTCACCTCCCCAGCCCACGAGGGTCAGCGGTGCTCTCCGGCCCTCCTCTGGCCCCAGTGCCCCGCTGCAGTCCCTGGGTCCCCTTCCCGATCACTGCGGGCAATGAATGGGTGCAACGAACTGCACTAACTCTTGCAAAGTTCCTCCTGCCCTGGAGGCACCTGCTCCGCACACTTTAAGCGTCGCCCGAAGGCGGGCGGTAGGATGGGACCAGGAAGGCTGCAGCCAATAGGAATGGGTTGCGGGGCGGGGGCGAGGAAGGGCCCTCCCCTTCTCTCTCCTCCTCTTCTCCCACCTCCCACTTCTTTCCCCTCTTCAGCAGCAGGGTGGAGTCCCCTGCCTGATAGCTGAAGTTTAAGGTATCCAGTCGGCTGGGGTTCAGGATGCTCTCCATAAACCCACTGGCAGGGTTGCAGGGCGCGTTGGGGCAGCCCTAAAATTCGTGAAGTTCCTGGACCAATGCACTGAGACATTGAATCTCATATGAGACAGAATCTCATACTGAAGGAAGACTCCAATAGTTAGTTGGATTCGACTCACTGACTTTAGGGCCACATCTCACGAGAATGGACAAATGAAGGTTCTTTCATAGTTATGAAATCTGGGCAAAGAACACAGCCCCTAAAATATCTTATGCTTTAATCTTTATAATGATTTATTTTATTTTTATTTATTTGTGTGTTGGGGGAAATGTTTGTGTATCACACACAATGCTTGCAGAAGTTAGAAGTAGACATCGGATTTCCTACAACTGGAGTTACAGGCTGTTGTGAGCTATTATGTGGGTGCTCGTGCCCTTCCCCCAGCAGGCCTGAGAGACCTTGTTTACCACAACAGACCAACTGATAGGATCTAGGTGGAGTTACCCACCTTAGCTGCACAGAACACAGAAGCAGAACTGCCCCTGGACTTGCCTTGAGATATCTCCAGCCGTGACCTAGAACGGATTATGGATTATCTCACCCATCTCCGGCTGAAATCAGGAGGGGTTGTGGGTTGGGCTTTCCCCTTTAAATTGAGAACTGAACATTAAAGCTTTGAGCCTTGATCAGAGAACTTTGTCTTGGCTTCATCTCTTCTCGCCCTCTGTTCCCTTTCATTCCCAGCCCCCTTTCAGGTGAACCCAGTTGACTCGTGGCCGCAGGTGGCTACAGGTGCTGGTAACCCAACCGTAAGAGCAGCAAGTGCTCTCAACCACTGAGCCATCCTCCTAACCCCACTTTTTTTTTTTTTTTTTTTTTTTGAGATATGATGTGATGGGGATCAAATCCAGAGCCTTCAGCTAGCACTGAACTACACTCCAGCACTTGTCTTCCTTAGGTAAATGCATTTCTCTCCCTCCCTCTTTTTTCTATCCCCTTCCTCCTCTCTGCACTGGTTTGATGTGTAACCATTCCTAAAATTTAATCTTCCTTTACTTGTAATTCATGAGTATGCTATTGGCATATTGGATATACTTTGATTTCCCGAGTAAACCTAAACAGATACTGTAACAGAAGCGAAAGCACCTTCAGGAAACTGGCCACCAAGGACAGGAATCTGGGACTGGCCTATCTGACCTTTATACACACCCCTAAAGATGACCTTAGAGTTAAAGGGAAAGAGTTAAAGACACAAGAAACAGTGTTGCCTAAACTATCAGGGGTGACTAATGAGCCTGTTGCCGGTAGGTCTTTGCTAGACCAAATAGCTGCTAATTTAGGCCCTTTCAGTGGAAAGACTTGTAAGGAGGGCTAACTACTGCCATGAGTTTGTTGGTTAAAATGACAGGTCAGAAGAGGAGACAACTTCAATGCTTTGAAAGACTCCCTTCATTTCTGTTGCTACAGGAAAAGTATATTTAACAGATCATTTAGACCCAATGTTGGATTGCCAAATTTCCACACGAGTTGACTTCATAACTTTATTTGGTTTTCTATATAAACATCAGAATGAGGACACTTTAGTAGTCTGGAATGTACACGATTATTTTGAAAAGCAAATTCTACTAAGACAAGCTACGTGCAGTAGTACTTATTACAGTAATTACAGTGATTACAATATTTAGAAGATAAAGGGGGGTCAGGAGTTCAAGGTCAATCTTGGATTACATAGGAGATTTGTGGACAGTCGAGATTGTATGTGGCTTTGCCTCACCCCCAATGTAATACCCCCCCCCCGTCTCCCTTGATAACCAGCTCCTCCTTTGTTAACGGAATGGTCATGCCTTTCTTGAAGGGCCTATAATTTTACCATAAAGACATTAATCACGAGAGGACCTGCCAACATGTCTAGACCCATAGCCCAAGTCAGGTCTTAGCATATACTCCAGCAAGGTGAGTAAGCCATTTGATGACAGACAAGAAGCTTCTACATCGAACAAATCACAACATTTTGCTGATATGCTTTATCATGACAAGATTTCTGCTTGACATTGAATTCCTGACCAAGTGAAAATTGTGGTTATGTAGAAATTGCTGATGTTTGTAGCACCAGAGATTATGTATTCAGTTATGAGATGGTTAGTATTAATTATCAACTTGACAGAATCTAGAATCACTTGGAAAAGGGGTCTGTGGGCTTGACTGTTGGGGGTGGACTATCTTGATTAAGGTGGAAAGATCCTTCTACTGTGAGTGACACCTAGTTCCAGGGCTAGTATCCTAAACTGTATAAAATGGAGCAAGTGAGCTGAGCAGAAGCATGCGTGCATTTCCCTGCTCTCTTCTGACTGAAGACATAATGTAACCAGCTGCTTCCAGCCCTTGATACCTTAACTTTCCCACCAGGATGCATTGTAACTTGGAACTGTGAGCCAAAGAAACACTTTCTTCTTTAAATTGCTTCTATCAGAGCGCTTCATCACAGCAACGAGAAGAGTAACAAAGGCAGTACATAACCTCAACCAGGAGTGGCTCTCCGTCTGCTAAGTTGGCTGATGAAACCCAGCACAATGATCTCTTCTGTAAATTGGTCTAACACAGCTGATCATTGTTGGTGCAGTTGAGAAGGAAGGAGCCTAAGATTTGATGAGAAATGGACGTAAGTGTAGAACTTCCCATGTGCAACGCAGTCTTCATTTCACCAAAGCATTGGGCAGCCCAGTGGTAAGAGGAGCACTAGTGGTTTTGGAAGCCTTGTTCTTGCCTCGATTTCCTCTGCAAGTGTGGTGATAGTGTTAGATGCAACTGATAAAATGGGCTCCTGTGTTACAGTATGTGGTGGTTTGAATATGCTTGGCCCATAGGGAGTGTACTGTTAGGAGGTTTGGCCTTGTTGGAGGAAGTGTGTCACTGTGGGCGCTGGCTTTGGGGGTCTTCTCCTATGCTCAGGCTCTACCTAGTGAGGAAGAGAGCTTCCTTCTAGCTGCTGCCTGAGGATGCCAGTCTCTCCTGGTTGCCTTTGAATCAAGATGCAGAACTCTCAGCTCCTCCTCCAGCACCATGTCTGTCTGCATGCTGCTATACTTCCTATTATGATGATAATGGACTAAACCTCTGAAACCGTAAGCCAGCCCCATTTATAAGAGAGTTGCCTTGGTCATAGTGTCTCTTCATAGCAATGGAAACCCTAACTAAGACCCAGTAGTAATAGTGCAATCCCAGAAATATGGAACCCAGTGGCAGCACTAGCCAACAGAAAGCTGACCCAGATGATCTATAGGGGTATACAGCCTATCAACATGTTACTTGAGCTGATACACTAAAATTTGAAAAGTCTCTAAAACAAAGAGGCCTCATTTGAACTATGACCTAATTCATGGGTGTCTCCTAGGTGTTGAGATCTTGAGAAAGGATCCTGCTACAGACATACTGAACACCTCTCTCCTGGTCTATACCAGCAGACCTGTGGCTACTTACCAAGGAAAAGATAATATCTAGGTTCTGGGTAGATTACTATTACCTGGATCTATGATGATCCTGAGCCCTGCAGATCTGTAGAAACAAACCACAGTCCACTGTGAGCTATAAAAGATAGCTCAGCAATGGAGACCGGGGCTTACAGTTTCAGTTCCAGTGTATTAAGAGCATGAGATCATTACACTCATCCTTACAATAAGAAAAGGTTAGGCATGCTTTAAAAAAACAGTTAATTAATTAATTAATTAATTAATTTTTGTAAAATGACAGCAGCAGGGAACACAACAGAGGTGTAACTGCCTACCTCCAAGGTGACAGTATAGAGTAGCATCATAGACCCTGTGAAGTGAGTACTTATGGGTCCCAAAATTTGAAATGCTTTGTGAATCTTCATGTCATCCTTGTACAGAAACTATGCTAACCTCTGTATCTATCAAATTGTAGTATATGCCATGAAGTAAACACATTAATATGTATATATTTTAATTAGGGTCTAGAGATATGGTTTAGCAGCTAAAACACAGACTGCTCTTCCAGAGGTCTCAGGTTTGAGTCCCAGTACCCACAATCATATACAACTCCAGTTACAGAAGATCTGGTACACGTGGCACACAGACATACATGCAGGCAAAGTATCTATACACAGAAAAATACATTTAAAAAATTACTTGGCCGGGCGGTGGTGGCGCACGCCTTTAATCCCAGCACTTGGGAGGCAGAGGCAGGCGGATTTCTGAGTTTGAGGCCAGCCTGGTCCACAGAGTGAGTTCCAGGACAGCCAAGGCTACACAGAGAAACCCTGTCTTGAAAAAAAAAAAAAAAAAAAAACCAAAAAATTACTTGGTGTGGTGGCACATATCTTTATGATATGAAGAAAATTATGGTTCCCTTTAGGGTTCTTATTCTCTTTAATAAAAAAAAAATTAGGAATAGACTCAAATGAAAGCAGCAAGGCAGTTTTAATAGAGTTTAAAAGAACCTCAGGTCAAGCAAGCATGACTTAAGGTGAGTACACCTTCCCAGAGGTGGTCCTTTAGCTAAAGTGAACCAACTGGAATGCTCGGTCTCCACCCAGACCAGACATTCCAGTCTTGCTAGAAGTTTTCTTTAACCTCAGCGGTCATCCCCACCCCCACCCTAAGACACAACCCTAAAATCATTTTAGGAAACCAGGTAAGAGGTCAAAGCCCCCAAATATTTTTGACATCTTTGGCCTCTGGCAAAAATAAGAGCATGGAGAGGCCCAAGGATATTTCTAGCTTAAGCTTAGAAAAAAACCTGGTTACTTTTCTTTGGAGTCTTTTCACTCTGAACTGAGTCACCAGTTTCTACCTCAGGTTGTCATTATTTAGCCCCTGGCATTCAGGAGGCTGAGGCAGGGAATCCCTGTGAGTTCCAGTCAGCCTGATCTCCAGTGTGAATTCCAAGCCAGCCAGGGCTACACAGTGATGATGCCCTGCCTCAAAAAGACTATGTATTAGTTGTGTGTGTGTGTGCATGCTCACATGTCACAACACACATGTGGAGGTCAGAGGGCAACCTTACGGAGACAGGTCTCTCCTACCTTCCAGGGATGAAATTGTCAGGCATTGCATTTTCTGGATGAGCCATCTTGCTGGCCTGAAAAAAAAAAAACTAGATAGATAGATAGATAGATAGATAGATAGATACATACATACATACATACATACATACATACATCAGCAAACTGAGATTCCAGAGAAAAATACCACCAGTACAATTTCTACAAAGGCAAGGTCAATCCAAACAAACTCAGCTTCAAATGTGTAAAAATGTATAAATGGCACTTTTGGTGAATTGCTGGTCTGATTTGAAGGGAGTGTGGTCTTGGGGTGGGGGCAGGGGTCTCCCACATTTACAAGGCTTAACTCCCAGGAACCACATCAGGTTTCAGGTTGATGATGTGAGAACCATCCCTCTCTTAGCCGGAAAAGGTGGAAGAGAACCATTATGAGGCATTCATGGACTGTCTCCGTTTTTCTCCTCTCCTCTCCTCTCCTCTCCTCTCCTCTCCTCTCCTCTCCTCTCCTCTCCTCTCCTCTCCTCTCCTCTCCTCTCCTCTCCTCTCCTCTCCCCTCTCCTCTCCTCTGGTAGTCTGATTGGTTGAAAGCAGCTTTTCTCTATTTGTCACCAATTTCCAGAAAAACGTATATTAGTCACAACCTGCTGCTGATAGAAAATTCATCTCATAGAGTCAGTTGTGGGGAAAAAAAGAATGAGAGTTAAATTTAAAAATGAAATATTCCACCGGAACATGGCTCACTGACTACTCTTCTAGAGGACCTGGGTTTGATTCCCAGCACCCACAGGGCAGCTCACAACTCTCTGTGACTTCCATTCCAGGGACTCCAGTTTTCTCCTCTGGCTTCCACAGACAAGTGGCACACATATTATATGGATATACATGCAGACAGAACACCTACCCATGTAAAAAAATTAATAAATACTTTAAAAGATTAAATACAATAAAATTAAATTTGACCAGTGAGATGGCTTTGCTGGTAGAGGTGCTTGCATGCAGACTCAAAAACCTGAGCTTCTAGTCCTGGGATCCCATATAGTGGCAAGAGAGAACTAGCTCCCAAGGCTGTCCTCTGACTTCCATGCTCATTCCGTAGCACACACACATCTGCATTTATGGAGGTAGAGGCTGGTGGGTCTCTGTGAGTTCCAGGCCAGTCTGAACCACAGAATAGGAAAAAAACCATGAAAGAAGCAGGTAGAGAGAAGGCTGACTGGTAAGGGTGGCCACCACCAAGACTGGTACCGGAGTTCAAGCCTTAAGATGCACACAGTGGAGAGAACCAACTTCCACAAGTTTTCTTCACACCTTCGTATATACATATGCACACCCATGCGTGCACACACATACGCAACAATCAATAAATCAATAAATCAATAGACATGTAGTAAATTTTTTCAATTAAGAAAATGTTGCCAGACAGTGGTGGCACACGCCTTTAATCCCAGCACTAGGGAGGCAGAGGCAGGCGGATTTCTGAGGCCAGCC
This sequence comes from Arvicanthis niloticus, assembly GCF_011762505.2. NCBI lineage: Eukaryota > Metazoa > Chordata > Mammalia > Rodentia > Muridae > Arvicanthis > Arvicanthis niloticus. The sequence continues at coordinate 137,611,905 of NC_047658.1, forward strand.
TGGTCTACAGAGTGAGTTCCAGGACAGCCAGGACTACACAGAGAAACCCTGTCTCGAAAATAAAATTAAAAAAAAAAAAAAAAGAAAGGCTACCTTAGGGTTAGCTAACTTAGGGTGGCTAACTTAGGGTTAGCTTCATTTCAAATTTATGGCTCTGTAATTTTTATTTATTTACTTATTATTTTTTATTATTTTAGTTTCTTGAGACAGAGTGTCTATGTAGTTCTGCCTGTCCTGGAACTCACCATGTAGACAGGCTGGTCTTGAATTCACAAGAGATCCTTCTGCCTCTGACTCTCAAGTGTTAGGATTAAAGGGTTGTGCCGTCATGTCTGGCCTTAACTTCATCATTTTAGGAGGTACAATGATTCTGTTCAACTGGACATTAAGCCATCAGGATGTTTGCATTTTTTGTGTGTCACTAGATCAATAAACATAGAAGCAGATTATTTGTACCAGCTGGACAATACATGCTGATTATAAATGGGAAGTGAATTTATTCCTCTATATTAGGAGCAGAAGGAGTATATTAAGCTGGAGTTTGTGGTACACACCTTTAATCCCAGCACTCAGAGGCAGGGGCAGGCCGATCTCTGAGTTTGAGGTCATCCTGATCTACGGAGCGAGTGATACAGCCCATCATGGTGGAGAAAGCATGCTAGCAGAAGTGTGAGGTAGCTGGTGACATAGTGTCTGCAGTTAGCAATCAGGAAATGAGGCTAGGATATAATACTTCCAGTCTTACACACACACACCCAGTAACCCACCTCCTCCAGTGAGGCTCCTCCTTCTACAGGTATGGACTGCCACCAACTGGAGACCACGTGTTCAAATACATGAACCTGGGGAGGACATTCAGTCTACAGTAACAGTGCTGCATCTGCAGAGCCAGCAGGAAATTGACTCTACTTGTGGCCAGTGATATGGTTCAATGACTAAGGTGCTTGTGAAAGGGTTAAATTTTTTCAAAAACTAGCAGGCTGAGCGGAACCAAGAGTTCAGGTCAGCTTGGTCGTGAGCTCTGTGTTTCAGGAACTTGGCTGACCACAAGAGAGATGGTTGAGTATGAATAGGCTCTTGAGAATAGCCTATACAGAATGTTCTCCATGACTATTCCTTGAACCCTGTCACAAACTGAATAATGGGCTGGGATTTTCCACAGGTACTTTCCAATAACCCCCCTTCATTCCCCCTGGGTTGTGGTCCCCCCCCTTGTGGTTTTTTTCCTTGTGGTTTGCCTTTAAATTCCCTCTGCCTCCAAAGCTCGGGGTCAAACCCCATTGCCCCTGCGTGGGTTATGGGTCTTGACCTTAGCATGCTGATCAAAATATACCTCTTGCTGTTTGCATCAAGTTCTGTGTCTTGTGAGTTATTGGGTGGCCGTGAGTGGGAGGAGTTCCTCCCTTTCATGAGGACTTTACACCTGCTGTCAACCTGCCAACCTAAGTTTGATTCCTGGGACCCACATGGTAGCCGAAAGAAAGTGAGTCCTGAAAATTGTTCTTTGATATTCACAAGTATGCTGTATGTATGTATGTGTATCCACACCCATACATGCACAAAAAACCTATACATGCATACAAAAAGAAAAAAAAGAAAATTGATTCTTTTCATATTATTTCTTTTTCCTTTTGTATTTTTTTGTTGTTGAATCTGCATTGGCTTTATTTTAATTAACTAATTAACTATTCTTGCTAGCTGAAGTGTGTTGACATAGCATACGGTTTTTGTACTTAAAAGCTCATTCTGAGAAAACCTTGGGGACTATATTGGAATCTTAAATACTCAGTGTAGTCAATGGCCAGCTAATAAAGACATTTTATTGGCTTAAACCTGCATTCCAGTAGTCGTCTTTGGTGTATTCCCCACACCAAGAGAATGTTGTCAAAGAGGAGACACCACAAATGGTGGAGTGGTGAGTGTCACTATCTTCCAATGCACTGAGGGACTCACAGGAACTATGGCTACCTCATCAACACAATATCACAGATAAGGGAGGGGCTCCTGAGGCCTCACTCCTCCCTGCAGATTTGTGGGCATGTAGCACTTGCTGAGAGGAGGGCTTCAGTGGTATAGCTAGCCCATGTTCCCTCACCCACGCTAATTCAAGCAATTCTATTTAAATTTAGTGGATCTTTAAAAAGTAAAATGAAGGGTCAGCAAGATGACTCAATGGATAAAGACCCTTGCCATCAAAGCCTGGTGAAGAGTTCAATTCCCGGAACTAACACAAAGGTAGATGCAACTGACCTCCATATGTTAGCTGTGGCATGTGTGGCATGTGTGTCACTGTCCACACACACACACACACACACACACAGAGAGAGAGAGAGAGAGACAGAGAGAGACTAATAAATAATAAATACAAAATAAATAAAAAAGAACAACCATAAAAGTGGAACAGGAACTAGTTGGAAAGATGAGTGGGAGGGGCAAGAGAAAGTAATGAAAGTGGATATTATCAAATGCATTATATCCACATATTAAAATGTGCTATGTATAACTGGTGTGTGCTAATAAAAGAATAACATTGAGTTACAAATAAATTTCCATTTCCCTTCTTTTTCTATCAATGTGTTAAGCTTCAGGATGCCAAATATTTGAACAGACTACTGTTTCTATTTGCTTTCACAATTCTTGCCTAACTTGGGTGACTCAACATGGTACAATTAGAACAGACCTTTTTGGTTACTTGCTGAGTTCTACCAAGATATAGATTTAGGCTAAGAACATGGTTGTGATGTTGTTCTCCTTAGGGGAAATTTTTCTGTTAATATGAAAACATGGCAACTATGAAATTTCATCTTTTTTTTGTTTATTGGATATTTTATTTACATTTCAGATGTTATCCCCTTACCACATCCCCCCACACCCAAGAGCCCCATCCCCCATCCTCCTGCTTCTCTGAGAATGTGCCCCACCCAGCCCCCCACTCTCCACCTCCCCACCCTCGAATTCCCCTACACTCAGTGTCCAGCCTTCATGGGACCAAGGATCTCCTCTCCCACCTATGCCCGACAAGGTCATCCTCCCCTACACATACAGCTGTAGCCATGGGTCCCTCCCTATGTGCTCCCAGGCTGGTGGTTTAGACCCTGGGAGCTCTGGTTGGTTGGCATTGTTGCTCTCCGCATGGGGCCCGCAAACCCTTTCAGCTCCTTCAGTCTTCTCTCTAACTTCTCCGTTGGGAACCCCTTGATCAGTTCAATGGTTAGCTGTGAGTATCTACCTCTGAATATGTCAGACTCTTGCAGACCTCTAAGGAGACAGCTGCTATATCAGGCTCCTGTCAGTGTGCACTTCGTGACATCCACATCAGCGTCTATCTACGGTGACTGCACATGGGACGGTTACCCATGTGGAATTAGCTCCAGACGGCCCCTCCTTCAGTTTCTGTCCCACACTTTGTCTCCATATTTGCTCCATTGAATATTTTGTTACTCCTAAGAAGGACCAAAGCACCCTCACTTGGTCTTCCTTCTTCATGAGCTTCATGTGGTCTGTGAGTTGAATCTTGCGTATTGCCAGCTTCTGGGTTAATATTCAATTATTAGTGAGTGAATACCATGTGTGTTCTTTTGTGATTGGGTTATCTCACTCAGGATGATATTTTCTAGTTCTATCCATTTACCAAAGACTTTCTTGAATTCATTGTTTTTAATAGCTGAGTAATATTCCATTGTGTAGATGTACCACATTTTTTTTGTATTCATTCCTCTGTTGAAGGACTTCTGGGTTCTTTCCAGCTTCTGGCTATTATAAATAAGGCTGCTATGAACATAGTGGAGCATATGTCCTTGTTATATGTTGGAGCATCGTCTGGGTATATGCCCAGGGGTGGTATAGCTGGAATGTATGTAGTGCTATGTCCAATTTTCTGAGGAACCGCCAGACTGATTTCCAGAGTGGTTGTACCAGCTTGCAACCCCACAAACAATGGAGGAATGTTCCTCTTTCTCCACATCCTCACCAGCACAGCTACCATCACTTGAGTTTTTTTTTATCTTAGCCATTCTGACTGGTATGAGGTGGTATCTCAGGGTTGTTTTGATTTGCATTTCCCTGATGACTAAGGATGTTGAGCATTTCTTAAGGTGCTTCCCGGCCATTCGAATTTTCTAGTTGAGAATTCTTTGTTTAGCTCTGTACCCCATTTTTAATAGGGTTATTTGGTTGTCTGGAGTCTAATTTCTTGAATTCTTTGTATATATTAGATATTAGCCTTCTATCTGATGTGAGATTGGTAAAGATCTTTTCCCAATCTGTTGGTTGCTTTTTTGTCCTATTGACAGTGTCCTTTGCCTTACAGAAGCTTTGCAATTTTATGAGGTCCCATTCTTGATCTTAGAGCATAAGCTATTAGTGTTCTGTTCAGGAACTTTTCCCCTGTGCGTTTCTTGTATACAGGAAAATTCTGGGTCCTGTTTACGTATCCAGTCTGTTATTCTACGTCTTTTTATTGGGAATTGAGTCTATTGATGTTGAGATATTAAGGAAAAGTGATTGTTTTTTTCCTGTTATTTTAGTTATTAAAGGTGTAATTACGTTTCTGTAGCTATCTTCTTTTGGGTTTGTTGGAAGATTACTTTCTTGTTTGTCTAGGTTGTAGTTTCTCTCCTTGTGTTGGAGTTTTCCATATATTATCCTTTGGAGAGCTGTATTTGTGGGAAGATATTGTATAAATCTGGTTTTGTCATGGAATATCTTGGTTTCTCCATCAATAGTGATTGAGAGTTTTGCTGGATATAGTAGTCTGGGCTGGCATTTGTGTTCTCTTAGGATCTGTATGATATTAGTCCAGGATCTTCTGGCTTTTATAGTCTCTGGTGAGAAGTCTGGTGTAATTCTTATAGGTCTGCCTTTATATGTTACTTTACCGTTTTCCCTTATTGCTTTTAGTATTTTTTCTTTATTTTGTGCATTTGATGTTTTTATTATTATGTGATGGGAGGAATTTCTTTTCTGGTCTAGTTTATTTGGAGTTCTGTAGGCTTCTTGTATGTTCACCGGCATCTCTTTCTTTAGGTTAAGAAAATTTTTCTCTATAATTTTGTTGAAGATATTTACTGGCCCTTTAGGGTGGGAGTCTTCACCCTCATCTATACCTATTATCCTTAGGTTTGGCCTTCTCATTGTGTCCTGGATTTCCTGGATGTTTTGGTTAAGAGCTTTTTGCATTTTGCATTTTCTTTGACAGTTGTGTCAATGTTTTCCATGGTATCTTCTGCACATGAGATTCTCTCTTCTATCTCTTGTATTCTGTTGGTGGTGCTTGTGTCTATGACTCTTGATTTCTTTCCTAGGTTTTATATCTCCAGGGTAGTCTCCCTTTGTGATTTCTTTATTGTTTCTACTTCCATTTTTAGATCCTGTATGGTTTTGTTTAATTCCTTCACCTGCTTGGTTGTGTTTTCTTGCAATTCTTTAAGGGAATTTTGTGTTTCCTCTTTAAGGGCTTATACCTGTTTGCCTGTGTTCTCCTGTATTTCTTTAAGGGAGTTGTTTATGTCCTTCTTAAAGTCCTCTATCATCCTCATGAGAAGTGATTTTAAACCTGAATTCTGCTTTTCTGGTGTGGTGGGGTATCCAGAACTTGCTATGGTAGGAGAACTGGGTTCTGATGATACCAAGTAACCTCGGTTTCTGTTGCTTATGTTCTTGTGCTTGCCTTTTGCCATCTGGTTAACTCTAGTGCTACCTGCATTCACTGTCTCTGACTGGAGACTGTCTTTCCAGTTATCTTGCTTGTGTCAGAACTCCTCAGAGTCCAGATGTCTCTGTGATCCTGTGATCCTGAGCTCCTGGGTGGAAGAGCTCCTGGAACTCAGGCTTCCTCTGGGATCCTGAAATCCTGCTGCTCTGAGTGCAGTGGTTCCTCAGCTGCTCCTAGTGCAGTGGTTCCACCAAGATGATTCAGGATATGGTGTCTTCACAGGAGCAGACCTGCTAGGTGTCTGCCCCAGCCAAAAGGACCAAGGATGGGGTGGAAGGGGAGTGGTTTTCCGGAGGGGAGGGGTTTGGGTGGGTGATAGGTCCAGAGTGCCCCAGGCTCCCAGTTGCAGTTCTGGGGTGTAGGGTTGTGGGGGAGGGGTCTTACTAGCTGCTCTAGGAAGGCTCAGGATATGTTGTCTTCACGGGAGCAGGAGATTCCATCTCTTGAAAAGCCTACACATAATACAGGTTAGCACTGTCTTCCCAAAAGGCCTCTCTCTGCTCCAACACCTGTGCTTAAATCTATATTAAAACCTTTTTACTAATAACTTGATTCAGGCAAATGTAAAACAAGAATTATGAAAATAGGACTTGGGTTAAGAAATGGAAGGATCACATAGTTAAGCTGTCACCTATTAGGTACATCTTGGCTGGTGTGGTCAGAGCTACATTTCACAACTACATCTGCAAGTCATGGAAACTCTTTTTTTTTTTCTTCAGCCTGGATATTTAGAGCCAGGTCAAAGAGAAGGGTGTTTAGATGGCCTTAAAATAAGAATAAGGAGGAGATACAAATCCAGGCATGGTGAGACATGCCTGTAACTTTAGTCTTTAGGGATTTAAGGTAGAAGGATCTTGAATTTGAGGCTAGCCTATGCTATAAATACTGTAGAAAAAAAAAAAAAGAAGGAAAGATGAACGGGGAGATGGAAGCAGAGAGGAGGGAGCAGGGAAAGGAGACTCTGGGCCCTAATGTGCGCTTGGACTCTCAGGCTGCTGGCACAGAGCACTGTAGACTTCTTCAGATGCACAAAGGCGTTACCCTTGAAAGAAGATGATGATTGGCCCAGAAGTTTGTTGGAGACGCATGATCATTCATGCTTTCTATCATGATGAGGATGGAAATTCTCTAATCAAGGTTTACAGATAGTCTCCTACCTTTTCATTGCAGTCTCAAATTAAACCAAAGGAATGGTAAAGTAGCATGAAAGGTGGAGAAGGGGACTGGAGAAAAGTCAAGGCAGGCGTGCTTGCTGTTCTTACACATGCACACAAGCAAAACATTCACATATGTAAAACAAACGAGTCTGAAGAAACAAATCTAAATATATTTTTAAATTAAAGGAGAATTTAAAAATGTGGATACATTGTGGGATGTTTGATCGGATAAACCATAAGCTAGTGCTCTTGACGATGGACCTCCGAGTGACACTTCATACTGATAGTGAAGCAGGAAAACACCTGAACTGTCCGTCTCTGGAAGGAATGGGGCTTGAAAGTCAAAGCAGTGTAAGCATTGTTATTATTTTTCTTGCATTTATTTATTTATTTATTTACTCACTCATTTGTGTGTGTATGTGGTGTGTGTGTGTGTGTGTGTGTAGGTCACAGGACAACTTGCAACTTGCAGGGTTTGGTTCTCTCCTTCTACCATGTCAGTCCCCAGGATGAAACCTGGGTTACCAGGCTTGGTGGCAAGATGTCAGGGTCCAGCTTTGACACAGGATCAGAGTTCTCAACTGGAAGCAGGGATATCTGGAAGGCATAATAAACATAAACAGACAACTTTTTTGATGCTGGAGACAGCATATCATGACAGGAACTGCCTACAGCAGCAAGACATTTACCAGGTGAGCCATCTCAGCTCCCCAGTTTGTTGGTTTTTTTTTTTTTTTTTTTTGAGAAGAGTCTCACTCTGTGACCCAGGCTGTTCTGAAACTAGTTGTATAGCACCAGTATTGTCTTTAAACCCACAGCAATCCTGCCTCAGCCTTCTCAGTTCTTGGATTACGGGTGTAAGACACCATTTCCTCTTTTAAGCAGTATTTTGAGATATAAGTGTAGAAGCCATCAAAATCATATATGTGGTTATTGCAAAGACTTTTTAATCTAGTTTTTTTGTTTTTGTTTGAGAAGCGCCTACCCACACTTGGGTCTGTCCTTTCCCTAACTGTTTCTTTTTCTTTTAACTTTCATTCTTAGGATATTTTAAAATCTCTTCTTAATAAACTGCAGTTCTGTTTCATCCTGGCTCTTCCTGGAATTATGTTTGTGTAGCCGAGTCAAGAATCCCAGCTTCAATGATTGGTGAGGTGGCTTAGCAGTAAAAGGCACTTGTTGCTCTTTTGGAGAACTCAGGTTTGATTCTCAGCACACACACACACACACACACACACACACACACACACACACACACACAGAGCCAAATCATTCATACACGTAAGCCACATTAAAAAAAAAGATTTGAAGCCTCACACACATACACAAATACATGTAATTAAAGAAAAAAAAATTGTAAAGCGTCAGAAGTTTGCTAAGGAACTTTCTCCTTTTCTTTTTTTGGTAAATTAGATTATAATTAGTCTTCCTAGCTGGAAATAAGACATTCTAAAGAGACGCATGACGTCATCTTTTTAGGTTGGAGGATAATGCCATGGTTAAGAGCACTTACATGGTAGCTCACAACCGCTTCTAACTCCAGGTCCAAGGTATCTGGCATATCTCCAGACCTCTTTGGGCTCCTGCACTCAGGTGGGATACACCCATACATATACTCAGACACATACATACACCCAAAGTAAATTTAAAAATTTTAAATTAAAAATATAAAATTGTACATACTACATTCTGATCATGATTTTCTGTCCCTCATCTTCCCCCACCTCTCTCTTCCTCTCCCCCTTTTCAATCATTTCTCTCTTAAAACAAACAGGCAGCTGGGCGGTGGTGGCGCACGCCTTTAATCCCAGCACTTGGGAGGCAGAGGCAGGCGGATTTCTGAGTTCGAGGCCAGCCTGGTCTACAGAGTTAGTTCCAGGACAGCCAGGACTACACAGAGAAACCCTGTCTCGGAAAAACAAAACAAAACAAAACAAAACAAAACAAAAAAAAAAAACAAAAACCAAAACAAAACAAAACAAACAAAACAAAAAACAACAAAGAGGCAAATAAAACAAACAAACAAGAACAAAACAAAGTGAACAAAGAAATAAAAAGCTTGAGAAATGCACACACAGACATGGTGTATAGACACAACGCAAAGACACACACACACACCAGACCATGAAAACACAAAATTAGAAGCCATAATATATAAGCAAAAGACCAGTAGAATAAAAAAATACCCAGATTAATATGAGACAAAAAAATCTTCAAAAATACCTTCGGGTTCATCTTATGTTGGCCATCTACTGTCCATTATGGAGCTTGCCCTTATGTATGATTTGTTCACCCAGAGAAAGACTCCCTAGAAGGAACTAATTTTTCCTGTGAATGGATATCAGTTGGAGATTCCTTCTTGGTCAGGAACCCCATCTGATTTGGGCTTGTGCCGGCCCTATGCATGCTTCCACATCTCTGTGAGTTCATTTGTGTTCCAGGCATGTTGTATCTGGAAGATACTGTTTCCTTGATGTTATCTATCCATTTTGGGTCTTAAATCTTTCTACCTCTTCTTCCATACAGATCCTAGAGCTGTGAGGGGAGAGGTTTGATAAAGACATGTCACTTAGGACTGAGTGCTCCAAGATCTTTCTCTCACTCTCTGCACTCTGGATTTTGAGACATGCACCCCCCTTCTTTGGTTATCAGACTATTCCAGTAGATCCGCTAGGTGGAAGGAGACACCACTAGAGGGACAGCCAGAGGAGTAACTTGCCTCTAGGAGATTTACAATTTGTCAGATGATTATGCAAGAAAGACTTGGAGCTAAGACAATGGGGCTGGGGGGTGGGGGGGACACATCTTGGCAGGACTGTTCAGGGATACAGATCTCTCACCTTCTATTTAGACCTTACTCTCCTTAGCACCCTGAAGATAGACTCATGAGGGTCATTGGGTCTCTTTGTCTCCCCTCCAATATACCCACATTGAGTAAGTCCCCCTTTTTCTGCTTTTTACTATAAATTTGGCTCTTTTAATTAAGGCTTATCTTGATAGAGGCCTATTGGGGACTAGTCTGTGACCCCGAGCCATGTTAAAAGATTGTAGTGTGGTCCCTGAGCTATGTTGGATAAGATTATAGCTCATAAATCAAAACTAAAGTCACAAGGGGTGCTTAAGACAATTAAGAGATTTTCTACAGTACGCTAAGTTTACAGACTTATTTGTGAGAACCCCAGAAAATTTTGGGTTTAAATGTGGGAATGGGGTAAGGACCACACTCAGGCCAAAGCACGGCTTGTTGAGATTTTCTCTTTCCCATTTAAAAATATCGCTACATAAAAGGAATTTTGCCTCTTCACAGCAAATCAGCTGGAGAGGCTTCAGCATAAGTCTGGAGGGAGGATGTCCTTCCCCAAGTCTTCTTAATGTTCTATCTGGACTCATCTCCACATGGGGTGTTCCGGCTGCTGCTGACCTGTAACGTAAGTTAGTACTCGCCGGCCAGAGCTTTACACCAAGTCCCAGGGAGTCAACTCCAAAGGTCATTTGTAGCCAGCTTGTGAAAAGAGCAAATAAAACATGGTTGGCCCATGATCTCTACATAAACAACCCTGGGAAGAGCGCCTGCCTCCTCTGCGTGGTTCCAATTCAGGCACTTTGGATTTAGAGACTTTATCTTATTTTTATTAAAAAAAAAAATAAAAAATCACATTGATTTAATGTCTCTGTGTGTGTGTGTGTGTGTGTGTGTTTGTGTGTGTATCTCCCTAGAACACACAGGAAAATCCATGTAATGCAAAAAAGTGGTTAGAAATGAGGTTTTCTGAAGTATCCTGTGATAAACTAAGGGCTTCTGGGGAAAGCAGTGGGAAGCTGGTCGGGAAAGGATGGTGGGCAGGATTGTTTAGAAAGGTTATGCAAATTTAAGATGCCACCTTCCCTGATGACAAGCCTTAAGAGAAACTCTGAGATACCTTTTACAAGTGCTGACCTGATTTATAAAAACTAAATCTTCTTTGTAAAAGGAAAACTTCAACCTTATTGTTACCAGTGCCCAGTGTCTGGTAGACTGTCTCCAGATCCTTGTCCTCTTATCCAAAGTATGGAAAATAAGGGCTCACACAGATTGGCAGAGGAAGCAATAGTACAGATTAGAGAATTCAGTTTCTGGGTTGACAACTGGACACATAAGGAGATAACTCAAGGGCCCTATAACTATAACTTTTGGGGTTTCCTCTTATGGGGTTCAAGAGAAAGAGGAGTTTGGTTACTAAGGGGTATTATGAGGGTTTCTCATTTTGATTAACAGATTTAGCCCTATAACCATTTCTGTGCTGCATATGTCTTGTCTCATAATGCATCTGATTTTAATTGTATGCATGTCTGATTATGCATCGGTATAAAATGATAAACAGGGGAACTCTTCCTGAAAGTTTACTTGGAGGGCAATTTGCCTTACCACACATGATCCAAAATGAGTTCAGGCTAGATCGACCTTTCTATTCCTCATAATTAGATACATGGGGATATATTTGAATAGAAGTTATCTATTTTGACCACCCTTAGAGGAGAAACTTATCTCGTTGCTCAGAGAGGGATGTGTGTGGAAATTGGTGTGTTTAGGAGTTAGGTGTAATGTCTAGAGAGATGGCCCAGCAGTTAAGAGCACTTACTGCCAGGCAGTGGTGGTGCACGCCTTTAATCCTAGCACTTGGGAGGCAGAGGCAGGCGGATTTCTGAGTTCGAGGCCAGCCTGATCTACAGAGTGAGTTCCAGGACAGCCAGGGCTACACAGAGAAACCTTGTCTCGAAAAACAAAACAAAACAAAACAAAACAAAACAAAACAAAACAAAACAAAACAAAACAAAACAAAAAGAAGGAGTTAGGTGTAAAGGAGCTAGGCTGCCAAGTATATTATTGAGGGCAGGGGTGTGAGTAACTCAACCAAGATGAGTCCTAGATTAATATGCTTTTTTGTGTTTGTCTGACTCTTTATCTCAGAGTTCTTGTTCTCTCTCTCTCTCTCTCTCTCTCTCTCTCTCTCTCTCTCTCTTTTGGTTTTTTTCAAGACAGGGTTTCTCTGTGTCCTGGCTGTCCTGGAACTCACTCTGTAGACCAGGCTGGCCTTGAACTCAGAAATCCACCTGCCTCTGCCTCCCAAATGCTGGGATTAAAGGCGTGCACCACAACCGCCCGGCCAGAGTTCTTGTTCTCAATGGCCTTTAGTTTAAAAGAATCTACATGCCAAAGGGGCATACTCTAGGGTTCTATCACACTTCAAGCACAGATGTAAACATCTGCCTTTAATGGCTCCAGCTTGGATCCTGGTGAAGGATGAGGCTTCCTCATGAAGAAGGCTGTGGCTAGCCTGTTGGGTGGCCTGTATGGGGGTTCATGGGACCAGTTTGTAACTCAAAGGGTGATTGGAGGGTGAGTCAGAAAAGGGTTGTTTGTTTGTTTGTTTGTTATTCAGGCAAGGTTGAACACTTGGCCTAGGGAGATCTTTTTATTTTTTAAAGCTACAGCAGGTTAGCAAACAGGAACAGTTCTAGCAAGCAGGAACTTCAAAGAAATGGAAATATTCCTGAAGGGAAGAATATCCTCAAACATTACAAGGAAGCAATGAGAAAAGCCCAGAGACACTGGAGCAACAGAAAACCCATACTAGCTCTGGACAATTAGCAAAGCAAGATCATTGGATGCTGTCTCCCACTGCCCCTGCCCTGTCCTCTTACACACTCTGTATGTGTCCCAACATCCAGCAGGCAAGGAGTTGTGACAATTCATCTCCATCTTCCTAGCCAGTGCTAGGGTTTGAACCCAGGGCCTCTCACATGCAAGGTGTGTCTCTATTGATTGTGGGACGTAAAACCATGCCAGGAAGTTTGGTAAGGTGGTAGAGCAGGTCGAGACTCAGAGACTCAGGCATACACTTGAGGCTTAGGTGACTCCCAGCTCCCTGCCAGATCCTGACTTGGAATATGTGCCATGCTTCTCACATAAAAGATGTGACTTGTGGTCACATAGACTCAAAACAGAGTTCTCCATGCAAATGAGGTACTTGGAGGCCCAGAGGGCTTACCCAATAAGCTTCCCTTCCCAGACATTCCTCCCTGCAAAAGGTATTTAATCGAAGGCCCACCTTGAGAAGTGTCCCCACCCCTGCCCCTGCCCCTGATAGATGCTGTCCCTAGGCCTTGGGTCACCGACTCCATGTTCTGCTCTTCGGCGATGCCCAGCAGAGCCTGGATGTCTAAGAGTCTGGCTTGGTCATGGCCCTTCCACTCCAATACCTCATGCTGAGCAAGGAAATGAAGCTCCAAAGTCTATCTTCTGCTTTGAAACTAGGATATTGTATTGACCTCAGAGACTGTGCTGGGACAGGGGGTACAGCTGGGCACAAAGTAAGGGAGTCTTGGGGGAAAACCAGGTCTGTCATTTCCAGAACTGTATCTGGCTCAGTCTTGGAATGGGAGTGGTAAAGCCTCTGTGGTGTCTCAAGTCCTCCACATCCAACCAGGAGTCCACAGCCTCCCTGTCTCTGCTGCTTGACTTCCTCCCAGGGATTAGGATTCTGTTCCAGTGAAAGGCAAAGGGCATCAAGGCAGAGACAGGAAGAAGGGAGAAGTGGAACTAGCCTGGGAGCTCTCTCTTATTCCTGAGAAGCGGTGAGGAGCTTCTTATGGAAATTTGCTCCATTCCTAAGGGGTGCTTTGGTGAGAGCTTAACAGTCTCTAGAAATTAAAAATCCCCTGGGAAACCTCAGTTAGGATTAGAATAGCCTAGAGCTCAAATAGAAGAACTGGGATAGGAAGAGATCCTGCCTCTCTCCCAGCTCTGTCTACATGTGGATGTTGGTTGTTGATTCATCTGTAACACTACCACGGTGCTACAGGCAGCTGGAAGGAAGTTCTGACTCAGTGAGAGCCCCAATGTGTCCTTTTTCCTCTCTCAAGACTCTGGTACTTACAGTAAGATTGAGTATTGATTGATCTGTGAAGATTTTGTCATTCATTCATTCATTCATTCTTTCATTCATTTTTTTTCTAACTCTGGCTCTGGAGGTACAAAGGACATGCCAACCATATTTAACTTCTAAGATTTCAATTCTCCTTTGTATTCTTTATTTTTTCATTAATAAATTAATTAATTTACTGTATACCCTGATTATAACCCCCTTCTTCCTCTCTTCCCAGTCCCATCCTTACAAACCCGACCCTTGCCCCCATCACCTTTTTCTCAGAGAAGGGGAAGCTCCCCATGGTACCAACCCTCCCTGGCACATCAAGTAGCAGTAGAGCTGAGCACATCCTCTCATCCTCTCCCACTGAGGCCAGACAAGGCAGTCCAGCTAGGGAAAGGTGATCGAAAGGCAGGCAACAGAGCCAAAGGCAGCCCCTGTTCCAATTGTTAGGGACCCACACAAAGACCAAGCTCCACATACGCTACAAATTTGAAGTGAGCCTACGTCCACCTATACATGCTTTTTGGTTGGTGGTTTAGTCTCTGTGACTCCCCATGGGCCCATGTTAGTTTACTCTGTAGGTCTTCTGTGGTGTGCTTGACCCCTCTGTCTCTCTCAATCCTTTACCAGACTCTTCCACGAGTCTCCCAAGTTCTACCTGATGTTTGGCTGTGGGTCTCTGCATCTGTTTCTATTAGTTGCTGGAAGAAGCCTCTCAGAAGACAGTTATGCTGGGCTCCTGTCTACAAGCATAACAGATTATCATCAATAGTGTCAGGTGTTGGCTTTCTCCTATTGCTTGGGTCTCAAGTTGGGTCAGTCATTGGTTGGCCATTCCCTCAATCTCTGATCTATATTTATCCCCCTGCACATTTTGTAGGCATGACAAATTTTGGGTGGAAGGTTTTATGGGAGGGTTGATGTCCCTTTCCCTCCACTGGAAGTCCTGCTTGGCTACAGGAGGTAGTCACTTCAGTCTCCATATATCCAGCTGTTAGGAGTCTCAGCTAAGGTCACCCCATAGACTCCTGGGAGTCTCCCCCACCTCAGATCTCTGGCTAATCCCAGAGATGCCCTCCCAACTGATTTTCATTCTCTCTCCTAGCACTTTTCCACCTCCTCTCCTCACACCTGATTACCATCCCTCTTCTCCTTACCTGATCTTCTACCCAGTTCCCTCCCTCCACCCACCTCTAATGTCTATTTCCCCTTCTGAGTGAGATTCAAGCATCATCCCTGTCTTAGTTAGGGTTTTACTGCTGTAAACAGAAACCATGACCAAGGCAATTCTCCTAAAAAACAACATTTAATTGGGGCTGGCTTACAGGTTCAGAGGTTCCGTCCATTATCATCAAGTGGGGAACATGGCAGCATGTGGGCAGGCATGGTGCAGCAGGAGCTGAGAGTTCTACATCTTCATCTGAAGGCTGCTAGCAGAATACTGGCTTCCAGGCAGCTAGGATGAGGGTCTTAAAGCCCCCTCACACCTACTCCAACATGGCCACACCTTCTAATAGTGCCACTCCCTGGGCCAAACATATACAAACCGTCACAATGTCTGTTTTTAATAGCTGAATAATATTGTATTGTATAAATCTACCACATTTTCTTTATCTACACACACCTACAGATATTTGATTTTTGACAAAGAAGCCAAAATCATACAAAGGAAAAAGAAAGCATCTTCAACAAATAGTGATGGTCTAACTGGATGTTTACATGTAGAAGAATGCAAATAGATATCTGTTTCTCACCCTGCACAAAACTCAAGTCCAAGTGGATCAGAAACCTCAAGATAAAACCGGATACATTAAATCTAATAGAAGAAAAATTGGGGGATAGCTTTGACTACATTGGCACAGAAGACAACTTCCTGAATAGAACATCAATAGCTCAGGCACTAAGATCATCAATTAATAAGTGGGACCTCATGAAACTGAATGGCTTCTGTAAGGCAAAGGACACCATCAATAGGACAAAATGGCAGTCTAGAGAATGGGAAAAGATGTAGGGGGGGTGTCAATTCCTTAATTGGTTCTTGATTGTGTCAATAAAGCAGGATGAAGCCAATTGCTGGGCAAAAGGAAAAAGGTGGGACTTCTGGGTCCCAAGAGGAAGAGAAGGAACACAGAAAAAAGCTTAAGTCTAGGCTTTGAAGAGAGGAGAAAGCAACAGAGATGTAGGTCTTGGGGCCCTTAGAGTTTGTAGCCTCCATGGTGGGCAGAAGCCAAGAAGGACAGAGGGATCTAGATCAGGGTATGAAATTCATTGCCCAGCCATTGAATTATCTGACTAGTTATAAAATAATAAACCTGTCTACTGTTCTCCATCCATGGTGTTAGGGTGGGTAGGAGGAGAAAGTAGGCAGCTGGGCAGTTGTTGGTGTGGTGAAGCTAGCCATGAGGGGCTTAGGGAGTGATTGCAGTTCCAGGGAAAAATGGCCACTGGACTGTTGGCAGAGCTAAGTTGGGAGCTTGGGCTGGTGTGTGTGCTATCTCAGGGCTAAGCCTAAAGCATGGCTCTGGGCAAAGGAGTAAGTGTGTTTTTAAAATTACACATAACAAAAAGATCTTCACCAACCCTACCTCCATCAGAGGACTACTACCCAAAATATATAAAGAACTCAAGAAATTAGACACCAACAAACCAAACAACCCACTTTACAAAAAAAAAAAAAAAAAAAAAAAAAAAAAAAAAAAAAAAATGAATACAGAGCTAAACAGAATTTTCAACTGAGGAATCCCTAATGGCTGAGAAGCACTTAAAGAAATCTCCAAAGCCCTTAGTCATCAGGGAAATGCAAATCAAAATGACTATCAGATTCTATCTTATACCTGTCAGAATGGCTAAGATCACATGCTAGTGAGGAAGTAGAGCAAAGGGAACAGTCCTCCATTGCTGATGGGAGTGTAAACTTGTATAACCCTCTGGAAATCATTTGGTGGTCTCTCAGGATATTTGGGATATTTTTACCCCAAGACTCAGCTATACTACTCCTGGCCATATACTCAAAAAATTCCCCACCTTAGCACAGGGACACTTGCTCAGTTATGTTCATAGAAGCTTTATTCACAGTAGCCAGAAACTGGAAACAACCCAGATGTCCATCAGTGGAAGAAAGGATAAAAAAATGTGGTGGTGCCGGGCAGTGGTGACGCACGCCTTTAATCCCAGCACTTGGGAGGCAGAGGCGGGGGATTTCCGAGTTCGAGGCCAACCTGGTCTACAGAGTGAGTTCCAGGACAGCCAGAACTACACAGAGAAACCCTGTCTCGAAAAAAAACAAAACAACAAAAAAAATGTGGTGGGTATGAAGGACTTGTTTTGGATTTCTTTTGTAGGCCAAGAACAGGAGTGACAGGGCTGAGAAAGCAGCTCAGTGGCAGGGAAATTGGCTAGCGTGCGGAACTCTGTCTCCTGAGTTCTGACTAAAGCTATCCCCTGCCTCCCAAAAGCTTTCCTAATCCTCCCAAACCCTGTCTCTTGAAATAGCAGGAAGTGGACTCAGATTCTAGGAATAGTTTCCTAGCTAGGAAAGATAGCACACACATGCAGTCCTTGTAAGGGTGGGAGAGGCCGGGGACAAGACTAGTAGTGGATCCAGCCTACAGTGTCAAGCCTTGGGAGCTAGGGGTCTCCACCACTCAATGTTGCAGATGTGTGCTAACCCATTCAGCTTCCAGCTGGTTCACAAGCTAGGCAGAGAGGATGTGGCTAGGCAGATGCACCCAACATGGCAATCCTTAGAAGGACTATTTGCACAATCACTGCAGAGTTCCTCATGCAAAAGAGAAACCATTCTTGTGCTAGTCACAGGCCTTTTGTTAGTTTATCAGACCAAGTACTTTCCTTTCCTCCTTTCATCCGGGTGGGGGGCAGAGAGGGGAGTGACCACAAGGTCATCTAGCTGTCCCTGAGTCTTGTGATGCAAAAAACAAACAAACAAACAAAGAAACAAAACCAAAACTCAACAAACAAAAAAAGTAAAGCAAGCTGTTTTGAGGCAGTGATTGTATTTATTAGAAGATATTCTTCAACCGGGCAGTGGTGGCTCACACCTTTAATCCCAGCATTTGGGAGGCAGAGGCAGGCAGATATCTGAGTTCTAGGCCAGCCTGGTCTACAGAGTGAGTTCTAGACCAGCCAGGGCTACACAGAGAAACCCTGTCTCAAAAAACCAACCAACCAACCAAACAAACAAACACAAAAAGAAGAAGAAGAAGAAAAAGATATTCTTCAGCAGGAATCAGCTGTGATTATTGTGTTGCTTCCCCAAGATGTCTATGGAGTGTTCTAAATAGTCAATCCAAGTATAAAGACAGTCTTGCTGGTGGCTTGGCTGATGGTCCTCCACTCAAGATAGATGGGGCATCAGAGACTCAAATGACTCTCAACCAAAGAGTTAAACTACTCCGGCTTCTATCTTAGCTTGTTTAAAGCAAAAAGAAAACATTAAGACAAGTGCACAGAAAGCCAGGCATGCTGTACTTTGTAGGCCTCTGAGGAGTTTTGTTATGTGTTTTTTTTTTTTTCCCCCCTTTGGTTTTTCGAGACAGGGTTTCTCTGTATAGCTCTGGCTGGCTATCCTGGAACTTACTCTGTAGACCAGGCTGGCCTCGAACTCAGAAATCCATCTGCCTCTGCCTCCCAAGTGCTGGGATTAAAGGCGTGCACCACCACCGCCTGGCATGTGTTTGCTTTTGAGATAGTCTTTCTAACACAGTCCAGGCTAACCTTGAGCTGCCAATTCTTACATCAGCCCTACAGCATTGAAATTACAGGCATGCACTTTCACATCTAGCTTAAGGGATATTAAAAAATTTTTTTTTCTTCTGCTTAAAAAAAAAAAAGTCACTAGCCATGCAAACTTCCAAAGGAGGGAAGAAACCAATAGACCTATCTATGGTGCATTTGAGCCACAACATTAACTAGCACACTATGAAAACCCCAAGGGTACGGTAGTGGCGTGTCTACCTTGGTGGTAACCAACTTTTCTCTAATTGGACTTAAGACCTGCTCAAAAAGAGAAAAATTATGTTTGGTTCTGCAAACCTAGCCAAATACCAAGGGCTAATGAAGTCATGGATCTTGGAGAAGAACCTACAACAATCACTTAACCAAACCAGCAAAACCCCTAACTGTATCCTAACTATTTACTCTTGCACTTACAGGTAAGTGTAGTGTTCACCCTTCAAGGAAACCTCTTTCTGCAGCAGATGGAGAGCATTACAGAGCCATAACCACCCAAAGTGCACTTGTGGGGTCCAGCTCTTAGTGAGGCATCTGCAACACAGTTCCTGCACCTAGGATTCAGGGATTCATGTGGCAGAGGAGGTGGAAGGAGTGTAAGAGCCAGAGAAATGGCCTGGTGGTGGTGGTGCACGCCTTTAATCCCAGCACTTGGGAGGCAGAGACAGGTGGATTTCTGAGTTCGAGGCCAGCCTGGTCTACAAAGTGAGTTCCAGGACAGCCAGGACTACACAGAGAAACCCTGTCTCGGACAAAAAAAAAAAAAAAAAAAAAAAAAAAAAAAAAAAAAAAAAAAAAGCCAGGGAGTTTGCTTTGAGATTTTGTCTTCTAGAAATGCCAGAGATGTTACCCATAAAACCTCACCAACATGGCTACTTAAACATGACCCGAACAAAGAGGACACCCACAGACATCAAGTAGCATTATGTGGACTGAGCAGGTTGTATTTATATATTTGGAAATGTATAATTTATATATATGGAACAACAAAGAAGAAAAAGACCGTGGACTTGAAAGATAGAAGTGTCAGGAGTTATATAGGAGGAGTTGGAGGGAAGAAAGAAAAGGTGGGAAATTATAGAATTATAATCTCAAAATGCACAAAAATTTAAAAATGACTGCTAGCCTGGCATGTGGTCTATAACTGTAACGCAGCATTTAGGAGGCTGTGGCACTAAGACAGGAGAATCATGAGTTCAATATGAGCCATAGCCAGCCTGGGCTACATAGCAACACACTGTCTAAAAAGGGGACAGGCTCTATTTATGTGTATTTCCACCAGACTTGATACTTGCTATCCAGCCCCACACTCTCTGGACTTCATGTGTTTTGTTAGGCGATGCCTAGATGTTTTTTCATCTGCCCTATCACTACTCTCCTCTCCTCTAATGCACATATAATATTGTCTTTCTGGAAAATACATCTGATTTTTCTTGGGGGAGAAAAGAGGAGGTCTCACTACATTTCCCAGGCTGGTGTTGAACTCATGATCTTCCTGCCTTCCTGCTTTACCTTCAAATCAGCTGGAATTAAGTATAGAAACTTATCACATTATATTGCCCCCACACACATATACGTACATGCGGTCATGTGTACGCTTTCATGCATGCCAGGTCTGGAGCTGGTTTTTGCTTTTGAGGCACAGTGGATCACGTTTAATGCCTGGATCGCAGTGTGCTTAAGAAATAGTTGTTGAGGAGCTGGAGAGATGGCTTAGCAGCTTTGAGCACTTGTTGCCCTTGCAGAGGACCTGGGTTTGGTTCCCAGCACCTACATGCTCGCCAACAGCCATTTATAACTCTAGGTCCAAGAGGTCCAACACCCACTGCTGGCTGTTGGTGAGCACCAGGCATGCAGGTAGTTCACATACACACATATATACAACAATATAAATAAATATAAAAGGAAATTAAAGAAAGACGTTGTTGAAAACATGAACAAGAATAGAGAAATGAGACTGAAAATCCATGATCCCGCTCCACAGTGAAGTTACAATGACCTCTTGCTTATTTTGCCTCAGTAGACACTATGCTTATGTGTATGTATCTATGTGAGTATGCGTTTACATAAGGGCACTTCTAGGTGTATCCATTTGGGTCCTGTTGGATCCCCAAAGCCCCTATTTGCTCTTTGAAAAAGAAGTGCTCAGAACATTGAGTGCTGGACACAAACGTGAGGAAAGTTTCATGACTCCCCGCATCTTTCTTGTAGTTCAGTAATTGCTTGCTTGCTTGCTTTTCTTTTCTTTTCTTCCTTTTTTGGTTTTTCGAGACAGGGTTTCTCTGTATAGCCTTGGCTGTCCTGGAACTCACTCTGTAGACCAGGCTGGCCTCTAACTCAGAAATCCGCCTGCCTGTCTCCCAAGTGCTGGGATTAAAGACGTGCGCCACCACTGCCCGGCCCCGTAATTGCACTTTCAAGTAATTTCCCTCAATTGAGGTTCCAACGGAAGCATTCCAGATGACCTAAGGGTTTAGGACCTAAGAACCTAAGAGTTTGTGAGGCTCTGTGGAACGACTTGAGCGGGGAGTTTGGGCTGATTCAGACCATCCTGCAGGAATGCTGCCATCTAGTGTTCGCTTTCACAAATCGCACATGCCCAGCAAGGACCGTTTTAATTGCATTTTGCGTTTTGGACATTGAAGTGAGATGGGAACCCGAGTTTACAGCACTGCACAGACCACCTACCTCTCATCAAAATCCTTTGTGAGCTGCTGCTCAGAGGTAGAGTGCTTGCCTGGCATGCGTGAGGCTCAGGATACAACGCTCTGTAACTATCCTTCTTCCCCCAATAAAACATTAATCCGAGGACTGAGGATTTTGTTCAGTGGTAGACCACTCACCAAACATGTGCGAGAACCTGGGAGGCCCCGCCCTTCAAATACAACAGGTCTTTAGATTGCAGTGTAGTCTGTAATCGTGAGATATGCTCCTTTGATTTTTTCAATCGAAGCCATGTCCCGTTTTGTCAGTCACCTACTGCATGGCATTTATTTCTGTGCTATTATTAGTGAACGATGCACGTGAGCACAGGGCAGGTGTTGATCATCTTCCATGCAGAGTTTTTGATCCTCACACTAATTAGCCACAGCAGAATAAGCAGCCAGTAAGTATCGGTCTCTCTAGTACAGCTTCTAATATCATGTTGTTAGGAGGTGCTTTCCATAGGTTACATCAGGTTCAGGGAAGAGAGAACCGTATCCAGTCTGCAGGGTGGTGGTGTGCACAGATTGCAATGCATTAGTGACGAACTCCAGGTCACCAAGAATGCCTTGGTACCACGACAAGGAAAGAAATAAAAACACTTCCCCTTGGAGTGGTTTACCCAGGAGTGCAGATTTGCATTTTCTAGTTCATGTTCCCTGGCCTCCATCTTTTGCCTATCTCTTGCATGAGTCTGAATCTGGGCCTGCCTGAAGGCTGTCTTGTGAATCTGTGTGTTCCTGCGTCTGTCTGTCTGCATGATGTCTGTTGTATGAGCTGTGTGTATCTTTCTATGGTTTGTGTGTGTGTGTGTGTGTGATATCTGTCTTTAACCAAGGGCTTTGCTCTGTGTTGAACAGCACAGAGAGAATCACAAGGGGGAAGGAATGTGGTACTTTACAGAAATCTTTAACAGAGTTTTACGGGGATTAAATCGCTGGTTCCAACTATCCCAACTGACCCAGATAACAAATATCATTGTTTATCCACCAATGCCCATAGACGGATGGTAGATTTTAGAAAGTTTGCCTTCAATTTATATATTTGCTGCTTTCATCGATTGAATTGACACACATGCATTGTTCTGGGTCAGGAGGATGCAAGAGAACATGACTTAAGATAGCACTACACATTAACTTAAGGTGTAAAACCTGATTATGTGGGAAACTCAAGGCAAGTAATGTTGGTGGATAGTCTTCTCTTAAAGGCAGGTTAAACAATCAGGCTGAGTACATAGTAGGCTAGCAGTCTCAAGTGACTTCAAGGTAAATCATAAACTTTGGCTGTGAAGAGCCGGGCAGTGGTGGCGCACGCCTTTAATCCCAGCACTTGGGAGGCAGAGGCAGGTGGATTTCTGAGTTCAAGGCTAGCCTGGTCTACAGAGTGAGTTCCAGGACAGCCAGGGCTACACAGAGAAACCCTGTCTCAAAAAACCAAAAAAAAAAAAAAAACAAAAACAAACAAACAAACAAACAAACAAAAAAACCACCACCACCACCAACGACAACAAAAACTTTGGCTGTGCGGTCCGGCCAAAGTTCTGGTCTCTTAGGATTGTAAGAGCTATTTTCAGAATATTGCATTGCCAGTGATAAGACTGAAGTGTTTCTTCAACCTGAAGCTTTCTAGAACCACGCATATTCTAGAAAGCCAAACACTTGCCTGTGTGAGACTCAGCAGCTGTTGTGTAGCTGTGAAGCAAGGAAGAGGGCCTGAGTCTTTTCTATGATGCTCCCTTTTGCCTGCCTTCCCCAGGCACCCACTCTCCGCTTGATCACCCAGACTCATCTCTATGTGGGCTGCTTAGCTTTCTGTCAGCTTGACACAAGCTAGAGTCATTTGAGAAGAGAGACCCTCAACCGAGAAAATGCCCCCGTAAGATTGGTGTGTAGGCAAGTGTGTGGGGCACTTTCTTACTTAATGATTGATATGGGAGGACCCAGGCCATTGTGGGCAGTCCACCCTGGGCAAGTGGTCCTGGGTGTATAAGAAAGCATTCTTAGCAGGATGTGGGGAGAAAGCCGTTAAGCCGTGCTCCTCTACGACCTGTTTCAGGTTCTGCCTGCAGGTTCTTGCCTCTAGTCCCTGCCTACTTCCTGATGATGGACTGTAACCTTTAAGCCAAACAAGCCCTTTCCTTCCTAGGCTGCTTGTAGTTGTGGTGTTTATCACAGCAATAGGACGCAAACTAAGACACTGTGTGACTTTGCGACAGTCCCTATTTACAGTGTGGGGCCAGAGCCTTGTGCCCTTACCATTCCTGAAATCCTCTCCCGGGAGAGCAATAGAGCATACTGGCTCTATGCTATGTCTTTCCTGGAGTCTCTTCAGCACCTTCTTTTCCTGGAATATTCTTTCTCACATAGTGGTTTTTTTTAACCTTACCTTTGTAGAGTGAAAAATTATAAAGACCATTTTGTGAAATATATGCAGGCTTTTTCTTTGCCCTTAGACCTGAGCAGAAAGAGTGCAGGTTCCAGAACTTGGAACTGGATGTAAGAATGAGTAAGGGTCTCCCAAGTTTGGGGGTCTTCACCTTATCTAGTTATCTACTTTGCTCAAGTCTCATTCTTTCAAAGAGGTCTACCCTGAAGACTCTGTTCAACTCTGCCACCAATACCCTGCTCAACACCGGGTTAGTTGGACAAGGCTTTGCTGTTGCAGGTAGGAATCATATCCATATATATCAGTATGAGATTTAAAGATCTTATTGTCACCGAAAGGGGTGGAGGTCTTTCAGTGGATGGAGCAGGATGCATGTATGTGTGCAGCAGAGGCTGTAACTGATGTGGACAATAATCGGGCCCACAGTTTACCAGTATGTACTTTTTTTCCATTATAGTTTGCCTGAATAACAACAGGATGTTACAGAACCCAGAATTGCCAGCTTTGAAGAAAAACCATTGTATGTAATAGATTCTAGAAAAATAAGAAACCTTTTTTTTTTTTTTTTTTTTTTTTTTTTTGGTTTTTCAAAACAGAGTTTCTCTGTGTAGTCCTGGCTGTCCTGGAACTCACTCTGTAGACCAGGCTGGCCTCCAACTCAGAAATCCGCCTGCCTCTGCCTCCCAAGTGCTGGGATTAAAGGCATGCGCCACCACCACCTGGCTAAAACTAAAGTGTTCTATATACAATAGATACTTGCCGGATTTTATAGAGTGATTAATTAAATCTATAACTGTAGGGATCTAGAGTTAGCATCAAAACATGTGCCACCAAAGCCGGACTATTTCTTTATTTTTTTTTAAAATATAGGCCACATAGGAAAAATATTCCTTTTCAGTTTCATGTCAGGGTGTTAGAGAAGGAGTGATTTACTTAGTTTTTGAGAAATTCAGCTTTACGTTTGTGTGACAGAGGAGTTGGGATAGAAATACATTGTCACAAGAATTATACTGATGTTATCAAACAGATGGGAACTCACTGTTGCATTAACTCATCAGAAATATTATATTTTTGGGCTTATGGTTTAACTTATATTACAACTTTAAATAATTTGAATGTCATACATTTTTATATAAGTTATTTAATAATTCTTTCTCATGTCAAAGAGCCCATAAATTATTTATCTCTAAATGACAATAAAGATCCAGGAAATACGTTTACTTCTTCAAACAAAAGTGGAATGAGAGCCACAGAGATCATTTAGTTGTAGCATCAAGGTGAAACATTTTCCCCAACTTGCTGTTTTCTTTTTTTTTTCTTTTTCTTTTCTTTTCTTTCGTTCTTTTTTTTTTTTTTTTTTTTTTTTTTTTTTTGTTTTTCGAGACACGGTTTCTCTGTATAGCCTTGGCTGTCCTGGAACCCACTCGGTAGACCAGGCTGGCCTCGAACTCAGAAATCCACCTGCCTCTGCCTCCCAAGTGCTGGGATTAAAGGCGTGCGCCACCACTGCCCGGCCAACTTGCTGTTTTCTTGTGAAACTATTGATTAACAGAATTTCCCAACATACTGCTGATCTCCATCAAACCTATTTTTCAGTTAGAAGAGGGGAACTTTTTTCTTTTTCTTTTTCTTTTTTTAAGATTTATTTATTGTGAGTACACTGTTGCTATCTTCAGACACACCAGAAGAGGGCACCGGATCTTGTTACAGATGGTTATGAGCCACCATGTGATTGCTGGGAATTGAACTCAGGACCTCTGGAAGAGCAGTCAGTGCTCTTAACCACTGAGCCATCTCTCCAGCCCCAAGAGGGGAACTTCTAACTGCAGGCTGGACACTGAACCAGAAAGTTTCTTTCTTACACTTTCTTACACTTTGTCTAGAAAGTCTCTAGATATCTCTAGAATTTTGATTTCATGAAACAAATCAACAATCACCCTTGCTTGTTTCTAGAAAGTGTTTTCTTACAATTTGAATAATATCTTTTTCCAAAAGAAGGTGAGAGATAATCAGTCAGAGGCAATGTTACATTGTAAAGTCCAAAGCAGGTCTCCAAAGTCCTTTTTGTACCTCAGACTGTGAGGATTGAACGCTGGAAGGTGACAGGCATGATGAAGTGATGACTCTAAGACAGTAGCTTCAGGCTTTCCTTTCCAATGTTTGTTCTTTTGGTTTTTTGGTTTCTTGTATTTTTGGCAGTGAGCCTTGTCTTATTGTTGAGCCATCTCTCCAGCCCTCCCTCTATGTTTCTTTTCTTTTCCTTTTTTTTTTTTTTTTTTTTTTTTTTTTCTGAGATAGGGTTTCTCTGTATAGCCCCAGCTGTCCTGGAACTCACTCTGTAGACCAGGCTGGCCTCAAACTCAGAAATCTGCCTGCTTCTGCCTCCCAAGTGTTGGGATTAAAGGTGTGCGCCACCACTGCCCAGCAGCTACGTTTCTTAATTAGCACAGAAACGTGAGTTTCATTACTGCATTTCCCGCTGACCTTAGTCCATCCTTTCTCTCCCTTGTCCTTAGCCCCCAACTGCACCTCTCCTTCCCCTGTAGTCTCCCCTCCCCCTCCTTCCCCTGTAGTCTCCCCTCCCCCTCCTTCCCCTGTAGTAGTCTCTCTGCTTTCATGTCACATGTATTCTATTAACCGAGTTTTCATCCCTACCTGCTTCCTCAAAGCCTAATTTCCCCTCTTTCTGTCTCCTTTTGAGTTTCACATTATATACTCCCCACATATACGCACACATATAAAAATTAAAATCTAAGATCTGTATTTGAAAGAGAACATGTGTCATTTATCTTTCTGAGTCTGGGCTACCTTATTCAATATAATAATTTCTGGATTCATTCATTTTCTTGCAAATTTCATAATTTCGATTTTAGATTTGGCTGGATAAAATTCCATTGTTTCATTTTAAGATGAGATGGAGTCTCAAGGTAATTTTAACTTGCATTTCACAAATGGCTAAGGCCATCAAACATTTTAAAAATTACTTACTGGCCATTTGTGTTTCTTCTTTTGAGAACCATGTGTCTCATTCAGTTGTCTATTTATCGAATAACAGCTTTGTGTTTCTAGGGGTTATGGCTCAAAACCTCCTTATCTAGATATCGACTCCTTGTCTGAAGTAATAATTAGAATTCTTCTCCCTCCCTGCCAGGCACTTCCTTCGTAGACCAGGAAAACCTTGAACTAACAGAGATCTGCCTGCTTCTGCTTCCTGAGTGCTAGGATTAAAGGTGTGCACCAACACACCAGTCTTAGAGGCTGTCTTCACTCTGTGAAAGCCTTTTAAGGGACTCTCAGGTGTCAACTCTTGGAGTTATTTCCTGTGTTCTTGGAATCCTTTTCAAAAAGGTTTTAAGAAAACCAAAATAGCCACTCCTACATCTTTCTTTTTTCATTATGAGATTAAAAAAAATTGTTTATTTATCTATGTATCTAATATTCTCCCCACATGTATGCCTGCCTGCCAGAAGAGCGCACTGGATCTCATTGTAGACGATTATGAGCCACTATGTGGTTGTGTAGGATTGTCGGGTCTCTGTTTAAATTTAAGATTAAAAGAATCCCACTGTCCCAGGACACATCCCTGGAGGGGCACATTCCTTAGTCCCTGGACATTTGCTGGATTAACTTTCAGAAGAGGAAGGGAGAGGCTGATTAACATTCCTCAGACCACAGGGAAGAGAGCGGGTGGGGAAGGCCCAGAGCATGGGAGACACATTCCAGAATGGGCGGTGGTCAGGAAGAAAGTAATGTGTGAATCTGAGTCATCTATAGACAGGACCTGAGAAGGTCAGCCTTTGTGGCCCTTTGTGGTCTCCCTCCTGTTCTCTGTGTAAGAACTGCACCCAGTTTTTGTTGGGGGGGAGGGTTCTCTTGCCTGCATGCAGGGGAGCCCCGGTGCACTGGAATCATTAAACCTCATGTTGTTACAGTGAATCCCATCCGTGTGAGTGTTTGGGGGAGTGCATCCCCTGGTTTTGGATTTCACAGTCCAACAGTTGCTGGGAATTGAACTCAGGATCTCTGGAAGAAGAGTCAGTTCTCTTGACCTCTGAGCCATCTCTCCAGCCCCATTCCTACATCTTAAAGTGTTTTTATTTTTAACAGTCTCTGTTTTCTAGGCTGTTCTTTAGAATTACTGTTTTTATTTTTGGTGTGGATATTCTGCCTGCATGTTACATCCCTGTACCATGTGCATGCAGTTCCTGTGGAGGCCAGAAGAAGGCAACAGATCCCATGGGACCAGAATTACAGGTGGTTGCTAGCTGCCATGTGGATGGGGGGAGGAGGGGCCGGGAATAGAACCTAGGTTCCATGGAAGAGCAGCCAGTGGTCTTAAGCTCAGAGTTATCTCTCCAGCCCTAGCTTCTGGTGCTTTTTAAATTTAATTTAATTTATTTTTTATTTTTTTGTCTGTTTGCTTTTGGCTTTGGAGATAGGGTCTCATTTTATAGAAATGAAGAGCCCAGCCCCTTCCTCTTTGCAGAGCTGTTGTGAAGATTAAAGTAGAAAAATATTTTGGTGGCTTAGCACTGGGACGGGCACAAAGAAGGTTCCACAGGAGGGTTTTCAGCTTTGGGAAGACCCCTTTGGTCTCATGTGCTTGCCCCAGGGAGTGGCACTATTAGAAGGTATGGCCCCGTTGGAGTAGGTGTGTCATTGTGGGTATGGGCTTTAAGACCCTCATCCTAGCTATCTGGAAGTCAGTATTCTGTTGGCAGCATTCAGATGAAGATGTAGAACTCTCAGCTCCTCCTGCACCATGTCTGCCTGGACACTGCCATGCTCCCACCTTGATGATAATGGACTGAACCTCTGAACCTGTTAAGTCAGCCCCAATTCAATGTGTTGTCCTTATAAGAGTTGCCTTGGTCATGGTGTCTGTTCACAGCAGTAAAACCCAACTAAGACACTCACCTTTCAGCTAATCCTCACAAGGCCTGCATCCCCAGTTCACACCTGCACCCCCAGTTCACACCAACATCCCCAGTTCACACCAATGACAGGAGTGTCACAGTAATGTCAAACCGCAACAGATGACATTATTGAGTTGAAAGGAGCCAGGAGTGTGGGGAACGTGGGCACAGCCTCACAGGAGCAGCCCTTAGTGCTCTTCCCATCCACTTCAGAGTCCCAAAAGATGCTGTCCCTTTAAGAAGGTCTCTGTTCTCCCTCCTGAGTGGTTTCTCCTGGGTACAGAGGAAGGTGTAGCATTCCAGCATTTCCCTGCAATGTACCCAAGCACACTGCCACACTCTCCCCTTGACCAGGCCATGCTTCGGTTGACAGTAGTGCCAGAGGATTGCAGCTCCTTACCCTTGGTCCATTTCATTCTCAAGGCTGAAGACCTCAGTTCACAGCAGTGAATTCTGCATGTCCTTAGTTGCCAGGCAGCTTTGGTGTTGACTGCTGTCCCCATAGCTCTGCTTGGCCAGGATATGAGAGTAGATTAGTGACCACTCTGCTAATTTAGGTCTATCTGTGACCCACTCTGGTTGCTGGTATCAAAACTCTGTCAGGGCCAGGTGGTGGTGGTGCACTCTTTTGATCCCAGCACTTGGGAGGCAGAGGCAGACAGATCTTTGAGTTTGAGGTCTGCCTCATCTACAGAGCGAGTTCTAGAACAGCCAGGGCAATACAGAGACACTCTATCTTGGAAAAACCCTCAAAAAACAAAACAACCTCCCCCAACAAACAAAACAAAAAGCAAAACAATGCAAACAAACAACCCCAAAACCTGGAACAAACAAACCAACAAAACTCCATCAGGAAAACTTCCTGCCAGGAACCTGAATTTTAAAAAGTTCTTATCATCCCCAGAGTTTAAAAAAATGTTTTATTAAACCTAAATTGTGTGTGAACAATATAACTTATGCCAAAGTCCTCACATCCTTCCAGGAGTCTGGGATTTTGGTACTTGCCAAGTTGAAAGTGCCTGTCATGCTGAGATGCTTGATCTTCCTTGTCATCATGACTGGATTTCAAGACACATTCTAGATATGTCTTTAAGGGAGTTTCCAGAGAAGTTTAGTTGAAGGAAGACCTATACTGAGTGGAGGTGGTACCTACCCACTGGCTAGCAGTTACACAACTAAATAAAACAGGGAAAAGAAAAGGAGACCAGCTCTTATATCTCTTCCTTCTTCTGAACTGGGTATGTGAATAGGTGTCTCCCACTACCATGCTTACCCATTGTGGTGAATTTTTATCTCCCCCTCCTTCTTTTCCTCCTCCTCCTCCTCTTCCTCCTCCTCCTCCTCTTCCTCCTCCTCTTCTTCCTCTTTAGGTTTATTTGTTTTATTTATATGAGTACACTACAGTAGCTGTCTTCAGACACACCAGAAAAAGACATCAGATCCCATTACAGCGGGTTGTGAGCCACCATGTGATTGCTGGGAACTGAACTCATGACCTCTGGAAGAGCAGTCAGTGCTCCTAACCACTGAGCCATCTCTTCTTGAGCTGCAAGCCAAAATCAACACTTCTACCTTAAGTTGGTTTTAACCAAGTATTTTGTCAAAATGCATCAATAAATCCCATGGACACTTAGACTAATGACTTTCTCTGGGGTACAGTGTTTGCTTTTGCATGTTTCCCAGTTTCCTGTTTGAGAAATGGACTGAACCTTTCCATTTCCTATACAGGGAAGGACTCTCAGAAGTGCGTTCCTGGTTTCCTTTGAACTTCACCCTGTGTACTACTTCCCATTGCTCACTTTGTTTTATTTTACAAATATGTCCACAAATATTATAAGTATTGGATCATGTAAGTACTTCTGTGGATCTCAGAACTCAGGGACAAATGTGATGTACTGTGCACCACTTCAGAATTAAATGATACACTGCCCCTAAATTAAGCAGCAAAGAAAGATATGTGTTAGGTACTTAATACATGTCATTTAATTTAGAACTGCAATTTGGCCTATTGCAGTTCTAAGTCTGGCCAGCAGATAGCAGGGTTGATCCATAGTACTCTGTGAAGCACATAAACCAAGTTTGTGTCTCCCAAGTGCTTTTTAGGGCAGGTGCACTCACCCTTTACTGTGCCTCCCAGAGCCAATACAGAGCTGCCTGTGAGGACAAAAAATCCTTCTACTGTTCCATGGGTCCTTAAACAAGGGAATCGACATGGAACACGGGTCAGTCCACCTAGGTACTTCCATGTGTCTTTCACCTTCCATCCCAGAGAGTAATCTTTTTTGACTTACAAGAGTGTACTTTTCTTGGGAGCAGGGGGAGTAATCATCTCTCTTAAAATATAATGTAAAAGCTCTTTTCTGTATCATAATTTCTCAGGTTATAATAGATTCAACTTATAACCCTGGATGAGGCCGAGGAGATGACTCAGCTTGTAAATACTTCCTCACAAGCATAAGGAGATGAGCTAAGGTGCTCAGATCCCACTCCCCAGTGCCATCCAGAAGAAGACAGGTATGGAAATATGAGCCTGTAATCCAAGTGATGCCTAGATGGGAGATGGACAGGCAGATGCCTGGGAACTCCTTGGCCGACTAACCGGGCCTTTATGGTGGCATGTCCAGGCCAGTGAGAGATCTTGTCTCCAGCCAAAGATAAAAAACTCCTGAGGACCAACCAAAGTTATCTTCTGACATACACAAGTGAGCCACAAATATGCACACAAATGCACACATAGACACATACATGCACATATAATAAATAAACGAATACTTATAGTTAGAAAACCAGAGCTACGCCAGGTAGTGGTGGCGCACGTCTTTACTCCCAGCACTTGGGAGGCAGAGAGGCAGGTGGATTTCTGAGTTTGAGGCCAGCCTGGTCTACAGAGTGAGTTCCAGGATAGCCAAGGCTATACAGAGAAACCCTCTCTTGGAAAAACAAACAAATAAACAAACAAACAAAACCCAAAAAAACCAGAGAGCCTGCAATCAGAGATGGGAGCAGGCTAACCCCCTGAAAAGTGTTTTACATCTCATCGATAGCCAGGAGAAATGCCCACAGGTCCTTGTCCAGTCACTCTAGTCTGTCAAGTTGGCAATTAACACTGACTACTGTTCCTTTGTTAAGGGCCATGTCTTTGCTAAGGGATTGTCTCTGAAGAACTAACTTATCCCATCCATCAGTCCTGCTGTCTGTCTTTCTCTGCCAGAAAAACTTGTTGCAGTTGACAGTGGTTCATGCAAACAGGCCTGGATGCTGAGAACAAGTGGCTGTTGAATGCTTGACTTAGCTGTGGGGGAACAGGGGAGGGGGTGCTGGGGGAGGGAAGGCAGTCGGCCACTCTAGAATTTCTTGTCTTGCTGGTCAGGTGGTGGTCAGCCACATTCCTGACATTTCCCATGTCTGGGTGTCTCTTAGCATCATCCCTTGCATGGCCCAGAAACCTCCTCAAACAACGAATGGAGTTAGCTTCTGCAGTTATCAGCCTTGTGCTTCTACACAGGACTCTGGGCTGCAGGCCAAGGGGTGGGCTTGAGTAGCTCAGAACAAACCCTAGTGGGGTAGACAGGTTAAACTGATAATCGTATGTATGTTGCAGGTGCCTTTTTAATAATATGGAGTACAAATGTGTCTTTATATTACAGGATATTAAAGTGCCCCTGTTTATCACTCCTGTTCCCTGTCAGAGTCATAAAGTGGAGAAAGCCAGCTAGTCACAGAAATTCATAGCTTTCTGTTCCTGACTGTGGATGTGAGGTAACCAATGGCTCCAAGTTCATGCTACTTTGAATTCCCTGCCATGATGGACTGTACTCATACACAGTGAGTACAACTAAACCTTCTCTCCCTCAAGTTGCTTTAAAGCATATTATTTTTTTCTCTCTCTCTCTCTCTCTCTCTCTCTCTCTCTCTCTCTCTCTCCCTCCTTCCCTTCCCCCTCCCTCCCTCCCTCCCTCTCGCTCTCTCTCTGTGCAGTCAACGGTGCATGTGTGGAGGTCAGAAGATATCCTTCTGAAGTTGTTTTTCTCCTGCTACCAAGTGGGTCAAGGGGATTAAACACTAGTTGGCTAGGCTTGGCTGCAGGCATCTTTATGCACTGAGCTTTCTTGCCAGCCCTTAAGTGACTTTTGTCAGAATATTTTATTACAGTGCAGGAGAAGACAACTAAGAAACCTCCTCATCCTCCAACTCTTCCACTCTTTCCTCTTCCTCTTCTGTGATATTTCCTGAGACTTTGAGAGGCTGATAGAAATGTAGCCTATTGGGGTGAGTTAGACTTCTGGTGGGGCCACCAGAGTGGGAACAGTGTCAGAAAGGTCCTAAGATCCAGAACCAACACATATCTTGTCTGTGCATAAGTAGCTGGTAATATATGTGGACAGGGAACTTGTGGCAGAACAGCCCCATGAAAGACTGGAGGAAAAGCTGTTCATGTGAATAGCTCTTAGCTCTGTAGTTAAGCTGGCAGGTTGACAGCCCATCCAGACATCCACCGCTTCACAGCCTATTCCCAGAAATGGTAGGGTCAGAGTCTGAAGGGCAGTTTCCTGATCTTTGGACTAAGTACACACAAAACCAAACCAAACCAAACCAAACCAAACCAAACCAAACCAAACCAAACCAAACCAAACCAAAATGAAACAATCAAAAAACAGACACCATAATCAAAGACAGCACCACCACTGTGACCTGGTATCAACTATTAATCTTACCTCTGTCACTGCACCAGCATCAGGGGGAGGATCTGGTTACTAAGGATAATAAAGAAACCTAAGAATACTGAAGAGTCATAATATAAGATGCCTCCGGTCTTTTCTATGTCCTGAAGCAACAGATATTTGCTCTAATCATGTGGCTATTTACCACCCTGAACCGTTTTCCAAGGACAGGAATGTGTCAACAAGAAGTAATAGAACTAGTCCCTTCATAAACACAAGTCTGATTAGAAGGGACCTGTAATAATAGTATCTCAATTATACTTCTGGTGTTTGGTGACCTCCACCACACCACCCTCAGTCTCTGTATGAAGTTTTCAGAGGGGGTTCCTTGAATTCACCAAGCTAATATTGCTCTTCCACAGCAGCTGCTGTATTTAGATTTAGGATGTCTCCAGAGGTTCTTGTAGTGAAGACTTAGTATCCAGCCCGTGGCACTATTGGCATGTGGTGAAACCATTAAGAGATAGAGCCTGATAAGTGGTTTTAGGAAGCTGGAGGAACATTCCTAGGTAGGTTGTGGGAAGCTGGTCTTTCCCTTTTTCTCTCTGGTTGTCAGATAAGCTGTCTTCTGTTTTATGTCTTCACATGAGACACGGCCTCATCACAGGCATTGAAGCAAAGAGACAACTACTTATTCCTACTTATATGTCACTCATCTCAGGTATTTTCTTGGAGCAGGAAAAAGCAGAGTTGTAGCTGCCTGTGGCCACGGTTCAACTGGGTTCACCTGAAAGGGGGTCTGGGAATGAAAGGGGGGTGGAGGGTGAGAAGAGATGAAGCCAAGACAAAGTTCTTTGATCAAGGCTTGAAGTTTTAATGTTCAGCTCTCAATATAAAGGGAAAGGCCTCACCAAAAACCCTTTCTGGTTTAAGCCAGAGATGGGTGGGATAATCCAATAATCTGTTCTTGGTCATGGCTGGAGATATCTCAAGGCAAGCTCAGGGGCAGTTCTTCTAAATTCTGTGCAGCCAAGGTGGGTAACTCCACCTAGATCCTATCACTTGGTCTGTTGTGGTAAACAAGGTCTTTCAGGCCTGCACAAGGCTTGGGGAAGGGCACACAGTGATATAGGAAAACAGTTACATTGTAATTAATGGGCCACAGAGATGGCTCAGTGGGTGGAGTTACTTGCAACTAAATCTGATTACATGCAATTGATTTCCAGTGCCCATATGGGGGAAGAAATGACTCCTACAAACTGTCCAGTGTCCCCTGGCTTCTACGTGTAGATCACAGCATGAATATGGGCACAGACTCATGCATGCATTCATACAAGCACACACAAATAAATGAATGAGAAAACAGAAATGTATTTCAGAACATACTGCTTTGTACTTCATAAATGTATTGTGTGGTATCTCCTATACTGTCCCAATCAACCAAGGAAATGAGACCGTTTACCCACAAGATGTTCATTGGTTTTTTTTTTCTCTAACTGCTTTTTATTGTCTTGGTTTCCCAGCTCCATTGAGTGACCCTTAGACACTCAAGTCAGAAACTTGTATATAAATTTCTTATCGTTTGTCATTTCACATTGAGCCAGTTCCCAAGTTCAGCCATCTATACTTCCTAGATGTTTTCAAATTGGTCCACCTTCTTGAGTCAGTTGGCCACTCTCATCTGCCACTTAGATGATCGTGAAGTTTTCTGTCTCGGCTGTAGTATCCAGTTCTGTTTCTGCTTGGTCTTTTTCCTCACCACATACAGAACAAATCTTACAAATTAAAAAAAAATGGACATCTGTCTTTTGTGGGCCAGGGGGTGGGTGGTATTTCTCTAAAGACCTTGGAGAACACATGAAGTCTTTAATCCACCCAGTTTTTAAACTCTGCTGAGATTGACAGATATTTTGTTCCTTGTGAGTTGGCTCTCCCAGTTTGAGTCCATGGTGACTTCACTGTGTTGAGACTTCTTCTCCCTTTCAATCCCTGTCCCAGGTTATTCTACTTCAAAATGTGAAGAAAACAGAATCTAAAGGTATAGTCTTTGAAACTCACACATCTTTTTAATAGTCCTATTTGAAATCCTCTTCTTTTGAAATCATCTTAATCTCACAGAAGTTAAGAAATTTGACAATATTCCCACTGTTCCTTTATCTATCATTACTCACAGGTCCTAATATATTACATATAAAACAAATATCAAGACCAAAAATGAATTGGGAC
The DNA here is from genome assembly GCF_011762505.2 of Arvicanthis niloticus. Classification (NCBI taxonomy): domain Eukaryota; kingdom Metazoa; phylum Chordata; class Mammalia; order Rodentia; family Muridae; genus Arvicanthis; species Arvicanthis niloticus. Next base: position 137,647,326 of record NC_047658.1, read on the forward strand.
AATAAAATAATAAGATATGGATTTTGGGGGGAGGATAGCTATTTATGTGCCTCTTTTTCTTGGTATTTAATCCTATGAAACATAAAAAAAAAAAAAAACCCATAGGTTTACATAGCAACCACTGCCAAGATGCCGAGTTTTTTCCTCACTAATAAAACTTCTGATCATACACCTTTCAACCTACAGAATCTAGATACCTATGCTAACCAATAATTTATTCTCCATGGATTTAATTTAATCATTTTATATAGTATTATAATTTATAAACACTTGGAATTGAAATTCTTTAATTTAATACAGAACCCATGAGTTTTGTCCTTCATTGAATGAATAAGTAATTTATTATTTTTTCTTAGAGTTTTCTATTATGTGACATATCAACGTCTCATTCCCAGATGAAGGAAGATTTTGCTGTTTTTAGTATTTTGGGCCACAAAACTGAATGGCACACACACACAGAATAGAATATTATTTTGCTTCAAAAAAGAATAAGCTCATGTGACAGATGGAATTGGAAGACAACATCCCCAAAATAATGAGCCAGACCCATATTATAATTATTGCATGATTCCAACAACATTCTCAACCTCAAATATCTAACTTCTTAGAGACAGAAAATAGAATGGCCACTATCACTGTTGGTAAAAAGGAGAGAATTGGGTAGCTTTTGTTTAATGTGTAGAATTTTATTTTAAGATGATGAAGTATTGTTGGAGATAGGTTCTGGCAAAAACATAAATGTTCTTCCTGACTTACATATTTAACAAGGGTCAAAATGGCACGTTTTTACCATCTTGTACCAATGTGGTCTATTTTACCACAATAAAATTGGCTAACATACAGTGCATTGTAATCAATAGAAACAGACAACCTGAGGTAAGAGGTCCGGGTAGGACTATTTTAGATAAAATCATGGTAAGTTTCTCAGAGACAAGAATCTTTGAATAGAAGAGGTAGAGCCAGAGAGAAGAATACTAAAGAATCAGGATAGCCCAGGCTGAAGACAATCATGTGGAGTCTAGAAGTGTTCTTCTGTATGACAGCAGCAGGATTTCTGTTGTCTCTTAGAGTGTATGCATGTGCATGTGTATGTAGTGAGTGTGCACAGAGCAGACATATACTTGGGTATGCATATGTTTCTGTATGGTAAGCAAGGAAATTGACATGACTAACCACTTGAACCTTCTGATTCTGGCAACTTAGTCATGGGAATTAGCAAAATGGATGTCAGTTGAAGGAAAGATGGTACTTCATCAAGGTAGACAGCCATACTGTACTCTTGGAGTCCTCTTGGGAATCCCTTTAAGGAGTGTATAATACAGTCCCAAAGAGGGTTGCTTATTAATCTGGGGTTGAAGGTCAGCTTGGATTATCTTTTTAAAAATCAGGTCCAGCTCCTCCCTCACTTTGAGGCATCTGTTGGAGTTCCTGGTTGAAGAGAAGCTTCCTTGCCCCCTCAATCCTTGCTGTGCCAAAGCCCTGGAATGTCATTTCTGGTGAGTGGATTTGGGTTCCTATATCCAAAGTCTAGGGATTTGACTAAACTCCAGAGCTATGCCTGAGGTAAGGGGCATGCCAGGCAGAAATCATATTGGTGGCAGATGGCTGCACACATGTGAGATCTTTCAGAACATAGTGTCTGCCTTCATTCTCAAGCCCTAAGCCATCAGACACTGGTGAGTTGGCAGTGTGAACTTGTTTGGCCATGAGAGACATCTGCCTGCAGTGACACCAGAGACCTGGACACTAGTGACCTCCCTCAGAAAGGCCTCTTCTGCATGCATGCTGTTAGCCTATTTTTGTTAGAATACTAACCACACAGTATCACAAGGAATGCTTAATATTCAAAATACTCAATCTGGACATCACCTTTATGATGACTAATCCATCTGTACAATGTCTATCCCCAAGTTGTAGGACAGAGGCAAGGTTAGTACATACATACTGAAAAGGATGAGGTCATCTTTCATGAGTTTTCTTACACCAAGGTGAGGACCATGTCCCTTTTCACATCCTTCCTTCTGCTGTGTGTGGCAACGGCAGTTTATGCAGAGACCTTAACTGGAGTTGCTCAAAGTACCTGCCCTGTGATTACCTGCAGTTCTCCAGGCCTGAATGGCTTGCCAGGCAGAGATGGATGTGACGGTGCCAAGGGAGAAAAGGGAGAACCAGATATGCATTAAAACTGTCTTCTTTAATTGTAAAAATGTTTTGGTTTAAATTATGTGTTTGTGGTTGTGCACACGTGGGTGTAGTGGGTGTACATATACATAGTCTCACATGCATTTGACGGGCAGGTTACCTTGGAGATCATAGACATAGTATCCTCCTGGGGCTGAAGTTACAGGCAGCTGTGAGCTACCCACCGTGGGTGCTGGGGACAGAACTCAGGGCCTCAGCAGCAGCGGCACATGCTCTTAAGTACTGAACCATCTCTACAGCAACTTTCTCTGACTCTATATTCTAGAGAAGTTGACTGGAGGTACATTCGAGTAAAGTCTTATTAGGCATATTGTACTTTCAGTAGCAACATACTGTAACTCAGCACAGATACAGTGTCAGTTCTTTGGCACTCAGGGCTGTCACACAGAAGCGAGTGGGATTGTCTAGCCTGTCCAGGACAGTGGACCTCATCTATTCTGTCTCATGGAGTACAGGGAACTTACCTCATCACAGGGGATTAAAGTTTAGAAAAATGCAATAATATAAACAATCTAACATTGGTTATCTAATTAAGCTGTAACACTTTTCAGAATAATATTCTCCTGTGAAGATGTAGAAATAAAGTACGTTTATTTTTTTTAGTTTTTTTTTTTTTTTTTTTTATTTCTC